>NC_139017.1:112938408-114138408 GCF_964374135.1 Grampus griseus
AACCTGATTAATAAAATAAGTGAGGAAATGAATGCTAATCTATTTAAGTTAACATTCCCAAGTTCTTAGAGTTCTAAGTGGCAAAACTAGAGTTTTTAAATCACCTTTATCCTAATCGGAAGTCTACTCTCTTTTTACTATACCCTCTGGAAACTTCCATATATTTCTTTCTTTATAAAAGGTTAAATTGGATGTTGGAAAGTTTTCTTCATTGTATAAACCGTTTCATCCAATTGAAGCACTGGTTTCATGACATTTTATTCTAGTATTCTGACCTCTAGTTTTAGACCTTCTAGAGATCTTGAGTCCTTTATACTTACTAACAGGTATTTAAACAATAATTGTGAAAAAAAATACGTGTGTACCTATGTTTAAACGAAATTAATTAGATTACATACCTTTTAAGGCAGTGACCACATCATCTCAAGGCCCAGCACAGTGTCTGGAACTTAGTAGATACTCCATAAATATTTCTTAATTTTAGAAATAAATAGTGAGCAATGCCTCCATCCATTCACTCGCCTAACACATATTTACTAAGTACCTCCTAAATTCCAAGCACTGGGGATTCCATCATGGAGAGCGAGCTAAAGATGATTCCTGCCAAATGGATTTTTGTGGTCTAGTAAGGAAGAATTAGGGTTAAGCAAAAATAATAAAGGATGGTATATGCTCACAGTGGAGAGATTTTGAGTGCTGTGGGAACACCTGGCAGGGTTCTCTAGCATGGTCTGTGTGCTTATGGGGGGAGGAGAGTGGGATGTGGTCAGGGTTGTTTTCTTCTGAGGTTTGAATGTAATATAGACTAAGACAGCATTATCATTATGTGGGGTGGGTCAGCTGTCCCTGGAATGGAGAGCAGGACCTTGAGCATGTGGCTTTCTGCAGCAGACCCTGAGGTTGCTGACAGCTGGAGGCTATCTTCCACCCTCATTCCCTGCAGCCCATCTTAAAGAAGGATCCCAGAAACTAGACACACTAGTTGTCACTAGCAACAACACTACTGGAGCCTACATACTGTTCTGTGAATGAAAGAAACATTGCACTTAAATAATGAATTTCAGAATTCTTTCAATTTGTTGAATCAAAATTCTAATATTTACTGTATTCACTTTTTTTCCTGGTATTTCTAGTTCTAGTACAGAGACATGTCTCTATAAAAGTCATTTCCAAAAAATCATAACTAACAAGAATCAAAAACAAGAATGTGTTTTTCATGTCTATCACTACCTGTGATGACATATGAAGTATTTACAATGAACAAATATCCAAATAAAAATTAACATTTTATTTCACTTATTTTGCTTATTCCCTCCCCAAGATCCCTTCCCATTCTTCTTCCCTTCACTTTTTTTCTTTTCTTTTGCCCCTTTCCTTCCTTCCTTTCTTCTCTCCCACACCCATTGTATCAATATTCTATTTTGATTAGTTTCCAAGTTCTACAATTTCTTTTAGTTTATTTTCTCACAGAAACAGATATCACAATGCCTCATTTTTGTTCCTAAGTTATGTTGGTTCTCAGTAAAATTCTATTTGTGTTATAATTTTCTTCGTTTCCTGTTAAAGTTTGTCGTGGTTCTGCTTCAAGTGATCTTGGGGCTTCTAGTAACTGAATTTGTTGCAAGGTTCCCTTCAGCAGCAGCAGTAATTTTTTTTCGGCCCAAAAATAAACCAAAGAAAGATTATGTACACAGAAATTAACAGACAGGTTTTGGAGACCAAATCGTTTTCTGTGTTGTACTGGTTTTTTTGAAAATTTCAGGGTAAATTATTCAAGGTTGCTTTCTACTTGGATCTAACTTTTTTTAATGTAGTCAAGAGTTTTAGTAAATTTTTCTATAAACAGTGTCCAAAAAATGTATTTTTAAAGGCTCTATTTGGATGTATGGTTTTGATTGGATTGCACAGATTAAATCTAGAAACTATATTTTAGGGTAGAAATGTCGTGAAAGCGATTGCGTTACCCCCAGAGGCTAAATATTTTTTTATAAAACTTGCAAGCTGAAAGTAAATTTCAAGCACATCCTTACCCCAATTTCAATACTCTTCGCTGAAAACATAATATTTAGTGTATTTCTTTTGCAAATCATACATATGGGACCCAATTTATAAATATTTTTCTTTAAAAATTAAATCATGGAAATTAAAAAAAAAATCAAAAGGAAAGGTATAACCCCTTTCTCCCAAAAGAGCTGCAAAAGTTTACTCCTTGAAACATTGGACTACAGAACATTTGCATTTAGTAATCTGAATTATTTATAGATAGAGAACTGCAACCTCTCATCCCTGTTTAGCAGTTTATTTTAAATCTATAAGATTTACAAAACAAAAGTAAGAGAAGCATGTGTTGAGCAATAAATTAATACTGCTAGTGAGTTTCTGTATTCTTTTAACATTACACTATTTTCATCATTTTTGACACAAAGATGTGTTTTGCAAGGAGGGAATAGCACATTTTGAAATGACTAGTTAAGCAGTGGGTGAAAAACTGGTAACAAAAAGAAGGGAAATGGTTTAGACTTCCATTATACTTAAGGTCACATACAGGTCACATTTAACACCAATTACATTTTCATATATTTTAATAAAATCTGTATAGGAAATTCAAGTAACGGTTGTGGAAAGAATTTGATCTAAAGGAGCAAAACTAAGTGTCACTTTAACATTAACCTTCTAGTGATAAATAAGAAAACAGAAGAAAAAAAAATTGTCTCCTCCAAATCCAAAAGCAGAAATACTTGCTCCCTAGCTACTGACATGAGAGAAATATTTGATAGTGGTGGCCTTGTAACAAGATATCCTGGGCTTGGCATTACACCAAGGGTTGTAAATTAAAAACCAATGCATGTATTTTATTTAGGAACGCTCAGAGTAGTTGGGGAGAAAGAGTTACTTATAAGGTTGTCTTGTTCTTGAAATTTTTTGAAAATCTTCTGGCAGGAATTGACGTTGTACTGATCACTACTCATTTCTTCTCTTCTTTCTGTTCATACTTTCCCAGAGAGAGGGTGTCTACTCCTTTAAAACTTTGCTATCATTCTTGGAATAAAATGCTGGTCTGGGTCTTACTTGGAAAGCTGCCTCCTGTCCTCATGCTTATTTAAGACATATATTGCATCTCGATCTATAATATCTTAACATGCCAGGAAGAGTATACTGGCGACTTCAAACACAAATTCAAGTTTCAAAGATGAAGTGGCTCACATTTTACTTAGACATAGCATTAAGAACCAGCTCCCCCCCCACCCCCGCCCCCATGGGTGCTATTCTGCTTATTTCTCTAATTTACACAACTGTTTTCTTTTTCATCTTGTAAAATGTAAAGTAATTCAGAAGAGGTTCTGAGTGAACAGCAGAAAGTCTGCAGCCCAACATCATGAGTCAGTATGTAATAATTTGCCTGAATCTATAGATAGACCATTATGGGACTTGTTAAGGTTTATGTCAGGTCTCTACAATAATTATTGGAGGCCTAATTCAGACCAGCTTTCCTCCACAAAATTAAATAAAGGGGTACTGGATATACCATGCGTCGGAGGGATTAGTCAGTTCTCATTGCACAGCAGTGACCTTTGTATCCCCTCTATTAACGAGTGGGAAAGATTTAACTGCACTGCACATACCCTTGTATTTTTCGGCCATTATTTAAAACATGTCAAAATGAGTTCAGTAACTCTTCATTCATTTTTAACCTCACCTGTTCCTCAATCAAGCATTTCTAGCCCCACCTTTTCTTTCTTTCTTTCTTTTTTTAATCAAACCCAGAACTACTTGGAGTTTGTATCATGCATAATTCTGTAGGAGTCTTGGAACTGAGTGCCACTAGAAGTTCTGTAAAAAGACTATACCCCTTGTCAACTAGGAAGTGAATATATACACTGATGCTTGCCATGGAGGTCACACTGTGTCGAGTATTTTGTGATTTAATTGCACACTGAATGTACGCTTGAATCTGTGATAAAAAAAAAAAAGACGGAGGCAGACTTGATGAGGTAATCTTTTACTCTCCACATCATATTTCACTTAAGTGGTAGTCAACATGCAACCCTAATTGGCAGTCAAATCAGAACTCTGTTGACTGTAGCTAAATACATATTGCCTAATTGTATAATTCCCATAACTTCATGCAAAATTCAAGGTATGAATGCACTTCCTAAGGATGGAATTGCTGAGCATAAATCAATGATTTGTTCGATCTTAAAAAGTTCACGTATTCATTGGCTTGTGACTTCATAGGTCGGTTAATTACTAGATTTCAGAGTTAATTAGGTTAATGGACATATAAGCACTAGAACAGATATGGAACCCCTTATTTTGTTATTGACGAATAATTGACTTACAGTATTACATTAGTTTCAGGTGTACAACAGTGATTCGGTATTTTATACATGATGAAGTGATCACCACTATAAGCTTAGTTACCATCTGTTACCATACAAAGTTATTATAATATTACTGACTGTATTCTCTATGCTGTATATTACATCCCTGTGACATATTTATTTTTTAACTGGAAGTTTGTACCTCTTAATCCCCTTCACTTATTTCGCCCATCCTCCCACTCCCATCTCTGGCAACCACTAGTTTCTTCTCGGTATCTATGAATCTTTTGTTTTATTATATTTGTCTTTTTGTTTTTTAGATTCCACACATAAGTGAAATTATATGGTATTTGTCTTTCTCTGTCTGACATTTCGTTTAGCATAATACCCTCTAGGCCAATGCATGTTTTCACAAATGGCAAGATGTCATTCTTTTTTATGGCTAAGTAATATTCCATTGTGTATATATGTGTGTGTGTGCATGTGTGTGTGTGTCTGTATACATACAACATCTTTATTCACCCATCTGTTGATAGGCACTTAGGTTCCTTCTACATCTTGCCTATTGGAAATAAAGCTGCAATGAACAACAGGGTACATTTATCTCTTTGAATTAGTGTTTTCAGTTTTTTCAGATAAATACTCAGTAGTAGAATTGCTGAACTGTATGGTAGTTCTATTTTTACTTTTTTGAGGAACCTCCATACTGTTTCCATAGTGGTTATACCAATTTAAATTCTCACCAACAGTGCACCAGGGTTCCCTTTTCTTTACATTCATGCCAACACCTGTTATTTTTTGTCTTTTTGCTAATAGCCATTCTGACAGATGTGAGGTGATATCTTATTGTGGTTTTGATGTGCATTTCCCTGATGATTAGTGATTTTGAGCATCTTTTCATGTGCCTCTTGGACATCTGTATGTTTTTGGAAAAATATCTATTCAGTCCTCTGCCCACTTTTTTTTTCATTTAAAACCAATTTATGATAATACAGATGCTTCATTTCAAATTCAAAATAATGTTACATGGTATCCAAAATGCAAGAAAATTCCTTAGTATAAGCCAAACCGCAATATGATAAGCTAAATTTGCTTCTTACTTCTATATGCCTTTTTAGTACAGTCCTTATTTTAAAGCATAATCCTATAGAAACAATTGGATATAAGGCTAATAATGTATTTACAAGAATTCTTTTTTAGCCATTTGAAATATATTTAATTTACAATGTTGTGTTAATTTCAGGTATACAACAAAGTGATTCAGTTTTATATATATATATATAATGTGTGCGTCTATGTGTGTGTATATATACACACATATATGTGTACACATACATATATTTTCAGATTCTTTTCCATTATAGGTTATTACAAGATATTGAATATAGTTCCCTGTGCTATACAGTAGGTCCTTGTTGTGTACCTATTTTATATATAGTATATATATATAGTGTGTATATATTAATCCCAAACTCTTAATTTATCTCTCCCCTCCACCCCGCTATCCCCTTTGGTAACCATAAGTTTGTTTTCTATGTCTATTTGTCTACTTTTGTTTTGTAAATAAATTCATTTGTATCATTCTTTTACATTCCCCATATAAGTGATATCATATAATATGTCTTTATCTGACTTCACTTAATATGATAATCTCTAGGTCCATCCATGTTGCTGCAAATGACATTATTTCATTCTTTTTTTATGGTGAGTAATATTCCATTGTGTATATATATTCAACATCTTATTTATCCATTTATCTGTTGATGGACATTTAGGTTGCTGCCATGTCTTGGCTATTGTAAACAGTGTCGCTAAGAACATTGGGGTGTATGTATCTTTTTGAATCAAAATTTTCTCCAGATATATGACTAGGAGTGGGATCCCTGGATCATATGGTTAACACTATTTTTAGTTTTTTAAGCAACATTCGTACTGTTCTCCATAGTGGCTACACCAATTTACATTCCCACTAACAGTGCAGAAAGGTTCCTTTCTCTCCACACCTGCTCCAGCATTTATTATTTGTAGACTTTTTAATGATGGCCATTCTGACTGGTGTGAGGTGCCACCTCATTGTAATTTTGAACCTCATTGTAGTTTTGATTTGTGTTTCTCTAATAATTAGTGCTATTGTGAATCTTTTCATGTGCCTCTTGACCATCTGTATGTCTTCTTTGGAGAAATGTGTATTTAGGTCTTCTGCCCATTTTTTTGCTTTTCCTTTTTTTTGTGCTATTAAGCTATATGAGCTGTTTGTGTGTTTTGGAAATTAATCCCTTAACAGTAACATTGTTTGTAAATGCTTTCCCCCAGTACATGAGCTGTCTTTTCATCTTGTTTATTGTTTCCTTTGTTATGCAAAAGCTTTTAAGTTTAATTAGGTCCCATTTGTTTGTTTTTATTTATTTTACTCTAGGAAATAGATCTGAAAAAAACATTGCTGTAATTTATGTCAAAGTGTGCTCTGTCTATGTTTTTCTCTAGGAGTTTTATAGTAGCTGGTCTTACATTTAAGTCTCTAATCCATTTTGAGTTTATTTTTGTGTACAGTGTTAGGGAGTGTTCTAATTTCATTCTTTTACATGTAGCGGTCCAGTTTTCCCAGCACCACTTATTAAAGAGGCTGTCTTTTCTCCATTGTATATTCTTGTCTCCTTTGTCATAGATTAGGTAACCATAGGTGCGTGGGTTTTTCTCTGGGCTTTCTATCCTTTTCTGTTGATCTATATGTCTGTCTGTGCACCAGTACCATACTGTTTTGATTACTGTAGCTTTGCAGTATAGTCTGAAATCAGGGTGCATGATTCTTCCAGTTCTGTTCTTCTTTCTCAATTTTTTTTTTTTGCTATTCAGTGTCTTTTTGTGGTTCTATACTAATTTTAAAATGTTTTGTTATAGTTCTGTGAAAAATGCCACTGGTAATTTGATGGGGATTGCATTGAATCTGTAGATTGCCTTGGGTAGTATGGTCATTTTTAACAATATTAATTCTTCCAATTCAAAAACACAGTATATCTTTCCATCTTTTTGTGTCATCTTCAGTTTCTTTCATCAGCTTCTCAAAGTTTTTGGAGCACAGGTCTTTTGCCTCCTTAGATAGGTTTTTTCCTACTTATTTTATTCTTTTTGATGCAATGGTAAATATGATTGTTTCCTTAATTTCTCTTTCTGATATTTCATTGTTAGTATATAGAAATGCAACAGATTTCTGTATATTAATTTTGTATCCGGCAACTTTACTAAATTCATTGATCCCTAGTAGTTTTCTGGTAGCATCTTTAGGATTCTCTGTGTGTAGCATCACATCATCTGCAAACAATGACAGTTTTTCTTCTTCTTTTCCAGTTTGGATTCCTTTTATTTCTATTTTTCTCTGATTGCTGTAGCTAGGACTTCCAAAAACTGTGTTAAATAAAATGGTGAGAGTGGGCATCCATCTTTCCTGATCTTAGAGGAAATGCTTTCAGCTTTTCACCATTGAGTATGATGTTAGCTGTGGGTTTGTCATATATGGACTTTATTATGTTGAGGCATGTTCTCTCTGTATTCACTTTCTGGAGAGTTTTCATCATAAATGGATGCTGAATTTTATCAAAAGCTTTCTCTTCATCTATTGAGATGATCATATGGTTTTTATTCTTCAATTTGTTAATGTGGATATCACATTGATTGATTTGTGGATATTGAAAACTCCTTGCGTCCCTGGGATAAATCCCACTTGATTATCCTTTTAGTGTATTGTTGGAGTTGGTTTCTAGTATTTTGTTGAGGATATTTGTGTCTATGTTCATCAGTGATATTGGCCTATAATTTTCTTTTTTTATGATACCTTTGTCTGGTTTTGGTATCACAGTGGTGGTGACCTCATTGAATGAGTTTGAAAGGGTTTCTTCCTCTGCAATTTTTTGCAACAGTTTCAGAAGGGTAAGTGTTAACTCTTCTCTAAATTTTTGGTAGAATTCACCTGTGAAGTCATCTGGCCTCAGACTTTTGTTTGTTGGGAGTTTTGTAATTACTGATTCTATTTCAGTACTGGTTATTTGTCTGATTATATTTTCTATTTCTTCCTGCTTCAGTCTTGGGAGGTTGTACCTTTGTAAGAGTTTGTCCATTCCCTCTAGGTTGTCCACTTTATTGGTGTGTAGTTGCTCATAGTAGTCTCTTACGATCATTTGTATTTCTGTGGTGTCAGTTGCAACTTCTCCTTTTTCATTTCTAAATTTATTGATTTGGGTCCTCTCCCTTTTCTTCTTGATTAATCTGGCTGAAGGTTTATCAATTTTGTTTATCTTTTCAAAGAACCAGTTTTTAGTTTCATTGATCTTTTCTATTGTTTTTTAGTCTCTATTTCATTTATTTCTGCTTTGATCTTTATGATTTCCTTCTCCTAACTCTGAGTTTTGTTTGTTCTTCTTTCTTTGGTTGATTTAGTTATCAGGATAGGTTTTTAATTTGAGATTTTTCTTGCTTCTTGAAGTAAGCTTATATCACTATAAACATCCCTCTTAGAACTGCTTTTGCTCTGTCCCATTGATTTTAGATTCATTTTCATTTGTCTCTAGGTATTTTATGATTTCCTCTTTGACTTTTTCAGTAAGCCATTGTGTGTTTAGTAGGATATTGCTTAGCCTCCACATGTTTGTGGTTTTTGAGATTTTTTTACAAAATTACCAATTTACAATTACTAATTACAAAAATTACCAATTGCAAAAGACACCCATTATGTCTGTATATCCTTACATAGTTGGTGGGAAGAAAGATGTACTGAGTTTCTCTTGTATGTCATGTTTTATGTTTTCCTCTGGAGATAAAAAGGGAGATCATGAGATCACATTCTAGTGAAGATGGACAGAGATGGAGGAAGCTTATTAATTCAAATAAAATGTGGTATCCATTAAAAACTGGTTATGTACAAATGCTAGGAAAGGGCTGAATTCAGTTACACATGAACAGTGTTTCGCACATGAGTCAAATAGTCTGGAAGAAAGAGTTGAACATCTAGTAATAATGAACAATAGGAGCAAAAGCACATTGTGATAAAAAAGCATGTTGTAATGTATTATTGCCTGAGTGTGACTCATAAAGGGAAGTGTAGGAAGGTGTGGCAAGAGTCAGAAGGGCCAAGTAGAGGTTAGATCTCAGAAGGTCTTGGATGTCAAGTTTAGGAATTTAGATTTTGCCTTGTGACTATGGGGAAGAAAGCAGGGGAATAATATATGATTTTAGATATATCACTTAATACCACAGTATTAATGTTGGATTTTGGGAGTGAGAGACTAGAGAATGCCAAGATAGTGAATATACTCTTGTTAAATGTATTCGCTTGTAAGGTACAAAGTCTAGTTTAGATAATGGGGGTTTGACAAGGGTGCACATGTAAAAACAAGAACTGTAATAGATGCTCTGGTAGACCTTAGTGTCAAGAATTCATAGAAATACCTCACTAGCGATGTAACTCAACTTTTCTGCAGTGTCATATTCAATATGCATCTCAGTGTATCTAATCTTGGTTTCAGAGATTTTATCACCTGTTTCTTGTTTTGTTTTATTATCCTCTGCTTCATGCTTTCTCTGTGCTTGTCACATTGACCTACTCATAACTTCAGCTTAGTAATAGTCCATCCTGTCCTCTAGGTTGTTTCTACATTGGTAATCTTTTAGTTTCTGCTCCTCTGGCTTACTGGCTGATTCTCTTCATATTCTACAACTTCTTCATTTTGGTAATCCAGTAATCTGGATGACCCAGTTTGACCTTGGGTCTTCACATTAGACCCCTTAAAAATATGCTTTTTTTTCTTAGGTTGTATATTCCCACCAAGTCCAATGAAACAGGGTTATATATATCCCTACATAGAGCTGCCCCATTATAAGGACAGTTTCCCTTAGAAAAAGTGATGAATATGATAAATATTATAATTATCACCTCTGGAATATGTTGTAATAATGTAACTAGTAAAGATAATATCAGGGAAGTGGTAATGATAATGTAGTCAAGACCTATTTAGAAGACAAATCTGTAAGTCTTTAGTTGGTTTTATGATGAGAGAAAAAGAAGACTCCACATAGATTCCAGTGATTCTAAATGACTTGACTTATGTGATAATAGGCAAACAATTGAAATGGGAAAGATGGAAGAAAAGCAGTTTTCTGAGTCAGCATGGGGAAATCATGAGTAGAGTTTTGAACACAGTAAACTTTTTTGTTATCTGTGGGGCATACAGTTATATGTATGAAGTTAAAATTCTTCCATGAATTAAGTCCTAAAAAGAGAGATTTGGTTGTATAAACAGACCAGATAGACTATTGCTTAAACTAGGAGTGTGAATGATATTGCCATTGGAAAAGAAGAAAAGATATATATTTTTAAGGCAATAACATTGAAAAGGCAGGCAGAGAGGGAATACAATACTGAAACTAGAAAGAAGCAGAAAGACAAGTCAGATAACTGACAAGTGTCTATTTTACTTAGCAATTAGATGCCCTTGGTGTGTTAGCAGGAAGAGTTTTAGAGATGTGTCGGGGCCAGAGTAAGATTCTTGTTGGTTGATGAGTAGGTGGATGGTGAAGGTATAAGAACTTAAACCTGGGCTACTCTTCTGAGATTCTTGATGGGAAAAAAAGAGCACAATAATTAGACAAGAACGTTCCATCAAAACATATTATTTTTTATTTTTTTGGGTGAGAGAATGCTTTGCCCAGGAGGAGCTGGTCATTGCAGCCACTGCTGGAAGGAGGAACAGATAAACTCAAACATCTGAAGTCATGCATTACAAAGTTTAGAAAAGTTTAGAAAAAAAGTAAGACAGGGAGTTTTAGATGTTAACTTAGATGTTAACTTTTTAATGACAGTTGTCATACAGCCTCAAATCTTTCTAATCTCTAAGAATAATAATAAGAAACAACAATAAGTTTCTTGTTGAAAGCAAAATAAATATTCTCCAGTATTTGTTGGACTACCTAGTAGTCCAATAGGGTTACTAGCTATCAGGGTTACTACTAGTAACCCTGTCAAAAGGAAATGCTATTAACTTAGTTTGACTTAACTCCTCTCCATGTCCCTTATTCTTAATGACCTCTTTACTTTGTTAGTATCTGCAAACCATTTGCTTAATAACTTCATCACATTGTTTTTCCACAAAAACATAGTCAGTATAGTTGTTCATAGTTTTCAGAATCCTCTATTCTCCCTTGTTTTGAAGAATTGAACATCTCTCTTTCTATATTGTTTTTAATGTTATTCTCTATGATTCCAAGGTTCTCTGCAGTAGTTCTGGTAACTCTTGCTAATTCTAAGTCTCCTGGAAGTTTTCTGTATCTGAAAAATAAACTAATTGAAAATCATTTGGTACTTTCTTCTGATCTTCCCCTGTATCCTGGGGTCTAGTGTCTCCTTAAGCATCTCTGTGAACTATGTATTACAAAATAAATGATAGCAGCTGAATTAAACATACCATATCTTCTTAGCTTCTAAATTAGTTTTTTACCTTTATAGTTCTTATGAAAAATGTATTAATTTTCTTGGACTAAAATATATGCTTTCAAACTAAAATTATACCCTTGAAGGCTATTGTAATTAATACATATTAGTCATATATGTTAATGCAAATTTATTAGTGAAAAGTATAAATAAGGAATAATGTTAAAGCAATTCAATTTAGTTTTATTATGAGCATTATCTTGTTCTGGTCAGTTTTCTTAAGGGTCCTCCAAGAGCTATAATTTAAATGATTATTTTGCAATGGTGACTCTAATATTCTAAACCAACTAAGTTGTCTATGTGGGATCTGGTCTCTTTTCTGAGACGGTAAATAGCACAGATTTCTTTTCACGATCAGCTATATTTAAAGAGAGTGGATTCATTCAGGCACACTGTAGAAGATGCTAAGCAATGTAATTTAAATGAAGGGAGGGGGAAGAGGGGTTACGATAAAATATTTTGTATTGTAGTCCAACTGTCATTGTCTGACCAAATCTGTGGTGGGTGTTGAAGTATATCCATCTATCTCCTCTTTGAGAAGAGACTAGGACCACTTTAGGACCAATGGATTGCTGAGAAGTAAGTTTTAAAAAGTGCATCTTGGTGCACAGAGGATACAAATTAGAATAAGTTTGTAAATGATGTTTCAAGTTTAAATTCCTATTCCAGAGCAGGCTCTGCAGTCAGCATGTTTTATAATATAAGCATTTAGGTACTAGCCAGTTTAGATTTATTACTCATCCCATTGTCTGCTGCAAAGACTGAGAGAATTGATGAAGCTATTTTATTAGCAGTGCTACGTATTGAGTGCTCTTCCGAAGCCTCCTTTTATCACATTTTCAAAATCATTCTCTAATTTAACAACGACATTAAGAGAGCTCTTTTATTCAGTCCAATTACGTGGAAGCACACTCATTTTTCTAAGGGGTTAATCTTTAGGGATGAAGCAGATTATCAGCTTTGAACCAATTTAAGTAGAATCTCCAGAAACAAAGCCAGGACAAATAACTATTGGCAGTTCACAGAAGGCATTCTATGCCCACTGCTCTGCTGGATTCCCTTAAAGTCAGCTTTCTTGTCTTAATGGGAAACACCTGGGGTCCAGAACGTAAGAAGACAAATCAAACTAACTGTGCTTTGAGACACTCAAACTAAATTATGGAAATAAAAATCTCGTCGTAGCATTGCCAATGTCCCTCTTTCCCTTGAAACAGATATTAAAGGGAAGCTGTTTTGAAAGTATTCATTTCCCTGAGGCATTTCAGAGCTCTAAACATTGTCAATGAACATATCAGCCAGAAGACAGGTCCCCCAGACCCCATGGCCATTATTTCAGTGGCCCATTACATCATTTTAAAAGAGCAAGCTTGTAGAAATAAATGCAAATTCATTTCATCTCAAACTTGGAAAATCATTAGTATATCAAAGAGACATAGAAGGTATTTTCTTTCACTTATCCCAGACAAGTTGTTTTACATAATGTGACTTTTTTTCCCCAAAGGACAAGTTTACTTATTTACTTTTGAAATGGCTAGAGAAGCATTCGAGTCGGAGTTGTGATCTGATGGAAAAGGGATGATGTCTGCAAGATACCTTACAATAAATGTGATCAAAATCAAAAAATTCTGCATTAAATAGAAACTCAAAGGATGAAAAGGAGATCTTTGAAAAAACTACATGCAGAACAACAAGGAAAGAAGAGGTTTGTTTATTAGGGTAGAAGTGATGTTATCATTAGCCAGAAGGTAAAGTTGCTATCTTGCTTTCGTCTTTTTCCAGAAGAGAAATAGCCTTCAAATTGGACATTGTACAACACAATTTTTTTCAGAGCAAGGACGTTTTTCTGAGTCTAACATTTGCAAGATACTATTGTAGAAAGGAATAGTGGGCACCGTAACTTGATTACCTTTCTGAGTAGGAATGAGAAAGAGTAAAGAGAAGGGAACATCATACATAAAGCAAGGTTTACGAACTCAAATGCCCATGGAGGAAGGTGGTGAAGGGTGGCTGTTATGCAACATAAATTAAGTCATCCAGGTGTTTGGAAAACCCTTTCTCCTAGTTTTTTTCTCTGAATCATAGTACCATACTGCTATTATCCCCTTGCTTTTGAGAGGTATATTGGCTCCTAACTCTGTAATACATAAAGCAACAGATAGTAAATGGCAATGATGAGCATACAGTCTCAGCCTTTAAAAAAATAAAAATAAAAAGAATATTTGGATATCATGGCAAACTGGAGAATATGTTCTTTTTCTAATAGAGGCAGTTCAGGTACTTATCACCACTTAAGTATGTGGCCCAGGATCTGCCCTGTCTTCCAGCCTTGCAAGAGAAAGTGGAAATCCAGATTTAAAGAGGAATCTCATACTTTTTTAAAATATTATCATTTGTTTTTTTAAATACATATTTTGATGAAGATAAATATTTAAGTGTATTTGTTTATTTGTATGTTTGTTTATATCACAGAATAGGTCAACACTGAGCACACCAAATAACATCTCTGTGGACCACATAATTTCTACAGGCATTTGTCACCACTGGGTTTGTACAACTAAAGGGGGCGGGGGATATTCTGAAATAAAGGCTGCCTATTGACCTGGCTCCAAAGATCTGACAACTATCCACTTGGAAAATTTCTAGAATGCCTGGATAATGAAGAATTGCTCCTTAAGTAGTACAAAGAAATACAATAGTTGGATTAATAAGAAGCCTAATTCTTCCCCCTTTTCCTGAATTTGTTCAGCTTTTACATAATCACTTAAACCTATTCAGTAAAGAATAATTTAAATATTATTGGGGATCTAGTGTGCTTCCACGTTGGAGAAAGGCAAATGAGACAGGATGTAGAATATGGTACAACCTCTGTCCTTGGTCATGAAAAGGCATTAGCAGTAACCACTTGGTAGACTTCTAAGCTCTAAGGAGTATAATTTGAACGGTGGCTCAGCTGAAGATACATCTTTTCTTAGATTTTCCACTCTCAAGAATATATCTGGGGAGAAATAAGATATCACAGGGTAGAATTGCTCTCAAGAACACTATCGGATCTTACCATTCACACTACTCTGAGATGCTTATGTGCATCTCCTTTGGTCCTCTGAATGGTTAAAGCCATCCATAGCATGGCTTAACATGGCTTAATAAATTGCTTCCAATGACACTGCAAGGAACTGACATCCATATATCCCTTAGTGTTACTGATACATCAACCCAGCAGGATCATTCCTGGTAAAGATATTACCTTTTAAAATTGTATACTGGATAATGCAAAATAACATCAAAAGAGGTAGCATATATGCCAATAAAATGGACAACCTGGAAGAAATGGACAAATTCTTAGAAAAGCACAACCTTCCGAGACTGAACCAGGAAGAGATAGAAAATATAAACAGACCAATCACAAGCACTGAAATTGAAACTGTGATTAAAAATCTTCCAACAAACAAAAGCCAATGACCAGATGGCTTCACAGGTGAATTCTATCAAACATTTAGAAAAGAGCTAACACCTATCCTTCTCAAACTCTTCCAAAATATAGCAGAGGGTGGAACACTCCCAAACTCATTCTATGAGGTCACCATCACCTTGATACCAAAATCAGACAAACATGTCACAAAGAAAGAAAACTACAGGCCAATATCACTGATGAACATAGATTCAAAAATCCTCAACGAAATACTAGCAAAGTGAATCCAAGAGCACATTAAAAGGATCATACACCATGAAAAAGTGGGATTTATCCCAGGAATGCAAGGATTCTTCAATATATGCAAATAAATCAATGTGATAAACCATATTAACAAACTGAAGGAGAAAAAACATATGATCATCTCAATAGATGCAGAAAAAGCTTTTGACAAAATTCAATACCCATTTATAATAAAAAACCTCCAGAAAGTAGGCATAGAGGGAACTTACCTCAACGTAAAAAAGGCCATATATGACAAACTCACAGCCAACATCGTTCTCAAAGGGGAAAAACTGAAATCATTTCCACTAAGATCAGGAACAAGGCAAGGATGTCCACTCTCACCACTATTATTCAACATAGGTTTGGAAGTTTTAGCCACAGCCATCAGACAAGAAGAAGAAATAAAAGGAATTGAAATTGGAAAAGAACCAGTACAACTGTCACTGTTTGAAGATGACATGATACTATACATAAAGAATCCTAAAGATGCTACCAGAAAACTACTAGAGCTAATCAATGAATTTGGTAAAGTAGCAGGATAGAAAATTAATGCACAGAAATCTCTGGCATTCCTATACACTAATGATGAAAAATCTGAAAGAGAAATTAAGGAAACACTTCCATTTACCATTGCAAGAAAAATAATAAAATACCTAGGAATAAACCTACCTAAAGAGACAAAAGACCTGTATGCAGAAAACTGTAAGACACTGATGAGAAATTAAAGACGATACAAACAGATGGAGAGAGATACCATGTTCTTGGATTGGAAGAATCAACATTGTGAAAATGGCTACACTACCCAAAGCAGTTGACAGATTCAGTGCAATCCCTATCAAAATACCACTGACATTTTTCACAGAACTAGAACAAAAAATTTCACAATTTGTATGGAAACACAAAAGACCCTGAATAGCCAAAGCAATCTTCAGAAAGAAAAAGGAAGCTGGAGGGATCAGACTATACTACAAAGCTACAGTAATCAAGACAGTATGGTGCTGGCACAAAAACAGAAATATAGATAAATGGAACAGGATAGAAAGCCCAGAGATAAACCCACGAATATATGGTTACCTTATTTTTGATAAAGGAGGCAAGCATAAACAGTGAAGAAAAGGCAGCCTCTTCAATAAGTGGTGCTGGGAAATCTGGACTACATGTAAAAGAATGAAATTAGAACACTCCCTAACACCATACAAAAAATAAACTCAAAATGACTTAAAGACCTAAATGTAAGGCCAGACACTATCAAACTCTTAGAGGAAAACATAGGCAGAGCACTCTATGACATAAATCACAGCAAGATCATTTTTGCCCCACTCCCTAGAGAAATGGAAATAAAAACAAAATAAATAAATGGGACCTAATGAAACTTCAAAGCTTTTGCACAGCAAAGGAAACTGTAAACAAGACAAAAAGGCAAGTCTCTGAATGGGAGAAAATATTTGCAGGTGAAGTAACTGACAAAGGATTAATCTCCAAAATTTACAAGCAGCCCATGCAGCACAATATCAAAAAAAACAACCCAATCCAAAAACGGACAGAAGACCTAAATAGACATTTCTCCAAAGAAGATATACAGATTGCCACAAACACATGAAAGTATGCTCAACATCACTAATCATTAGAGAAATGCAAATCAAAACTACAATGAGATATCATCTCACACCAGTCAGAGTGGCCAACATCAAAAAATCTACAAACAGTAAATGCTGGAGAGGGTGTGGAGTAAAGGACACCCTCTTGCACTGTTGGTGGGAAAGTAAACTGATACAGCCACTATGGAGAATAATATGGAGTTTCCTTAAAAAACTAAAAATAGAACTGCCATACGACCCAGCAATCCCACTACTGGGCATATACCCTGAGAAAACCATAATTCAAAAAGTCATGTACCACAATGTTCGTTGCAGCTCTATTTACAATAGCCAGGAGATGGAAGCAACCTAAGTGTCCATTGACGGATGAATGGATAAAGAAGATGTGGCACATATATACAATGGAATATTACTCAGCCATAAAAAGAAACAAAATTGAGTTATTTGTAGTGAGGTGGATGGATCTAGAGACTGTCATACAGAGTGAAGTAAGTCAGAAAGAGAAAAATACCGTATGCTAACACATATATATGGAATCTAAAAATAAATAAATAAATAATGGTTCTGAAGAATCTAGGGTCAGGACAGGAATAAAGACACAGATGTAGAGAATGGACTTGAGGACACAGGGAGGGGGAAGGGTAAACTGGGACAAAGTGAGAGAATGGCTTGGACATATATACACTACCAAATGTAAAATAGATTGCTAGTGGGAAGGAGCCACATAGCACAGAGAGATCTGCTCGGTGCTTTGTGACCACCTAGAGGGGTGGGATAGGGAGACGCAAGAAAGAGGGGATATGGGGATATATGTATACGTATAGCTGATTCACTTTGTTATACAGCGGAAATTAACACAACAGTGTAAAGCAATTATACTCCAGTAAAGATGTAAAAAAAAAACCAAAAAACTGTCTCAAAGTATAAATAAAAAAAGTAACAGTAATCCCATTTATGGTGACCAACACTAGGTATTATCCATATTTTAAATATTTTCTAATTTATGCATTAAAAAATGGCATTTCATTTTTAAAAAAACTTCCAGTGAGTTTGAGCATTTTTTTCCATATAAAATTGATTATTACAGACAGCTTGTAAGAATTAAAAAAATAATATAGTGACCACTAGGAATCAATGAATCCTCCCTTAAGTTTTGTGATAAGATTACTAATTTACAATATCAAGAAAATGAACAATGTTTCCCTGCATTTAACAATTTTTTGCAGTATCTATGTTCACTTCAATGGTAATGGTATGTGATTTGAATGATAACATATTTCACTGAATAGGCAACTGTTAGTGAAAAACAAACAACCCATATCCTAGTGATCATTAGAGCTACGCAAAATAGCAATACTGCTAATTTGGCATTTTTATTACACAGTGTGAGAGAAAGTGTTCAATGTTTATTTTAAAATATTTTTAAGATATTCAACACGTTTTCCGTATAAAAAGTAAGCATTAAAATGTAATGTAAAACAATAAATATTAAATGGTGCATCCTCCTTTAAAATAATTTTAGCATATAATTAACAGAAACTAAAGTATTATTAAAAAGAAACTAAACCCTTTATAAACAGAAAATTTAAGTAGCCATGAAAAATTGAAAAAAAATTAAATATTATTTAACCTTATTTTAGAAGTCTTTTTCATTTCACTAAGTGCATCTATGGTATTATCATTGAATCCCAAGTATATGTTTGTGTAAATTTTTGATGCTGCAGATAAATTGTTTCCAAATCTATTCTTGCCTGGGGAATGTTGAAGGGATATTTATAAGCTAACTCCAAATAGTTTCTACTGATTTCTTTATCTTCAAATAATCCCATCTCTTATTTGATACACTGAAAAATCTTTTTGAAAAAGCCTTTTGCTTTTTTTGGCAGGAATGGATGTGTACTGTAGGTGTGGTTTCAAAGAAACCATTTCTAGTTTGTTCCAGCCTTCTTTAGTGTCATGATGTATATGTGAAAATTCTGATGCAGAGCTACCTGTGTCATTTTCAAGACTGTCATGTTCATATTTCACTTGTTTAGGTAGCTTTGAAACACAGTAAAAACTATACTTGGCACATAAACTGCTTTGTTTGTCATTTTCTTCCTCTTCTTGAGGATTTTGAGGTATAGAATAACTCCTCTACTCAATAAAAAAAAAATAATGCAGTGTATAAATCTCTAACAATGTCTTAGAGATTCTTAGGATTTTAAAAAATCAATTTTTTTACACTTGTATCTACAAATATCATCTTCAGTGCTTTTGAGTAGCTGGATTCTCTACTGGTAGGTGGGTGTAACACTGCACAGAAGCCTTAATTTTGAGAATGCTTTGTCCTGTCCTGGTGAACATTAAAAGAACATCAGGCTTTTATACAAGAACATTGAATTCTGCTGTTAAAAGTTGTGATGACCCAAGCCTGGGAAAGAGAGCAAATATATTTACTGTTTCTTTTTTTTTGAATTTAATTAATTTTTTTATATAGCAGGTTCTTATTAGTTATCCATTTTATATATATTAGTGTATATATGTCAGTCCCTATCTCCCAATTCATCACACCACCACCCTCCCCCCGCCGCTTTCTCCCCTTGGTGTCCATACATTTGTTCTCTACATCTGTGTCTCAGTTTCTGCCCTGCAAACCAGGTCATCTGTACCATTTTTCTAGGTTCCACATATATGCATTAATATACGATACTTGTTTTTCTCTTTCTGACTTACTTCACTCTGTATGACAGTTTCTGAAATGAGATTAAATGCAATCTGTCTAGGTTAGACTTTAAATCCCAAACCAAAGGGAAACAGGATAAGCTTAGCTGTAAATAATCACTTGAGTTTAAAAATTAGTTTCATGAATGCATAATGGTGTCATCAATTGACATTAAAAATACCGAGAGATACAAATGGGTAAGACTAATCCAACAACTATTTAGTTACTGGAATATCATGGCCAATTGTAAAGAATCCCTTTGTATTTTTCACTGATCAGATTACATCACTTTGTTTTATGTTGTAATTGCTGACCCAAAATACACCAGACTGGCAACCTCCTGGACAGCCAGTCTATGAGAGGTGTTAAAAATCCATCCTTTGGAAATAGCCAGAAATATGGTTCTAGTTAACTCTGGTTTGCACCAGCAACTGCTAACATAACTGTCAAAGAGGAAAATGATACAGTGCTAGAGCATGTAAGACATCTCTTATTTGAATCTGAACATGTGACAGGAAAAAAGAAATATTATTTATAATCTCCCATTGCTTTCTAAGACTGGTGAGTTGTACTAACTCTGGTGTTTTGTTTGAGCATTCACCCACAGAATCATCATCTTCATCCTAATGGTCTCTGGCACTCTTAAAAACAGTAGTGGGGTGCAGTGTAGGGTGTTGGAAATTGAAGCAAGACAGAACTAAATTAGTTTGACAAAAAAAAGGGGAGAGGGATTTGGGAGGTAAGAGGTATGAATGAAAAATCAGGGGTAGAGAAAGACAGGCATCAGCTTAGAAAGTTGAGTAAAGTAGGAGAGAGAGAGGAAAACTGGTATCAGCAAGGCTGAGAGAAGACTTGTCTGACTGGGCAACTGCGAGGGAAATACTGTGATGTGTTCAGGTTATATTCTTTTTCGTTTCAACAAATCTTTGAATCATTAAACACCACTCTTTAGTGAGTGGAGTTTACTTTGGGGAGAGCTCAAAGAAAAGGGCAAGGGGACCACTGACATTATTTCCAAATATCAAGAAAAATGATATATAACTTATACTAATTAATAATGTTTCTCCCTATCTCACAAAGTAAATATTAGCCAATACTTTTAAAATATCAGAGAGATGACAAATAATAGGTGTGCCTGGAGCAACTTGTTCTGATTGTGACACAGCAACAGGTAGAATATTGATAAGCTAAAACACTCTTAAAAGAAGGCTACCCCACTAGTAGAGGGTCTTAAAATCATGATAGGAAAGGGAATGAAGCAAAACACTTCCTGGTCTGAGGTTAAAAACTGGAAGCTTTATATTCAGGGAAAGCACAGGTTCCGTGCTGGCTTTGTGTCACTTTGAATATCTGTAGAAGGCAGAACTGGGGCCAGTGGAGGTCAGTGGTGGGAAAGTGAGACTGGTTTTAATATAAGAAAGAACTTTCTATTGGGATATGGCCAACAATAGAAGTTACTTTGGGAGATCACTGAAATCATTCAGGTAAATATTGGGTATTGATTCCTTGATTGTTATATTAGACCCATCTGGCCCACAGAGCCTCATGGTACAGTTAGAATCCTATGTTTATAACCTTTAGTTTTCCTTTCATCAAATAGTGAATTTTATCAATTCCTTCAAACTGTGGTTCAATTAAGAGAAAATAAATCATGCATTATTGGGTTCTATAAAGGAAAATAATTCTTATGTGTCAACCAGTTATCTTAGCACCATTTTGATAATGAAGCATTTCCAATATTTAATTGCTTACATGATTTGAACACATAACTCATAACAAAACAGAAATGAAATATGATCTAATTAACTATTCACCAGCAAGCATAACTAAGAAGAAGGAACCAAAAATTTTATTTTGAAATATAACTTCAGAGTTTTGAAGATCAAGTTTATTCTTAGAAAGGATGTGAGGGAAAATAGCATGAGAGAAAGTAAGAGATAAAGAGGAGAGAGGAAAGAGAAGAAGGGGAAAGGAGAGGGAAGAGATAAAGAGAGAAAGGAAGAGGATGGGGCAGAGTCAAGTGTGAATATGTGTTCAACTTCTCACTCCAATGCCTTTCAGCAGGAGGACTGGAAGAGCAGTGAGAAAAAAAAAAGATTTATTTTTTAAACATGTGCAATTATGGAGAAAAGACCACGACATGCCAAAATGTTGACAAAAAGCAGCCCCAAAATTCTGGCTAGGAGGATTATGAAACTCCAAAAATACACCAGACTGTGAGAACTACCACCTACATTTGCAATGTTTTACAAGTTAAAAATGTCACAGCGCATAAAAATAGCTTTTTCACCCCTGCGGACTGGTGGTTGGTGGTTTAACTTGAGAAGCAGATTGCTGCTGTAGTTTGAATAGCCTGAATATTCATTCACAGCGCGGAAACAAAATGAAAAATGGCTTTCATCAGACTTTCCTTGTGTCCAGGAAACATATTTAGTCTTCTGTTTCCCTCAGTCTTTTTAGGGAGAAAAAAAAAAGAAAAAAAAAAGGGAAATATGTCTGTTTTCAGAAATGATTGTAATCAATCCTCTCAAATCCAAAGTAATTGTGTCAGTTTTTATCATGATTACCTAAAGGTCTTTTCATGTTTTCTGTTTCGTTTCTTTCTTTCTTTCTTTCTTTTTTTAACTAAGCTGGCTAGGAAAAGTAAAATATGAAACAACGTCACACAATTTCTTAAGAATAGACTGATTCCTAAAATGTACTGTGAAACCTGAACGGGCTTACTTTAAAGGGTTTAGTTTTTCTGTGTTCAGCACAGTAGCTCCCCGTTGAAAAGCTTCCAGCTTTGATCACTTATCCACAAACAAAAAGGGCTCTCTTCCAATCTCCTTGCGTTCTCTCTTCAGAGGGCTCGCGCTTTCTCTTGTGGATCTTCTGCTTCACAGTCCTGGGGCATTAGTAAACACCAAAGGTGTCCCAAACATATGGCTAACCACAAGGTTTCCGTGTGGGGTCTGGCTTTGAGTGTATCTGATGATTACACATTTCAAATACAAACCCAGCTGGTGATTCCCTGAGCCTAGCAGGTTTCCATTTGGCTCCAAATGGTCTGGGAATGGATTTTCCTGTTTGAGGATTACCCATTTCTGTAATGGCCCAGTTTCTGTACCTTTGACCCTTTGTCACCTCCAGATCCTGGGGACCAAACTGCAATGACAGTTCATTCCACTGTTTAGGAGCTGCAGCAGCCCAGCCGAGGCCAGGTGGGCCTGCAGGAGCAGGTGAAAATGACCCATTATTAGAAACAGAAACATGTTTTTAAATAGGCTTGTATGTTCAATGCGCCACTGAAGGTTTTTATTTCCTTCTTGAACTTTTTTTTTTTAACTTGTGGTTTTCCTTTTAACCCTGATGTTGGTTCACATAATCATAAAATTATTGATAGTAGAGAGTTGAAGGACTCATTTTTTATTTTGCATTTTATCAGAGGGAAAAACTGAGAAACTCTTTGAAGTCTGTAAAACATCTGGGGTCCCATAAATGTTTCCACACTGTGTAACTTGGTAACAAGTTATCTTTCTTTATCCCTCTTTTTTTCTCCCTATCAAAACAGATGCCCTAAGAGTAGATTGTGTCCCTCTTATTTGCCTCATAGGCCTTTCTAATTTTAATACATAGATCCTATTACAATTGTAATTATTAGGTGTGCAATAATAAGCAGGGGTTATCTGTTTAATATTTGTCTTCTCCACTGAGCAACACCTTAAGTGGGCTGGGATGGTGTCAGTTGTGTCTTACGTGTATTAGTTGTTAGCAGCAACCTGGTTATGTTGAAAGCACTCAATAAGTATTTGATGAATGAAAAAATGATTGAATATATGAATGAATGAATAAAAACCTCAGTAACCTTTTCCTTAACTTTCTAAATTATGACAAGGCATATTTTCAAGTGACTTTCTGGATCAATTCAATAAATCTTTCTTACTTAACATAACTCGGTTGGGCAATCCACATTGGAAAATCAAGAGACCTCAGATCTTGCTCCTCTCTGAGTTCCTTCTTTTCCTTTAACTTTTGTAGCTCTGAGTAAGCACAAAAAAAGGGAAAACTGAAAGGAAATGGCAGTGGCAATTAGGAGAGGAGCCTCAGGGTTTGGAGAGAGGAAAGTGAGCAGAGGTGGCTTTCAAGGTTGAAAAGTCAGGCTTGGCTTTAAAGAAGTTGGAACTGGTTGAAGTGTAGACCTTTAAATCTCCCCATTTTCAACAGAAGTCTCCTCTCTGTGGGACTTCTCCTTTCTACAAAGCTCTCTATCTAAACCTTCAGCTTCAATAATTGTCTGGGTACCTTCCTGAAAAAGCAATTCATCCTCTGGGTTATTGTTCCCACCTTCAAAACATCTCTGCTCTGTGTCTGAATACTGAAAGGCCTTACTCTTTCTAGAAGGCATAGAGAGCATAGAGAAAAGAACTTAGGCTCTAGAATCTGAGCATCTGGATTTGAGTCTCTGCTTATTGGTAATTACCTCATTTTTCTTGCCTCCCTTTTCATATCTGAATGCCCACCCAGTCCACTTTTTTTTTTTTTTTGGTGGAGATAAGGTACTGAAATACTTCATAAATCTCTATACAAATCTGTTTTTCCTCCTCCTCCTAATAAGTCACTTGATAAATAAATATGCCCTAAAATATTACTGGATGGCTATGCTTTATTCCATCCATAATCTTCTAAGGCTTAAAAGCTTTGCCAAGTTATTTTTAACAAAAAACAACAAAAGCTGCTGTTTACTAAGTGCCAACTGTGGCTAGGTGATTGAAATAGCATTAATTAAATTTGAATAATTGTTTTCTATTTTATAGATTTGGAAACTGAAACTAGTAGGTCATGTGGCTGCATTTCAAACCTAGATCTGAGTATAAACATCATCTTCTTAAATCCTCATCCAAAATGAAATCTCACTATTTTTTTAAGAAATTCATTGGTTTAAAAATTTTAGATACTTTAACAGTCTTGTGGGGTAAAACAGTAAAAGACATATAAGTCTTGTAGACAGGCTTCCAAAATGTTTTAACCTTAGAATTGTATTTAAAAAACTGCACATATGAACAAAATTTGCATATAATTTCATGGGTTTTATGAACTGCTTTAAGCCAATCCATGGATTTTTGGCTTAATAACCCTTGCATTAAGGTATTCTGAGCCCCATGACATAAAATTCCTTTATATTACGCAGCTAGCTTGAGGCTCCCAGGTCAGATGGAAGGCAGCTCATTGCGGCTCATGTACAGCTAACCAGGATTTTTCATCAGCAGTACTGTTGACATTTTGAAGCTGTATGATTCTTTGTTGAGTCTGTTTTCTGCATTGTAAGTTACCAGCATCCATGTCCCCTCCACCCACTAGATGCCAGTAATTACTGACCCTCTCTTGTAAGACTATAGATGTCTCCAGAGTTGCCTAATTTCTCCTGGGGGAAAAATCTCCCCCAGTTGCAAACCACTGAACTTAAACCTGGGTATCAAGGCAGTATGATTAAGCAGGAATCACCCACCATTGACATTTGGAGTTTCTGGATTTATGAATGTTTCTGTTTACTGAACCTTTAAGGCTTAACTTGCCAGAGGTGTGGGTCCTTGGAACTGCCAATTTGATTAGTTTTATTTTTCTCTCCAGTGGCAGACTAGGTAAGGACTAGTGAGGGCTTAGGTACAACCATGCTCACAACTACTTCCAGCTAACATTTCACCATTCAGAGATCCATTTTAGTTAGCAAACTCATTTTTAGAATGTAACCCCCTCCCCAGGGGAAGATTAAACCATATTGCACCTAACTATGATTTTCCTAACTAGGCCTTGAAAAAAATTTTGTCTTTGAAAGCACTAGTTTTAGTTCAAACCATGAAGGTAAAAGTTAGATGTGTTGTATTCTAGAACCTAAGGTCTTTGTGTATCTGATGCAATGGGATGTGGAAGGCCACTGAAGTGGACATTGCTGATTTTGCAATTGTGCGTAGTATACTGCCTAAAGGAATGACTGATAGGAGGATAGTAGTGATTAGTTCCAGCATCTCTGTCCCGCCCTCCCCCCCCACCCCTGCTTCTGCTTTCTATTCCTTCTAAGTAGAGAAGGCAGGGATGCCGTGGACAGGGGAGAATGGGAGTGTGTAGCAGAAATAACTAAACATGTTGTATGAATTAATCTCATTTACTTCTTACCTCAAAACTTGAAGTAAAATTCTCATTTTGCAGTTGAGAACACAGAGTCTTAGAGATGTTAAAGAACCAGACTAATTTCAAACATTCATTCATCGTTAGAATCAGGATCTGAGCTGAGGTCTGATGCCGTAGCTCCTGCTTTTCTCCTTGTTTCCTCTCTCTCCCTCCCTATTCTTGTCCCTCCTCTTCTCTCTCCATTTTCCCCCTCTCGCCCTCCTTTTCCACCTCTTCTTCCTCCTCCTTTTGTTCCTTCCTTGGCAGTCTTTTTTTTTTTTTTTTTTTTTGTGATACGCGGGCCTCTCACTGTTGTGGCCTCTCCTGTTGCGGAGCACAGGCTCCGGACGCGCAGGATCAGTGGCCATGGCTCATGGGTCCAGCCGTTCTGTGGCATGTGGGATCTTCCTGGACCGGGGCACGAACCCGTGTCCCCCGCGTCGGCAGGCAGACTCTCAACCACTGCGCCACCAGGGAAGCCCCCTTGGCAGTCTTTTTGAAGGTAATATTTGATAAATAAAAATACAAATTTATATATAAAATATAATAAAGCCCCACGAACCACTACTCAATAATTAAGGCATTGTCAAGGTAATCGTTACTACTTCCCTTTTTCTACCTCTCCTCTAGAGATGCTATTGTTTTAATTTAGTGCTTATCATTGCCTTGCCTTAAAATATATATATTTTTTAATATATCAAAACCAGCTAGAAACCTTGGGCAGAAACTATTCAAACACATAGGTAGGTTAAATAGAATCACCAACTTTTTTAAGTGAAATTTGTTCAGCCCTAAATTTCCCATCCTCAAGCATGTACCAGAAAATGTCATACAATATGATATCATTTTTTTTTAAAGTTCACAAATAAGAAAACTCGATATCGTGTTCCTAGGAGTCATCCAGGCTTAACATGCAGCTAAAGGTCATTTCATTGTTACTTCTCTAAAACACACTGGCCTTTGAATATGCCATGTTAATTTTTCCCATCCATGAGCATTTGTGTGTATGTTTCTTGGCTCAAGAAATCTGCATCTAGGTATATTTTCTAGTGTGCAGAGCATCAAACTAGAAGTAGTATTGATGGGTTACAGAGTATGAGAACATGCAACTCTACATGATGCTGCCAAACTGTTTTCCACGAGAACTTTTTAAATTTATACTCCCACCAAGAATGTCTAAGACTCTGTATTGATGTGCATCCTCTCCTCCATTTAATGTTTCATACACTTTGCCAATATAGTGGGTGTGCAGTGATATCTCATGATGCTCTTAGTTTGGATTTTTCTGATTGCAAATGAAGTTGAACATCTTTTCATACACTTATTTGCCATTTGAGATCACTTTTCTGTGAAAGCACTGCCAATAGTTCCAGCCATTGATACTTTTATTCTTTTTTCTTATTGATTAGTAAAACATTTTGGATTGTAATACTTTGTCTGATTTATATTTTACAAATATCTTATCCCAGTATGTGGCTTTTTTTCAGTTTTCAGTAGTGGCCATGAATTCTGCTTCTCATACTACATCTTACCTTCTCAGGAAGAACAGCACTTTTGTTCAAATTCATCATGTCTAATTGTTTTTCTCTATCCTTAACAATTTTAGAGCACTGATTAGTGTATTTCTATTTGGGGTTTTTTCTTACCTTCATTTGTACTCAGTTATAATCTATAGTAAGTACAGAAATGATTTCACTTTATCAGGGAGTTGGAAACAAAGATGAGCTGGAAATATGTGCATTTCAGGGAATGAAAAGTAGGAGGTGGGGGCCAGAGTCCTTGGTTTATAGAGCCAGATGGTAACAACTGGACAGTTAATTTTTAGAGGCAAGACCAGGTGTAGGAGGTAGAAATTGGTCTCTTTTGTCAAATGCAATACACAATAGGTAAGTTGTTTGCTCCTGGTTCTATAACTCCTTGTTTCAGAGACCAAGTCAACTGGATTTATCTCCTTCAAATCTATGTTTAACTCTCCCCACAGTGTTGGAATTCTAATAATTCAAAATTGATTAGAGTTAGTAAACAAAATCCCCAGGTAACCAGTTTTTGTGGCCTTTGCTTACTTACTTCCAAATGCCAAGTCTGAGGAGAAGAGTCTGTTTAATTTACACCTCAGGAATAGGAGCTTTACTTGGGGCTTGAAGAATTCCACTTAAATGGAATTCCACTGAAATGTGTGAGTGACATCTGGGAAGGAAAGAAGAAGCAATATTTTATAATCCTAACCAGACAGAAGACGGGCTATAGCTACTGTTTATTGAAGAAGTGGAGGCATATATGTCTTCCTTGAAATTTGAAAAAGTGTCTGTTCTGGCCAACTTTTCCTGTTATTTCAGATTAGGATAGGAATACTTTAATTGACTGGGTAAAATAAAAGTGATTATAGTTATTTACATGCCTGCTTAACATTTATCTAATAACCATGTAGCAGAAAAATGAGTTTTAGATATTGTTAAACATGCATCAAATTATCTTCTTGTCTGTTTCATTTGGTTATGATATTAACGTGTGAGCAGTATATTTGGGTTTTAGATGAGCCCAGTGATATGGGTGAATGGCCCACAGGCAGTGCAGCAGGGTAAAAAAAATATATATATTTATTAGATTTGGGGAGAAAATGTTAAACTGCAAGGTCAGGAAGAACTGGATTGCAAACCAGTCTGTAACAATCTCCAGCTTTGTGAGTAGGGACAACTTAGTCTTTTGAGAGTCACTTCCATAGTGTTTAAAATGGGTCTAGCATGTAGCTTCCAGTGGTGCTGTGGAGCTAAGGAGAGATTTGTATGTAAAGTATGACATCAAGTAGATGCTCAAAAAGCTAATTATAATTTATTTATTACTGATTTCCTTATTTTTAATCTAAATATTTAGGTTCTGTTAAGGTTTTTTCCTTCATTAAATAAAGCAGTAACCATCTAATTCTCCTGCCCTGATTATGAGAATGAGGCGTTTTTCAGGTGAACTTGTAGACCCTTTTGAAGCCAGGATAGGATTATAGCTCTTTAAGATGTAAAGTAACATTTTTTTTTCTTTCACTAATCTCTGTGGGAAAGATTACTGAGAGTGTGTGCTGAGGAAAAAGAAAGCAGTTTTTAATAGATCCTTTAAGGTTTACAGAAATGACTGATGATTGTTTAATTGCTGAATCTTAGAGAATTAGCTAGAATATAATGCAATCAATCATTTAACCAACATTTGTTGAAATACCATGGGAAGAGCATGGGCTTTAGAATCAGATAGGACTGGGTTTGAATCCTGGCTCTGTTATTTTCTGTTTGTTCAAACTTGAACATATTATTTTACCCTTTGAGAGTAAAATACATTTCCTTGTTTATGACATGGAACCTACTGGGAATTTTAAAAATAATACATGTGAAAGTCATAGTATAAAACTTGAAAAAATGTAGGCTCTTGATTATATGGTAGATACCATGAGAATAATAATGATGGTAATTGGTTAAATGTGGAAGTATAATATCACAAAGATAAATAAAAGACAAGTTTTCCTCAAGCAATTCGAGATATTATTCTGGTAAAGAAATAGTCAAAGTATAATTGGAGATATGCTAGAATAAGCCTATCTATCTATGTACAGAATGTTGTAAATTCATGGGGGAGAGAGTTATAAACTGATGAATTCGGTATAAAATAATGGTAATTTGATGGACAGAAGAAAGTAAAAATATTATTGGCAGTGGAATTACATTTTTAAAGGCAATAAGGCAAGGAATGGTAACTATAGGAAACAGCAAGCCACATAATATGGTTTTGCATACTCTAACATTTTACCCTCAAAATTTAGTATACGTAAAATTACATGGAATAATTCTTAGGAATGCAGTTATCCATGCATATATACATCCATCCATCCATTTATAGTCTTCTAAATCTAGGTTTACTTCATTCAGTCTAATATGAAAAAATAATTGGTATTTCAGTAATCATGTATAAACTAAGAAATGACTGGAATAAACTTTATTTTATTAAAAGTAGTATTAATTCCTTTCTTTACAGAGGAGCCATAATCGTCATTTTGAATGATTTTGTGATCTTCTAATACATACAGGTATATGGAGGGCAACTAGGAGAAGGTGAAGTCCCCCTGGTTAATCATTCTCTCCTATTTGTTTGTTTTTAACATATAACTCCTCATTTGTATTTCTTCTTCTTTACCTCTCATCTTTCCTCCTTTTAAGGAAGCGTTATATTTACTACACTGATGCTTCTACACAGAGAAATGCTTTCAGTAGCATTTCATTTCTATGGGTCATTCCCTTTTGAAATGCAAATATAACTGCAAATGGTCATACATTAAAGATTCATTACCAATTCATACCTAGGTTGGATGAATTTATAAAATCCTTTTCTGTAGGCTATCCAGATAAAGCAGCTCCCTACATGTGGTGTGTTAAGGACCAAGAGAAAAAAAAAAAAATGGTAAAAGAGGGTCTAGAGTTGCGCTTTGTCAAGGAAGGGGTGACAATTCTGCTAGTACTCTGTATAGGGTTCTAGTGTGATTACCACTAGAAACCACGATGGACATTAAACATATTAAAAATATACCAACCTTCCTAGTTAGGGAAAAGCAAATGGAAATAATAGCATGCCATTTTATAAAAATAAAGCAAAAACACATCAGATAAGAAAAGTTAGCAGTATTAATATATTTCCAGCGCTGTTTAGAGGAGCATTAGAAATGCTTGCTTAAATAGAGCTCGTGGGAATGTAGTGTAGGGGAGAAAAATTCTTCCTTTACGCTTTTTGGTTCACTTGCTTGGACTATTAATTAAATTGACATAAAACAGAGTAACAGGAGAAAAACAAATTTAATTACATATGTACGGGAGTCTCATAAGAATATGAGGCCCGAGGTCAAGTGGGGCAATTGAGGCTTATATGCTACTCTGAGATAAGGAATGGAATGGGGGCCTGGGGCTTCAAAGGGGAAGAAGGTAATTCACAGGACAATGAGAAGAGCAGATGTTTAATAGTTAGATGTTTGCCCTGCTATACAGATAGGTCATTCAGATAAAAATAATCTCTGGTAATAGGTCTCTTTCTCTGAGTCAAGTCCCCTCTCTAAATTCTTTAAGGCAGTTAATGGAAAAGATAAAAGTTTTTGAGTCTGTTAGGTCTTGTTTGCTTTCAGCTCAAAATAATCTACATGCCAAGTGGAATATTTGGGGGTCATGATTCTGCTCCCCTTCAGCAGAACGCTACAAGCATTTTAGAAAGTAACTTACTAACATCTATTAAAATTTAAGTATGAACACATTTGTGAAACAGCATCCCTACATTTAGGAGCTGTTAATGAAAATATAAATCACAAATGTAGAAGATTATATATGTGAAGGTATTTAATACATTATTGTTTCTGTTGGCTCCCAATCTAGAAGCATGTTGGGAGTCTATTGATAGGAAGTGATTAAAAAGTTAACAGTTGGGCTTCCCTGGTGGCGCAGTGGTTGAGAGTCCGCCTGCGGATGCAGGGGACACGGGTCTGTGCCCCGGCCCGGGAAGATCCCACATGCCACGGAGCGGCTGGGCCGGTGAGCCATGGCTGCTGAGCCTGCGCGTCCGGAGCCTGTGCTCTGCAACAGGAGAGGCCGCAACAGTGAGAGACCCGCGTACCACAAAAAAAAAAAAAAAAAAAAAAAAGTTAACAGTACATGTCCGTGAAGAAATATTAGTCACCTATTAAAAGGATGAGTTGGATCTACATGTATTGACCCAAAGGAATGTCTGTGACATAACTGAAAAGAGCAAGATGTGGAGTTCAGGATATAGAATGTTGTGATCTTTAGATAAACAAGTTCTGGAGAGATAGCTACTAAGCTCTCATAACTTTGGTTACTTCAGAGTAGTGGGGTTGAGAGTATGTCTGTGTACTATTAGTATTTTTATGCAATTGTATATTGCTAAGGTTGATATGAAAAAGTGTAACATAGTATAACACAGAGAATGAGTTTTGGTAAGGAAGGTGAAACCTACTGATGATAGAGTTCAGGATAGCCTGTTACAGATGACACATATATGAAGAGTTAAGACTCAACTGCATGTCAAAAGTTGGCAATTGAATTTGGCACGCTCAATATTTGTTGGCGCCCAGAACTAGAAATACATTTTTGACTAATTTCTTACAATATTTATTTTTCTTTAAAATTAAAGCCTTTCTTACAAAAACAGGGGGTTTTTGCCAAGAAATTTGAAATTTTCAACAGAAATTCTGGGAAGCTAGAAGTCTCTGGGTAATGTATGAGTCACAGGGAAGGAATCTATCACTATCTGGACAAAGCTTTTCTCTAAAAACATAAGCAGGGCAATAGGTCATGGGCAGTCGATTACTTTATTTGTAATGACATAAGTAAATATTAACAGGACTTCTCTCTTCAGAATAATTGATGACTAGTTAAAAAGAAATAATTATACGTTTATCATTCAGAGCTTTAAGGGGTCGAGTTTACCCTCTCCTTTTATTCTTTCACTGTGCCTTTCTCAGAGGTAGATCTTATAGAAAAGGTTTTCTGGGAACTCAAGAAAGTGAGAGGCTTCCTAATAAGGAGTCACATTTTATATTCAGGGAAGAGAAAGATACTGTGCACTGAGAAATTCTCATTTTTATCATTTAATTTAATAGTTAACACTTAAATCAGAATCCTTTCCCACAAAATCTTGATATTAATTTAATCACATTAATTTTTCTTGTTCATCATGTCACACTTTTCCACTCATTTGTATATTCCATTCAGCATATATTTGTGGATCACCATACCTAGGAAAACATATTTGGAATAAAATAAAGGACAATAAGTCCCTGTCCTCATGGAACTTGCCTTTTCTCAAAATGCTTATCCAACTAATCTATTTATATATCACGTGGCATCTGCATTCAGACTCAATGACATGACCTCAGAATATCTGCCCTTTATTAATTCACTATATTGTTTCCCTCTAGCTGATATTTTACAGTATTGAACATAATTTTTAATCTGGAATTTTCATGTATTTAATAATGCCTCATTTAATCATTTTATCTGCCTATTTTCTTTTTAAATTCCTGTTTGCTAATGAAGAAACTGAAGCTTTGATGGGTTAAGCATCATTCATTTATTACTTCATTTGAATTATGAGTGCTTACTAAGGCACTGGGCTTGACATTGGGATAATAATTCAATGTAAAAGTTATAGCCCACTAGGGGAAGACAGAAAAGGAAACCAGGAGTTAGATGCTATGATAGAGACAGGGCCAGCTTCATGCATATGCACCGTGTGCAGTCCCACAAGGCCATGTGCTCAGAAGACCCTGTGCTTGGTTTAATATTCTGTTCTCACTGTCTGGAAATTCTTAATTTTATTTTCAAACTTGTATTTTTTATGTGAAGTGTATTAGAACAATGGAGGATGCATGTGAGTATAGGAGATACATGCAATATGCATGTCTGCTGTCATTTCTTGCCTCTCCATTGACATGTAGCATTTATGATGCCCCGAACACAGAATCCTGTGGTGGGTCTATTATGCATGAGAGTTCAAGACTCAGAGAGTACAAGATAACTGTGTTACATCATGACTAAGTAAGTAAGCACACCTAGAGTCCTGCAAAGCCACAGGAACTTGCCTCAGACACAGAAAGGACATCATCTTAGAATGATGTTCTAAGAAACACGAATGATTAAGGGACCTTATCATATTCTTTTTCTCCTGTTACTTCCCTGTGTTAGCCAACCACTTGCTTGAATGTGATGACAAAGAAGTGAAGAGAAAGTAGGGCAACTCATAGTTCCTTCCTCTGTCAGTCCTTCCTTACTCATCAGTAAGATGGAGGTAGAGAATATTAGAAGAATTTGTGTGTACCAAAAAGTGTAATAAAACTGAGATTTGTGCAGTGTTTCCATTGTTAAGAACAAAATACACAAGCATGTATAAGCTATAAAATACAAAATGTAATTTCAGTGATTCTACATATGAGTTAAATGCTCCTATATTTTCATTTAAAACTGGCATAGTACAACATAAAGTAGGGTAAAATTTATGCTAATAATTTAAATATTTATATTAAAAAATTAGAATGACAAGTAACAAATTTAAAAAAAATGACAAGTCTAGAGAGAAACAGCATGAAGTAAAGAAAGAAGTCTTGTGTTTTTCTGTCTTTAGTGACAATTTTTTCCAGTTTTGAATGATGGGTCCCACAGTTTTATATTTTACTGGGTCCCACAAGTTATATAACTAGATTTGGATAGAGGAGTAGAAGGTTTAAATTTTCCTGATAACACTCAGTCAGAGCGGCAGAGCTAGTATTCAAGTCTAGACCTATCTAATTTTAATGCCTTAACCACTATAATATAGTATACATAAGCTTAGCCATGCTCTTACAATGATAATGGATCAGAATGAGGAGGCAGAGAAGAAAGTGGGTCATAGATCATGAAGGAAGATACCTATCTTTCCCCCTTGACAACACTGGTACAAAGCTAACCCTAGAAAAATGGCGTTAGGGACTTCACTTTCACCAATTTACATGTGACTGCTCTAACTGGCCCTGCGGCAAGAGAGAGATCTTCGCATAAAAGTACACTTGTTTCTCAAACTGTATCTTACAGGCCATCTTCTCACTCTGTTTGCAAAGAAATCAGGTTCTGGAAGATAACTATGGTTTATACTCTGGATGGATCATCTGTTAATAATCCCCTTATAATAATATATAATATTCCATAAATATATTTATAGAAAACAAATGTATAAAGAAATATTAATAAAGGAAACTTCAAACAGTGGTTTGAACACAAGATATGGAATCTGGAATTCATATGAAAAGTCAGAGAAGAAAGAAAAGAATGCCATTCCAAATGTAACTAGAAGGAAAGTTTAAGTGGCATATAGTTTACTGAAGTGGAATTAAATCAGAATAGAGAGTACATCTTAGTATTCTGTGTTGTTGTTGTTTTGTTTTGTTTTTTTTAAATAGCAACAGTGTTTTTCTTTAATCTCCCCAAATGGTAGCACATTAAAAAGAACAACAGCTCCCATACCATCCTAGATACTATCCCAACATAATCCCCTGGGTACACAACTTCTAGATATTAAAGTTGTGCAACTTTTGACAAGTCTAATTACATTTTATTAATAAAATAAATAAATACTTAAATATTAAATAAATAAAATGAAATAAAGTACATATTATTAGTTTTAATAAGCTAAGGTACATGATACGGAGTTTGAAATACTCAATGTATACCTGGGTTATTTTCATATTAATTATTTTTGAAAGAGAATTAACCACTCAGGTAAAGAATACAAAGAAAGCTATATATAGTTAGGAATGAAAATAGAAAATGTATGTAATATCATTTTACTTCTTGAATGGCTGAAAGATTTAAAAATGGCTTGTGGGCTTCCCTGGTGGCGCAGTGGTTGAGAGTCCACCTGCCGATGCAGGGGAAACGGGTTCGTGCCCCGGTCCAGGAAGATCCCACATGCCGCAGAGCGGCTGGGCCCGTGAGCCATGGCCGCTGAGCCTGCGCGTCTGGAGCCTGTGCTCCGCAACGGGAGAGGCCACAACAGTGAGAGGCCCGCGTACCGCAAAAAAATAAAATAAATAAATAAATATTAAAAAAGCTAATCTTAAAAAAAAAAAAATGGTGTGTGCACTGAATTAGGAAGCAAAACACCAAATCCCGAAACTTTGCTTTTTAAAGTCATTTATTTTAAATAGGTATGTTAGATTGGTAGATCAGAGGGAAGCTAGAGATTTAGCAATATCTCACATATTGTTTCCTAAATATGACAGAGAAGTATGAGCTTGTTAATAAAACAAATGGTTGATTTAGTAAGTGCTTAAACTGTACTCCCAGGGGACTGATGAATAAATAGATGTCAACCATTAGAACATCAGTGGTGTGCCAAGACTGCTGTCTGCAGACACTGCTGACATGCTACTGAGCAGTTTTAGTATATGACAGTCAAGGCTGAAAGAGATCTCAACAGGCTGAAAGAATGGAATTAAATTAATGAGATAAAATCCTAGAGGGATAATTGTAAAGTCTGGTGACTTGGTTCAAAATATTTATTGTGTAAGTATAGGATAGAAAAAAAATAATGTTCCACATTGTCATACTTAGTGGCTTCACTGAGTGTGAGCCTAATATTTGTCAACAGTGAGTTGTTATGCCAAAAACAGCAATCCAATCAGAGCCTTCATTAATAGTAGGGCGCCTAAAACAAGAGAGGGAATTATCCCAGATCAAAGAACAGTGGGGCTGAGTACACCAGTCACATTACATGGGGAGCATTATACTAAAAACATGTCGAATAAACATTTGAAGAAAATGGGAACATTTTGTCTGTAGAAAGATAGATATTGGGGCTGCATGCTAGCTGCCTTAGATATTTAAAGGGATCATGTATGGAGAACAGATAAAATTTGACCCAAGTAGGTATATGACTTCTGAAAGGAAATCAGGGAGAAGCCATTTTTGATCCAATAAAAGGAACACATTAATTGGAACTCTTAAAAAGCAGACTAGCCACTTTTCCAGGCAGTGAATCTACTTGCACTGAAAGTATATAAGAAGGTAGTGGAAATTCAAGTTACCATTGTAAAAGAGTCTTTCACCAAGTGACAGATTGAACTAGATAACCTCTCAGCTTCCTTCCAAGTGGCAACATTATCTCAAGAATCAAATTAAGACCAGGAGTTAGGCACCATGGATGTGAATACACAGCTAATATGGCGGTAGCTTTGCCATAATACAAGTTTTATTACCTAAATATACCATTCAGATATGCCTTTTTTTCCTGCTGTGGTACCTATAAGCTATTATTCACTGTCTGCCATGTATTTTAACTATGAAATATCTATTTGAGAAATATTTTACAAAACTGAATTCACAATAAAAATCTTCTTTACAAAATAATTGAAACATATATACAGACATTCTGATTATGTTTAAACTGTGTTTCCTTTCCAGATATTAGTATCATTTCTCCTTTTTTGTAGTCCTGACATTATTTTACACCACAAAAATATATCTTCTGATTAATATTTTAAAAGTCTATGTACAATTTTACATGTTTAATTGGGAAAATACTAATAAAATAAAGTGCCTTTTCCTACTTTTTTTCTCTTCAGCGTTTGTTAGTGTGCTATGATATTAGACTCTGGTATAAATGCTAAAGCTGACTGGATTTAATCAAAGACCTTTTGTTATTTTCATCTCTTAAAAAAACTCACCAAACAGATATGGTCAAAGATTAGGCAGGCGAGTTTATCTGTTATTTTTCCAGCATCTTTTGCACAGAAAGCTGTATGCTTTAAAAATCAAACAGAGTAGAAAACAAGAATATGATTTATCTTAGTATAAATGTAATTTTGATTTGTAGTATCCAATATTGGAAACTAAAAATCACAGATGTATTGTCATATTGGACCAAATTATAAGGTAAACTTTAATTTTATAAGGTAAATGGGGATGCTAAATCCATCCTCTCTCTAGAGCTCATGCACCAGCTCCAGGCAGATATTTGAATGCTGGCACTAATCCAGGAACAAAAAAGCAAAGCAAAAAAAAACAAAAAACAAAAAGTTTATGAAATGGAGTCTATACTATACTTGCTGCTTTATAATTGTAAACCTTAGTAATACATGTGCCTATGTGTGATTACTAAGTTTTATTTTTCTCAGATGACGAGTTACAAGAAATATCTATGCAAGACAGTTAACTCTTTCCAACAGAGGCAGGATATCGAGGCAGCTAGTGGAAGGAAAGCATTTGGCTTGAGGCCTAGTGCTATTGGTAAACCACAGTTTCTTGCACTGCCACTATAATTTAAATTAAGTAGAAGCCAGGCTTATAAACTCACATTATGACCCAAAGTTTATGGCCCTTTTATATCTCCTGGGTTCTGATCACAATGAAACTTTCTCCATCTGAAGCAATTTAATACAGACATTCCTTTGGCAGACTGTAAAACATGAGTTTTCAATCAACCTTTGGGTGTATATTGTGTGTCCAGTTGGAAAATGAAAAAAAGAAACAATGACAACATAAGCATGGAAACATGTGTTGTACTCCTATAAAACAGATTTGCACATGAAAAACTACTAAGAAATCTTCCTAGCCCAATTTTTGTTTTTCTCTTCAGAAGGCAGATGAGCAAAGTTTCAGCTGAACATCTTAGTTTGTAAAGGAGCAGCACTAAAGGTTCAACAATTAGGGCTTCCCTGGTGGTGCAGTGGTTGAGAATCTGCCTGCTAATGCAGGGGACACGGGTTCGAGCCCTGGTCTTGGAGGATCCCACATGCCGCGGAGCAACTAGGCCCGTGAGTCACAACTACTGAGCCTGCGCGTCTGGAGACTGTGCTCCGCAACAAGAGAGGCCGTGATAGTGAGAGGCCCAGCAAAAATAAATTAATTAATTAATAAACTCCTACCCCCAACATCTAAAAAACAAAAAGCTCAACAATTAGAAATGTTCTAGTGCTCACTCATTTTATATACTGTCTTCCTCTCAGCCCCAAGTTTCTCTTTGCAAGTGGAAAATTCCTCTCTTGCTTGTGAGCATAAATCTAAGTAATAACCCGTGAACATTTGGGTTGAATGAAAAACAAGAAAATAGCAAAGTTTTCACCTCATAATTTTATTATAATAGGTAAGCTAAAAATAATGTTTAAGAGATGTTTTAAGAGACTTGTGCCTTTACAATTTTACAGGGAAAAGCAGACTGTTGAAAATAAGTTGCTAATATATGGTGGAGACAGGTGTAGGGTTTGAGCAGAAAGAATTTGACTAAAAAGAAATGTATGTGTTTTATATTTATTGTGTAAACACCTAGAAATATGAATTCATGTTGAAACCCTTGGAAATCTAAGGCATTAAATGTAATGGCTAGTTGGTTTTAGAGTGGTCATATGATAATGCCACCATCAGTTACAGCTTTTCAAATGACATATTTCAAATGACTTGTAACCGCTATAGAGGGAATGGAATTGCCAGTCAATTCAACATCCTCCCACCAATTCTTTCCCTATTCTTCTCAAAGTCAGAATGTACGGGGACAGATTGTATTTGTATGGGTCATAAAGATAACAAATTAATCTGAAACTGAAACTGGGAGGCAAAGGCAACAATTATAGTGATTGGAGTACTCATCTGAATCTCAGTGCTCGGGATATTTTTAAAGTGAAGAGTCAATTACTATAGAAAAAAAAATAAAAATGAAGTATTTAATATTGAAAGAAAGGAACCCAACTAAGTTTGTTTAAAGACAACAACAAAAACACCTTAGGCTAGTAACAAATGAACAATGTATCCATTGCCCAGATCAAGAGAAGGTTAACCGATGATGCACAGATAAACTGAGTTGCATTCTGAATTTGGCCTGCTAAATATATTTGTAATCTCTTTGTTCCATTTGTCTTCCAATGTAGCTGCACTGTCACTAGTAGCCTTTGTATACTTTGAGTTGAATAGAATGTGTTCCTAGCTGCACTCAGTGATGCTAGACCCAAACCCAAGGAGACTGATGGAGAGCCCTTGCAGAATGAGTTTGAGTAGAGTGCCCCATTGTGAAAGCATTCAGGACTGAGTTATGGCATATTGCTAATATGCCAGCATGGCTCTGGTATTTGTAATTTCAGCTGTATTTAAATAAAAAATAATCTTTTTCATTTCTCTTAAGTAAAAACAAAGCAAAATACCTCATACATTTCTGTTTTCTCAACTTTCTGGAAGAGGAAAATAGGTAGGAAAAAGCAGTAGGTATAGCTAAATGAAAAGCTCCATGAGTTAGGTTTAATGAGCATTTGCCCACAGTGTGTAAGATCTGTAGTATTGTCACTTTAAAAACCCAAGTTATTATACTTGAACATTGTTAGTCTGTGATGTACTTGAGCCTCTTTCCTTAGTTCACCAAATCTTCCTATTAAATATCTTACTCTACATCCTGTCAATTAAAATTGACAGGCTGGTAGCTAAGTATTGAAAATGAATCCTAATTTTCCAACTGTATTGCATGTGTACACTGATTTTCTTTTTAACAAGAAACATTTCCATTTTCACAGTTTCTCTTACTGAGAAATTATCCAAATCCTTTGAAGTTCAAGGTAATTAGCCTTTGCTTTTTCCAGAAAAACTACTGTGATGAAAAATTATAATTTTTCTCATAATGATGTTCCTAAAAGTACTTTTCTCCAGTGTTCCCAACTGATGCTTAATGTTGTGTTTCATGATAAAATATATGAACTGTTGCAGTTTCATAAAATAATTAGGTTGAACAATATCCACAGCACTCAAAATTGATTTACAAGAAAATGTCTACTCTTTCTATCTTCAAGTTACCCAAGAAAGAAATATCTTAGCACTGGAATTCAATTTGGAAACACAATGGAAAAGCAAAATAAAATTGAAAAATAACAGTCAATAGACTTTTTTCTCCCAGTATGCGTGTTTCCTAAAAGTACCACTTGGGGAACTGTATAATTTCAGTAGTGTTTTCCAGAGGGAGAGACAGATTTTTTTTCCTTCCAGGTTGGCGCAACTACTATTAGTTTTATGGGTTACTGAAAAGTGGCAGGCACTCAAATTAACAAATGGATATGGGCTTCTAGTGTGGACATTACCTCCTGAAATTTAATCTAACTTAATCTAACTTGCACCAAATAAATGCCTTGAGATATTTATTGTACTGGAATGGCAGATGTTAATAAAATAACATCCACAGTAGTAAGCAGAGGACATAAATTGTCTGGAAAAATGGTCATCATAGGGAGGACACCTATAGGTCTGACATCACTGGGCCAACATTTACCCTATTCTCAACCATATTGAAGCCCGTTGGCCAGTAGTTAATTCTACATTTTAAAGTGATCAATATGATGATTAGTTACATGGTGCAGGTAATGTTTTAATTATACTGATGGGGCTATTTTTTCTTCCATGATCTATTTTCTTTCAAATCGTGCCTGAGAGGAAGGAGAAAAGAGAAATAAATAAAGAGGGATTCCCAGAGAAAGATGACTTCTGTGAGACAGAGTAAATTATAGGATAATTGCTTCCTAGATGTTTTGTTTGTCATATTTGTAACATTTTTGTTAGCTGAGTGCTTTTTTGTAATTTATTCATAAAGATTAAAATAATATTTAATCTTCTAGCAACAAAAGAAATATAAACTCTAGGAAATTTAGAATGAAGAAAGTATAGAGATGCAAATCAATGACAGTATATAAACAATATTTTGTAATTTATAATAAAAATAAGTCTAGATTTAGTTCACTTTATGTGAGGCATTTTGCTAAACAGCTTAAAAGCTATATCACTTTTTCCTAGGAAAGTTTTTAGGCCGATACTGCTTTTGTTCCCAAGAGATAAAAATGTTAACATTATAGGATAAAACTTTACCAACTTTTCTCAGTGCATGTCAATTTATACACATATATAATCACACTCAAATTTTATTTTATTGCAGTTGGTATCCTTTTTATGTTTTGTAACTTTCCAAAACAAATTATAAACATTTTCCCATGTTATTAGCTATTTTTACAGTATAACTTCTAGTGTTTGGCATTTTCTTGAATGCCATAATTTTTTAAAACTAATCCCTATTATTTGACACTAACTTCTTTCCTCTGATAAATAAAACCATAAGTTATATAATCATATCTGGATTCATAAACATATACATTTCAGTATTAAACTTTCTACCAGGAGAGTTTGGGAACACTTTAAACTACATGGCATATTACTTTGAGATACTGGACAAAAAATTTGTGTGGTACATTTGACTCTAATTCTTTCTACCAGAAAATTTCTTTTGATTAACTTATAAATGATTTTCAAATTTTTTACACTATTGGACCATATTTTGAAGTTAGTCAATTTTGAAAAATATTTTTCCAGAGAGCTACTTTATCTAACTTAAAAAATTTATTAGCTTCAATTATGCAGTAAAATACTGCATTTGTTTTAAAACTTCTGTGTCTAGCCTCTTATTTCCAATTTTGTGAGCTTTAGCAATATCATTTTTCATTAGATTTGGTAAAGTAGCATTTATTACATTGATGATTTAAGAAAAAAAATCAGTTTTTAATTCCCTTAACAATTTTGTTGTTTTCCTGATTTCCGGTGCCTGTGGACAAATGGGAAAAAAAAAATATTGAATTTCAGTGACTGGTGGGAAATGTTACCTGTTTATAGTAAGAGAGGGCAACCATTAGTAATTGTGTGACCAATGGTAGTTATTGCAGAGCTGGTTCTGACTAGAATTATCACCTGGGTCCTTTGTTGAGGGAAGTAGACAATATGGCTACACCTGGATATCTTAGCTCATTCACCCCATCTGTAAGGGGATTAGAATCAACTCTTATTATGTAATTAATAGCCTTAAAGATAAACATTGGGTTGTTCTGTTGCTGTACATTTTACTGAGAATTTTAATAACAGTTTCTAATCAAGAAATCAAATTAGGCCTTAGCTAATTGTGAATTTAGCTTAGCTAGTTAATTGATTAACTTACTCATCAAACATTTTTTGAATGTTTTCTATGTACCACATATTGAGGCTTTTGTCAGGAACACAAATGAAGAAAATGTAATCTTTGCTTTCAAGAAGCTTACAGTCCAGTGGAGAGGGCAGGCATAGGTATTTACAATGTGATATGATAAGAGTTACAATTGGAATATATTACAAAGTGCTGTGGAAGCATGAAAAATATTCCATTTCTTAAAGAAGTCATAGAGGAGTTCATAAAAGTAGTGAAACAATTTATATGAGGAACCATTCACCAGCTACAAGCTTGCATGCAGCACTTAAAGAAGAGGCAAAGTTACAGAGACTCTAAAAATCTGGTTGTGCATGCAGACTGTACTGTGAAATATAATAGAATTTATACTTGGAATGACATACAAGGGGCCAGATTCCAACATTTGGACTTTATCACATGGGTAAATGCAAGATAGAATAGACTTAGTCATTACCAGAAACTTTAGATTCTTATCCAGAATGATGAGTCTACAGTCAAGAACTCTGTCTGCCTTTGTTCATTGTCACATTCCACTAGAAAAAAGAGTGTTTGGCGCATATTGGTCATGTAATACATAAATGTTGACTGAATGAATTGAGTTCAATTAAGGACCATTATCTAAGCACAAAATAATCACAATATATGTGAGAGCGATTTGTAATATCTGATGATATATTTCAATGCTGAAATAAATACACTGGGAGGAACCAATATCCTTTGGTTTTAGAATAATTCCCATAAATTTAATTATATTCACAATCCACATCATATCATAATTATTCTTTTTCAAGTGAATCAATAAAATGCTTTGAAGAATTCATTACACTACACATTACAGTGGCCTTATAAAGAGCTTTTAAAGTATTGACTAATGCTTCAATATGAACTAGTAAGCTACAAACAATGCTCCCACTGCACAGATAAATAGGAATATGGTAATGAAGATCTTGGAAGTTAAAGTTAACAACAAATACATTTTTTATATGGCATTGCTAATTCTTTTTTTTTCGGTTCTGGAATCCCAAATAATTAGAAAAGCAATGTGACCATCTTTATCTTGCATATCTGTTTCTCTGCTTGTATGAGAAAGATTAAAAAAAGGATAATTGGAGAAATTCAAGTCAGATTTATTTAGGTAATCAAACTTTTAGCATATGTATTTGGATCAATTCTCTTACTTGGTGATATAGTAAGATAATAGGGTACATCAGAATGAGGTTTATAATGGGACTGAAAAGTCTAAAATTTCAACTGAATCATATAAATAGGGGGAGGCTATAGTTGGGGTTGTATATATGTTTTTGGTAACTAAATTCTTTGAAAAATAATGCACAGTAAATGTTGAATGAATCATTTATTTAAATGTTGCATTACAGAGAGATCATCATTCCTCGATCCATTTTGTACAAGTGAAAATATATCGTGTCTCAGCATATTTTTAGATGTTTTTTATGAAGCAAGGAGTAAGGGGGGAGAAATGTGGGTGGCATGAAAGAAACAGAGTGCCTACATGGAGACCAGTTTGTTTACTTTAATTAGGTGGTGGGGAGAATTATTTTATTTTAAATTTAATAAGGAGTTAGGAAGTTATTTTGAAATTTATCCTTACCCCAGTCCCCAGATCATTAGCCTTCAGTATGCTTTACAAAACCACACAGATTTATAGCTCATAAATTATATTTCCTTTCAGATTTATTGTAAAATGTTTTTTAATCCTAAAGAGAAAAGTAAGATGATATGTGTTTTAAATAAAATAGAAATTTGTCTTTAGTCTAACTTGCAGGTTAGTAATTTAGGAGACTATAAAAATATGCATAGCTGTGGTTTGTATGAGCAAACCAATCTGTCTCCTGAGTAGATACTCGACTGTTCAAACTGAAGCTCAGTGCGTTAAATAATGTTTGGAATAGTCCCCCTGGTTATTTGAAAACCATGTTTAGATTCAAACTTAAGATTTTGCGACCAAGAAAAGGTGATCACCATAAACTCATCTCATCTGTCAGATAATACACAAGAGGATTCTGGTAGTATAAGAGTGAGGATTTGGAAACTGGCTGCCAAAGGTGATAAGAACTAAAGCAGATTTGGAGAAATTTAAATATGGCTTAATTTAACATTTAAAGTTATTAGTGAAGTGCAAGCGTACTGATATGTTGTAAAAATAGAGAAGGGAGGTTCTGAATACTTTGTGTGCTTTGTTGTAGGTCATTTCTGAGTGAAGCTCATACTACATTGTTGCATGTAAACTACAAATTTGCAAAGAGCCATACCAGTACAAATGGGATTTGGCCAATGTTTTGACGTTTAAAAATCCCAATTAAGATAACTAATTAAATAGCAGTATAATATCTCAAGCACACCAGCAGTAACTTGAGTCATTGCCATATGAGAATATACATCGTAACTAAAAGTAATATTAAACCTGAGGTGAGAAATTTGAACAAAAAGACAACAGAAGCTGATTATATAATCAGATGCAAGTGTATGATGTAATAAGTCATGGTATTTTTTCATGTAAATATGTGCCTCCTTTACACAAACCCACAGACAAAGGGATTAAAATGTTGTGTTCATTCTGAATTATTTAAATCACAGAATCTTAGAGCTAGGAATTGCCACCAGGGATCAACTAATCTCGTATTCTGGCTGTCTTATGGGACAGATAGTTGCCAATTCCTTTCTTACATTTCTCCTGGGATGAAGACTCAAGCAATCATACCATTCATTGTTTTATCATTCTTATAGCTACTAATGTACTCATTATTTCCAAATCACACTTATCCTAAATTTGTTATCCAGTTTAAGAAGTGAATAGATGCACTTTCAATTATGAGTCTCTGTATGAAAGTTATTTCAAAGACAAGGTAAATAAATATCACTCAAATTGAAAAAAATGAAAGCAAAAATAATAATTCCCTTTACTCTGGAACTTTAGAGTCAAATAGATCTCTTAATTTGTACACATTAGATTTGTATATGTTAATAAAAATTACATGTATGACAAAAGGAAATAGAAAAATAATGTAGTCTAATAATAATAGCTAATATTTATAAAAACAAGATTCCAGACACTATGTTAACCACCTTAGATAAACTACCTCATTTCACCCTAGGACAAAGATACTATTATTAAATTATATACTGGTAAAGATATCATGACAGATTTAAATTGCTCAAATCACCACATGTATTGTAGTAAGCATTAGAGCCAAATTTCTAATCTAGCCTCTCTAAGTCCAGAGCTCCTGCTTTGACCACCCAAATCTACTAATACCTCCAGCACAGCAAGCTCAAGGGGCTTGGGGAGGAATCAATTAGGTTATCCCTATTAAGTGCACAGGGAAAATCCTCTTACATAATAACTGTTCCATAAATATTGTAAGATTATGATAATGATGTGATGATGAGAGTTTGTGATCCCTTATGAATTCCATTTTTGGAGAGTGAATATGACGTAAAAACTAGAGATCTCAAGAGTATATATTTGGTTACATTTGGCAATAAGTTTTGGTTTAATTTTTTTCTTCCATCACTGTGTAAAACTCTCTCCCATTTGCTAATGAGTCAACATTTATGGAGTGTCTATATTATGTGTAAAGTATGCTCACAGAAAATGCTTTGCCTTAGAGAAGCTTATATTTGGCTTGATAAATCAGAATATTCTACTGCATGAAAGCTTGAGTCCTTTAAAATCAACATAAAACAATTGCAAATTAATTTAGTGCCAACTTCACATACATAATAATAATTCATATTTGTATTGCTTGCCTAGCATGCCAAGATGCCCATCAAGATAGCAATGCCAGCCCTGCTTAGGCTCCTTATAATAATCACCTACCACAATGATGCTTTCGAGACTTCAGAGAAAAGAAAATACTAAATTTAAATACTTTGAGATTGCTGTTCTAAATGGAAACAGGAACAATCAGTCTTCAAATATTTACACACATATCTACTTAAAAACACCATGTTGGATTATAGATTATAAGCACTATAGAAGAAACGCCTCAGTAAATTGTGAGAAAACAATGAGCGTTACTTTGGCATTGACCCTGAAAAACTTTACAGAGAAATGACAAATTCCTGTTTTGCTAAATGTAGAGCAGGGGAATTTTTCCTGAAACTGTTTGCTGAGCTTTACTTCCAACTGGGAATGTGAATTACAGTTAAGGGTTTCTGTAACTGAGTTTAATCCCTCACTAGAGGTTGTTTTCTGGGGTGTTTTTTTTTTTTTTTTAACTTCACTTCAAGCAGAGGATCTATTAATCCTTCCCCTAATGGGACAGATTTTATTTGGCTCTGGGATGCATACAAAACAAGCTCTGGCATAACACTTTCCTTACCTTTGTTCACACTTTGATGGAAGAAGATAAACTCCTAGGTAATAAAGTTTTCATAACCTGAAGCAAATCTAATGTCTTATTTCAGTGTTTGAAGTTTCTGGATGTTTTGGAAGATCCCATTGACTCCCCAGAAACCTCACAAAATCTCTAAATAACTTTTGGCTTTAGGTCCATAATCTGAAGTCTGGCCTTTCTGAGCTGTTTTAGAGATGATATACACTGACCTTTGGGATTCAAAATAATTAGCTTGAATCCCATCCCATGTGCATGAGAACCCTGTGCTCTTCCTAATATCTCTGGGGATTCTCATGGAGAGGGTTGTCTCATATTTTTCCAGATCTCTCTCTCTTTGACTTCCTCTATCTGTTGAAATATTACAGTTATAGATCAACCAGTCATAGAGAATATTCTATGCCATTTTCTCATTGTTTGGCCTAAACAATGAATAGTCACTTAATTTATTCCCCAAATGTTATTCACACAAGAAATGTGTGTGTCTCACACACAGTGGCTTGAGGTGATAAAATTTATAGCATAGCACTATATAGAGTAAAAGTAAATACAGAAGATTAGATATTCCCTTTCACAAAGCTCTTTAATCTTTCTGCCAATGAGCCTCTGGACCTCCCTGCCTTTCTGTTTCTCAGATTATGTGTTGGTTAATTTTACATGTCAATTTGGCTAGGCTCTGGGGCTCAGTTGTTTGGTCAAACACTAGTCCAGATGTAGCTGTGGAAGGTATTTTGTAAATGTAATTAATACTTAGAATCAGTTGTTTTTAAGTAAAGATTACTACTTTTGAAAATGTGGGTGGGCCACATTCAATCAGATAAAAACTTTAAAGAGCAAAAGTGAGGTTTTCTGAAGAAGAGGGAATTCTGCTTCAGGACTGTAGCTTAGGTGTCTTGCCTGAGTTTCTAGCCTGTTGACCTGCCCTATGGATTTTAGGTTCAAATCTGCCAATTCAACTCTTACCTGATGTTTCCAAGCCTATAGATTTTGGACTTTCCAGCCCTATAATCATAGGATCTAATTCCTTAAAATACATTTTCATTTATGTGTATACTTATGTTCTATTTTTTCTTATTCTCTGTTGTACTCTAACCAATAATCCTCCCTTCTACAACTCATTCCCCATAACTCATTTTTCTTACTTTTCAATGTAGTATAAAATGGTGTTCTAATTCCTACTCTGCTCTTTGCCTACTCTTGCAAATCAAAACACTCATTATTGGGCTTCCCTGGTGGTGCAGTGGTTGAGAGTCCGCCTGCTGATGCAGGGGACACGGGTTCGTGCCCCGGTCCGGGAAGATCCCACATGCTGTGGACTGGCTGGGCCCGTGAGCCATGGCCGCTGAGCCTGCGCATCCGGAGCCTGTGCTCCGCAACGGGAGAGGCCACAACAGTGAGAGGCCCACGTACCGCAAAAAACAAAAACAAAAAACAAACAAAAAACACTCATTATTGTTTTCTGTTTGCCAATGAACCATTAACTGCAGGATCCAAAAAGTTTAGTGACGTAGAGTAGCTGGCAGAGACTTTGATCTTTCATCTTTCTCTTCTTTGTGCCTCACCAATCTCTGTGAGCTCTCAGTAGGAACTTGTTCATCTATGACTTGAATTATGCCACCTCCCTCAAAGGTGAATGTATCAACAGTTTAATTTGAATTTAAATAATATTTTATCTCTATTGTGTAGTTAAACACCTTCCTATAAATTTTTTTTAATAAAATAACTAAGCCCAGTATCTTCTGCCCTCATCCTGATTTCTGATTTCTCACTTCTTTAAAAACAAGATTTGTCATTACTTAGAAAAGTTGATTGATATTAGTGGAAAAAACATAGGTTTTGGAATAAGGTAGATATGGCTCAAATCTAATTCTCTCGTTTGAAATCTTAGGAATGTTACTTAAGTCCTATATAGTTTTTTTCTGTGTATTCCCCAAATGAGAATAGTAATGATAAATTTATAGAATTTTTAAAAGCATTAAGTAAAATAACATGTACAGTACCTTGCTCATTTTCTATCACTAAGGAGGTAACAGATTTTAATGTTTTGTTTTCTTAAGAAAAGATTGTGATATGGGAAAAGAGTTGTAGAAAAAAGAGATTTTTCTTTCCTGGACACAATTTTTTAATTATGAAAATTTCATAAATATACGAAGTAAACAGAATAGTATATCAAAACAATGTACCCATAACACAGCTTAAACAGTTACCAATAGTCAGACATTCTTGTTTTATCTCTACCTCCCTCCACTTACTCTCCACCGGCCACATGCTGGAAGATGATGATGATGATGATGATAATGACAGTGATGATGATCTAGGTAAAATGTACATCCACTGAAAAGCACATATATTAGGTTTACAATTCTGACAAATGAATAAACCCATATGATCCACATTCTGAGTTGACCGAGAACACTTCCCAGAGTTCCTTCCTTTTCCTTACCAATCAATCTCCAGTCTTTACCCACCTCCACACACCCAGCCTGGAAACCACTGTTTTCTGTCACTGTTTTAAACCTTAGACTATTCTTGCTTGTTGTAGAATTTCATATATGAATATTCATGTACAAGTTATTTTTAGACATATATTATCATTTTTCTTAGCTAAATATCTAAGAGTAAAATTTCTGGGTCAAAGGATAAGTGAATGTTTTAACACTGTAAAAAAAAATTAATAATACATTTTTCAAAGTGACTGTAACATTTTACATTCCCAGTAGCAATACATGAGAGATACGGTTGCTCCATAATCTTGCCAACATTTTATATTTTCAAAAATTTCATTTTAAACATTCTTATGTTTTGTGGTATCTCATTTGGTATTAACATGAAATTTCCTAATGACCGACAAAGTTGAGGACATTTTTTATGTGCTTAATGGCCATTCATATATCTTCCTTGCGGAGTGTTTTTTTCAACTTTGTTGCCTGTTTAAAAAATATGTGTTATTGGTCTTTTTATAATTGAGTTATGAGTTCTTTATATATTCTCAACTTAAGTCCTTTGTTAGATATATACTTTGTGGATATTTTCTTCCTGTCACTTGCCTATTTATATCCATAATGATTTCTTTGAGTAGACTATATAAATTTTAATGGAATCTAACTTTTTTATTATGTTAAGAACATTTAACATGCGATCTACCCTCTTAAAACTTCTTAAATGTACAATATATATTATTAACTATAGAAACTATGTTTTGTAGCAGCTCTCTAGAATTTATTCATCTTGCACAAATGAACATTTATACCCATTGAATAGCAACTCCCCATTTCCCCTTTGCACCATTCTATCTCTGATTCTTTGAGTTTAACTGTTTTAGATACCTCATTTAAGTGTAGTCAGGCAGTATTTGTCCTTTTGTGACTGATTTATTCCACTTAGTATAATATCCTCAGTGTTCATCCATGTTGTCCTATGTTACAGGATTTCCTTTTCTTTAAAGCTTAGTGGCATTCCACTATATGTATATGTACCACATTAATTTAACCATTCATCCTACTGTGGACATTTAGGTGTTTTTCCACATCTTGGCTACTGTGAATAGTGCTTCAATGAACACAGGAGTACTAACACATCTTTGAGATTCTGATTTTAATCTTTGGATAAATGCCCAGAAGTGGGATTGATGGATCATATGGTAGTTATATTTTTTAATTTTTTGAGGAACTTCCATACTATTATTCAGTGACTGCACCATTTTGCATTCCCACCAATAGTGTACAAAGGTTCCATTTTCTCTACATTCTCACCAACACTTGTCTTTTGTTTTTCTGGTAATAGCTATCTTAACAGCTGTGAGGTGATATATTATTGTGGTTTTGTTTTCCATTTGCCTGATGATTAGTGAGTTAAAACATTTTTTCATATACCTGTTAGCTATTTCTATGTCTTTTTTGAAGAAATGTCTATTCAAGTCCTCTGCTCAATTTTAAATTGTTATTACTTTTTGCTATTGAATTGTAGGAGTTTTTAATATATTTCAGAAGTTAATCCCTTAACAGATATATATGGTTTATAAATATTTTCCCCCATTCTGTAGGTTTCTTTTTCACTCTGTTGATTATTTATAAAAAGAAGAAATGTTTTAGTTGATGTAGTCCTACTTTTTCATTTCTCCTTTTATTGCCTGTGCTTCTGCTGTCATATCCATGAAATCATTGCCAAACCCAATGTTATAAAGATTTCCCGGTATGTTCCCTCTAGGAGTTTTACAGTTTCATGCCTTACCTTCAAGTTTTTAATCAGTTTTAAGTTGATTTCTGTATGGTCTAAGATACATTTCTTGTGACAGCTTTTGACATAAAGTTTATTTTGTCTGATACACGTATGGTCACTCCTGCTTTTTTTTGGTTACCATTTGCATTGAACATCATTTTTCATTCCTTTACTTTCTACTGTGTGTGTCCTTTTATCTAAAGTGAGGCTGTTGTAGACAGCATATAGTTGGATCTTGGTTTTGTGTTTTTGTTTTGTTTTTTAATCCGCAGAGCCAGCTACCATATGCCTTAATCAATTTACAGTTACATCTATTTGTATTGTGTATCCATTAACATATTTTTGAGTTATATTTCTCATAATGTGTCTTCTGACTTTTATACTTAAATTATAAATGATTTACCTACCACCATACAGTAACATGATATTTCGTATATGTCTATATATTTACCTTTACCAATGAGTTTTACACTTTTATATATTATTGTGTTGCTGTTTGGCATCCCTTCACTTCAACTCAAAGAACTCCCTTTAGAATTTCTTTCAAGGCAGGTTCAGCTTTTGTTTGGGAAAGTTTTTAATCTCTCCTTCATTTTTTGAAAGACAGGCTTGCCAGAAATAGCATTTTTGTTTGGCAGACTTTTTCTTTCAGCACTTGAATATATCATTTCCACTCCCTTTTGGCCTGCAAGGTTTCTGCTGAAAAGTCTGCTGATGGTTTTATGAGGTTTCCGTTGTATGTGACAAATTACCTTTTTCTTGCTACTTTCAAAATTCTTTGTCTTTGGTTTCCGAAAATGTGATTGTAATGAATTCTTTAAGGATTCTCTGAGTTCATTTTATTTGTGATCCTTTGAACTTCCTAGGTGTAGTGTCTATTTTCTTTCCCTGATTTGGGGAATTTTTTGATAGTGTTTCATATGTCCTTCAAACTTTCTTTTTTCTTTTCATTTTTTTTTCTTTTTGCTCTTCTGATTGGATAATTTCAGATGAGCTGCTTCCAAGTTTGCTGATTCTTTCTTCTGCTTGATCTAGTCTGATGTTGAACCCCTCTATTGAGATTTTTAGTTAATATATTCTTCAGCTCCGAGATTTCTGTTTGGTTCTTTTAAAAATTTTCTCTATCTTGTTGAAATTCTCACTGTATTTATGCATTGTTCTCCTAAGCTCATTAAGCATTTTTAATAGTGATTATTTTGAATTCTCTATCAGGTAATTCACATACAGTCAACCCTTGAAAAATACATGGGTTCAGGGCACTAACCCTTCGTGCAGTCAAAAATCCATGCATGGTCGACTCTGTGTATATGCAATTTCTCTGTATCCAGGGTTCCTCCACTTCCTCAATTCTGCATTCATGGATTAAACCAAGTGATGAATGTGTAGTACTGTAGTATTTACTATTGAAAAAATTCACGTATAAGTGGAACCAGGCATTTCAAACCTATGTTGTTCAAGGGCCAACTGTATTTGTTTCATTAGGGTCACTTTCTACAGTTTTGTCTCATTCCATTGTTTGGATCATATTTCAGTTTCTTATTTTTCCTTGAGTCTTTGCGTTGGTATCTATACATTAGAAGAAATTGCCACCTCTCTCAATCTTCATGGGTTGATGAGGGTCATGTTCTGTATAAGACCAATCAGCTGAGCCAGAAATTCTGTGGGTCTTTCAAACCTTCATGCAAGTCCAAATTGCTGTGTTTGTTTGAAGTAGCCCTCAGGTATGTAGGGTATGCTGGGTTCTGTCACCACTTTGTGACAAGTATGACAGAGCTATTTGATCAAGCAGCACCTGGAGAAGATGAAAGTTTGGATGCATAGTCAAACGCTTTCCCCTGAAGGGAGAAGCTAGATGATGTTTTTTTTCACCCATTAGCTCTATAATTGACCTGGAGAAGTGGTTGTAGCAAGTGCCTCTGTGTTAATTCAAACCACCATCTTTATTCTCAGTGGCCCTCAGCCTTCTAGAATATGTTAAGTTCTGTCAGTGCTTTGAGACAAATCCAGTCAGACCTTCAGGGTACCCTCAGATAAGTTGAAATTTTTGATGTGTGTGTTCCAACTCTTTTCCTTCCCATGGAGAAGCCGGGAGCTAGATGTTTCCTCCCAATTTTATGGTGCTATACCCCTGGGGATTATGATGAGAGGGTGTCTCAAAGTTACCAACCAATTTTGAATTGGCTGGCTTTGCACTTGCCCAGGGTTCGGAGACTTCTCAACTTGTTTCTCAACTTCTCATAGAGGGAATTGATCTGTGTATTGTTGTAAATCGTAAATTGTAAATGTCCATGGGAAGGAGGAAATTACAGATATGACTATTTCACCATTTTGCTGACATTACCCAATCCAACTGTTTTCTTTATGGTCATTGTTTTTGTGTCTGTCTAAGAAATTTTGTCTACCCTCAGGTTGTGAAGAAATTCTCCTGTACTTTTTTATAAAAGCATTTTAGTTTGAGATTTTATATTTAGATTTATGATACATTTCACAAAAAATGTTGAGTGTAGTAGAAGTAGGTATAAGTGCTCATCTTTTCTTCCTATAGATATACAGTTATAGCAGCTTCATTTTTTGAAAATGTTTCTTCTCTTAATTAATTGTAAAGCTCTTTGAAAATAAAATGGCTGTTTATATGTCAGACAAGTTTTGCTTATTATTTCATTTATTTGTCTATCCTACCTCACACTGCCTTAATTATTGTAATTTTGGGTAAGTCATTAAATTAGTGTATCAGTTTTCTATTGCTGTATAACAAATTACTACACACATAGAGATCTGAAACTATGGCCGTGATTATTTCACAGTTGCGCAGATCAGAACTACAGATACTACATGGTTAAGTTCTCTACTCAGGTTCCCACAGGCTGAGATCAAGGTGTAAGATGGCTGAATTCTCAACTAGATCTTGCAACCCTCTTCCAAGTTAACTGAGTCTATTGGGAGAATTCAGTTGCTTGCGGTTGTACGACTGAGGATCCATTTTCTAGCTGGATGTTAGGGGCCAATCTCAGTTCCCAGAGGCCATCCACTTTCCTTGACATATGGCTCCTCCATCTTCAAAGCCAGCAGTGGAAATTTCCTTTGAGTTGAATTCCTCTTATGCTTCAAATATCTGATTTCCTCTGTTTCTGATGTCTAGACTTAGATTTATAGGACTCACGTCTTTAGGTCATGGTCACCCAGATAATCTCCCTTTCTAAAAGTCAACTTATAATATAACATATATCAATCACTAGAGTAAAATCTATCGTAGTTACAGTCACAGGGTGTGTACCTCAGGGGATCGTGAAGGCCATCTTAGAATTCTGCCTAACTCAGTCAGCTACTGAAAGCTCTTCCTGCACCAGCTTACTCTTTGTTTTAAAGATTATTTTGGCTATTCTAGGACCTTTGTATTTTCATAAATATTTTTAGAAACAGCTTGTCAATTTTTATTAAACAAAAAATTGATAAGCTGATGCTGTTGAATTGAATCTGTAGATCACTTTGAGGAGAATTAATATCTTAATGATATTTAGTCTTCCAATCCATGAACTTGGCATACCAATCCCTCAGCAATAATTTTTATTTTTTTTCGTTTTCAGTGTAGAAGTTTTAAATGCCTTTTAAAATTTTATTCCTAAATATTTGCTTTTTGATGCTACTATAAAATATTATTTTATAGTTGCGGCTATTTTATAAAATGAGATTTCTGTATATTAACATTTTTTGGAGAGCTTGCTAATTTTGTTATTTTTAGAAGTATTATTTGATTCTTTAGGAGTTCACATATAAACAATTATGCTGTGTGAATAGAAGAGACTGCTATTTTTCTCTGAAATTTTAATGTCCTATTTACTCACTTTAGACTTTATTGCACTGGCTAGGACATCCAGTCATGTACAATGAAAGGGATGAAAGTAAGCATTCTTACCTTATTCTAGATCTTAGGAGGAAAGTTTTCAATCCTTACCACTAAGTATAATGTTAAATATAGGTTGTTTATACATGTTCTGTATTAGATTGGGGAAATTCCTTTTCATATCTTGTTTGATGAGAAATATTTAAAAAATTATTGGTGTTAAATTATGTCAACTTTTGCTATATCAAGATTATCATGTGTTGTTTTCTCCTTTATTTTGTTAAGGTGGTATATTACATTTGTTGGCATTTTTGAACATTAAGCCAGTCTTGCATTCTGAGGATAAATTGCATATTGTTCAAATGCAATATGCTTTTTGTATATTGCTAGATTCAATTTGTTAATATTTTGTTGAGGATTTCTACATCCATGTCCATGAGGGATATCTATAACTTTCTTTTAATTTTTTGTAATACCTGTGAAGTTTTGGTATCAGGGCTTCCTAAAATAGAATTATCATGGTTTCATTTTCTCTATTCTCTGAAAGAGTTTTTCCTAAAATGTTTGATAGAATTCATCTGTAAACCCAACTGGTCCTGGTATTTTTGGTGAGAAGGGGATAAGTATTTTTTTAATAACAAATGTAATTGCTTTGATAGATACAGAGTTATAAAATAATTTAATCTTGTGTCAATTTTTGTAAGTTGTGATTTTCAAGGAATTTGTCCATTTCATCTAAGGTCCAATTTATTGTCATAAGGTTGCTCAGAATATTTCTTTATTATCCTTTTTTTTTTCTGTAGTACGGGTAGTGACACCTCCTTAGTGATACTGGTAGTTTGTATTTTTTTTCTCTCTACATCAGTCTTTTTTTATTGATTTATCAGTTTTATTAATTTTTAAAATGCACTCCTAAGAGAGGGATAGTAAAACCTTCAACTCTGAAAGTTATTTGCATAATGTTCCTCTTGTTTCTTAGTCTTTACTGTGTTTATCTTGAAGCTGAGTTATGCATACACATTTATAATTATTATGTCTTTCTGATATATTGACAGCCATCATTAAGAGCTGACCTTCTTTTTGGTGATAATATTCTTTATCATCTTATTTTTATGATGATTTCTTAAGCTTATTTGTAGGTTTACCCTTTTGCTTACTCTTTTGCATAATTTATTTTTTGCTATCCTTTTACTTTTAATCTATTTGTGTGTTTATATTAAAATGCTTTTCTTGTAGCCAGCAAATAGTTGACTCTTACAGTTTTATTCAGTCTGACAATCTTGCTTTTTCTGTCAAGACTGAAAATCTTTGTCATTTTAATTAATGTTTTATAATAGGCAATTTATACTTAATACATTTATTGATATGATTGTATTTAGGTCTGAGATTTTTTTTTCCTATTATGTCATGGGTTTTTTTTTTTTTTTCCTTTGCTTCTCTTTTCCTACCTTGTTTTAGGTTAATCTAATATTTCCTTTTTAAATTTTTATTTTTAATTATTAGCTATGTATCTTTGTATTATTTCTGCAGGTTGCTCTAGGTATTAAAAAATGCAACTTAATTTTATCACAATCTACTTAGAGTTAATATTGAAATACAGGAATGTTGCATCATTACAATTCTATCCCCCTAATTTTTTTGTATTATCGTCATAATGTTGTCATTTCTTTTCAGTGTGAAAATATTTATTTTCCTTAGACAGCTATCTTCTGGCTTCATTGTCTCTTTTGAGAAGTCATTGTCATTTGTATTATTTTTTCCATATATTTAATGTGTGACTTTAGTCTTGTTACTTTAAAGAGCATCATTTTGCTTTTGGATTTCAGCAGTTAGACTATAATTTATTTGGGTATGGTGTTCTTATTATTTATCTTGCTTGGGTTTTGTTGAGCTTTTGGTTATATTAGTTAATGCTTTTCCTAATTTGGGCCATTTTTTTCTTCCAATCTCCCCCTCTCTTACTAGGACTCTATTTATACAGCTGTTAGATGACCAGATATTGTCCCATAGCTCCTTCAAATTCTATTCATTTTTCTTTAATCTTTTTTTTATCTCTATTCCTTAGATTGGATAATTGCTACTGATATATTTGCAAATTCACTAACTCCTTCTGCTATTTCTAATCTTCTGTTAAGCCCATAGAGTAATTTCAAAAATTTTATAGTATTGTACTTTTTAGTTCTGGAATTTTTTTGAGATATAATTGATATATATTAGTTTCATATGTACAAGATTCAATATTTGTAAATATTGTGAAACGATTACCACAATAAGTCTAGTTAACATCCGTCACCATACATAGTTACAAACATTTTTCTTGTGATGAGAACTTTTAAGACCTACTCTCTTAGCAACTTTAAAATATATAATAAAGTAACTATAGAATTTCTGTTTCGTTCATTTTTATGATTTCCATTTTTCTTGTGTGATTCTCTATCGTTCATTGTACATAATTTTCCTCTGAGTTTGAACATATTAATTGTAGCTTTTTGAAAATCTTTGCTTGTGCAATATGTAGGTCCTTTTAGGGAGGTTTTCTATTGAGTGCTTTTAAAAGAAATATGGTATTATTTTCCTTTTGTGCATATCTGATTAGTTTTTATTGTATTCTTGACATCATGAATGAATCATTGTAGAGCCTTCAGCCTACTGAAGTGGTAGTAGTCTACCAGTTTAGTTTGAATGGACTCAAACTCTATAACCATTCTCCTCTGAATATACAACAGCTTAAATCTGTGCTAATTTATCTCAGCTTTGAACTGATGCTTTATTTTATTTTCCATGCCTCTGAAATCTTTGTCATAAATTAATAACTTAGTGATTTGTCAAAGATTTGTGTAGATTTTAGATACAGATGTTGGGGCTAGCGCCTTCTGCTGATCCCTTACTTCATAGATATACTCCTAACTTTCTGGTTCCTCTGCCATCTCAACCTCTCCCTTATAGGACTCTTTAAGTTGTTAAGGCTGAAGCATTCTGCTCTTGGAGCCAAGTGAAGATTAAGCTTGACCCCAGGCAAAAGGCTGAAAACTCTCACATTTTACAAGTTGCTAATTGTCTTTCAATAGTAAAATCCTCTCCAGGTTCTAAATGTTTTTAGTCAGTCTCCACTGCCATCTAATAAGTATTTTTTACTATTTTGTTCAGATTTTATAAATCATTAGGAGGGGTTAGTCCGACTAACTTATTTAAGTATAACTTGAAGAAGGAAGCTAAATTAAGTGCTTTTTAAAGTTACTTTAGAAAATGACCTCAAAGAGCAAATATTTTATTGTCATTTTTACATGTAAAACTAAGACTTTAGGACTATTACAGTAGGTTATTTTAATGTTACTATTCTGGGTAGTTCAAAGAGTACAATGTTATGCTGGAATAACTTGGACTCAGGTTGTGAGGCTGGAAATAAAGGGTGACTTCCTTAGAACACGGCTCACATGTAACTCGAGTGCAGCTGCCTGCAGTCCCTTAGTGCCTCTGCTCTTTCAAATAAGGGGCCAAGCCTGCAAAAATGTGCTTTAATTTCACTCATAGAGAAGGTAGACTTTTTGAAGCGGAGGTTAAAAAATTCACAGTCTGTTATGAAAGAGCAAGTGATATGTGTGTACTCCCTGTATCTGAGATAAGTACTCCCAGGATCTGAAGAGAAGCTGAAGATTTTAAGAACCTGGGTCTGCCCCTAGAGAGAGGTCAGGGAAACCATCATTCAACCAACGTTTGAGTATTACATGTATGGTAGCCAGAATATGGTGGAGTCTGGAAATGAAAAAAAAAAAAAATAAACATACTTCCAAAATATGTACAGTTTAGGTAGGCATAGAAATAGCATTTATTATACCATATAGAAATCATCTATGTTGAGGTATTAGCTGGATGCTATTTGAGAACAGAGGATGAGCACCTAACCTAGTGTGTGTGGTTAATAAAGGATTTGAGGTAATATCTGAGCTGTGTCTTGAAGGAAGTATGAGATATTATGGGTGATAAATAGGAAAAGAAATATTTTGATTGTGGAAGTATCCTCTGGGAAGGTATAGTGGTGTGAGACCTCTGGAGAATAGAAAGACTTTCAGGATAGTAGTTGATAAAGCAGGAAGGAGGTAGTGATGAGAGATAAGAAGTAGAGACCTTAGAGGCCCTTTCTCCCATACTAAGGAGTTTGAACTTTTCTTAAGGACTCTGGGGATTTATCAAAGTGACTTGATCAGATTTGACTTTTATAAAGATCACTCTGCTTGCTGAGTAGGACATAGATTAGAGGGTAAAAGGATTGCAGAAAAAGAGATTGGTTTATAGGTGTTTTCTGTAACTCAGGCAAGAAAGGATGAGCAAGAAAGGATGAGCCCTGGTCTAAATAAGTTGTGGTGTGACTGGACAGGAGATGGATTTTTGAGATATTGAATATAAATAATAGACATGTGGAAAATTGGGAGAGAGGAGATACAAAGTGTTTATACAAGGCCATGGGGTAATTGAAATTAACTGCATTGCCCAACCTAAGCTTTAACTTTAAATTATTTTTCACATGAAAAATGTAGTATCTTCAGTTGTCTTCATTTATAGCTGACATACTCTGACAATACCTAATAACTTATTTTTGTCCTTAGTGTCTAAAGAGGGGATCTGAGAATCAGATACACACACACACACACACACACACACACATGCATACACTTTTATGTGAGTATATACATACATATATATGTAATATGCATGCTATTGTGGTAGTGTGGTACATTTGGGTGTGGGAGTTACAAGCAAGGACCTGGCTCCAATATAAAGTACAATTTATAAAAGCAAATAATTTTGAGAAATATAAAGCAAATACAAAATTTGGACAATTGGAAACCAAACAAATATACACAAGGAAAAATTAGCAAATACTATTTTGCTGTTCCTTTGTGGAGTAGATTCAATGGAATGAGTAAGGAAATGGAAGTAGTGAGAGGTAGATTCTAAGCAGGTGACATTAATTTATAGAACTCAGTTCTTACATCCCTAAAGTAATGAAGTTAGACTAGATGTTTAAGACTAACTCCTGCTTTAAAAGTTTTTCTAAGGGTTTCCTGAATAAATGGATTTATTGATGCCACCACCCCACTAAATACCAGAAGGGCAAATATTTCTGCTAATATCATGTATAAAAATCAACATGATATGTCATTATGTCAAAAATATATACTTATATACAAAATGAACATAATTTAGATAAAGGACAAGGATTTTCATAGTTAACCTGAGCTATAGAACAATGTTTTAGTGCATATTGATCAGTCTGTCCATTCTTTAGCATTCACTTAGAATTCTTTTATAAGGTAATTTGAAGCACTCGATTTTAAGTATAAAAATTCTTGCATTCTTGACTTTGAACAATAACAGAAATAAATGCATGAGGCCTGTGTAAACTAGAAACACACATCAAGTGACAAAATGCAAATCAACTATGTACTCATTAAATGGTATAAATAGTAATACTATATAAGACCCCTTGTATAATTTTATAAGGGGAAAATCAATAATATATAATCAAATATAGAGTACTATATTTAGGTAATTTTATAGTTTTCAGATTTCAAAATCTTAGTCCTACATCCATGTATATACGCATAGGATTAAATTAAATGTGAACGTGTGCTGTAACTACAACATACGAGATGATTCCACATAATGCATGTTAAAACAGGAAAACCATAATTAGACATTCACAGAAAAACTAAAAAAAGTAAAAAAAAAAAAAGAATGGCAATGTAGTTTCAATTAAGAAAGTAGGAATTTGAGTCCTAGTTCAATCTCTTACTAGTTTAGATAACCTTAGAGAAACCATTTCATCTTTCTGGGATTTATTCCCATCTCTAAAATGAGGGTAGCATATCTATCTCTAAAGTTTCTTACAGAGATTTAATTATATAATTTACAGAAAAATGTTGCATTACACACGACTTTCATTGCAGTGAACAAAAAATGGCTCAAAATCTAAATAAAGTTTGTAATTACAACTATCTGGAAGGTACAAGAGATTAAATGATTCTGGTGGGCTCGAGTTCATGCTGTCTAATCAGGAATCTACCTTTAATCTCTATGTCTTCCTGTTTTTTTTCTTTTTTTTTTTTTTTTTTCTCTTTTGGCTTCATTCTCTGCCAGCCTCTCCCCATAAAATGGCAGAGGGAGATATCCCTGATTAGTTCTACATTAAAACATTTTTTATAGCTAAAATGGCTAATGAAAATAAAATGCTGTTTTCCCCAATAATGTCAGCAGGTTCTTGGAGCTAACTTCCTTGTCTGAGCTAGGGTCAGGTACCATTTATTGACTCATGTGATTGGTTGAACAGATCAACTCATGTGCTGAGAATGGATAAGAATGGTCTGTTGGTAATAATACTGCACTTTTAAGACTTCCTTCCTACTAAAGAGAGTGTAATTAATTAAAGATTAAGTTGCTATTATTTGAAACCCATCACTGAATTTGACCAAGGCTATACCTCTCATGGGCTGCTCCTAGTTAGTGACTAAGTGTGGTGGGGATACCATGACAAACTCACTCCTAAGAAGGACATGCCTGCTGGGTTGGCTAAGGATGGCTTAAGGACTCTCCTATAGCTTTGTTAAATCTACCAGTACATAGCTGACTATGACACTTATACTAAACATTTTCTCTCCCTTTTCTTCTCTCTGTGTTCAAACTTGCATAACAATCTGGTGCCTCACCCTGTTATTCCTTGCTCCATCCCTATTTGCTTTCACACAGACATTTCCCCTAGTGAAATTCCTAGTACAGTTATTTGTGTTTTGGCATCTGTTTATCAGAATACTTAGACTTACATGGGTGGTTGCAGAATGGAAGAGAGTTGGGAAAGAGTAAGGATGCATTTCATGTTAAGGGAGTATCTATTCTGGGAAGGCAAAAACAATAGATGCTATTGCCAACAAGGGTATTCTAATCTATAAAATAGTCAGTGATAGGGATTTTTGAGTCTTACTCTTTATATTTATGTAAGAGTAACCCAGTCTAAAGTTATGATCAGCAGTGTGTGGAACTCAATACTTAAAATATTAAATTTTATATAAGTATATATACTTACTGAATTACTACCCAGTAGAATGATTTTAATTAGTATTTAAGAGTATTTTTGGTCTGCCCTTGAATGATAACTACCATCTTCTATCTCTGAATGAGTTTAATATTATTGTAAAGATCTTCAGTGATCACTGAGTGCATTGGTTCTCAAACCAGAGAGAACCTGAGAACTACCTGAGAATTTTCCAGAGTCAAGACCATATCTAGAACTACTGAGTCAAATTTCTCAGGGAAAGGCTGGCTATGTGTATTTTAAAAATTTTCCCCATGCAATTCCAATACATAATTCTGGTGAACATCTCCTGGCCAAATGAACATCTTAATGTTCTTGGTGAAGAAAGAAAGAACTCAAGAATTTTAAAGTGATTTGCCCAAGAGTATGTATCTTTGAAATGGTTACTCTAGAAGTGACAATCTGTTATCTCCTGAATTCCCATTTGCTGCTCTTTTTTCTTCTAAATTGTTAACACAGCTCTTAAATCATGCCTCATCTTGTGTTCCTCTTATTACTTTTTCTCTTCCCTCCTGAATCACTGGTCTGCTTTCTATTTTGCACATTCTATAAATATCTGTCTGCTTAGGGCCTTTGAAGCTGCTGTTTTCTACTATGTGGAACAAACTTTATCCTCTTCTTTTTGCAAAATAAATGAACTTTATATTACTGACTATTCCAGACTCCAGCTAATTTTGTGTTGATGGGAAACTTTGATCTAATTATACAGCTTTTTAATGAACAACATCATTACAACTACAAAATAACACTTGTTTTACTTCCCAGCTCTCCCTGCCCCACTTTCCTCCCTCCCCAGAAAATTAGAACTAGATCAGGTACGTATCTATCAGAGAACACTTTTCAAAGGTCTTAAAATAAGGAGAAACCATACTTATTTAACAGTTGGGTGTATATGTATATATAACTTTTGTTGTTCTACTTTTTATTTTTCTATTTATTTTCCTTCTTCTCAAAGACAGAGATGGAATGACTGACCTAGACCAGTGTTACTCAGAGTATGGTCTCCAGGCAGCATCAGCACTACCTGGTGAATCGTTAGAAATTCAGAGCTTTGGATCCCATCTTTGGCTTATGAAATCAGAATTTCCAAAACTGAGAACAAAGAATCTCTGTTTAAGCAGCTTTCAGATGATTCTTGTGCACATCAAAGCTTGATAAGCACTGGTTTGGATTGTGTTAAAAAAAATAAAGCTGGATATTTGTTAAAGGCAGTAAGACAGATTTTATTCAGCACTACTGCGTCAGGAAAGAGAGACTTCAGTGTCACCTGAGCTTAACTCAAATGATTGGGTATTTTGAAGGAAGTATGAGGGAGAATGAGAGAAGTAGAATAATTACAAAATATGAGGAAATGGGTTGGTCAATGTGATTAAGCCATGTGGGTTTGTTAATTGATACTTATTTGAAGAAGCATATCTTTAGGACAGGAGATAGTTTTACAAATTGTAACAAGATGCACAACAAATTTAGGCCCTTACTCTTCCACAGGTCTAAGAGGTAAGAGAGCAAAAGCTATCTCACTGGAGGTTTGCATTTCAAAGAGATGGCTCCCAGGTGCTTAAGGAGACAGTTCTGGATGGAAGAAGATTTACATCTCAGAGCAGCAGAGAAAATATTTATAATTCTAAGCTTTCTAAAGGATCTTCTCCAAGAAGAGGCTCAGGAATCTACTGTCAGGTTTTGGCTGAAACAAACAATAAGTTCCTTTGGCGATTTTTAACTGTCCTAGGCAAGGTTCATCTAGGGAGATAGCCTTGAGCTGATAGAAACTGTGCTAGTGTTCCTTCAATTCTCCTAGAGTGGATGATGGACAAAATCATCTGTTCTGAGAGTTGCATTTCTTATAGAGCAAGGTTGAGGTCCAGTTGAGAAGAAGGTTTAGAGGAGCCTGACTAGAGTTTTGATCAAGGAGGGTGTTTTTGTCATTTGTGTTCTTAGGGTGCAGATTTCATAACTTAAATAGCTTGAAGGTGGCAGCCTTCTGCAAAAGTTATAATAACTTATTAAACTGCTACCTAAAGGATTCTGAACTTAGTTTGGTATGCTCTCTCTTCTCATTTTGAAACTCTCTCCTTGTCTTTTCTTTCCTCTGCAAACTATTTATTCTTCTGATTTTCAAAGGATCCCACCTGACAGAGTATTTTTAAGGCATTTTTAATATTTACCTCTTTTCCTCACCAATCTAATCATTCTGTCTTTTCTTAAAGATTGGATGTGATGTATGATCAAAAGGTTTTCATGAGTTAACACTGAGGCTTATTCTTCCTAAGGTGTGGAGTGAGGGATTGAGGAGAATAATGTTTAAAATAAAAAAATTGTTTAAAAAACTCTAATGACACAAATAAAATGACTTGAGAAAATGGAGCCACTAGCTGAGTAGTTTCGCACATGTTGCTTAACATCGCTGAAATCTTTAACCATTTAAAACAAAGTATTTCTGGGCTTCCCTGGTGGCACAGTGGTTGAGAGTCCGCCTGCCGATGCAGGGGACACGGGTTCGTGCCCCAGTCTGGGAAGATCCCACATGCCGCGGAGAAGCTGGGCCTGTGAGCCATGGCCGCTGAGCCTGCGCGTCCGGAGCCTGTGCTCCGCAACGGGAGAGGCCACAACAGTGAGAGGCCCGTGTACCACAAAAAAAAAACCCAAGGTATTTACAAAATGTGTCTTCAACTCTAGTTTTAAACTGTAAAATTAAGCTTTCAGTTCAGGTGTTCAAGTCTCATTCCTTCTTGAATCTGATGGAACAAGCAAGTAAATATTAACACATGGAAAAAATCTAAAACACTCTTAAAAAACAAAGAAAGTCATACTCAATTGACCAGATATTTTGAGACATTTGTGTAGGATATAGGGAGATGAAATTAGATTGAGAGAATTAGCTACAGCTTTATTCATTATATGCAAAGGATGGGGTTCACCTGTTTAGTAACATCTTAGAATTCCATGACCAACCAATGGAGAATTTCCAAGTGAGGCAGAGAGTAGTCTGGAGTTTAAAAAAAGAGAGCTCTTCTGGAAAATTCTCTCTTTCTCTTCCTCCCTCTGTTTCTCTCTCTCTCTCTCTCTCTCTCACTCTCACTCTCGCTCTCGCTCTCTCTCTCATAATTTCATGAACCAGACTTCTACAAACACATAAAACTTCTAACATATCCTCTCAACAAGATTTTAAAGGATGTGGTATTTATCGAAAGAAATAATATGCAATCTAGAAAGATGACTTGATTAAAAACATGTTTTAAAAAAAAAACAGCTTCATGGAAGCAGTGAACAAACAACTGCATACTTCAAACAACAGAATCAATAAATTATATCAGCTCAATAATTCTCCCAGAATACAAGGAAGTGATTAATATAAAATGGAGATGATGACAAAAAAATCAAAGACATGAAAGACTGACTCAGGAATCCTAAGAATATATAATAATATTTCTAGGAAACAATAGTACACATAGAAGTGAAATATGAAAAATGTAATAAAAATATGAATTAAAGTAATAAGAAAAAATAATAACTCTTTTTAAGTTTACATCCTTTAAGATAACCATGAAAAATAAGTAAAAGGAGACCTACATGTAAGCATACCCTGGTGAAATGTAGATAGCTAGTGGGAAGCAGCCTCATAGCACAGGGAGATCAGCTTGGTGGTTTGTGACCACCTAGAGGGGTGGGATAGGGAGGGTGGGAGGGAGTGAGACTTAAGAGGGAAGAGATATGGGAACATATGTATATGTGTAGTGTAACTGATTCACTTTGTTATAAAGCAGAAACTAACACACCATTATAAAGCAATTATACTCCAATAAAGATGTTAAAAAAAAAAGAAATGTAAAAATTTTAAACTAAAAAAATCAAACATTTAATATAGAAGAAGACATATAAACACATAATTTATTTTTAAAACAGACAACCTACAATTTTTTATTGAAACAGACAACCTACAAATATAAAAACTATGGTGGCATCATGCTTATTTTCACACAAATCTATTTGAAGACAATAGTGAAAAATGCCTTTGGTTTAGGGGAAAACATGATTATCAAAAAAGTATTCACTGGACCAAACAATCATTTATGCAAAAAGATAATAGAATTACATCTTCAGAGATATAAGGACTTAAGGAATTTATATTCCACAATCTTTTTTTTTTTTAATTTTGGATAATTTTGAGAAGAGATTTAGTTGTCTGAACTCACATATAGGGAAGATGTACTTAAATGGGTTTGAGAAATGTATGCAGTAATACTTGGATTTAGTACCTAATTTAACTGTAGTCATAATGATTATGAAATCAAATACAAATATAAAAATATTTATTGAAAGGGATAAAAAAACACTGAATATAATAATAACAAAATGTATATCTTCATAAGTTATCCGAAGAAAATTTAGATATAGAGTGGGTAGGCAATGGGATTCAAAAGTTTTAAGAGATAGATAGAATCTCCTCTTTCATAGGTTGTATGTATACATGTGTATACACACACATGCACATATTTCATTTTTACAATTGGTAGAAGAATGTAAGTCCATAAATATATGGCATATGTTCTTGAAGAGGTGCTGGTGATACTGCCTAGTGTTTTGAAGGCTTTGATGGCCCTCTCTACTCTCAAAGATTTTGGTCACAACATTCCTAGATTCTTGCTCCAACCTCAAATTCATCTGGTCTGCAGATATGCTCAGTGAATATACAGCTTCTTAGTTTGTGTCTTACCTATATTGTCAGAACCAACTTGGAGAGTCAAAGATGGTGAAACTGACATTTATTGTACACACCTAAAAGTAACTCATTCATTTCTAAACTACCTTTTAATGACATTAGGTTGATTGGAAAGTTTTTCTAGACTATACTTTGAGAAACAAAGACCACTGAGAATTTCCTGTAAACATGTTCAGGTATGAACTATCTCAGTTATCTGCATTTCAAAGGGAAGCGTGGGAGATGGAAGGATGAAAACCTACCTTATCTGTGTCCCATACTTTCCTTTTTTCTGTCTCCTCCTCCCCTCAAGACACTTTTCTTGTAATTGTAAGGATCCATTTCCTTTCTTTTCCTGTATGTTGGGTGATAGGAACTTTTCTACCTGTGACTTTTGAAACTTTCCTCCTCTTCTTGGGCAATAAGCCTCAATAAACTTAATAGTAGCTGGGTAAAAAGGTTTTTGAGGAAATAAAAATTACATTAATCAATGTTTTCAAAATGTTATTTCCATCATATTGTTTTAAAGACCATAAGTAAATTCCTCCAAATTCAGTTGAACAAAATCACTATAAATAAAAATGATATTATAAAGTTCCCTTTACTAAAGGTTCAAAGAGAAAATTATCTTGATATATGTTGAAAGAGCATGCAATTATATTCAGCACATAATAATATATATTTTAAATCAACAGCCATCCTTTATTGGTAAAACAATAGAAACACATCAAATTCAGAAGTAGAATAACATACCTAGCATAAGAACAACAGTCTAAAATTGTTATAGAAGTGCTCAACAATGCAATTAGATAAGGAAATATTTTAAAAATATTAGAACAGAGGTAGCATTATATTATTTTTTATTATTCCTCTGAGAAAACACATCATAATCAATTGAAAAACTGTTACAGAAGTAAGGTAATTCAGTAAGTTATCTAACTAAAAAGCAAACATGCAAATCATTAGCTATCCCATATAGAGATAATTATTGCTAGCTTGAACTTATAATAGAAAAATAGATCATTTTCTATAGAGATAGCAATTATCTTGAACCTAGGATTAACTTTAGTCAGAAATATAAAACTGTATGATGGAACCTTTTGACTGGGGACATAAAAGGAAGACTTAAACAAATGGGGATATCTATAAAATATACTATATTTCAAGGAAGTACTCAGAGTTAAAATATTCTGCAAGCTAAAAATAGAGAATAGAGGATTAGGAGCTAACTTTTGCTAGGGTAAATGAGGAAAGATTTCTTAAAGGAAATAATGCTTGCATTGAAACTTAAAAAATGTTTCCCATGTATAGAGGATGGAAGAATATCGAAAAGAAGAAACAACTTACATAGTGCAAAACTACCTTAAAGAGCATGTAGTGTTCAGGAAATAATAATTAGCTGGCTATGGATAAAACATATACTAGTGAGAGGAGAAATGTGGGAACTAAGCATTTTGTATTTATCTTTTTGTGGGGAAAAGAACATACAAAGGACAAGGGCCATGAAAATACAATACTATTCGATTTTTCAAGGCCTTTGGTTAATTCCTAGGTATTAAGTATTAAATAGTAAGCATGTAACATATGGTAGAATTGTCTGAAGAAATCCAATTTAAAGTATACATTATAGAATCTTTTAGGTGAAACTACTTGTAATTAAAACCTATGTCTTTCTCATTTATAAAATACTTATAATTTATTGTACATAAGAATGTCAAAGTTAAAGTAAATATTGATTAAATTTCGCATTCCTTTACTGTTTTCCGGGGGAACTTTATAAAATATTTTACATAATATTCTACATTATTTCTCAGTAACAAAAAGTTGAACTCAGTGCTAAATTAAAAATTTCCAGAATTACACCTGACAATTAAGACATTGTTAGCCTGTTTAAATTAGTAACAAGTGTAAAGCCTCTCAAAAAGTTAATTAAAAAATATTTGCTCTGTATATGTGGCAAAATTCATTTTAAAATATCTGCTTTCTCTACAGTTAGTAACATAATGAGAGACAGTTAAAATTAAAAAGTGTTAGGTAAATAACAAATCTCTTTAGCAAATAAATCTTGAGTTACTGATATTTACTATTTTTATAAAATAAATTCTGTAGAAATTGCTTTATAGAAGAGAGACAATATAATAAGCTCGCTGTACTGTAATACTTTTGGAATGCCTGAAAACAAGGGCAAAGCAAATCACTACAGGATTAATATGTCTGACCATAGAAAGGAGTATGTTTATGAATCCATTATATGTGTCCTCTAAATTGTTGAGAAAAATATTAAAATATTTTCAGATTTTTTAATTGAATTGATAAGTAAGATATTTGTATTCCTGCTTGTTGAGTCATAAAAAGCAAATGTCACATGAAAAAATGTAAACACAGGTAAAGATCTATAGTCAAATATAATGCATACAGATATTTACAAAGGTGTAATGTATTCCTTTTTAAAATAAAATTCCAATAATTTCACTGGAACTCTTGATCTCCTTCCATCCCACTTGCTGAAAGTTGTGCATCTAATTATTCTGTCTCTCCTTGTCAACTTTCTATGCTATTTGGTTTTCTTCCACATTGCATTCAAGTATATTTTAGTACTTTCATGCTATTTTAGAACAATTGGTAAATTCTGGCAACTCTTTTCCCTTACTCCCCAAACTTGACCACTACAAATATTTAAATGGTTTGGCCTACTTCTTATGATTATTTTTCCCAGATTATGATTAATAGGCTATAACGAATAAGTAGTCATTTCTCCTCTGTGATTGTATGTGCCTCAGTGAATTGAGTAGAGCTACTCTTCCCTTTCACATAACATTCAATTCAGGGAAATACAAAGTACAATGAATTCTAACCTATACTCCATGAGAGGAAATTTTCATCGAATTTTCTGGTAATTCCATGTAGACACATAATACCTTTTTTCTTCTGCATTTATGAGCAGTATAATTCATGTGCTTGTGAAAATATTCTTGATTCCTAGTTCTCCCCGAAGCCTTCCATCTCATTTTAAAAATTTTAGTTATTTAAGTGTATTGCAGAATTAAAAAATAATTTCAAATTGAGCTTTTGTTCAAATAAACTATCAGTTTCTACAGTTGTGTCTTATTCATTTTTCTAAACCCAGGACCTAACATAGTTCCCGATGTAATTAGGAGGTTAACATTTGTGAATAAATGAAAGACACATAAATATTTGAACAATGGCCATAAAATCAAACTGACAAAGTGTAAGTTCTTGAAATGTTAAAAATTTGATCTGAACATAAACTTCTACCCATTTCCTACATTCTGTTTTAGACCATTTTTCTTTCTTCCTTTTTGTTCTCTCTCTCTCTCTTTTTTTTTTTTTTCTTTTCTGTTCATAGCTGCTATCTATGAGCATCCATTTTGTATTCATGGAGATTTGTAGAATTCACAAAGCCATATTGCTCATAGAAGCACAGCTACCATTAGTGACTAATTCTAGTGCCTTATAATTTAGATAATAAGAAAATTAGAGTTATACTAAATCCCACAGTTCAGAGAGTAAGAATGAGTGACTTAATCATCAGAAAAATTAGATTTGAGCTCCAGTTCTGAAAACTACTAGCCATGGGATTTTTGAGTAAATCCTTTGATCTCTTTGAACATTGGATTCTAAATCTCTAAAATGGGAACAATACCTGTTACATTTCAGTGATATCCAAATGATGATGCACATGCAAATCAGTAAAACAAATATCAAGATATTTAAGGCTTCTGAAATTTAGGTGTCCTCTCACAGCAACTGAGTCATATCGGTTTCCAAATCTTGACCATATCTTTCCACATATCTCTTATTTTGTTCCATTTCTTCCCATCCCTGCTACCATGATCACACTGATTATTTCAGGCCTTCATCCTATCTTATTTGCATCACTATACTATTCAATCCATACTACTCCATTTATGGAATTTTCCCTCCTCATACAAATGTTACCCTGCCTGTTGCCTCCTCTAAATTCTTCAGTAACCTTATGGATAACATAGGTTGACTTCCCCAGCTTCCGCTTATACCTGCTTCCAACCTTCCTTCTAATCTTCCTTCTACCTTGCTTGCTGCCACCATAAAGACTATAAAAGTTAAGTACACATAGCAGAAATGTACTGGGAAGGTGTTGGGAAAGCTTTTGCCTTCCTCAGGAAGGAAAAGGGAAGAGGGCTGGCACTGCTACCATTTTTCCTCTTCCTGCTTATTCCTCTGTTGAACAAATACTTGGAGCCTCCACGGATTTCTTTGGTCATGAGGAAAACCAAGAGAAAACAGGGCCTGGTATCTGCTACAGATAAATTGTAGAACCAACGCAGCAGCCGTACTACCTCTGGATTTTTTGTTAGGTAAAAATAATAGGCCCTGATTTGTTGAAGTAGGGCATTTGATTGTTCCTTCTAATTTTAATTGATAATATTCTTTATTGCCTCCAGGATAAAATTCAAGCATTTTTGTTTGATGTGCAAAATCTTTTATGAATGTATACTATATATCCTTCTAGCTTCCTAAGCTATGTCATACATGCTAAAATCGTTACATCAGTCCAGGTTCTTGAACATACCTCTGCCTTTAAAAGTGTTCATTCTAGGGTTTCCCTGGTGGCACAGTGCTTGAGAGTCCGCCTGCCGATGCAGGGGACACGGTTTCGTGCCCCGGTCCAGGAAGATCCCACATGCTGTGGAGCGGCTGGGTCCGTGAGCAATGGCCGCTGAGCCTGTGCGTCCAGAGCCTGTGCTCTGCAACGGGAGAGGCCACAGCAGTGAGAGGCCCGCATATCGAAAAAAAAAAAAAAAATTCTAGCAAATGTTTTTTTTTTTTTTCCTTTGGCAGATTGTCTTTCTTTTCTCAGATGCCAATTATTCATCATCAAGATTTTGGTCAGATATTTTATTCTTTAGGAACTAGATGCATTGTAGAGGCTTTATGTGAGGGTACTCTCATGAAATAGACCTGAAAGAAAATGAGAAAAGCAAAATTGAGTGGAAAGAGAAACTGTCCCTCAAAACAGTTGTAACTGAGTCTTCAGCCAATCAGATGAGGAGTTATAAACCTGGGATATTCTTCAGAGTGTCCCAAATGGAGGCCAGGAGACCAGACTTTGGATCCCACATAACCTTAGGTAAAAGAGTTGTGTGTATCTGAGGGAAATTCTCTTTGATTGAGGCAGTTGTGAATGATGCTTTAGCTGTCACATACCCTAGCAGTTAGGAATTGAGTGTGTTGGACTTGAGGGCATCTGAATGGAGCAGCAAAGTACCCACTACTTTGCTTCTCTGACACAGATATGCTGTTCAATGTAAAAGTTGACTTATTGGTTTCCTTTCACTAGATTGTGAGCTTGATGGAAGAGGTCATTTCTCATATTTCATTACACTCTTTGCTCCCAACACAAAGCCACATGTGAGGAAGACACACTAGTTGAATTAAAATATTGTACTAGAAAAGTGCACAAGTTATAATTTTGTGGAAGAAATTTTAACATTTTAAAGATGAATGAAGAAGAATAAATAATAATGAATAAAGGTAAAATATTTCTCAATATTCTAATGTAAAATAAATCTCATTTTCATAAAAAAATCAGTGGTACTACAGATAGCTTTAATGAGTAGTTCATCAATATGGTTAAAAGAGATATATTAATACTTTATTACATTGGAACTACTTATATTTTTAGTGAAGTTATTACATCACATATCTATAATGGTAACCATCCTAAACCAAATTAAACTGTGGTAATAATGCTCTACAATTACCATCTCTGTTTGGAAAATAAATATAATTTTAAAAGGAAATATTAGAAAATTCTTGATATATTAATTAAGTTGATTTATTTTGATTTAATTGGCATATTCATTGTTTTTGTCCACAAATACCAAATTATTTAGCAGTAGATTAAACAAAAAAAAAAGGTTTATTTCTATTCAGTAAGAAGTCACCACAAGGACTGCAGAGGAACTCAACAATATTTTCACATTCCTAGGTGCCTTCTATCCTGTACCTGGTCAATCTTTTTTTTTTTTTTTTAACATCTTTATTGGGGTATAATTGCTTTACAATGGTGTGTTAGTTTCTGCTTTATAACAAAGTGAATCAGTTATACATATACATATGTTCCCATATCTCTTCCCTCTTGCGTCTCCCTCCCTCCCACCCTCCCTATCCCACCCCTCCAGGCTGTCACAAAGCACCAAGCCAATATCCCTGTGCCATGCGGCTGTACCTGGTCAATCTTAGCATTTATTTTATCACCTTATGGTGCTGCAACTCCCAGTATCATGTCCACATTTAAAGATATAATAAGGGAGACTGGAGGTGGTAATAGATTTCTATTTTATTAGAAAAATGAAGTTTTTCCCACAGCTCCCCAACATACTTCAACTATTACTTCTACCAGGTTTCTGTTTACATCTCACTGGCTGGATCTAGGTACAAGGGAGAATGACAAGATGAGTAATGCTTTTTTTTCTAGTATCTATATAGAGAGGTAGCTAACAATGGAAGAGGGGTTGGTGATGGACCTTGGTCTACTCAACAAACAGGATCTACCATACTTGGAGAACTGCTATTTGCATGGCTCCAATGATGAGTTTTTCTAAGAGCAGTGGAGAAAAGAGGTGGGTTTGAAAAGACTAAAAGCAACTAGGAGGCTGGAATAATTTTGTGTTTATCTCTGTATTCCCATTGTCTTATCACTGTGCCTTGCATTTAAGAGACAATAAATGCTCGATGAATTAATTATTGGTAATCATATTCTTTTAAATATTCACTATAGATGTTACAGATGCATATGTTACTGATAACTTTTATATTATATTTCATATGAGAGCCTAGATGTAAGTATAAAATCACTTCAACTGTACAATTAGAGATTCAATTTAATGCTCCAAAGAGAAACTTAGCAGCATACATTTAAGAAAGTCGATATTTAGAAATTGAATTTTAAAAAAGAATGAAATAAATGTTGAAGACTAGTAATCTGCTTTATGAATGTCATGGTATTTGTTAAAATTCCACATAAGTATTTCAGTAGTGGAGTGACAGTTCACCAAATGAATTAGAACACCATATAATTATCCTTAAGTAATGCAAACGAAGATCCCATATGACTAGTGATAGTGGCATATAATGATAGTGTCATCTCTCCATTTAGGGTACAACATGCCATCAGAGAAGATGAGATGAATCCTAAATGGATGGGTAATGCTCCATACTACAAACTTAACAGATTATGACATCAGGCTGATACCCAATCCATCTGTTAGCTCGCAGGACAGAGGACATATTGTTACGGTGATTAGGCCAGGTGGTACTTCATTTGATATCACAGCTGTGCTAAACTTCCATGCAGAAACCTAAAACCATGTGAAACAGTCCTTGTTTGGGGTCACACTAAAAAGAAAGAGCAGCAGCTGGGGTATATTCTTAACAAGTTCTGTAAAGAGATTCTTTAGTTGAAATTAAAAGTAAAAACTTTTGCAATATGTTATGTGGAATGAAGATTTAAAGTCTAGGTTCTGCTGTTTGCTTCCAGATTATTATACGGTATAATTTTTGAATTTCTGATCAATTCATTCAGCCATGCAAAGCCAAAAGCTGTTATGGTATATGTAGAATCTGCTATTCAACAAAATATTGAAATGATTCATATACAGAATGTAGTTTAGTTCTGGGGCACAGTATGTTCTTAATAAATGTTAGCTATTAGTTTCATTCTTAAGTGTTGTGAATTTCTAATTTCCGAGTCTCCTGTCCACACCCTGTCCCATCCTTAGTTATTTAATTTAGCCTTCCTGAAAATAGCTGTGTTAAACATATTCATATGCGTATGGCTATACATGCACATATGAAATCAAGAAACCTCTACAGTTAGAATTTTCCTTCTGATTCAGAGGTAGAATGAGGCCGCTATTGCTTTGATAAGGTGGATCACAGATTAATAGCAACCATAGTTTATCCAAAAGTTACCTTTGTGTGAATTTTTAACAGGGTATTCCCTGCAGAGATATGAAGCTCCATGGGTCCCAGGCTTGAAGAGGGAAGTTTGGGCTGAATTTCGGCATTCCTTCATCTTCCTGGATGAGAGTCTTAGACAGGGCCCAACCCATATTACCTTATTCAATGCTACTGGCTAATGGAATAAGCTGCCTGCCTGAAGCAAATACCAAAACAAGAAAGCCAGAAATCAGTGGTAATGTTTTCATAGTAAAATTTACTCATGCTTAGTAAGGGATATGGGAGGTTAGAAGTGCCAAACTGATAGAAAATTAGTTTGACTGGTTTATTTACGTAGACATGTTAATTGTGAAGGGATGCCATGGCCTCTTCCACTTCAGGTCTATATCCTGAAAGAGCTTTTGCCTGCAAATTCAATCATATCATATTTAGTAAAGAACATCTTTATTAGATTATTTTAAAGATGAGAAAGAAAAGGGCCAGATGCCTCACAAAGCAGTATGGCTTACCCCATAATTTATCATATAAGACTTCCTTTGTACTATTTAAAAGTAATCCTGAAGATCTAAAACATGTAATAAATAGTAATTTTGCTGAAACGCTTCAGAACTGGTCGAGACCAGTCAAGCATCCACGCTGTCACACAGTTTCTTTGTATATTACTCTAATATATGTGGAATAATTCTCATAAGATGTTGAAAACAAAAACAGGAGCTTTCTTTGGGTGTATGATGGGGTGGGGGGATGGGGGAGGAAGGGGGGAGAGACTGAGATTGTTTCAATAAAAAGTGAATTCAAAATGCTAGCGATATAAGTAAGAAGTGAAGTACTTCCAAAAGTGATGTTTCTTAGTGTTAAGAAAAAGTATCCAAAAAATTAAATAAGGTATTAACATGACTGCATATCTTTCAGTGTCATACTGGAACACTATCTAACAGAGCTTTCCAATGATTATTCCTCAGGAGATTGTGCCTTGTTTTGATGTTCTATTGATTAGAAGCTAGATTTTGTTATATTTTATGCTAACTTATGGGTTTTGTCTAGGAGAAATGCAAATGATCCCTACCATGGATAGACCTAGATACTAATGTTTACTGTTGTATTGCCCTGTAGGACATTAACCTGTTTAACTTAGCAAACTTCTTTGAGCATGACATTCCTCCTTATTAATTATTTACATCTCTCTGTCTCTTAACACTCATTGAATTGGCTTTACCATCTTGCAGTTCCCTCATGAATGAATTGAATAAATATTTGGCATATATTTATTCTCTATTTGAGAGTCACATTTTAAACTTTTTGAAAATTATGCTTTGACACTAAGAATGTCCTTTGTGAAAAAAATGAACACCTCTCCCTGCTTCATGATCCTATATATCAATGTTGAACATAACATTATAAATTTAATATAGTACATTATCAATGATTAACTTTAAAATAGTGAATTACTAGCATTTCCTTAAACGGCACTTAAATCTATTAATGAGTATTTCAAATATGTGAAGTATGCAAATTTTTAACATTTACGTTTTTCCCCCAAATCTTTACAGTCTTCTTGAAATAAAGTCCATTTCTGTTCTCCACTGGATTAGATGACAGTATGATATCTTTGAAATGTACATGTTAATGTATTTTGTAGGGAGAATTAATTCAGAATAAATAGATCTACACCAGTACAGACTTCATGCTCCAAACCAGGAGAATTAAAAGGATTTTGCTCACTGACAAGAAACTGAAGCAATTTTATTGTAAAATTTATAAAGTAACATTTTCTAATTTGATTTGAATGTTAAATCTCATGGGAATATAGCATGTATTTTGCTATGTCTACAAGTGATATTTTTTAAATGAAGTTCTGAAATGTCATCTGCACTTTTTTAGTTCTCATGAATAGCTTTTGAAATCCTATTCCAGTGTATTATTCCTGAAAAGAAAATTAAAAGGAATTTGTTCTTAGCTAGAAAAAATAATCACCTTCAATAATGTCTTTTTTTTTTTTTTTTTCTTTTTTTGCGGTACGCGGGTCTCCCATTGCTGTGGCCTCTCCCGCTGCGTAGCACAGGCTGCGCAGGCTCAGCGGCCATGGCCCACGGGCCCAGCCGCTCCGCGGCATGCGGGATCCTTCCGAACCGGGGCACGAACCCGTGTCCCCTGCATCGGCAGGCGGACTCTCAAGCACTGCGCCACCAGGGAAGCCCTCAGTAATGTCTTTTAGCCTATACTTAGAATCATTAAAAACCTAGAGGTGTCAGTAATTATTGTTAGTAACACTTTACTCTGCTTTATGGAGCATATTCCCTGTAATAGTGGTATTTATAAGTCAGAGAATTAACAGAATTCTTGATAAAATCAACTCCCTACTATGTGTGAGAAATACTGAAGGAGGTCTTCAGAGGAGTCAGAGCTCGTAGTGACCTGCCAGGCCATTGTCTGAGGGACTTCTTGAAAAAAGTGAGATATGAGCTTGGCCTTGAAAGATCATGAGGATTTGAATGGTCACAATGCTGAAAGAGGACATTTTAAAGGTGGAAAAAAAGTAGTAGCAGGAGTATGTATGACTGTGCTAGAGAAAAAAGTGAGCAGACAAAATTGCTTAAAATTAAATGTTTATGTAGGAGAGAAATGGCCAATATACTTCATTTTGAATGTGAGCTCCAAGACATTGCTGATAGTTACCTCAACTACTTGTGTTCAGAAGGGCTCTGAGATTAGATTCAGGCTCTAAAGGAAAGAGAGTTGTGATTTCTGAGGAACACCTGCCATTATCACAGGAACTGGGTTCCAGGGTGAGGGAGCTGGTGATGAGGAGAGCCATGGTACCAAGTTTCCATGTTTTGGTTAGTCATGTGGAGGTCAGACTGTCAGTCTCCATCTACAGAGAAAGTTAAAGACAGCAGCTCTGGGATAACTTCAAACTCAGTTTCCCCATTTCTATTTGTTCTACATTGGATAATAACAAAATGTCAGCAAAACTATTGAGTCAAATTCCATTCATACTTCTTAGCTTACTGTTAATTTTCCTCTAGCTTTTTGAAACAGTGAGCAATTTTAAATGCTGTACACAGACTTTCTCTTCTCAAGCTCTAAGTCAGATTGTTAATGTGACATAGAACACTGAAGTTACACAGAAATATCCTAAGGGCTTTTCATTTGTAGAAACATGGATCTGCAACAAGGAATGGTGTCTTAAGGGACCAAAAAGAAAGTCGTATAGAGCAGTGACTTTTATAGTTCAAAAAAAAATATTAATGGACAAATACTGAGGCCCTGACTTTGAGATAGGCATAATTATATTGTAGGAAAAACTTCCCTAAAATTATTTGACATATTTCCCTAGTAATTAAATGCTCCAGTAAATATATAAAAATGACCATTTCTTAGAAGGGCTCTAAAGCAGCATATTTATTTTATTGGTGTATCAGCCTCATAGGTTATCATTAGTGTTGCTAATACTGCTTATCAGATTTCAAGTAAAACCCACTATATCTTCTCATTGTAACAAATTTGAGGTTTATAAAAAAAGTGGGAAAGAAATTTCTGCCTTTTCCTTTTATTACAGTAGAAAGTAGGCTTTCTTTTAATTGACAAAAGTTAAATTTATCAATATAAAAATTCATATCTAATTAGATCTTTAGATAAAAATATTTTTAACAATAATTGAATTTCTACTGTGCATGGAAAATTTAATACTCATTCAAAAAATAATCTCTGCAGTTTCTTTTATAGAACCGGCCTAGAATAAATTTAAATTTTTAAAAGATCCCTTATCTTTACAGTTAAGGAGTGCTGGAAATAAAATTTGATTTTAACAAAGAATAATAATTGTAATAACATTAATAAATGAAACTCACTCTACTACTCTAATGTCACTGTAGTAAGGATATATACACCCTCATAAGCACAAACACACGTGCAATACATACATATCTCTACATATTTCATCACTGAGAAATGGGTCATGCTCTGCATATTTGACTGCAACTTGCTTTTTAAAGTTAGCAATATATCAAAGGCGTGTTTCAAGGTTAGTATTTATAGATCTATCTCATTAATTTTAATGGGCGCATACTGTCTATTTATTGATGTACCTTTGTTTATTTAGACATTCCCCAAATGATAGACATTTGCCTTGTCTCTCATTCTTTGCCATAGCAATCAGTGCTGCAGTGAAGATTTTCTGTGTGCCTCTTTGATATGTGATGGTTTATAATAGAAACTAGAGGAGACATTTCTGGATTCAGCAATTACAACCCAATTTTCCTCAATGGAAAGGCCATTTTAACCAAAACAACATGACAGAACTCATTTCCCCACACATTTGCCAACAATGGATACTATCAAACTTTTAAAATTCATTAAGTCTGATAAAAAAATATTGTTTGAATTTGCCTTTCTCTGAATATTAGAGAGGTGGATACATATATATATACACGCACACATACATTATATATATATATATATATATATATATATATAATGTTTACCCACATTCTCTTAATTCTCTTTCACTTTCTAACAATATGTCTGTGGTCACATAGCAGTGTTAAAATATTCTCTAAGACCTTATCTACTAAAAACAAATATATATATATATATTCAATTTTATATTAATATTTAGAGTTTGATTTTAGACATTTAGTTTAAATACCTCTGAGGAAAATTTTCTGTATACTTCAAAAATGGATAGTCACTGCTATAATAATTTTTGAAATGCCAACTTTATGATTCCTAAATTCAATGGTACTTTTTCCTCTGTTCTATTCTAATTCTATTGTATTCTACTGTATTCTATTCTAGTCTATCCTATTTTGTTCAATTCTATTCTCCAGTACTAAAATGATTTTATAGTGTGTTATTTAACAGATACAATAAGACCTTCTTCATATTCTTCTTTTTAAATAATTTTATTGCAGTCTCATTATTTTATATTCCTGACAATTTTATCATCAGCTTATCAAAAATGAAAAGTATTCCTTTAGAGTTTTCTTTGGGATTACATTGAATTAGTAGATTATTTCAGTAACCTGTTATCTTTCTAAAATCATGTCTTCCCTTCCAAAAATATGTTTCTCCCCTATACAGATTTTTTTTTTTTTTTTTGGCCTTGCCACACTGCTTGCAGGGATCTTAATTCCCCAGCCAGGGATTGAAGCTGGGCCCGCGGCAGTGGAAGTTCATTGTCTTAACCACTGGAACTCCAGGGAATTCCCTATCCAAATTTTACAGATTTCTTCATTTGGTCTTGTATGATTTTATTGGATTAAACTCTAGATATTTTACATTTTTGTTTTCTATTTTGTATTAAATCACTTTTGTGCTTTTGGGAGAGTAGCTATAACAGGAAGCACACCTGTGTTGTTCCTAAGTTTATAAGAATGCTTTTAATGTTTTATTCTTAATAATTTTACTTCATGTTCTATAAAATTTCCTTTAAAAATAGGTTTTCTTCTATTGTTCTTTTGTAGATGTGTATATGTGTGTGTATGTATTCACACACATGTATCTATATATATATATGGGAAAGACATGTGTTAGTAGTTTTTAATTTAAAATGATTTTTAATTTATCAACACATTAAAAACCCACTTTATTGAGGTTTGATTGACCAATGCTTTTTAAAAATATATATATATATTCTTTAAAAGGCCATACTATGTTACACATTTAAATTTGCATCAAAACTTTTAATTTTGAGCCCACCTTCTGTGTTGTGAGATGAGTTGTACTTGGTCATGATCAGTAGTACTATACTATTTTAGTATAGTACTACTGTAGTTAATCTTCTAATATTTTAAATCTTTAATTGTATGATTATATATGAAGGCTATCTATATTTTATATTTGTATGTAATATATATTTTTTTAAATCCAATGTTGATGTTGGTATTACAACTTTGAACCATGCATTGGAAATTTTTGCTTTTTTCCTATGCTCTTAATGAGTGTTTCACATATTTGAGTCCATTTTAGTGAATTTGCATTTTTCTATTAAACTTCCATTTAATTTGGATTTTTCAAATTTATATGTATTAAGCAGTATTTGATATAGCTTTAATTTTATTCAAGCCCCCTTTCACTGTTTTATTAAGCACTACCTTATGTCTTCACTAATCCCTTCTTTCTACTTCTTTGGGTTAATTTGGCTATTCTTGTTATAACTTCTTTTATGAAAAGCTTATTTTGATATTTTCAGTTTTTCTTGTTTCCTAAACAATGCACTTATGATTACACAGTTGCCTCTGACAAATATTCTGGTTACACTGATGAGTTGTGATATGAGTCTTCTCATTTTCAGTAATTTCTAAATAGGGTATAATTTCTATTTCCATTTTCTCTTTGATCTAAGAGTTATTTTCTGGTTTCCAAATGTATTCAATTCTTATTTTACATTTTTCCCCTTTTGTCAACATCTATTATATTCCTATTGTTCAAAGAATGTTGTCTCTATGATTTCTAGGTAGAATTTACTGAGGGTTTTTTCTCCTGCAACATGGTTAAATTTATTTTTCTAATTTTCTTGTTTTGTGTGTGATATCTTTGGTTTTGGTATCAGGATGATGGTGGCCTTATAGAATGAGTTTGGGAGTATTCCTTTCTCTGCAATTTTTTGGAATAGTTTCAGAAGTATAGGTGCTAACTCTTCTATAAATGTTCGATTGAATTTGCCTGTGAAGCCATCAGGTCCTGGACTTTTGTTTTTTGGGAGTTTTTTTAATCACAGTTTCAATTTTGGTACTTGTGATTGGTCTGTTCATATTTTCTGTGTCTTCCTGGCTTAGTCTTGGGAGATTGTACCTTTCCAAGAATTTGTCCATTTCTTCCAGGTTGTCCATTTTATTGGCATATAGTTGCTTGTAGTAGTCTCTTACGATCCTTTGTATTTCTGTGGTGTCCGTTGTAACTTCTCCTTTTTCATTTCTAATTTTATTGATTTGAGTCCTCTCCCTTTTTTTCTTGATGAGTCTGGCTAAAGGTTTGTCAATTTTGTTTATCTTTTCAAAGAACCATCTTTTAGTTTCATTGATCTTTTCTATTGTTTTCTTCATTTCTATTTCATTTATTTCTGCTCTGATCTTTATGATTTCTTTCCTTCTGCTAACTTTAGGTTTTCTTTGTCCTTCTTTCTTTAGTTGCTTTAGGTGTAAGGTTAGGTTGTTTATTGGTGATTTTTCTTGTTTCATGAGGTAAGATTGTATTGCTGTATTCTTCCCCCTTAGAAATGCTTTTCCTGTGCCCCATAGGTTTTGGATTGTTGTGCTTTCATTTTCATTTGTCTCTAGGTATTTGTGTTTGGAATAAAATCTGTATATCTTTAGCTATATGACATATACCAAGTTAATTATATTTTAGTATTCTTACATCTTTCAACCTAATTTTTTATTCCAGTCAGATGTTTGTTAGGGTCTTCCACCATGATTGTGGATTTGTTAATTCCTTCTAAAATTTTTTTTTTTTTTTTTTTTTTTTTTTTTTTTTTTTTTTTTTTTTTTTTGCGGTACGCGGGCCTCTCACTGTTGTGGCCTCTCCCGTTGCAGAGCACAGGCTCCGGACGCGCATGCTCAGCGGCCATGGCTCACGGGCCCAGCCACTCTGCGGCATGTGGGATCTTCCGGGACCGGGGCATGAACCCATGTCCCCTGCATCAGCGGGCGGACTCTCAACCACTGCCCCACCAGGGAAGCCCTAACATGTATATTTTTATTTTACTTCTTCACTCCCTTCTTGTAATAGGTGTACACATTTACATTCTTCACCTTGGGGCCTTGCACTTACTCCCAGTCAAGTATGTGGAGTATATATCCCTGGCCATGTGACCTGCTTTTGTCATGGCCTATATTAGGGGATGGGCACAAACAAAGGCAGTAAAAATACTTGTATTATTTGGCTTGGGATCCTGTACTTCTGCTCTCTGACTGAGAATAGTATGCCCCAGATGACTACAGAGATGTCATGCCTCCGGAGGCTGCATAGATCCTTATCAAGAAATATAAAAGATAGTTGTTGAAAGTCCCTGATATCTTGAGTTTTATTTTATGCAGCATAAGTGCAGCAGAAATATGACTAAAATCAAAACTCATTACAGGATTAGATTGCTAATATAATGAGAACTAAAAATAACGGCATTGGCTTTGGGTAGGAGTGACAGACGGTGATGAAACTGTTATGGGAGGATGAAGAACTGGCCAACTTTGCTACACAATGGTGAAACAAGTGGAGTTTAAAACTATCACTTAGGATAATCTGGAAGGCAGAAAATAAACCTAACTCATTTGTAGTGTTGGACAAAGAGATTTCATGATAGAATATTGCTAACATAGGTGATTGCTTTGAAGTGCATTTTAAAAGGTGCTTCAAAAAATGGGTTGTGCTCATGGCACATGAAGTTGCTTGGGATCAAATATATATTTTTTAAAATATATAAAATGAATTTTTAACAGAGCTCTATTACCATTCTGGATTAAATGAGATTGTGACTTTCAAAGATTGGAAAAGACATCTGCCCCCCAACATTGGCCAGGCAGAAAGCAGACTAGGAAAACTCCTCTATTTTCAAGATATACATAGTCTGCCTTGTTCTTTTCAGATGTGGCCAGGGAAGGATGATGATAAATGGTGTTGCAAAGAAACAGAATGGAGACCTATACCCATGGAGGACTAGACTTATTTAAAGAAGCATTCCCTACCCCAGATTAAGGGGTTCTGGCAATATTTGCTCAGCAAGATTTCTGAATTGTTATGAACTACTTACTTTTGTGTGCCTCCAATTTTCTCCTCCTTTTTAATTTTTTTTTAGCTTGTTCCTATTTCATCATTGTATATTGAATATATGGAGGGCAGGTTATTCATTTATTTTAGTTCATAGTTTTCTGAAGAGGAACCACATTTGAACCTGACTTAGACCATGAGGTCTTAGATAATGAGCCAGGTGCTGTAATTTGATAGTCTTCTGGGCTATCTCTGCATGAAAAGGGGGTATACTTTGGGAATGAGAATTAACTGTGAAAAAAATATGCCTTACTGGTCATAGATCCAGAGTTTTACAGTACTTTTATCTGTATACATAGAAAGTTCTGTTAGACAGTGAAATACAGTAAAGGTCTTTGACCTATCTCAAATAATGTATATTTAATTCTTCTTAAGCCTAAGTCATATTTCAGTGCACTGAAATATATTGCAGAAATGTTAACTGAAGATGATTATTAAATGACAAACATTTGTAAAGTGAAAGAACAGGATGAAATTTAATAACATGTTCCTGTAAAGACAGTAAACTGAAGAAAAACTTAATAAAATTGGAAGTACATATTTTTGTCTAATGGGAATTATATGAACATTGGATCCATGTGAAGATGATTCCATTACAAACACAAAAGACCTCTTTGTTACCCGCCTATGGAGACTGGTGACCAGACATACTAGAAAGTAAAATTATTTTTTTTTAAATCAAGAAAATCTTAAAAATTGAGAATTGTTACCTTATCACATTACAAAAAAACTACTTCTTTAGGCCTAAGACAATTACTTATTACCTACAGGGATGCTGTCTACCTTCATCACTTTGTTTCTTTGTCATATTTTTTTTTCATATAAGTACTTACTATTGTACTGACATTTATTTAAAAGCAAATTCTGAAAGACTTGTAGAATAATCACAATGACAAAAATGTTGAACAATTTTATGAGGCAATAATACAGTTCTCTTACTGCAAAACTATAACCAGCCTTCAGCCTTATAGTTTATCCACGCAGGAACCAGATTATTGCCTCCTAAAACAGCTCAGTGCTCCTATTATGGTTTAAATATAATTGTGTTTAAAGACCTTGTTGATTCCATTTAGCAAAATTAGTTTTTATCTTATTTCATCATAACAATGGCTTCTAATAACCTTGATGATATTTTAATGTGTGCCCAATTATATTTTCAAGAATAGTTTTTTTTTAAGTAAAATTTCTACTAGAAAATTTCCAGTCTTTCTTAGTAGATTGTTTTAATTCACCATCTTTTTTCTCCTGAGATAATTTAACTTAATGAGAAGTTTATTATTTCTTTATTTAGACTAATAAAATAAAAAGCAAAAAGTTAACTAATTTTTCTTTATTACATACTCATCAGCAATGATAAGTTGGATTTCAATGATGTGCATTTAGTGTTATTCACTCTAATGTTAGGCAATTTGGGATGTGAATCCAGGTTTTAGTACTTTTAAGATGTGTGACCATGGTTGTTACTTAATATTTAAGATTGTTTCTTGGTTTATTATAAAATGGGAATATTGTAACAAAAATAGAGCTGTCTCATAGGAAATTTAATGAGAATTAGATGGCCTAAGTGTTCAATTGATAATTTTTTCTTATGTATATTAGTTTTACGTTATTTTATATGTAAAAAGTTATTATAGAGCTCATACATGCATATAAAAGGAAGGTTTTAGGTAAAGAAAATCAGAAGAAATCTGTTCAAAAGATTTTTTTGGAGCAATTAAGAATTACAGGCTGTGGAACAAGAATACAAAAAATAAATCATCTTCATAGGATAAATTTCACATTTTTTTTCTAACTAGAAAAGGGGTAATTTGAGACTGAGTCAGAAATCACAGCAGAGTACAGAGATGAGTGGATGTCCTCTCATATCCCTTAACCAACTTGTTGATAATCTAGTTGTTGAGGCCCAGAGAATTTAGTTTCTATCAAATATTACCATTAATTGTAGAGCACTGTTTTCATTTGTAAAGATTATTCTTTTTCAATATAGCAACAGCTTTGGATTTTATGAATGGCTGTTTGTGCTGCTCCTCTCTCTTGTGAACTGTGAAATTCTCTCTGGGCATTAATTCAGTGATTGCCCATCCCTTTCTTTACTTGATAATCATAACTGTAACTCATGTGATTCAGATTTTTTTCATACTCGAGTACATTTTATTAAGTCATATTTAAATACAGAAAATCATGTAAGTTCTATTTTTTCCACAGGAGATTATATATCATTTAGGAACCAGTCTTTAATTTCCTTTAAAGTGAAAATTGTAGATTTTGCTAACTTAACAGAAATTATCCTCCTAGTGCTATGTGAAGTAACCATTTGAACTCGTAAGCACAAGAAACATTAATTATCAATTTACCTTATATATCAAAGGCATGTTGGAGTGTCTGGAGTGTTGTACAGTCTAATAAATTTAGTGCAATTCATAAATATTTTTAAAAAATTCTAACACATGGTAGTTATTGGGTTAGGAACACAAAGTATAAAAGGTCTTGTTAGTTTTGTCCTTTTCAATAGCATTGATTTTCAATTATATTTAAGAACTTAGTCACTAAATATTAATTTGGCTTAATTTTTCCCCAAATTTTTTAAGAGCATACTTCTGGAAGATAATTTATAAGCGAGCACAATTATCATCTACTTCCTAACCTGTGGAAAGTTGGGAGAGGAGAAGAATTAGTGGTCATGACTATCAACAGTGAAGCAGAGAGGAAATAGAAAATAGGTTCTTTTACCCCCAGGAAAACATATGGTAGCTAATTCCCTAACCAATTGTGTACCATTTTCATAACATTTTGATGACAACAAAGGAGAAACCAGAGTGAAGTCTGCTTACTTCATTATGTTACACATTCCTCTTAGGGCCTAGCACTACTAAGATTCTGAGGTTTCATGTATTAACATTTTCTTGGTCCCTTGAAAAATGACATCAGTGAAATTCACAGAACTCGTTGCCATCTCTTTCATGAGGGTATTGTGAAAATGCCCATTAACATTTATAGAATGCTTTGAGCTCCTACAAAGAAAGACATTACCTAAGAACAAAGTAAACAAATTTAAAAGCAACATTTAAATAATTGTAAATGAATCAAACACATGCATTAAAATGTAAATACAAGTATGAAATTAAGCAATTAAGTACTTGGCTAGGCCTACTTTTTAACTTTTGTGAAATGGAAACATTTTAAATGTGGTTTGATAGATTTTATAAACCTGTGTAAACAAGTTTGCTAATCCTTGATACTATAAATAAATATGTGTATTCAAAGGAATTCTTCACATTTCTAATAATCTCACAAATTTTCAAGAGAAACTCATAATGTTAGAAATATTTATCTCAAATAAAGAAATTATTGTTTTGTTTTTATTAAATATTGATTGCAAAGATAAGTCTCATTTTCTGTCCATCAACTGATATTTGTTTACAGAAAATGGTGGTCTTTATTACACCTATTAGACATGCAGCAAATATTTATTGAATATGTTTTTGGAGTATGAATGCTGAAATAAGAAATTACAGGTTGGCTCAAATATCAGTGGAGTCAATGTCTAGCCATGGAACCTCAAACATGACATTTAATGGGCCTCAGAAGACTGAAAACTTATATGAACACATAGTGATTACATAGTCTTGGCAGAATCCATCGTTAATGAGTCTTATGCAGACACAATTTATGTAATAAAGTAAAAGATAAATTGCATTGTATCCCTTATTTCTCCTCTGAGCACTGCTCAAAATCATTTCAGTATATTTGAGAAATACAGCTTTGAAAATTCATATTCCTGCTCTGAATTCACAAAAATCAGTTTGATTCTAGATAATGTATGTCATTTTGGCTACTTCAAATTTGCAGGGTCTTTACTCTTAAAGCCATTAAATTGTCAAGTTTAGTACATTGTCTTTGAAAACATTCACATAAAAGAGAGTTTTATAAGTTATAATTATCACTTATGATAAAGGTGGGAAATAAAATCATTAAGTACTAACCATGTGTCAAGCCCTAGGCTTTCTGGATATTATCTTATTAAATCATAGCCACCATCTAGTGAAGATATTACTGCCATTTCACAAAAGGGAAAATTAAGTCTCTGACAGTTTGAATAACTTGCTTAAGATTACATACATAGCAAATAGGAGACAGACCTAGAATTCAAACCCAGATCTGTATGGCTTCAAATCCAATGCTATTCTCCTTATATTCTACTTCCTACCATGATAATCCATTTTCATAGTTGTCATGACTGCGGAGATTCTCCTAGAAGTTAATACTTTGGTTGTAGCTAAAGAAATCGTGTCTATTGGCTTTCTAGCACAAAGAATTCACTTCTATATGCTAACTGATTAACCTGTTGGAAAGTAGGAGTGATTTAATTTCAGTTTGACAGGTAAACTGATTTAGCCCAACTCCATGTAGAGTTTTTCCTGATTTAGGGAGGCCTAAACTTTATACTAGGCTTGTTTATTTCTTTGGACTATATTAGAAAAAATAGAAGGGGATGAGAGAGAACACCTAAGAAATCCACAAAATATTTACATCAGTGGTAGATAACAGCTTTAAGAGCAAAATAGCTCTCAGGATGAAAAAAAAAAAAAGCAAAAACTGTGGTTTTTCTAGTAGACCCTGGGAAGACATGGGTGTTCATACCACTCCACCTGCAAGGTGAAATCAAAGATGAAAATAAGTCTTCAGTAATACACAACTAAAGCAATCTTTAATTAGGTGGTGATTTCAGGATGAGGAATGAAGAAATACACATAAAACTGTATTGGCTAAATCCTCTGTTCACTTGTGAACCACTTTTACATGAAATGTTTTCATTTAATCACCTCATGCCATCTTCTCCCATGGTGTTGGGGGAAAAGGCCAAGGAAGAGATTACGTGATTAGAAAAGTAGTGTCCCTTTTGTTGTGCACATAGTATGTTTCATACTTTGCTAAATATACGTACATGCTATTTACTGTTTCTGCAGTTCAGTCAATTTTTGTATCCTCGATTTACCAAAGAGAAGATAGTTTCTGAAATTAATATACCTATAATTAATCAACTAGAAAGTGTCAGAACCTGGATTTCAGCCCTGTTAGGTTTGATTCCCAAGCTGTGCTCTTGACTTCTAAAGTAAGTCTAATTTATTTATTTATTTATTTATTTATTTTTTTTAAACATCTTTATTGGAGCATAATTGCTTTACAATGGTATGTTAGTTTCAGCTTCACAACAAAATGAATCAGTTATATATATACATATGTTCCCATATCTCTTCCCGCTTGCGTCACCCTCCCTCCCACCCTCCCTATCCCACCCCTCCAGGCGGTCACACAGCACCGAGCTGATCTCCCTGTGCTATGCGGCTGCTTCCCACTAGCTATCTACCTTACGTTTGGTAGTGTATATATATCCATGCCTCTTTATTGCTTTGTCACCGTTTACCCTTCCCCCTCCCCATAGCCTCAAGTCCATTCTCTAGTAAGTCTGTGTCTTTATTCCTGTTTCACCCCTAGGTTTTTCATGACATTTTTTTTTTCTTAAATTCCATATATATGTGTTAGCATACGGTATTTGTCTCTCTCTTTCTGACTTACTTCACTCTGTATGACAGACTCTAGGTCTATCCACCTCATTACAAATAGCTCAATTTCATCTCTTTTTATGGCTGAGTAATATTCCATTGTATATATGTGCCACATCTTCTTTACCCATTCATCCGATGATGGACACTTAGGTTGTTTCCATCTCTGGGCTATTGTAAATAGAGCTGCAATGAACAATTTGGTACATGACTCTTTTTGAATTATGGTTTTCTCAGGGTATATGCCCAGTAGTGGGATTGCTGGGTCATATGGTAGTTTTATTTGTAGCTTTTTAAGGAACCTCCATACTGTTCTCCACAGTGGCTGTATCAATTTACATTCCCACCAACAGTGTAAGAGGGTTCCCTTTTCTCCACACCCTCTCCAGCATTTATCGTTTGTAGATTGTTTGATGATGGCCATTCTGACTGGTGTGAGATGATATCTCATTGTAGTTTTGATTTGCATTTCTCTAATGATTAGTGATGTTGAGCATTCTTTCATGTGTTTGTTGGCAGTCTGTATATCTTCTTTGGAGAAATGTCTATTTAGGTCTTCTGCCCATTTTTGGATTGGGTTGTTTGTTCTTTTGTTATTAAGCTGCATGAGCTGCTTATAAATTTTGGAGATTAATCCTTTGTCAGTTGCTTCATTTGCAAATATTTTCTCCCATTCTGAGGGTTGTCTTTTGGTCTTCTTTATGGTTTCCTTTGCTGCGCAAAAGCTTTTAAGTTTCATTAGGTCCCATTTGTTTACTTTTGTTTTTATTTGCATTTCTCTAGGAGGTGGGTCAAAAAGGATCTTGCTGTGATTTATGTCATAGAGTGTTCTGCCTATGTTTTCCTCTAAGAGTTTGATAGTTTCTGGCCTTACATTTAGGTCTTTAATCCATTTTGAGCTTATTTTTGTGTATGGTGTTAGGGAGTGATCTAATCTCATACTTTTACATGTAGCTGTCCAGTTTTCCCAGCACCACTTATTGAATAGGCTGTCCTTTCTCCACTGTACATTTCTGCCTCCTTTGTCAAAGATAAGGTGACCATATGTGCGTGGGTTTATCTCTGGGCTTTCTATCCTGTTCCATTGATCTATATTTCTGTTTTTGTGCCAGTACCATACTGTCTTGATTACTGTAGCTTTGTAGTATAGTCTGAAGTCAGGAAGCCTGATTCCTCCAGCTCCATTTTTCGTTCTCAAAATTGCTTTGGCTATTCGGGGTCTTTTGTGTTTCCATACAAATTGTGAGATTTTTTGTTCTAGTTCTGTGAAAAATGCCAGTGGTAGTTTCATAGGGATTGCATTGAATCTGTAGATTGCTTTGGGTAGTAGAGTCATTTTCACAATGTTGATTCTTCCAATCCAAGAACATGGTATATCTCTCCATCTATTTGTATCATTTTTAATTTCTTTCATCAGTGTCTTATAATTTTCTGCATACAGGTCTTTTGTCTCCTTAGGTAGGTTTATTCCTAGGTATTTTATTCTTTTTGTTGCAATGGTAAATGGGAGTGTTTTCTTGATTTCACTTTCAGATTTTTCATCCTTAGTGTATAGGAATGCCAGAGATTTCTGTGCATTAATTTTGTATCCTGCTACTTTACCAAATTCATTGATTAGCTCTAGTAGTTTTCTGGTAGCATCTTTAGGGTTCTGTATGTATAGTATCATGTCATCTGCAAACAGTGACAGCTTTACTTCTTCTTTTCCGATTTGGATTCCTTTTATTTCCTTTTCTTCTCTGATTGCTGTGGCTAAAACTTCCAAAACTATGTTGAATAAGAGTGGTGAGAGTGGGCAACCTTGTCTTGTTCCTGATCTTAGTGGAAATGCTTTCAGTTTTTCACCATTGAGGACGATGTTGGCTGTGGGTTTGTCATATATGGCCTTTATTATGTTGAGGAAAGTTCCCTCTATGCCTACTTTCTGCAGGGTTTTTATCATAAATGGGTGTTGAATTTTGTCAAAAGCTTTCTCTGCATCTATTGAGATGATCATATGGTTTTTCTCCTTCAATTTGTTAATATGGTGTATCACGTTGATTGATTTGCGTATATTGAAGAATCCTTGCATTCCTGGAATAAACCCCACTTGATCATGGTGTATGATCCGTTTAATGTGCTGTTGGATTCTGTTTGCTAGTATTTTGTTGAGGATCTTTGCATCTATGTTCATCAGTGATATTGGCCTGTAGTTTTCTTTCTTTGTGACATCCTTGTCTGGTTTTGGTATCAGGGTGATGGTGGCCTCGTAGAATGAATTGAGGAGTGTTCCTCCCTCTGCTATATTTTGGAAGAGTCTGAGAAGGATAGGTGATAGCTCTTCTCTAAATGTTTGATAGAATTCGCCTGTGAAGCCATCTGGTCCTGGGCTTTTGCTTGTTGGAAGATTTTTAATCACAGTTTCAATTTCAGTGCTTGTGATTGGTCTGTTCATATTTTCTATTTCTTCCTGATTCAGTCTTGGCAGGTTGTGCCTTTCTAAGAATTTGTCCATTTCTTCCAGGTTGTCCATTTTATTGGCATAGAGTTGCTTGTAGTAATCTCTCATGATCTTTTGTATTTCTGCAGTGTCAGTCGTTACTTCTCCTTTTTCATTTCTAATTCTATTGATTTGAGTCTTCTCCCTTTTTTTCTTGATGAGTCTGGCTAATGGTTTATCAATTTTGTTTATCCTTTCAAAAAACCAGCTTTTAGTTTTATTGATCTTTGCTATCGTTTCCTTCATTTCTTTTTCATTTATTTCTGATCTGATTTTTATGATTTCTTTCCTCCTGCTAACTTTGGGTTTTTTTTTTTTGTTCTTCTTTCTCTAATTGCTTTAGGTGCAAGGTTAGGTTGTTTATTCGAGATGTTTCCTGTTTCTTAAGGTAAGATTGTATTGCTATAAACTTCCCTCTTAGAACTGCTTTTGCTGCATCCCATAGATTTTGAGTCGTCGTGTCTCCATTGTCATTTGTTTCTAGGTATTTTTTGATTTCCCCTTTGATTTCTTCAGTGATCACTTCGTTATTAAGTAGTGTATTGTTTAGCCTCCATGTGTTTGTATTTTTTACAGATCTTCTCCTGTGATTGATATCGAGTCTCATAGCGTTGTGGTCGGAAAAGATACTTGATACAATTTCAATTTTCTTAAATTTACCAAGGCTTGATTTGTGACCCAAGATATGATCTATCCTGGAGAATGTTCCATGAGCACTTGAGAAAAATGTGTATTCTGTTGTTTTTGGATGGAATGTCCTATAAATATCAATTAACTCCATCTCATTTAATGTATCATTTAAAGCTTGTGTTTCCTTATTTATTTTCATTTTGGATGATCTGTCCATTGGTGAAAGTGGGGTGTTAAAGTCCCCTACTATGAATGTGTTACTGTCGATTTCCCCTTTTATGGTTGTCAGTATTTGCCTTATGTATTGAGGTGCACCTATGTTGGGTGCATAAATATTTACAATTGTTATATCTTCCTCTTGGATCGCTCCCTTGATCATTATGTAGTGTCCTTCTTTGTCTCTTCTAATAGTCTTTGTTTTAAAGTCTATTTTGTCTGATATGAGAATTGCTACTCCAGCTTTCTTTTGGTTTCCATTTGCATGAAATACCTTTTTCCATCCCCTTACTTTCAGTCTGTATGTGTCTCTAGGTCTGAAGTGGGTCTCTTGTAGACAGCAAATATATGGGTCTTGTTTTTGTATCCATTCAGCCAATCTGTGTCTTTTGGTGGGAGCATTTAGTCCATTTACATTTAAGGTAATTATCGATATGTGTGTTCCCATTCCCATTTTCTTAATTGTTTTGGGTTTGTTATTGTAGGTCTTTTCCTTCTTTTGTGTTTCTTGCCTAGAGAAGTTCCTTTAGCAGTTGTTGTAGAGCTGGTTTGGTGGTGCTGAACTCTCTCAGCTTTTGCTTGTCTCTAAAGGTTTTAATTTCTCCATCAAATCTGAATGAGATCCTTGCTGGGTAGAGTAATCTTGGTTGCAGGTTTTTCTCCTTCAACACTTTCAATATGTCCTGCCACTCCCTTCTGGCTTGCAGAGTTTCTGCTGAAAGATCAGCTGTTAACCTTATGGGGATTCCCTTGTGTGTTATTTGTTGTTTTTCCCTTGCTGCTTTTAATGTTTTCTTTGTATTTAATTTTTGACAGTTTGATTAATATGTGTCTTGGCGTATTTCTCCTTGGATTTATCCTGTATGGGACTCTGTGCTTCCTGGACTTGATTAACTATTTCCTTTCCCATATTAGGGAAGTTTTCAACTATAATCTCTTCAAATATTTTCTCAGTCCCTTTCTTTTTCTCTTCTTCTTCTGGAACCCCTATAATTCGAATGTTGGTACGTTTAATGTTGTCCCAGAGGTCTCTGAGACTGTCCTCAGTTCTTTTCATTCTTTTTTCTTTATTCTGCTCTGCAGTAGTTATTTCCACTATTTTATCTTCCAGGTCACTTATCCGTTCTTCTGCCTCAGTTATTCTGCTATTGATCCCATCTAGAGTACTTTTAATTTCATTTATTGTGTTGTTCATCGTTGCTTGTTTCATCTTTAGTTCTTCTAGGTCCTTGTTAACTGATTCTTGCATTTTGTCCATTCTATTGTCCATTCTATCTCCAAGATTTCAGATCAACCTTACTATCATTATTCTGAATTCTTTTTCAGGTAGACTGCCTATTTCCTCTTCATTTGTTAGGTCTGATGGGTTTTTATCTTGCTCCTTCATCTGCGGTGTGTTTTTCTGTCTTTTCATTTTGCTTATCTTACTGTGTTTGGGGTCTCCTTTTTTGCAGGCTGAAGGTTCGTAGTTCCTGTTGTTTTTTGTGTCTGTCCCCAGTGGCTAAGGTTGGTTCAGTGGGTTGTGTAGGCTTCCTGGTGGAGGGTACTAGTGCCTGTGTTCTGGTGGATGAGGCTAGATCTTGTCTTTCTGGTGGGCAGGTCCACATCTGGTGGTGTGTTTTGGGGTGTCTGTAGACTTATTATGATTTTGGGCCGCCTCTCTGCTAATGGGTGGGGTTGTGTTCCTGTCTTGCTAGTTGTTTGGCATAGGATGTCCAGCACTGTAGCTTGCTGGTCGTTGAGTGAAGCTGGGTGCTGGCGTTGAGATGGAGATCTCTCGGAAATTTTTGCTGTTTGATATTATGTGCAGCTGGGAGGTCTCTTGTGGATCAGTGTCCTGAAGTTGGCTCTCCCGCCTCAGAGGCACAGCACTGACTCCTGGCTGCAGCCCCAAGAGCCTTTCATCCACAGGGCTCCTTAATTTGGGATGATTAGTTGTCTATTCAGGTATTCCACAGATGCAGGGTATATCAAGTTGATTGTGGAGCTTTAATCCGCTGCTTCTGAGGCTGCTGGGAGAGATTTCCCTTTCTCTTCTTTGTTCTCACAGCTCCCAGGGGCTCAGCTTTGGATTGAGCCCCGCCTGTGCGTGTAGGTCGCGGGAGGGCGTCTGTTCTTTGCTCAGACAGGACGGGGTTAAAGGATCCGCTGATTCGGAGGCTCTGGCTCACTCAGGCCCGGGGGTAGGGAGGGGCACGGAGTGTGGGGCGGGCCTGCGGCGGCAGAGGCCGGCGAGACGTTGCAGCCTGAGGCGCGCCTGTGCGTTCTCCCGGGGGAGTTGTCCCTGGATTCCGGGACCCCGGCAGTGGCGGGCTGCACAGGCTCCCCGGAAGGGCGCGTGGCCAGTGACCTGTGTTCGCACACAGGCCTCCCGGTGGCGGCAGCAGCGGCCCTAGCCGCTCTGGGCGGCCCTAGCCACGTCCATCTCTGGGCTCCGCACCCCTAGCCGCGGCTCGCGCCCGTCCCTGGAGCTCTCTCAAGCAGCGTTCTTAATCCCCTCTCCTCGTGCACCAGGAAACAAAGAGGGACGTAAAAGTCTCTTGCCTCTTCGGCAGTTCCAGACTTCTCCCCGGACTCTCTCCCGGCCAGCCGCGGTGCACCAACGCCCCGCAGGCTGTGTTCACGCCGCCAACCTCAGTCCTCTCCCGGCGCTCCGACAAAAGCCGGAGCCTCAGCTCCCAGTCCCGCCCGCCCCGGCGGGCGAGCAGACAAGCCTCTCGGCTGGCAAGTTCCGGTCGGCCCGATCCTCTGCGCTGGAATCTGTCCGCTTTTCCCTCCGCACCCCTGTTGCTGTGCTCTCCTCCGCGGCTCCCAAGCTCCCCCACTCCGCCTCCCGAAGTCTCCACCCGCGAAGGGGCTTCTTAGTGTGTGGACACTTTTCCTCCTTCACAGCTCTCTCCCGCTGGTGCAGGACCCGTCCCTATCCTTTTGTCTCTGTTTAGTTTTTTCTTTTGCCCTACCCAGGTACGTGGGGGGTTTCTTGCCTTTTGGGAGGTCTGAGGTCTTCTGCCAGCGTTCAGTAGATGCTCTGTAGGAGTTGTTCCACGCGTAGATGTATTTCTGGTGTATCTGTGGGGAGGAACGTGATCTCCGCGTCTTACTCTTCCGCCATCTTTTAAAGTAAGTCTAATTTAAATAAAAGTTTCTAAACTAGGATTTAATTTAAAGTGGCAAAGCAGTATTCTAGTCAAGCCAAATAGGAATTTAGATATAAAGGCCAACCCCCCCCCCCCAAGTTAAAACAAACAAACAAGAAAACAGTGTTATATGTCCTGTGGCAAGTATCTCTTAGAATCTGTGAAATGGTAAATAGCAGGTTAGAATTCAAGGACTCATATATGCTGGCTTTTTGTATTATGATATTACTGACATTATCATTATTCCTAATGTAAATGAGAAAACTGAGGCCCAGAAATTTCTCATCACCCATCTGCTATAATTTGGGACTTCAGCAACAATCTTTCTCTTTTCATTTTCTTTGATAACAACACAATATTTATGACTCGATATTTATCCCATCCCACCCACTTCTGATTGGGAAAAGAGTGTTAGCTGTCAGCTTCCTTTCTCTTCTGTCTTTATAACCAAGCAAAGAATCAATATTCAACTGTTAAGCTGATAAGACAAATGAAAGAATGTTAGAAGTTTCTATTGAAACTTCAGTAGTCTTTCACAGTATGACTCAAATTCATGAAAGCATAACAATGTGTGTTTTATGGCTTGTTCTTCATTATTTTCTATTAACTTTCTTTACTTTGGTCTTTTTATTTCTTCCCAGCGATAGGCTCAAACTGAATAAGAAATATTGAACAAATAGATGAACATGTATCTATATAAAATGTATAGACTGTTGTATATTAGAAGAGAGCTGACACGGGGGGAAATTATTTTAAAATTATCCCAGGTAGTCTTTAGCTAAGAATGGGGATTTCAGAAGCTACTTGAAATATCAAATAGAGATATCATAAATGACAAATAATGAAGACATTGCATTTTAAATGTGAAAATCTGAGTAGAGGCAGAAAAATCTGTATATTAAGAAAAGTTCTAGGCAAGAGTAAAGGTTAAAAGAGCAAAAAAGAAAATTTAGATGGTAGAGAAACCCTTGGTGTAGGACTTTGAAACAGTAATTTATAATGAAAAATCATACCTCAACAGGAATGATCCAATTAAACCAGTAGCCAAGAAAGACCTGAGGAGCATTACTACTTACTGTTAATCAGATGCTAGACTGATTGCAGTCATAAATACTAAATATCAACTTGGTTAAGGACACATTTTTACTTATTCAAGAATCAGAGGAGCAGGAATCACTCTTTCTTTCATTCATTAAACAATGTTTGAGTGTTCCTTTGTGCCAGGCATTGCTCTAAGTGCTGGGGATATAGCAGTGAACAGAACAGAAGGAAATCTTGGTCCTCAGGCAGGAAGCCCTATACTAAATCTGAAGCCCATAGAGGGGTGGAATTGCTGTCAAAGCATATTGGTTGGACTATTTCTTAGTTCTTCCTAGGCCCATTTAATAAATGTGTCCTTAATTCTTAAATCTATTCTTCTAAAATCAATTCTTCTAATCTTCTCATAAAAAATCAAGGTTTTGTTTTTGTTTTTTGAGATTTTTTCAAGCAACTACAGGTCTATTCTGAGTCTATTTATACTACCTAATATGATCAAACCACATCATAATACCTGACCTGAATCCTATAGATCAGATCAAATGGCCATTCTAGAAGGCAAATAAACCCAATGAATAGTAAAGTTGTAATTATTCATAAACCGTAAATTCTTATAATTTTCTCACATTCAAAGGCAATGTTTTTTTTGAAAAACAATAATAGGTATTCTCTGCAGTTTCTTGGTTTTCTATTTTAAGGCACTGTGTCCTGTGAAATGTGATGTTTTGTGAACTTGCGCTGGATGTAGCTTTCTGAAAAGGCCAAGGAGAAATTCTAAACTCTTTTTTGTGATATATTCTTGTTCCCATCAGTGACCTCTTCACTGAGGAGAGAGAGAGAGAGGAAGGAAGAAAGAAAATGAGGTTTTCTCTGATGACAAGTCAATTTAAGAGAATACTCTGATCAATGACTGTGCTGGGCAAAAGCAAGAGGTTTCTGGTTTCTTTTAAGGGAAAAAATGCCAACACATCCTTGATGGCTTGTAGTCTTTGAAAGTGGGGATACATGTTCTCAATAAGGCATAGGAAAGTTAAGCTTGATTTTTGCATAAGGACTTCGTTTGTGGAGCATAAAAATATCCCCAGTTAATAGCCAGGAGAGAGGAAATGAAGTTTAAAAATTACATTTTAAAAATTCATTAGAAAAGACATAGTAAATGAACATTGTCTTACTAGACAAAAGTTGACTTCAATTAACAACTAAAACATTTAAAAAAATACACATGTCATTATGTCTTTATTGAATCAATGGGAGGATTAATGTTGAAAATTATGCTAGATTATAAGATTTATAAACCTGTTGCCTCTCCCTAGGTAAGAAGCCTCAACATGAAGGATATTTGAATATGAGCTTCTTTTGATACAAAATACCAAGAAGAAAGGGTAACTTTTTAATTCTATTTCATGCAGGAAACAAAATTGCCTATTAGATTTAACATAGTGAGTGGTGTGCAAGCACATCAAGTAGGGACGGTCATGTCTCTATCAGTGACAACTTCTTGTAGAACTGAAATTGTTTACTGTGAGAAATATGGCTACATTAATGATTTCCTACTTCCCTTATCTAGCATGCAATGAGGTCATGTTTTCCTTTGTTCACAATGTTTTACAATCAGCTAAATGAATAACAGTAATAATTTGCTTTAATATAGTACTTCCCATCAAAGTATTTTAAAGTGCCTTTGTGAAGAATTAAAGTGTTACAGGGTCCAGTGATGTATATGCTGTGTTATTATTCACATTGCAAAGGGAAGATATAGAGAGCTTAAGTAGCTCTTCCCAGATCTATGGAAAAATCAGTCAAAGATTCATGAATTAATTGTAGGAATCCTGGCTCCTAGTTCATTGATCCAAAGCTGGACCTCGTATTTATTAGATAGACATATTTATCTTTAAAGGCTAACCAGAAGCATACATTTCTTACAGCTCTATTTCAGCTTAGTAATGAATAATAAAAAAGGGTTGTCAGGGTGGGGCAGGGTTGAAGTGCTAGATTTGTAACAAGTTTTACTATTTTTTCCAAATATACTTGGAAAAAAACAAGATCTTTTGTGTCTATATCACTCTTTCTCAATTTATTTGTTTATAATCTGCCTTGTTTGTAATAGAATTTGCCTGTCAATGAACAAAAGGGCAATCATTCTTTTTCCTATCTAAAAATTTAAATTTAGATGAAAAAAGATGAATAAACAAGGAACTTATCGCTAAAAAGGAAAAAAATAGGATTTTTTTTTTTTGCCATTGTTGCATTTAAGAATAAAATTAAAGTTTCACCTGTGAACACTTCGCTTGAAAGGAAACAGTTGCTAAATTGCTAAGGGCCTCATATAAATATTGATATCTGTGGATTTCCATACATACGCAGACACACACACACACACACACACACACTTTTCATTGGTGCCTTATATCAAAATGGCTTTTTTGGAATATTTACTCTACTCAGATACTTTAGGTGCATATTAATCTTTACTTACAAGATGAATACTTCACCTTGTGCAATATATTTTATTAAACATAGAAAACTTTGAAAAATACAAGACACTTGCATTTTCTGAGAGTAATCTGAATATCAAGTCTAAGTAATATCTCATGCTGTGCTAAACATCTGTTCAGGACATACCCTTATTGGTATAAATGTTGAAAACTCAAAGGCCATGATTCAGCAGTTGTGCTCCTTGGTATTTACCCAAAGGAGTTGAAAGCTTATGTCCACATAAAAACCTCCATGCAGATGTTTATAGCAGCTTTATCCATAATTGCTAAAACTGAGAAGTAACCAAGATGTTCTTCAGTAGGTGACTAGATAAATTGTGCTTCATCCAGACAATGGAATATTATTTAACTTTAAAAAGAAATGATCTGTCAAACTGTGAAAAGACATGGAGGAAAAACTTAAATGTATTTTACTAAGTGAAAGAAGCCAAGCTGAAAAGGCTACATACTGTATGATTTCAACTACATGGCAGTGTGGAAAAGATGGAACTATGGAGAAAAAAAAAAAAAAATCAGTGGTTGCCAGCAATGAGGTGGGGAGAGATAAATGGATAGAGCACAGAGGATTTTTAGAGCAGTGAAAACACTCCATACGGTATTATAATGATGGCTATATGTCATTATATATTTGTCCAAACTCATAGCATGTACAACACAGAGTGAACCTTAACGTAAAGTGTGGACTTTGGGTGTCTATGATGTGTCAGTGTTGCTTCATTCTTGGTCACAAATGTACCATTCTGGTGAGTGATGTTGATAATGGGGAGGTTACACATGTGTAGGAACATGGAGCAGATGGACCATCTGTGTACCTTCCTCTCAATTGTGTCGTAAACCCAAAACTGATCTTAAAAAAATAGTCTTAAACCACCCCCCCCGACAAAGGACCCAAGTGGTCCTTTTATATTTTTGATATTTTTCTGTGTGGGACATCCAAAACAAGTATCCCAGACTGCCTGAGGTGAGTCTAACTATACCTCTTCAGGGATATTTTTTCTTCCTATGATGAACTCTGTTCAGTATATTTATGACAGGCCTGAAGCAAACTGTACTCAACAGCTCAATCACTTGGTAAATCATTTATATTTATTTCTAAACAATAGGGAGGCTGGTAGAAATATCTGGATTCTGCATAAGTGTTTTTGAGGCCTTTCCTCAAATACTTTCCTTCTACAACACTCCCTAATTTAATCTAAGCATTTCTTTTTTGCCTATTATGTGAGGTATAACAGGGGGATATAAAGATAAATAGCACCAAGTTCCTGCCCCAAATAATCTAAAGCTTGGGCACAAAGAGCATCTAGGATACAAGGTGAAAAGTTGCATACCATGATATCGAGTATCAGTCATACTCAGTATGGAGAGTCAAGGATAAAATCATAAAGCAAATGCCATCTGGAAGGTCTCTATGGGTATTCAGTACAGATTGAAAAATATAAACCAATGCATAAATAAGACATTTGAACAAAGATATACAAGTAAAAATTACCGATTAAGACATGTTTACAACTATTGCATTCATTCAAAAATATTTATTTGGTGTCTATGTGTCAAATACTATTCTAGGATATTGGAGGGAATGACAGGCATGTCCATTAGGATGCATGTATTGATAGTTTGGAAGAGGTGGGGGGATGGATATTATAAAAGTTTCTCTGCCATTTCAGTGGTAACCAGTGAAATGAAGGCAATGTACAGGGTGTTGTGATTGTGTCTGACAAGGACATCTAAGCTAATATGGAGAACTATGGAGATCTTCACTGAGAATGCCACATTTAAGCTGAGATGAGAGAGATGAATAGAAGTTTGAAAGTCTTGTGGAAAGAAGGAGCACTGTGCTTTGTAAATTCAAAGGAGGCCAAAGCCCAAGAGTGTTATTAACCTGGAGAGGGAGAAGAGCTGATGGATCCAGAGAGGAGGGGGGATGAGGAGCCAGACCATGTGATGCCTTAGTAAACTTGCTATTTTCTCTAGTCTTTCTGAAAAAAACAATGGGAAACAAGTGAAAAGTTTTAATCAGTATAACAATATGATCAGATTTCAGGTTTTTTTAAAGATGACCCTGGCTGCTCTTTGAGGATGGATTAGAAGGACTAAGAATGGATGTGGGAGGACATTTCAGAGACTCTGTCAGTTGTACAGGGGAGAGATGATGGTGGCTTGCATTAGATTCCTAGTGACATCATTTCTGGGCTATCACCCATCTTTCATATCAGTTTCCAAAACAAAAGAAAACATACTTGTTTCATAACAAATGAAGTTTCTTGAAGAGATCTAAATAGAAATTCCATGCATATATTAGCCAACTGTGTAGTCAGTGTGTATTGATTGTGGGTTGTAGAGTGTTCTGCCTGTCTGTGTGTTTTTATAATGGTGCAGGTAGTGCCTAAAGATTCATGAATTGATTCCCAAAGAGTCAGATAATGATCTTATACTCTAAAGAGGAAGATGATATTAATATATCACCATGACCTGCGAACATTTTCAGGAAGATGAATCTTTCAAAGCTTTTTAAATTAAATAATGTATTCCTTTTGTATTTCTAATGCTGGGAATAAAGCTTTGATTTTAAACCTAGTGTGTGTGTGTGTGTGTGTGTGTGTGTGTGTGTGTATAAACTTAAAAACATATGTCTCTTATTTCACACCTCAAAACATATATAAATTATAGGTAATGTGCTTCCAATTTTAGTTATTTAATATAATTTCTTCTAGAGGATTATTTAAGAATGTAATAGAATATCTTTTGAATAAAAATGGTATTCTATTTTTTATGAGAAATTCTTGTGTTTAAAACAAATTTGAGATTGTTATAAATTTCTCACTCTTAGTTTACCAAACAACATTACAATTGAGTAGAGAACGGTTTAACTGTGGCAATAGTATGAATCAATTTAACACTTTCCCTCCCCTCCGTTTATCTTGGAATGAGATAATGAGGCAAGACTATGCTAGTAGAGATATCACTTTTAGCTGAATAATTCATCTGTGAATAGCCCCAGATTGCAAAAATTACAGCCTCATTTAAGCTTTATTTATGGTTAGTATGAGGTTAAAACTTTGGCACTATTTCACAGTGCATGGAGAAAAACTATTCATGGCAGCATATTTACACATTTTATAGAAGTGGATCAAGACGATTCACTTTTATAAAGCTAATTGAACCTATTGAATAATATTACTAAATTAGTCTTTAGGTCAATTAATATTATTTTTTAAATTAGGTGAATGTTGTCTATTAAATCAAATAATCTCTAAAACTATCTAATCCATCTCCTATCTGTTAATGGAGTTTTCCAATGTAGCCCTGACACCTATATTCTATTTTAAAATATAAGCATAGAAAATACTACATAAGTAAATCTTACAATGCAATCTCTCTTTCCAGTTCCAAATGTCATCCTTTCTGTGTGTCATTTTCATGCAAATAATATGCTGTACTTGATGGTAGGTAATTACTTATAGCAACAACTATGGAGGTTAAAAACAAAGTGCTTAGGGCTTCCCTGGTGGCGCAGTGGTTGAGAATCTGCCTGCTAACGCAGGGGACACGGTTTCGAGCCCTGGTCTGGGAGGATCCCGCATGCCGCGGAGCAACTAGGCCCGTGAACCACAACTACTGAGCCTGCGCGTATGGAGCCTGTGCTCCACAACAAGAGAGGCCGCGATAGTGAGAGGCCCACGCACCGCGATGAAGAGTGGTCCCCGCTTGCCACAACTAGAGAAAGCCTTCGCACAGAAATGAAGATGCAACACAGCAAAAATAAATTAATTAATTAATAAACTCCTACCCCCAACATCAAAAAAAAAAAAGTTCTTAGTCAAACATGAAATATACAGAATTAGATACATGAAACATTATGTATGCAAATTAAAAACAGACTCATTTAAGTTTGAATTAAATTGTGAAATATACAGAAAAATTCCTAAAATGTTGTCCTTCGCTCATCTATCTCCCTAGAGTCCCATTCATCACAGTATGGTAGCTGCCCTTCGTCATTCTTTCTCCTTTCACTGATTAAAATAAAAACAAAACCAGAAACCAAACATGTGCACAAAACAACTGTGATGATGTATAATCCACTGAAGAAATTAAACAGACAAATAAACCATAAACAAACAGCAAATAAATGTTCTGCTGCCTAAGACTTAGAATAGTAACATCTTGGGGATCATTTGTTTGCAAAAAAACCAAATCAGATTAATTTAAGTAGAAAAATATTTGTTCCTACCTATTGACAGCCTTGGAATTCTATCTTAAGAGGTTGGATTTTCTTCTGAAGGTTAAAATCGTCAGCAAGTATTATAAGCAGGAGAATGATGGTATGAGTGGTGCTTCAGTTTTTTCTAAATTTAATAAATGGTTGTAATTGGTTTTGTAATCATACAAATAATAAATATTGATTGTAGATAAAAATACAATTCAGAAAAAAATAGAGAAGAAAAATAGGAAAGAAAGAACACTGTAGTTAGGCATTGTTTGCCTTATTGCTCTGAAACCCTTGGGTAGGTTCAGTGGAACACTGGAAAAATAAAATGCATACTATACATTGCCATGCAGCAAGAATTTCCTTGGAGGTCCTATGATGGATCCCTGAGCGCCGACATTGTCACTGCTCCTCACTTCCAGACAGACCATCACTTCAGTGAGGGGTAAAGGGAAGCACTGAGGGCCATGTACACTCTCTTATATTCTTGGTCTTAAAGATGGTCTTTGGATCACTTTTCTGCTACTTTGGCAAAGGTGGAAAGTGAGAGCAGCTTGAGTCATCATTGCTGCCACTTCTTGATCTGATCTCATTTGAGGATCATCTGAGCTCTAGTACACAAAGTCTAACCCTTAGCTTAGGTGAATTTGAAGAATTGTGCTCTGGATCTGATTTGTATTAGGGTTCTTCAGAAAAAAAGAAACATGCGTATGTATTTATGTGAAATATTTATATATAAGTATATACATATGTGTGTGTGTGTGTGTGTATATATATATATATATATGAGAAAGAGAGAGGTTTGTTATAAGATACTGGCTCTGGTGATTATGGAGGCTGAGAAGTCCCAGATCTACTGTCAGCTGGCTGGAGACCCAGGAGAACTAATGGTATATTTCCAGTTCCAGTCTGAAGGGCTGAGAACCAAAAAAAATGATGGTGTGGTTTCAGTCAGAAGGTGGACAAGCTGTAGACCCAGGAAGAGCTGATGTTTCAGTTTGAGTCTGAAGGCAGACAAAAGCTGATGGTCTAGTTCGAAGATAGGCAGGAGGGATTCTCTCTTATTTGGGGGAGGGTCAGCCTTTTTGTTCTATTCAGACCCTTAGGTGATTAGATGAGGCCCATGCACATTAGGGAGGACAATCTACTTTAACAGTTTACTGACTTAAATGTTAACCTCATCCTCAAACACCCAGAATAATGTGTGGCCATATATGTGGGTACCCCATGGCCCAGTCAAGTTGACACATAAAATTAACCACCACACTGGTTTTCTTGCGTGAGTGTAGACTTAATTCCTGATACTGCCCTTATTTTACACATGGTCAATTATATACTCTCCTTTGATCTTTCCCACTGACATATAAACATATTTTAATGTTTACCCCATCTTGGAAAAATCCTGCTGTGATCCCACATTTCCCTCATGCTGTTGTACTATTTCTCTGCTTCTGTAAAAGTTTGGAAAGTATTGTCCTTATTAACGTTATTTATGCTCTCACTCCCATTTTTGTCTTTACCTCCTATAATCAGTCTTTTCTTTGGCATTATACTCTTATGATCACTATCAACTTGCAATCACACTTTTTAGTTCTTCATCCTTTCATAACTTCTCAGGAGCCTTCGATGTGGTTGACCTCTGTCTCAGTATCATTTTCTTCTCTTGGCTTCCTTGCCATCTCACTCTCCCAGTTTTCTCCTTCAGTGCTAGTTGCTACCTCACAGTTATTTGCCTCTTCTTCCTCTGTCAGACTTCTCAATTTTGAAAGTGATTCAGGGTTTAGTTCCCAATCTTCTTATTTTTCTATCTATACTCTTTCTGAGGTCTTGAGTGAGCTTATGCAGACCACTGGCTTTATATACCATTTAATCACCGATTATTAGCACCACTACTTTATTATGCTCTTGCCTTAAGATGTTTGCCAAATTTCTCTGTGCTTCAATGTATTCATCTGTATATTCAAAATAATGGTAACTAACTGACAGTTTTTGTAAGGATTGAATGGATTCATATGTGCAAATACTTAAAACTATGCCTGGTAAAAGTAAGCACAAAATTACATGTACAATCATCTCTCGGTATCCTTGGGGGATTGGTTCCAGGACTTGCTACGGTTACCAACGTCCATGGATGCTAAGTTCTATAGTCAGCCCTCCTTACCCACAAATTCTGCATCTGCTAATTCAGTAGACTGTGGATCTTAAACATAGCACAGGATCTGTGGTTGGTGGAATCCATGGATGTGGAACCTGCAGATAAGAAGGGCTGACTGTATATGCATGTGTATGTGTCTGTGTATTCATTCACTTCTAGTAACATAAACCTCAGTGGTTAGTAGGCTGGTTGGTTGGTTGGTTTGTCCTGCTATTCAGATTCTTCATTGGATCTTTTCTCCTTTCCTTCCAATTGGGTACAATTATACATTGACATTGATAAGCAGTACACTGCCATGAAAAAGAACACACTCTGGAATCAAACATCATAAGTTCCAAGCAAATATTCACAATCAATAATAAGCTTTGTGACCTTAGGCAAGTGACTTAAGCTTTCTGAGCCTCAGTTGCCTCTTCTATGTAAAGGGGATTAAAATAATAGCAATACTTATTTTATAGAGTGATGAGAATTCAATTGCTTAAAATATGTAAAGCACTTAGAACAGTGTCTGTAATGGAATAAATACAATGGTTGAGATATTTCATGATTATATGTGGTAAATTATACATTTATTATATTTTTCACTAATGGAGGTGTTTGTGGTTATCCTATTTTCCCATTGGATTATAAACTTGTTGAATACCAAGCCATTATCAGTGACTGTTATTACTCAGAATCTTTACCACAGTTATGTATATAGTTGATATAAATAACCTTAGTAATTCTTCCTAATGAATAATCTTGCCAGTAAGATCTTATATATATATATATATATATATATATATATACACACACACATATACACACATATGTGTGTATATATATATATCTTTTATTTTAGTATACAAATTCTGTATGACTTGTCATTATAGAAATATAAATGAAAGTTTACAATTAAAAGACAACTAATGTCTCTGAGTATAGTGACTAAGTTCATGAATTAGGATTCTTTTAAAATTTCTATAAAGAATACATCTATGACATAAAATATAATTGTATAAAGATAAATTGGTCATAAAATTAGGACAAAAAGTTGATGAGTGTGTTTGTCAGAAAGGAAATAAAAACAAGATTATGAAATCAGTGTGTACTAAATGTTTTCAAACTCTTATTCTGACTACTTTAATGAATGTGAACCCTAAATAGCAATTACTGTGGGCATGCAAACCAGATTCTTTCTCATGTCATTTCTAATTTTTCTTTGCTGCCATAGAGATTAATTCTAGCTTGCTTTAAAGCCCTGACCTAAGTTCAATTGTAATTAATGTCCAAAGAGGTATTAGAAATTTTGCAATTAGAGGACTGTTTCTATTCCTACTTCTCAATTAAGAGAATGTTTAGTTCTAACTAAATGGCATTAATGCCTCTCAATAAAAAAAATAAATTTTGTTTCAATCTCTTCTTTGTCAATATTTATGTAAATAATAAAGGGTTAGGATATGTTAGAATTTTCTCATTAAAAATGATTATCTTCTACAGCATGAGTACAGTCACAGCCTTAACTATGTTATACACTCAGTGTGTTTCATAAAAACATTTTAGAAAGTTTCTTGCAATTAATAATAATAAATATACGAATAAAGTTACCTCTTTTATTCCAAGTGTATATAGAAATATGTATAGTTTTTGAAATTCACACTGTGTGTAGGGTTCTGTGATAAATATCATGGCTAGAGCTGAAGGTGGACTTATGAAGATAGTAAATGAGGTAAAATATATCAATATTTTATATATATATAATCTATTTTATATATAAATATCAAAACAAATATTTATTCATCAGATACTATGTATAAGACACTTAATTCAAGCTCTGCTTGTTCTAACATTGCTTTTAGGATGACCAACAAATATTTTCAGAATGACAAATATACTTCAGTTACTGTTCTAAGTACTGGGGTTACTCAAGATAAAATCCTTACCATCAGGGTGCTTATGTCCAGGAGTGGTGTAGGTGGACAGTAAGTACATACATACAGAAAGCTGAAATAAATGATTCAGGTATGATAAACAATATTAAGGTAAAATGGTTTTATACCCTTGAGAGGGACTGTGTGTATGTGAAAGAGTGCTTTACATTAAGCAGCCAGGAAGTCTTTGTGCCTTAGAGCTTTTTGACGATCCCTGTGAAGAGTGTTCTAAGAAAACGTATAGGTACAAGTGCTCTGAGACTGGAATGCAGAGGGTGTATTCCCCAGACTGAAAGGGCAGCATGCCTGGGACAAGGAAGGAAGGTAGAGAAAAGGGGAGATGACTTTGAGTGAAGTCCAGATCATGTAGAGTCCTGAGTGCCTTGGCAAGAAGTTAGATTTTATTTTCTTGCAGTTCAAACCTATTGGTAGTAATCTGATTACATTTAAAGATTAGAAATAAAAGTCTGGTTGCTGGATGGATGATAGGAGAGCAAGAGTGGGAAGAAGGAAGATGGCAAATTATTTGGCAGTTGATGTAAAGAGGCTCAGAGATGATAATGAATTAGACTAAGGTAATACTTATGAAGCGGTGGTTGGATTTAGCATATATATTTTGAGGGACCTTCCTTATGGATAAGATGGGAGAGAGTAAAAGAGGGAGTCAAGCATGACTATTTGGTTTTGTTTGTTGGTTTTCATCTGAGAAACTGAGCTTATGCTGCTGTTTGAAAATGGGAAAACCAAATATCTGGGCAGGATATAATAAATGGTTCTGTTTTGGCTGCATTCAGTTTGAGATGTCTATAGATCCTATAGTAAAGATAGCCAAAAGGAAATTAAATACATGAATGAGGAGGTGAAGGAAGAAGGCAAAACTGGAGAGAGAAATGTAGTTGTCAGCATATGGAATGCATGTAAAGTCACGGGAGTAAATGAAATAACCTAGGGAGAAAAAAGGGGCTAGACAAGAGAAGAAAACTAAAAATGAAGACCTTGAGTATCCAAAATTTGGTGGTCTATAAAAGAGGGAGAACCAGAAAAGAATACTGTGAAGAAGAGGCTAGAGGAATAAGAGATAAACCAAGAGATTGAGAGACTAAACAAATCTAGAAAAGAAAATATTTTGAGAAGAAATGGGTGGTAAATCTCACCAAGTGATATGTGAGGTTGAATCATATTGGCCTTGGTATGACAGAGTCTGTGGTGATATCAATTAGAACCTTGGGGAGGAAAAGCCTAATTGGAGGTGGTTAAGAGAGTACTGAAGGTTTAGGATATGGAAACAATGAGTAGAGGCAGATCTGAGAAGTATGGCTCTGAAGAAGAACAGAAAAATGGCTAGTAAGGGGACATAAATTCATTCATTTATTTCACTTAAAAAGTAAAACAGGAAAGCTCTTTGGCCGCAGCAGCTGTCAGAGTATTATCTTCAGGATTGGTTCAGGTAATCTAGATGGATGGGTAAATTCCGTTTTCTGCATATACTATTCTTTCCTATACTTGTAACTACAAACTTGGTGAAAAACGATGACCTTCTCAGATGAGTAGATCCTTTCTTCAGTCTAAGGCATTTGAATAACTGTGTTTTCTTGCTCAAAGTTGTAGACAAGTACAGAGTTCATACTACATACCAATAACTACACTATGTTTTGGAGAGTCTAAAGTAAAAAGATACAGCCTTGGTCATTAAGGACCTCACAGCCTAATTACTCCTCATTTATTCTGAGTTTGTCTTATTTTGGGGTTGTACAATTTAGTGCCATATCAATTGTGTTACCACCTCTGTGGGGAAATATGTCATTTGTTCTAAGTAGATAAAAATGAATTCACTGTCATAGTTACTTTGGAATTAAAATGTAAAAAGTCCATCAAAAATAACTTTCATATTTGACTCTTCTGGAGGAAAATATAAAGAACAAAAGCATCTGCACTGTGTGTTAGTTGGCAAGTCTCCTTGTCTGGCACTTTCCAAATTGTTTTAGCAATGTTTGGCAAGAATCTATCACAAATTATGGATGATTATAATTTTGCGGTATGTGAAAGCAGATGGAGAAAATGAATTGACAGAGAGAATGTTTCTTCCTAGGAAACTGAATGGTAATAATAATTATCTTTAAAGAAGGCAAAAAAAGAGTAAGAATTACCCACTGACTTTCTGATATATATTTCAGAACTTATTGAAAAAAGCCTTCAACTTATACAAAAATGGAAACTGATAAAGAGAAAAATATATACCAAAAATTACTCTAGAAGGATAGACAGTATACAAACAAACAGGTATTCTGACTTCTATAAAAGCCTAATTGTTTCATTAAAATGTCTGCTTGCTAAGGAAAATAATTAATTAAATTGACAGTTAATTGAAGAAAGAACACATAACTGATAGTGGCTTATTTTACTTAGAGGTAAAATTTCTGTGCTCCTAACAAATGAGATCATTTTTTAATATTTTTTTTAACTCATGAGCAATCATATGGAAAATCATGGTAACTTTATAAAACAGCCACATTTTAGAAGTAAACTGAAAATAAGCAAGTTATTATTTTAAAGTAATTAATAATGGTACTTTGTGGTTTATAACAATGCACTTCTGAAGAGAACTGAGGTCTAGAGTCAGAATACCTGGGTTCAAATCCTGGACCACGCAATCCTTGTGAATGATTTACTGCCTCTATCACTTTAGTCTCCTTTGTCTTCACAATACTACACCCAGGACCCAAGCACTTTTCACCACCTCCACCACTTCAGCCCTGGTCTACGTTGCCATCATCTCTCACCTGAATTATTGAAATAACCACCTAACTGGTTTCCTTGATTTGAATCTTGCTCCCTGAGACAATTCTGAAAATGGTAATCAGAGAGATCCTGTTAAATGTAAGTCAGACCCTGAAGCTCTTTTATTTAGATCCTCTTGGGCTTCTCCTGGTCTTCAACATCCATTTCCACTCTATCCTCCTCTCTTATGCCTCTGACCTCATCGTTTGCACTTTTCCCCTTGCTCTTGTTTCTCCACACAAGCTGGTCTCCTTGCTGTTCTGTGGACACACCAGGCAGGCTGCAGTCTCTAGCTCTTTCTACTTGCTGCTGCCCTCTGCTTGCAGCCCCTTCTACCAGACATCTTCATGACTTGTTCCTTCACTATATATATATATATATATATATATTAGCAGGATTAATTGTCATCTGTATACTTTAGTTATTTGTACTGTTTATTGTTTGTCCTTCTTTACTAGAAAGTAAGATCCAGGATGACAGAGATTTCCACATCTATCGTTTAGTGACGTGACTCAAAATTGGAACCACAAACATTTTTAAGTGAATTAATAAATTGTAGTTATTATTATCATGTTTGAGAATTCATGTTCTGGTTGTTGCCTCAGACATTCAGTGGCAGGGAAATCACTTAATATTGCCTTACTTATAAAATGAGGCTTAAAACTCAAACTTCACTAGGCTTTTATGGGGATTAATAATACAAAATAAAAATATCTACCTTACAGGGTGCTATGAGAGTTAAATAGAGCATTTACATGAAAAGTACTTAGCACATTGCTTGGCAGATAAAAGGTGATGAATTAATGTTAATAGAATTTACATCTGAATGAAGAAATAATGTTATGCAAATCCAGACATCATTTATTTGGGCACGGATTTTGTATTTAGGAAAGCAAAATTATGTGGATTATTTTTCATGGGGAATTTCGTAAAGCATAGAATCTTACTCAATTATGTATTTATTCCTAAACTCCTTATTCATACACATTTAGATGGTTTCTATTTTTCACTCATAAAATATATATCTCAGAGTATGTATGAGCATTTTGCCAATGTCTCATGCCCATAGACCATCAAGGAACACTCCTATGGTCAAACAGAGTTGGACTGATTGCGTATTTCTGTGAAGGAGGTGGAGATCACACTCCATGGGAATGGTGGCACATCTCAGTAAGAGGGTATTGGAAGGGACTTACAGGTTTGGGGCTCCTGTTAGGTAATTTTAGGGAAGCAGTTAAGAAAGTAGGACTTGAGGTTGGGTGCCTTCAGGAAGCAGAGATAATTCTGAGATGGAGCATCTTAAGTTTTATCTAGAGAGTGGGAAGAAAGAAGTGGGGCTAAAATTGCAATTGGAAAAGTAGCAGTAATCATTGATGTTAATTGAGGGTGGGGGGATGTTGGTAATTGTTGTGTATGGTTTGTACAACAATCTTGTTTGTGCCCAGCCATGACTACTAAGTGCCTTATTTATGTTCCACTTCATCATGGTCACATAGTGACCTTGTCTGGTGTTGGTGACCTGTGAGATTATATACATGCAACAGGAGAACACCATGACCTCCCCTGGAGTACTGCAGTTAGAGCCTAGCTACACCTAGGCTTGATTGCTAGAGCCAGACCAGCTCCCAACTGTCATGGACTACTTTTCCCTTTCTCAGGCTTTGTACACATGCACATATATATTGAAACTTGGTTTTGATGATTTCAACATTTTTTTATGATGTACTAAGCCACGCAAATTTAGATGACTAGTTCTTAAGATATATAATTCTTGGGAAAAAAATGTCAGCATAATTTTATATCCAAATTAATCGTAATGGATATATGATACAGTTTTGGTAGAAACTGATACTCAGCCTTTCTTAGTTAAATAGTTATAAATATCCAAATACAGCCTAATTAAATAATATTTTTGAACAAACAAGATTTGCCAGACTTATCTGTAATGTACGGATCATTTTTTAAGAATGCATTATCACAGTTAAGAATAGCATTTGTGGGGCTTCCCTGGTGGCGCAGTGGTTGAGAGTCCGCCTGCCGATGCAGGGGACACGGGTTCGTGCCCTGGTCCGGGAAGATCCCACATGCCGCGGAGCGGCTGGGCCTGTGAGCCATGGCTGCTGAGCCTACGCGTCCCGAGCCTGTGCTCCGCAACGGGAAAAGGCACAGCAGTGAGAGGCCCGCGTACCAAAAAAAAAAAAAAAAAAAAAAGAATAGCATTTGTAATAAAAGTAAAAAGAAAGAAAAATTGCAATGCAAAAACGTTCTTGTAATTTAATCATGAAGAAACATCCAATTTCCTCAAGTGCCCTTTAAATATTATTGTATCTTACATAAGTTCACACCACTCATTTTTTGGTTCTCTGCTAGGAGATTTGCATTTAAAAGTTATTATTTATGAATATCCCACTTACTAAAATAAAAAACTCATGCCAGTTCATTTAAATGTTAGTCAGCTGTTGCTACCTAAGATAGTAGCTATTACACTAAAATCTTTTGGTATTGTGTTTTTAAATCTTATTGGATTAGGTCATTATCAGGATTAGTAGCTCTCACATTATATAGATGTAGACAGACAGATAAATGGATAAAAAGATTATAGGTAACTCTTATAGATTTTTAGCTCTGAATGATCATCAAGTCAAAGCCCTTTTTTGGTGAGGAAAATGAGACACACAGACAGACATTAAATTACACTCTAAGACATGCAGAGCTGAAATAAGGAACTGGAGTTTTTGACTTCAGAGTCAAGGCTTTTCCATGTGACACATGTCTTATCTCTGGGTTAAGTTGAAAAACCTTCTGTGGATTTATCTTTCTGACCTAGCAATTCACATAAATTCAACATTTATTATTTGGGGGACCCAGGAAGAAGAGTGAATCAAGTTGTCAAGCTCCTTTTATTTTACCACATTTTACTGTCTGAAAAAAAGCATACCTGATCGCAAAATGCTCCAATAAAGGTATACATAGGTGACTTCCTATTATGTGGTATGGAATGAAAGCTTCAAAAATGATGAACACTGCTGTTGATAACCCTCAAACAGTCTGTGTTTTTGTTTTTTTGGCAAATTATCTAATTCTAACTCAAATGGGCACCTAAATCAAGAATTTTGGAGGCTCACCAATCTCTGATAACAACTACTGCTGTTTTAAGTTAGAACCCTCTAAATGAGTCGTTGAATATATAGTTTACTCTTTGTGGAGCACATATATACTTAATAGCTAAGGAACCTATAGTCTATGAAATACAATTCCGCAGCATGTTTCATTGTTTTATAAGGTTGGTCTTGGGGGAATAACTGAAAGTGGATTTCGACTAAAAAACACTGTCTTTAAAGTTCTATTTCATGCTACAAATCACTTTTTAACTAGAATTCTTCCAACAAATCAGTAAGAAAACAAACAAAATTCTGATGCATTTCACCATAATTTTAAAAGCTTTGTTATCTCTTTTTCTTTTAACAAGTCTTTTCTTTTTTATAAGAGCTTTTAGACTCATAAATTTAGTTAGAAATTTTGTGTGTTTTCCCCAAATCCCTTTCTTTAAAATCCCACATACTAGTCCATGGGCATGTGTTATACACTTTGCTAAATGAAACACTCAATTATAGGACTGTGTTTGCTATGTGCCAGTTAATGTTTTCGCATGGGTGAGGCCATCCTTACTTAACACCTCATTAAAAGAAAAGCCAGCCTCTTCCAGAAGACCTAATTTATTGTACACCGGGGGTTTGTGCTTAAAAATGGTCTCCTACTGTATGTAAAGTGTTCTAATGCTTGTAGAGTACCCAAATACTAGAGGTTTGGTATCCTTTGGAAATAAAGATGCAAATCACAAAACAATAAATTCTACGTTTGTAACAAACACCCAGAAGAAAACTTCAACAAATCATAACTGTCAGTGAGATAGATGATGAAAGTTTTTGTCATGCAAAGGAATACTAATCATTTTGCTTTTGCAACCATTTCTTTCCCTCACTTCTCTCACATTCTCTCTCTCTCTCCTCTTTGGTTTCAGGCACGTCATCAACCTTAATGATAAAATCCTTCCACAAAAATAATTCTTAAGCCTCAGGAACAAACACCTCTTTGGCACCCTGAGAGAATATTTCACAAACATCATCAATCTCCTTCTGATCATGATTTACAACCTTTCTTTGTGGCCGATGCCCCAGCAGCATCACACTGGGATTTTCCTCCACTTTGCCCTCTAAACACATAGCAACATAACTGTGTGCTACTGCCAGTTTGGAAACACATGCTTGACAAAGAAATCAAGTACAAGCTACAGATATTAGGCTGTAAAAGCACTTTCCAGAGCGGCTGTGTATTAATGCTTGGACTCTCCAGAAAAGTGGAGAGGGAGATAGCTATTTCTCTGTAGGTTCTGAAGCCAGTATTTTCTGTTCCACATGTCAATTGTCAATGGCATTCAGAAAGCCAAGTAATGATAACTTCAGGACATGAAATTCGAATTTTTCAAAAAAAAAATAAAGTTAGTGAAATAATTTGTATGGGTATATATTTATCCTAGCCAAACGTGTATCTCAAGAATAGTTAACAGTTGTCTGATAAATGTCATCTTTCTGGATGTTTTCCTTGAAACTCAGGAAAGGAGTCTGTACCACAGATGAATTCATTTAGTATATGCCTAAACCCACTCTTACTCTGTGTGCTCAGTAAAACAGATGCACATACATTATTAATTGTTAACGAACTTGCAATCATCATCAAGGGCAGAAAAACTATACCCCCATCAGGAAAGCACACAAGCATGATTACTTGAAAACATAGGCAGATCTTAAGATGTCCATATTGAGCGAAATGGTAGGTACTGACAGGTCTAGCAATATTTATGAAGGAAGCTTGGCAAAGCAAAATGTTTACAATAACCAAGTGATGCAAACCAGAGGACTTTGTGAATCTGGGTGCTTGATAGAAGAATCAGAATTCTTATTCTCCCTCTCCAACCCCTCCAAAGAATGTGTATATATACAAAGTGGGAGGGAGAGAATGCAGTAATGACACATAACTTTGGTCTTGACAGGAAGTCTTAGATTTTTTTTTTTAATAGTTGGATTACATTATAAGAAGTGATGGTTCACAAACCCAATCACTCAGGTGGTCTGGTGAAGAATAATCAGATCATAGGAGAGCATCTATATTAGGAAAATCAAATTCATGTTAATTACATAAGCAAAGGGGTTCACATTTTCATTTTCCTCTTGTCTTGAGTTTTTGTATGCTCTGTGGTATGGGCTGGGATATTTTCAGTTTTAAGTATCAAGTTGCTGAATCCAAACCAACTATAAGTTTGGAAGATTCACTCTCTCTTACACCGCTGGTAGGATTTTAAACTGAAAAAATTTGAAAGACTACATAGAAATAGTTTTACACTGCCTTAAAAATATCCACATACTTTGACAGAGTAATTTCACCATTCTGAATTTATCCCAAGGACATAATCTGAAATTCATATATTGATTTCCATAGAGAGATACCCTGTGTTATAACTAAGTAGTGGAGACAAATAACTCAATGATAAGAACAGTTAACTAAGTTATAGTGTGTACATATGTTGGGATAATATAAAGTCATTAAATTATATATATGTAATATATTCAATTATATATTACATAGTGGGAAATGCATGTTATGTTAAGTAATAAAAAGATACCCCAAACTTTTCATAAAATGTAGTCTTTATTAGAAAAATACACACTTTAAAAAATATGGAAAGAAAAATTGAAATGTTGATAAGATTTCTCTCAGGATGACATTATGGATGATCCTAAGTCATTTACTTATCTTTTACTCTTCTATATGTTTTATTTATGAAATGACGAAGACTCTTTTTAGAATTGGTAGTTAAAGAGGAGAAAATATAGTGTGTTCACCAAACTATTTCTCTGGGCTCAGAACGAGACTACATTTCCTAGCCTGCATGCATCAAGTGAAGGATTATGTTTCTGGTTCTCATCAATGGCAGGTAGACGGAAATCATGTGTCACTTCCTGTCCAAGGCTGTCAAGTATGGGTGTGCCTTTTCCATGCACATGCTCTTTTGTCTTCTAGACTGGAAGTGAAAGATTCCAGGACAGTAGAGCAACCTATATCCCTTAGCTACCACCTGGATAAAGCGCTAAGCAAGTAGGCCATGTCATTCTTATTACTATTGAGATTTTCAAGTTTGTTACTTCAGCCTAGCCTAGCAATTATCAGCTATTTCACTGAGATACAAGTGACTTGCTAGCTTTCTTTACTTAATGATAAGAGTCCGGGATATATAAGTAATGCAAAATAGGAGGGTGTAAGATATTGCTGCTTCTATGTGTCCTGATTTTTTTATGTAAGTTTGTTTAAAGCTGTAAACAAATGTTGTGGTTTGGGGATTCTTAGCCTGGTTGTTTACCTCCTTACATTGGGAGCAGCAGGCTTCCAGATTTTATATTCAAGGAAAAAATACATACAGAAATATGACAAATATGTAGATATTACTGCTGCAAGATGCTTTCTTCATTTCGGGAAAAAAATGTTCACAATTGCATGCTTTTACACAGACTATTCCTTCAGCCTGTAATTTCTCCTTCTCTACGTGACAAATGCCTAACCATTCTTTACAATCAAACTCAAATGCCTTGCCTCAAAAGCCTTGTTCAACCCAGTCCCCAGTGTGTATAGACATCATTCTACATAAGCTCTAAGTTCAGCAATAATGATTTTTTAAATTCTTATGTTCCCAAGTTTTAGCAAAGAGCCTAGCATAATATAAATGATAATTGAATTTGATATTGTTTCCAATACATTTCATTTGTAATGTCCTGTGTTTATTAATTCCACTGTAGCAAGTGACAGAAACATGAGTATTTCCCGTTACGTGTTCCTCCTACCTAACTTAGCTAAAATAAAGATCCCTTACCTTGGGTACTTTTGATTATGCAATTTTAATATAGTAATTCTAACTTTTTCTTTTGTTACTGAAGTTGCTTTTAAAAGAAGCTAGTGGGAAAGTTTAGAATCTCTAGGAGCCTCAGACGTAAGAAAAGTCTGCTGTCATTCAAAAGCTTTTTTCCACGGGCCTTCATTCTGTAATTACGACAAAGACTGTAGAAAGAGCAGGGAGTTGAGAAAGTCCTCCTCGGTGGTAGACAGGCACCAAACCCTTTTCACTTCTCCAGACTCTTGTTCATATGAGGCAAAACTGTTTGCCTCTGAGAGAAGAGAATACTTACCTGTCCCCAAGACAACCACAACCATTTTGCCAAGTATCTTAGTCGAGCTACTATAACAAGATACCATTGACTAGGCAGCTTAAAAGTAGACACTTATTTCTCAGAGCTCTGGAGGCTGGGAAGCCTGAGATCAGGGTGCCTGCACGGTCAGGTTCTGTTAGAAGCCTTTTCTGACGTGCACATGGCTGCCTTCTTGCTGTATCCTCACTTACTGAGAGAGAACACTCGCCTGCCTTCTTCTCTTCTTTAAAAGGGCACTAATCCCATCATGCAGGTTCTACCCTCATGACCTCATCTAAACCAAATTACTTCCACAAAGCTCCACTGTCTAATATCATCACATTAGGGGTCAGGACTTCAATATGTGAATTTGGCTGGAGGTGAGGATGTAAACTTTCAGTTCATAACACCAAGTAATGTTGATAATAGTCTGGTATTGTGAAACAGGAGGACACCTTCCTTCCACTGGTCCCAGGCGAAGGTATTCTGCTGTGGAAAGAGGAGTGGAAGCCAAAGCTGTCAGTTCCTAGGGAAGGGGCATGAAACCCACTTGGGTACAGAATCTTGCACTGATATAAAGCGGATGTTTGCCACTACTGAGGGAAGGGTGAGAATTTCCATTCTCTACTACCCAAGACCATCCTAGACACAAGGCAAAGTTTTGCTACTAAGGCTGGGAGAGAAACAGGAATGCTGATAGTCACATCCTTAAATACCAGGTTCGCAGGACCTGTCTAAGACTGGGGTTAAGATAATGAAGATCCTCCCACCCATCCCCCACCATAAACCTCACATGGAGTAACATGCAATAGTGGTCTCCAGCTTCAGAAATGTAGCAGCTTGGAGAAAGAGCCCTCTCGGTGGTGCAGGTGTTCAGGGCCTCAAGCAGAGTGGAACAGAAACACTGAGAAACCCGTCCAGCACACGAAGTCCCACACTAAGCACAGGAGAGCAGCAGCCTGCCACTACTGCCTGAAGAAATAGACTGTTTCCCTTCCCTTTACACCCCACCACACACACACTAACAGCCAGGTCGAATAAGTGTGCCCATCTCCAGGCATCACTGCAACTTACCTCAGTCTCTAGTTATGCTCCCACAAAATGTTCAGCATTGAAAAAATATGAGACTCACAAAAATGTAAGAGAAAACAACATATTATCAACATTAAGCAGTTCATGATCAAGACTTTTAAACCATCCAAATGTTGGGTTAGGGACTTTAAAATAACTGTAATTAATATTTGAAGGATCTAAAAGTTGTATGGCTTAACATAATACAAATATAATTTAAATCAAGTTTTTAAAAATGAAAAATATATATTTGGATTAAGAAATGGATGGATTAATTTGTCAAAAATGGTTCTTTTAAAATTGTCATCCAAATTCCTCTTAGGGAGACAACGTGTTATTTTGGAAATTATTTCATTAAGGTAATTGCGATTGGGTAAAAATATAATGTCTTGAGTTAGCAGGAGAAAAAATATCAAAATAAATAGGTAAATGGTTCTTTGTTTAAAACAATCAGGCATTTAGGCATGGGAAATACGTAAAAGGAAAGAGAAACAAAGGAATATCCAGAAATGTGACAGTATCTGCCGAATGAGAGTGTCTAGTACTTACCTCTAAGGTAAAAATCGTTCTGTTACCATGTGACACTCTCCCCTCTCTCTCCTCGCAAATTTCTAGTATAGTTGACTCAAACACAACAGCTTTGTGTGATGTTGGAATGACATAAGAGGAGAAACAAAGAAATAGTAGAAAGAGGCATACTTGAGAAAAAGATAAATTTAGCAGAATCAGGAAAAAGTCTTTAGCAATATCCATGGGAATTCACAGAATTCTGGAGTGGCTTTGTACAGTCTACAGAGCATGGAATGGAGGTCCAGGCCAGTCTTTTTGATATTAAGTCAGAGAGACCCCTAACTAATGTCTAAGTTACATGACTTTGCATGGAAAAAAGGTAAATATTTATCCATGAACAATATATATTTGCATTGTGTTATTTTAAAATATACATTGAAAGAATTTTTACTAATTCCATAATTATCAGTTTTTTACACTCATGGAAAGAAATGAAATGTTACGACAAAGCAACACTACGGAGCTGTCCTTGGCACTCCTCTGGCATATGGCTGCTCAGGATGGTATCATGAAGGCTCAGGAAAGAGAGTGAGTCAGTGTGGGAGAGAGTAGTGATGAGGGGCTCCATGTCTCCATTTTCTGTGCATTTTTAGGGCCGAGGAGAATATAACTTTAGGATGGATTTCACTGGAGAAAAAAATGATAATGTTTTATCCAGAATATATTGTTATAAAAAGAGTACTTTCTTTTAATGGCTTTTACCACATGCTCTCTTTTTGTGAAAGGAATCAAGGATATTAGTCAAGGGTTAATCAAGGGTATGATATGTGTTTATGTTAAACTCTTACACTACTGGTTATCTTGAGTGAGTATGAAACTTTCCTTTTTTACTTGTGGTTTCGTATTACTTTTATTGTTACAACAAAAATGTATTACTTTCATATTCAGAAGTCATAGAAAATAGTAAATTTGTTTTTAAACATTGTTATTGTAGTGTAAATGCCTTACAATGGTGTGTTAGTTTCTGCTGCATAACAAAGTGAATCAGCTGTACATATACATATATCCCCATATCCACTCTGTCTTGCGTCTCTCTCCCACCCTCCGTATCCCACCCCTCTAGGTGGTCACAAAGCACCGAGCTGATCTCCCTGTGCTATGCAGCTGCTTCCCACTAGCTATCTGTCTTAAATTTGGTAGTGTTTATATGTCAAATAGACATTTTTAGTCTTATTACAAATTAGGTATTTGTACTGTTAATGTTTTTATCTTTTCCCAAACAATTCTTATCAGTACTTGATTTTCCTTTATATAAGCTATAAAATAATTATAATTATATGACATAAACAATTTTGTATTCTTCTAGTTTTCATATGTCTATGCAATATAAGTTTTTCTGTAGGTTGTTACATGCTCTTCATAGGTATGATGTTTAATAACTTCAAAATATTTTGATTAGCAAATGCACTATATATAACTATTCTATTGTTAGGCCATTAAGAATTTTTTTTCCTTCTACTTTTTCTCTGTAATGAACAGTGTATTCTTAGTTAATCTATTCTGGTTGTATGGAACAGAAACCAAATTGACTTAGCTTATGCAAAGGGAAAAAGAAAAATAAAAAGGTATGTACCCCTGACAATTTAAGGAAAAGCTGAACAAAGTTTTCAGTTGAGTTTGAGACTGGGACAGTTTGGAAGGTCACCAGAGGAAATGTTTTTTATGTTCTCTCTTCCACTCAGTTACTGACATAAATTCTTCTCCCAACATTCAACCTCCATGTCCTTCAGTTCAAATTTCAAGAGAGAAAAAATCTGGTTGCCTTGATTTGTGCCAGGTGTCTCCCTAACTCTAATCAGCAATATACAAACATGGCAGCCAGCAAAAGATGCTCCCTTGTGAAACTGGACCCATAGTTCTAAGAAAAGGACTGTACAGATACCCCAATGACTGTCTCTAAGAATGTGATGAACATTTTGGGCATAGAGCTTTTTTTTGATTTAGGATTATTTCCTTTAAGTAAATTTCCAGATATAGATTTTCTCTGTAAAAGGATATAAATCTTTGATGATTCTTTTAAAGATTGATATCTTTATTTCTCTTTCTATTGCTCTCTCTCTAAACAACTTCCTCTGCTGATCTCATCTCAGCCAATGCCTTCAACTACCACTTATAAGCAAATAATTTTCCAACCAATATCTAGACCTTCAATCCTACTTGGGAGCTCCAGCCTCATATATCCAAGCTGTTTACTTAAAATCTTGCAGAGAAAGTCTCATTGCCACTTCCAAACCACCAGAACTTCAATTAAACTCATAATGCTTCAGCCCAAACCTAATTCTTTTTCTCTATTACCTGCATTAAAATGATAATGAAAATCTTCAATGGTTCTCCAGAGTGTTAAGATAAATTCCTTCTCCTGCCTAGGTTCAGGCCCCAAAGTCTGTTTTTCTCATAAAATTATGTGTTATCCTCCCTCCTACCACCACCACACATAGGTGTGTCTTACTGTGCTCCAGCCATGAAAGGTCAAGCTTTCATTTCTCTTTCGTTCTCTCTACAATGCCATTCTTTATCTCTTTGACTAAACAACTTCAAGTCAGCTTAAGTGCTAACTCCTCAAAAATTTTTCCTAACTCATTAATTTATTGTTCTACTCTCTGCTCCTGTAGTGCCTGTGTATAATTTTATCATGGTGTTTGTTGAATGAAACAATTGTTGGTATACACGGATCTATTTCCGTGTAGTGATCTCTACTGGGATAGAGAGTACTTGGTACTATACTGTATATAGTACAAAATCTGCTGCGAGAGACCAGAGTTTGAATCAGAGACTAAGCAATATAGATAATACAACACTGTCTAACCAGTACAAAGATATTACCTTAAAATTTGAAGAAGAAAGACAGAAACAGGGTATGAGAAAATGACTGAAACGCCATCCTGCCAGGGTGTAGTGCCAGTGAAAAAGGAAACTTTTACTTTGGCATTAATTACAATTATTTGAAATATCAATATAGTTTTTCCCCACTTTGAGAATTTAAGGGAGACTACCTTCACCCCATAAGCAACCTCCTCCTTCTGATATTACTTTACTTATAGTAAAGAGACTGGCCAACTGTATCAGATCTAAACAATTCCTGAGGCAAGTCAATATGGATCCTAACCTAAGCCTCACCATCTATGTTAAGCTTGTAAATCAATCTGCAGTGTTGGCAGCCAACAATAAAAATGGACTCTGGCTAAACTAAACAAAAAGGAATAGGGGAAAAAAGAGGAAAGGATACTTGGGACTCAGAAAAATTGTAGGAGGCAAATGTTCACATTTGAGTACCACTAATATTTCAGGGAGCTCTAGAAGGTTACTAAACAGAAAAAAAGCAGCTACTGAGTACTCTGTTAGTTAAGATCCAGATATTCTAGGGTAAAAAGATACAAACTATACAATGATTTTCCAGCCCAGCAGATATCTTAGAAGGTACATCAGTGGGGACAGGCAGGCTCCCATTTCACCTAAATCGATTGTGGATTTAGGAAAAAAAAAAATCCTGTCAGTGGTCAGGTAGTAAAATCTATACACAATAAATGTAGAGTGGAAGAAATGAATTTCTTTTAAATTAATAATCGAAGACTCTGTAAGATTTATAGTTTCTATATTGTTCTGATCATTAAGTGATTGTATATACAACCAGAGAGAGAGAGAGTTTTGTGGTAGCTCAGGGTGATGAGAAATAAGTTACTAATTCTACTTACAAGAGGGAGAAGTCAAAGAAGCCTTCACCTTTAAGGTTGTGGCTTGTGCTTTTAAGAAGGAATCAGACTTTCCAACAAGGTGGGTTTGGGAAAGGGCATTCAGGGCAGTGATAACAGCTCATACAAAAGCATGTGGACACCTAAGCTCCAATCACCCTAAAGACCCTGAAGGTTGCATTTTGTCTCCATTGAATAGATTGCATCAGGAAGAAGTAGTCCCAGCTCAGGGCAGAAAACCAGTAGGGCAGCCTGTGAAAGCTATGAGTGTTAAAGAATTTGACTTGACCCTGTAGGTTGTTGTTAAAAGCTTACAAGGAAATGAGTTAGAAGATCAAATTTGCAATTCAGAAAGGTCACTCTGGCATCAATGAAGCCAACGGCGACAAGGAGTGGATAATGGGAGGGAGCTGAGATGAGGGTAACTGTCAGCCAAGATATCTTGGAAAAACAACTGAAAATAATTTTAAATATTGTAATGTAGAAAGTACTAGAATGCAAGCATGACATAAAACATGGAAGCTGAGTGGCAATTGTCCTTTTAAAATATTTATGAATCAGCCTGTAAATAATTTCAGGTAGATCTTCCTTTTTGAAAATAAGTCATGTCCTTTACTAAAACATTTAAAAAATTTCAAGCAACCATCTATATGAAGCATTCTTAACTCATGCTTCATTAATGCTTGCTCAGAGTATATTCATAGCATAATCACTCTTAATTTCTTTTTAGAGATTAAACCAATTCTTCCATATTGGAGTAATAATTCTAGATATTATTAATATCATAACAAGCCTAAGGCTAGTTAGTTTTCCAGTTAACAGAATACCCAGGGTCAAATTTTGATAAACACAATATTTTAAGGTAATAAAGAGCTATAAACATTTCATTTTCTTCAGCAAGTATAAGTTCCCATAATTAATATGTTACACTATAACTCTACAATGTACATTATATCTCAGGAGCTGCTATTTTGGTTCATATGCTACCTCGTTCATCAGAAAGGCCAACTGTAGGCATTTGATGTGAAAATCTGATATCTAAATGCTGAGTTTGTCTAAATGCTGAGTTTGTCTAACATCTGTCAAGTGCAAGATCATTCCTACAATTGATGCTAACGATGTTAGTGCTTCCAAAATTACAGAATAAAGCTTTACTATTTTTCTCAAAATGGACTGCTAAACTGTTATTTGGTCTCATGAAGCCAGTACAACAATTTAATCTTTAATAATTTTGGAAAATCCAAAAACTCTTGATTTTTCTCTATCTCTCAACCATCACTGGCTGTGTATTTTAACAGTTAAGTCTTCTTTTACATCATATCCTCCTCTTCATTGATACTGAAATAATATACTGTTTTGTCTTCCTTTTCTTTCTTACATATACAAAAAATAAGTTTTTTCCCCACTTATTGAAAAACTGGATATGGTAGTCACAAGGACGGTTACTAGGACTGACAATGGGGCAGCTTCCTCAGCACGACTGTACTCATACTGTGCCTAGAAATATACCATTAAACTATAATCCCCTCTTCCTGAAGTCCAACAAGAAAGATAAATAAATGTTTTATTGTGATCAACACATCCAATGAAACAGCAACTATGTGTTTACTATCTATTCCAAGTTTAGAACTTTATAGTTTGTCCAGAAATCTTTAGTTAAGAGACTACAAAGGCATAATCCTTATTCCTGTGGAGATTACAAAATGGATGAGCAGGGAACACACACACACACACACAAATGTAGCTAAAATTTATAATGAATCTTAAAGTGAGTAAAACTATGATAAATACCATAAGAATTTGAAGAAGCCAGAGATTATAAACAATGTGGAATAAATTATTCACAGAATGGCATGTGAATACCCAGAAAAATAATAGCAAAATAAAACTAGTATAAAATTTGGTATTAATACATTTTATTAAGTATGAGATACTGGATGAGAATATCAGGCAATGTGGAAGAACTGGCCTATGTGGAAATGTAATTTCAGCCCAGTATTTCACTTTTTTTCATTATATACTGGTGGAAAATTTGGGGAGGATGAGGACATAAATAGACCTAGTAACTAGCTAAACAAAATATCCATAAGATGCTTATGATGATTTAACAGCAACATAGAAGGTTTCTAGTGATTTACCATGGGTATTATTTGACTTGTCTATGTCACCATTTTTCATTAATGTAATTGATGAATATTCAGGGAGCATTTTCATCAAGTTTGTAACTGACACATATATCAAAGGGATGTCATAACCAGGATTCAAAAACAAATCATAGCAGGATCTATTTTTTTTAAAAGCCCCTAATTTTGTTATTACATTGAACTAACACAAAATTGCATACGAATGAGGCATTATATACATGTCAAATTGTTTTAAAAGGTTTTTAAACACTTGTTTTTAATTTCTGTATTTATCTTGCGGTAAGTTAGCACATTGTTTTAGGGAATTATATTTCTGTTTATATTTTCTATGAGTAATAAAGCACCCTATGGACATTAGTAGGTCATTAATTCTTAATTACTGTATGTGGTACCAAGGCCTTTTTTTGTTTGTATTTTTTTTTCCAACCTGTATTTTATAAGGTGGAATTGAACTGGAGTGAATCAATACCCTACAAAGGTAGCCTAAAGTCAATTATACAAGTACATGATGAAAGAAACATCATAGCAGCTTCTGTAAAAATTATGAGGATTGACATTATAATAAGATTAACATGCCATGTGAGTCAGTAAGAAATCAATAATCAAATAGAAGTTTGAAAGTTTCCTTGTATAATTTTCACTGTAGTATTCTGTTTGGTTCTGTGTACTTTAAAGAGAAAGAAACACAGTCCCATTGAGGGGAAAAAATCTGGGCTATTACAGAATTGAAAAGAGTTCCTGAATTTTGTATTGATAGAATAAAATGCATGCATGGATCTAGGGGAAAAATGAGGCTAGAGACTAGAAGCCAGATCGTAGTTGTAAAGTCAGAAGAAGCCAACAAAGAATTTAACCTAAAAGAATATCATGATTCATTTTTAATTATTTTAGAACAATTACCATGCAAGCAGTGGGCAGGAAGCTTACAAGTAGAGGAACCAGCCTGCAGTCTGTGGGAGATGATGGAGAAAGTGACAATGGGGAAGGACAGGAGGAGACAAATCTGAGAAAGAAAAAGGCAAAACCTATAGGATTTGGGGACTGATTAGATATCGAGTGAGAGTTACACTGAATTTTCCCTTTCTCCCAGGAAGAAAAACAGAAAAAGATGTTAATGGACAACTCCCAGAGGAGGCAATACAATAGCTATTAATTGAACTTATTTATTATTTTTAACCTGATTCTTATAAATAAGATACGAAAATTAAAGTAAGAGACCAATTTTGTCAGCTATGAGAGTTCAAGTACTGGATTCTGATCAAACCTTAAGTTGCAGGTGACAGTATAAAGGTAGGAAATGGGAAATGTCTTGGCCGATCAGGGAACATGACTGCTTTACATTACTTATAAAAGGTATACAACAGCACTGGCTATATCTACCATCAAAGATTTGTTTAGCACATGTTAAGCTTAACTGCAATGCTGGAGAGCCAGCCTCATCTAGATACAGACTGAATTGAAAGTATAATGTTATTGAACAGGGAAAAATAATAATAATAAATAAATAATACACTGGATCATTTGAAGCGTCTGGGGAAAATTTCAAACATCTTCTAATGGACTTCAGATGAACAATTTCGGACCTGGGTACATGTTATATTACTCCGGAGGACAGACAGCTTTCAGTGGTAGAGTATCTCTAGCCTCAGATTCAGGAAACTTTTACAGATGCTGACTCTTTGACCCCATTTCCTAAAAATGATAATCATAGATGCCAAGCTGTTGTGGGGAGATGAGCATTCATGTCCATGCAGTATGGAAAATTGGTTACAATGATTACAATAGAAGAACGATTACAATAAAATACTATGCACCTAAAATGTATACAAAAGCAAATTGCCAGAGTATATATAAATATACATTTATTTTAAAATATTTGAATATAATACATTGAGGTATTAACAATGTTTATCCCTAGGCAATAGGATTATAGATGTTTCAAATTTTTAATTTAAAATTTTTCCATAACAATAAGAATTCATTCTTTATATAATTGAGAAAAAAATAACATTTTAAAATTTCAGATAGATCAAGCTTTATTACCTTAGACCATAATTCCCTGTTTAACCAAGTAAGTTTACCCTTTCCAATTTTTAAAGCTTATTTCTGAATAGAGAAGACAGAGGCAAAAGGATTTGGTAAGTTTAGTCTTAATTTGTCATTTGTTAATATTGCAGAATCAACCCACAGTAATAAGTCCTCTCTCTTAGTAACTGCAGTGATGGCTAGTGAAAAAGAGAAAAATTGCTGGAGAAAAATCATCCTGATTTTGTATCATTTGTTGATTTCCATGTTGTAAATGCTCCCATTATAACTGATACCAAACTGACATCAAACTGCCAACATTTTAGCATCCATCTTGCAAATTATATGATACTTAACAATTGGCCGTCCCCAGGCAGCACAAGCTCACTCCAACTCTTCACGAACAGATGCCCAGACAAGTTTGTTGAGCTAAATGGGTAAGGTTTTTGTTGCCTTCTTTCTGTCAAAAGATTTGTTCCTATGGACTTAATTTTCCTTATGCAAGTATTACTATTTTATGTCATTTTCTAAGGTTTTTTTTCGGTTATGTACCCTCTCTTTCAACCTTTTGGACATATATGTTTCTTTTTATCCATTTAAGTTAGATTCTTTAAGGAGATGACACCTCTTTATTTTTCCACAGGTTTATTTATGGATATACTGTCAAAATCAATTTTTAGCCTCCTATCATTCTCTCCTTTTAAAATCATTGGTTATAAGATTATGCTTAACTATTTTATAATTTAAAAAATCTATTTATCTAAAATTTAAGGTACATTAAAGTACATTCTACCTGTTCCAGTATTGATTTATTACTTTTATTAAAAATTATCTTTTTTACTTGGGGCTATTTTATACTCTATGTTTGTTTGTTTTTTTTTAACATCTTTATTGGAGTATAATTGCTTTACAATGGTATGTTAGTTTCAGCTTCACAACAAAATGAATCAGTTATATATATACATATGTTCCCATATCTCCTCCCGCTTGCGTCTCCCTCCCTCCCACCCTCCCTATCCCACCCCTCCAGGCGGTCACAAAGCACCGAGCTGATCTCCCTGTGCTATGCGGCTGCTTCCCACTAGCTATCTACCTTACATTTGGTAGTGTATATATGTCCATGCCTCTTTATCGCTTTGTCACCGTTTACCCTTCCCCCTCCCCATAGCCTCAAGTCCATTCTCTAGGAAGTCTGTGTCTTTATTCCTGTTTCACCCCTAGGTTTTTCATGACATTTTTTTTTTTCTTAAATTCCATAAAAAGCTACAAATAGAACTACTATATGACCCAGCAATCCCACTACTGGGCATATACCCTGAGAAAACCATAATTCAAAAAGAGTCATGTACCAAAATGTTCATTGCAGCTCTATTTACAATAGCCCAGAGATGGAAATAACCTAAGTGCCCATCATCGGATGAATGGATAAAGAAGATGTGGCACATATATACAATGGAATATTACTCAGCCATAAAAAGAGACGAAATTGAGCTATTTGTAATGAGGTGGATAGACCTAGAGTCTGTCATACAGAGTGAAGTAAGTCAGAAAGAGAGAGACAAATACCGTATGCTAACACATATATATGGAATTTAAGAAAAAAAAATGTCATATACTCTATGTTGAATAGTTACATTCCCCAGGTTACTCCTTTGCCATCAAGTGTTTTTTTACTTTTTGGTCAGTTTTACACCAGAGGAATGTTCCACTTGTCCTTTGAATTTTTCACCTTCATTTTGAATGTTTTCCACTGAATACACTTATCCTTTCTAATTATTTGATGCCTATTACCTTCTTCATGATTATTTAAAAGACACTGGTTCATTAAGCACACTCATCATTCCTTAGTGCTCATGGAATCAAGTCTTGTAAAGCTGATTAATATAAATGATTTTCAAAATTTCCCATACCTGCCCCCAAGGAAAAGAACAATTGCATTTTTTACATTTTTTACATTCTTCATTATTTCTCAATTGTTTACATTTCTTTTCTTCATTTTTTTCTGTTGAAGTCTGATGAAAGGAAGGAATTCAATAACTCAAGTGTGTTATAGCACCATTAATTTTATTCCTCTACTTATAGAGGATCTATTTTTCTCTATTCTATTTGCCTTTCACTGTATATATTTGTAAAAACCATTTAATTTTAATTAACTTCTTTAGCTATAATTATCTCATTTATTTATTTTTGGTTGTCATCTTTTCAATCTTCATCCTGTGAGGATTAACTGAAAAATTACTTTGTTTTTCCCCTTCATTTCAAAACATAATCTTCTTACTATTAGTTTTAAAAGGCAATCACTCCAGCTATATTGAAATTGGCATGTTATAAAAGTAATTATTTTAAAGAATAACCAAGAAGTAATAGCCCATGATATCTGTGCTCAAAGTTACATGTAAAGTGTTTTTTTATTATCTGTATAAAGGGAACAGAGGATAAAAGTGGAGGACAGTTGAGCTTGCTTAGAATTTCAGGTTCTTCTTGCCTTGAGCAGAAATTGCCCTTGAATACTTCTCCCTGCAAGAATATGAGCTTTGAATTTATTTTTAGAAAGATTGCCAATCCTTTAAAATTACAATTTACTCAAATTTACAAAAATAATCTCTACATCCAATGGTTAAAAGTGATATGTCCCTTGAAGAAATCTTCCATTTTCCACGTCACTGGGAGATAGTTCTCCATAGGTATCTCCTCTTTCTACATATCTTGCAAACAAAAGCACAGATAGCCCTTTGTTCTGGGCTGTCTTTTCAACGGTATTTATATAAAGAAAAGCTTTATATGCTATAGATAGTATCTTCTTCTGGAGCAAAGGAAGGGCAGGCATACTACTGTCCCTTATAAAAGATTTGGGTTCTCCATGCTTAGTATTTTTCTCCTGTAATGAAACCCACTGCATGTGTCGTAATACTGATCCATCTTTGCATCACAAAAATGCTGTTAATCGTATTAATTCTATTGCAGTGAATATTGAAAGGTCTTGTGTCTCTGACCTAGGAATCTTGTGTTTTTCACCAGCATCCATGAAACTATAACAAATTAACTGTGTAATTCACAAGTAGGGTAAAATACCAGACCCTTTACAATTCGTCACACAAATAGTAAACCATCATTGGCTTTGGAATCAAAGAGTTGTATCAAAAGTTCTAAACTTCCTAAAATCATCTGATTACTTCCTGACCACTCTGTTCCTATTCCGTGAATAACCCAGGTTTTAACCATGAAGAGTAAAGAAAAATACGTAATAAAAACTAACTGCAGTATGCATTGTGGCTAAACAGCAGCAAGGTGATCAGGTAAATGCTGGCCTGAGAACCACAGAAATAAATGATTGAAAAGTCTCAGCTGTGTAACTCTAGGAATTAAAATGGATATGAATAAACCCATAGCAATTCATAAACCAAAAATGAGGTGACTCCTTTGACCTAAGATGCAGAGCTGTTTGCAAGGCTAAGAAATATTACTATACATCTGTAGATGGGAAGGATACTGTGATCAGAACTGAGACAAGATAGAGCTTTTGTGTGATTTTAAAAAGGGCTGCCCACCTGGGCCCAGGCAGCACACTAGTTTGGAGAGCTGATAATGCTTTTCTGAAGGGCTGGAGTGGTGTTCTAGGGCTCAAGGTTTGTGAGCTTTGTGAGTGGAACTTGGCGATTTCAGAATTTAATACAATCCCCCAGCAGAACATTTTTGGGAAGATCACAAAAGCCCATCATCTCAAGCAGCAGCCATGTATTTCATTTTATGTGTACCTGTGACATTAATAAGAAGAATAGCTACTATTTATTTAATGTATTCTGTGTGCCAGGTAGTGTGCTAAATACTTTAAATGAATTATCTAATGTTATTATCAAAAGAACTATATGAAACAACGCTTGTTATTAACCTCATATTGCAGATGAAGGAAATAAGCTTTAGAATAATGATTTAGAGTGTAACAAAGGCAGGACTCAAAACTCAGGCCTGAGTCCAAAACCATACATTTAACCATTATACTCTGTTTCCTTTAGTATCTTTATCTTTGTACTTGAAAGAAAAAGATGATATCCAGACTATCTTTTTCACGACTTTTCTTTCTTTCCCTATCTCCCACTGGCAAGCTTCTCTTCAATTAATTAATACTCATAATGTAGTTCTTCATGTTGCAATGTGATAATTTAGAAATCAAATGTCAAGAGTTTAACTTCCCTGTTAATCCTTTTGTATCATGCTGTTTACTTTGTGATGCCTTTATTCTCCTGGGAAAAGAAACAAAAAAGACAAAAACTTGGCTGTTTCTGAAATGTAACAGGCTTAACATTTTTCATACTTTCATTTGATGTGCTATAGCCACCTAGTATTTTGGAAATAAATCTTCTTTACATAAATTCTAATATTCTTAACTTTATGGTGTATTTTGTCAATTTTTTTTCTATGTAAAGCATTCCTGACTTTTTATAAGCAAACCAAATTGTCTCAATCAAGTCTTTCGATTTTCTATTCTTATGTCTGGAGCAACATATCTTTCTGAATTCTCTTCCTCCCAGAATTCAGTAAAAGCTCATTGTTTTTGGTCTCTCGAATAAAGAATTAATAATAACTTGGAAATTGAATAGGCTCAAATGATTTATATTTTAATGTTCTGGCACATGTCATGGGTGCAACTTGGTTCTCCTAAATCCACTGAGTTTTTCTTTATTCTTTCTATTTACATTCACTTTCTCCTGTGAAAGAGAATGAGGTCATTTTTTGAGGGAGTTTGCCCAAAGTAGCTCCTTCTGCAGCTAAGGAGAATTCAGCTTCTGAAGAACAAACCAAGCCTAGATAGATATAAGGAATGAAGCTCTGCCTTGGGAGTCTCAAGGCACACATCTTTTTATATTTGTCAACAGTCAGCCTTGTTCTTTTCTTTGTAAAAAGAATCAGCTTTTCTTTTGGCATTACGTTTTGTCAGCTCCAAAAGAAAAACAATGTGTATAAATTATTAGGACATTGTGATTAATGAACTTCACTTAAAAATGCGTCTGAAAAAACCTTTAGAATAATGAGCTTCTGACTGAAACTTGTGTATCTCTAGTGACTGATTCATATTCCAAATAATACATTTTTCATTCTTCTAATTAATTTTTGGATCTTTGCTAATTATGGACTATGGGAAAATTCAGGAATAAAATTCTATGGGCAAATTTTTCATCAAACAAAAAAATCGGGCTTCCCTGGTGGCACAGTGGTTGAGAGTCCGCCTGCCGATGCAGGGGACACAGGTTCATGCCCCGGTCCGGGAAGATCCCACATGCCACGGAGCGGCTGGGCCTGTGAGCCATGGCCGCTGAGCCTGCGCATCTAGAGCCTGTGCTCCACAACGGGAGAGGCCACAACAGTGAGAGGTCCACGTACAGCAAACAAACAAACAAACAAAAACAAAACAAAAAAGTCAAGCACTTATATCTATTGCTGTCATAGCATAAAATATGATGGTAAAATAAACTATGATTTTTATTGCATGCATTTGCATTCTTGTTATCCTTGAAAGTTTAAGTTTTACTTATAATGATTGCTTTCAATACTGTTTCATCAGATTCTTAGTATGTTCTCATTCAGTGCAACTTGCCATGATATATACAAATAAGGCATTATATAAACACTAGTAAAATATGAAATTCTAATAATAGTACAATTAAGTCATCATACTCAAGATATTTACTATTGCATCAAATTCCATTGCCTACATATCTTAATAAAATTGCCCTGTTTTATGAGAAAGACGTATAGAAAATAAGTCTCAAAAGATTTTCATGTGTAAAAGATGCCAAAATTTGATTCACATTTCTTAATTTTAAGAGGCATAATGATCTCTAATGGTACAAGAAACCAAAAATACACATTATTGCCATGGAGTTAAAGAATCTTCCACTTGTGACAGCAACCAACTTAACGAGCCAATTCTAGCAATAATTGAGTTTCTGTGATTTTCTTTTAATTTCACTACCTGATGATACCTGAGAGCTGTAGACTTTATTTCAGAATCCCATTAGGAACCATTATGAGATCCTATTTCCTGGGGTTTTAAAATCTAATTGTTAGTCAATGTGTTACAGTAAGCCTAGCTTTCTGTTTGATTCTCATGGCTGTACGTGGTGGGAAAAAAACAAAAGAAGTATGTTCCATCATCCTGTCAAGGAGGTTTCTTAACAAATTACCTTTCCCCTCAAAAGAAAACACAGAGAGACTTTTTTGTTGCTTTAACAATTCTCATAGTTCATATCTTCTTTTCTAAGCTATTAAAGGGAACAAAAACTGAAAACCCATAGAGCACAGACATCCTGACAACTGATGTCCTTAAGATTTATGAAGAAAATTAAGTATTTAATAACTATGTAAGAGTAAGCTATGCTTCTTAAGGATATTTTAGATCTGTTCATAAGCCTCTGCCTTGTCTAAGAATAAAAGTACCCCACATAGATTCCATTTGACCTGCAAGAACATTTGACTTAAAGTTTGAAAATTGATTATTTCCTTTTCCTTTAGTAATTTTGTCATGAAAGATGTTCTCTGCATCAATTATTTTCATAAGATTTCATAACTGTTTTCTAGTTCTAGCATATTGCTGGATTCTTTTAAACATTTTTTGAACCTCACATCTTCAACACAGTCAAATTAATGTTATGTATCCATAAGTCTCACCAGTGTTATAACTCCAGAGTGAAACATCTAAAGCTAGGGGAAGATTAAATTGCATATTAAATTAGCTGAATTTTTGGTAAACCTTGGGGGGGATGCACTTAGACTAGAATTACTTCACATCAAAATCATTTTGACAAAAACAAAAATGTATCTGCGGCTTGGTTCAAGGTGTAGATTTGTTACTGCTTTTCCGTTCTGTGGAGGATACTCCTCCAATTGTTTTAAATAAAAGCCCTTCAAAGTTCACAGAAAGAACAAACTGCTGTTTGAACATTAAGACAGCATGATTCTTATATTTCTTATTGGTCTAAGGAAGAAGACCCGAAGGCACATCTGTCTTCCTTCGAAATTGTAAAGATCTTGGTCATTTGCTTTTACCTTGAATTGGGGAAAGTAGTTTACAAGTGGTCTCAAGTTGATCTGTAAAAACACCCTGAAGTGGCCCTGTTGCAGGTCAAGGACTTGGTGTGCATGTCTGTCCTGCCTTCCATGTATGCAACAATCTTGCTGTGATTTTCCAGGTTTCACTAAATACATTAGATTATGTAAATGTGAACTCAACATTCAGATCCCCCTCAGTCTGTCACAGACCATCCTGATCTATAGTTCCATCGTTCCCCTCTAGCAACAGTAGCAGAGAAGCACATAAAAACAAGATAGCATGTGCATTCTGCTCAAGAGCTGGTCATAACAGAGGACCTTCAGCCCCTCCCTTGCTGCATTTCCCATTTATCTACAGACTTCTAAAACCATTAAACAGTTCAGACCAGTTAAGTTTTTCCAACGAAAGTCAAAATAAGTGCAAAAAAAAGTTATATCATCAATAAAGCAACCCTTTGGAGAGGGGAAATCTGGAGTTAAAACATTGCCAGAGAAACTGAAAATAAATCTGCAAACTCCAATAACTCCTCGGAATTAGGGATGAGATTTAGTCATTGAAAAAAGTGTTAATTTATATCAATTACATCATTTCTCAACAATGAGTTGTGCTAAACACTGTATTTAGTATTATACATTTTTTCCCATTAACTGTTAATACGTAAAATAGTCAAAGAAGAAGACATGAACTTCTCTGATTTACAAATTAAAAGCAACATTGCCAGAGATTTTCAAGGTCACCTAGTTAGTAAGAAACAAAGATAGCTTTTAAACTCAGATCTTCATGACTAAAGTCTACTTGCTATACTCCATAGCCCATTAAAACCCATAGTCTTAAGTCAGTGAGAAACATATAAGTTCTTGAGAAGGAAAATCAGAAGTTTAGTTACATTATGTGGTTTTCTTCTGATTTTAATGCATCTCTGCTTACAGCTTTTCACTGGCTTCTTTGATTCCAAAGGCATTGATAAATGCTTAACCACAAGCGTTTTATTCTGTATACTTTGCTGAACTCACTCTACTTTGGGCTGATGCCTTTGAAATATAAATAAAGTATAAATAGAATCGAAGTATGCCATGAGTTCCTGCTACACAAACAAAGATTTAGAGCATCAGCATATCACATTATAAGAAAAACCAGACATGAATATCAGATCAGATACTGTCCTTTAGAAGACAGAAGGCAAATAGATGTTTAGCCACCATTTTTCTTCAGTTATTAGGCCAAACAGAGGAACTCACAATAAGATGATACGTTTACATTAACACTTGTCAGCTATGTCTGCAAATGTAATCTATTTTGAGGTAGATAGTACACACATAACTTTATCCAGGGTTAGTTTTGTCATTCAGCAGTTATTTATTAATATGTTGCCCAGGAAATTCCCTGGCAGTTCAGTGGTTAAGGTTCCATGTTTCCACTGCAGGGGATGTGGGTTCAAACACTGGTTGGGGAGCTAAGACCTGCATGCTGCATGGTGCAGCCAAAAAAAAAAAAAAAAAAAAAAGTGTTGACCAGATAATTCATTGTCCAAGCTGGGATACTTTAAGAATGAGTAGGGCTGTTCATGATATTCTGGAAATAAAAGATATAAATGAGAATATGCCAGGAAAATTGTGGTATGTAGTCATTCTGTTTTTGAAATGTCTACTTTACGTTTAAGATTGTTTCAGGCACTATGGAAGGACATAATGAAATTAGCAGATAACCTCAAAAGTTAGCAGTATGGTTAGAGAAATAAAATTTACCTATGGTACCTCTAGAAGATAATACAAAAGAATATGTCATTAACTGCTAAATATAAGGTACTTTCTGATAGTGCTGTAGTAATTTCAGTAAAGGAAAGTTTCTTGTGGGAAGGCTTCAAGCAGAAAAAATGAACTTTGCAGAGTCTAGGAATCAGGACTATTATACAAAAAGGTAAAATCTAAATAGCATTGATTGCCAACTTTCAACCTCTTTTCTACCTGCATTGCTCTGTTAATAATTCCTCTGGTAAACAAAAAGATGATGAATAGATAAAAAAGGTGAAGATTATAGAAGAATCCTGCATTATTATCCATGCATGAAACTACCTTGTACCTAACTTAGAGAACAGATTAATATCTTTCAACATTATGTCATGACTCTAAATAAATTTATTAAAATGTTTCTTTTTGTATTTAGTCAATTTGCCCTTCCGTAGAAGAATTGCATCAAAAACCTATTGCTACAACACGGTGCTAACAAATTATCCCAAAACTTAGTTCTTGCAACAAGAATAGGTTCCCACTGGTACAAGTCTCTTGGTAGACAATGGTTCAGCTGATCTAGATCTGACTTGGCTGGGCAGCTCTGCTCCAGACTGTGTATTGACGAGACTTGGATCCAGACAGTGGTTCAGTGCACTATTATTCCATTTTGCTTGTTTTGGAACCCAAGCAAAAGGAGCAGCAGCTACCATAGGCATATTACTTTTAAAATAAAGTCTTAGAGCACAAGCATAAACAGAACCATATGGACATACTTAAGGCCTCTACATGTGTTACATCCACTAAAACTGCACTGGCAAAAGCCAATTGTTTTGTCATGCCCAGCATCACTGGGATGGGGAAATATGTTCCACCTACAACTTTAAACAGTTTTTATATTTGGAGGAAAATAAAAAACAATGCATATTATCTTTATCATATTGGAGATCCAAGTCAAGGTCTGCGTAAACAAATTTATGTTTAAATAAATAATTATTATTTATTCACTGAAAAAATTTTCTTTGAAGATATATTCTGTGATAGACATGTTACTAGCACAGAGTATAAGAAATAAGACATACAGCTTCCTCTGGAGCAGCCTAGAGTCTATATCAGAGGACAGTGTATGAGCAAAAACAAACTTGTGATACAAGTTTAACTTAGCTATAGTGATATTGATAATGTTATGTACAACTGCAGAACTACAGAGGGATTACTGGGGGACCTGACGCTTTCTAGAACTAAAGTGAAGGAGTTAATGGCGACTTTGGGTATAGGTTAATATAAAGCAGGCTCCAGGACAATATCTAAAGACCCTCTTTCCTGCCTTCTTTTCAAGTACTGTGTTGGAACCATATGAGAACTGCTTAATTGTTCAATATTGCAATTTTCAGTTACTTTTTAAATATGTCTTTATTTTTCTGAATAAATAATTTGCCCAGTATCCAACAGTTATTTAGGATAGGAATTATAGATTTCATAAAAATACTTTTACATAAAGTGGCTGAGTAATTTAGGACACTGGTTGTCAAAGTTGAGTGTGCTTAAAAATCACCGAGGGGGGCTTCCCTGGTGGCGCAGTGGTTGGGAGTCCGCCTGCCGATGCAGCGGACACGGGTTCTGTGCCCCGGTCCAGGAGGATCCCACATGCCGCGGAGCGGCTGGGCCCGTGAGCCATGGCCGCTGAGCTTGTGCGTCCGGAGACTGTGCTCCGCAACGGGAGAGGCCACAACAGTGAGAGGCCCGCGCACAGCAAAAAAAAAAAAAAAAAAAAAAATCACCGAGGGTAGCTTGTTAAAGAAAAATTCTAGGTCTACATTCCAAATATTCTGATAGAGTATTATAGGGTGAGGGCTGGGAAATTACATTGTTAAAAATCAACTTCTCTGTATCCAATACCCAGGTAATTCTGAGGGGAAAATAATGTGTTTATAATGTGAATACAGTGGGCCCTCTGTATCCACATGTTTCCCATCCACAGATGTGGAGGGCTGACTGTACTACAGCATTTTATATAAAGGACTTGATCATCTGCAGATTTTGGTATATGCGGAGTCCTGGAATCAATCCTGAGCAGATACCAAGCGACAGGTGTACATTACTTTATTCTAAGTTATCAGTGTGGATAACTGCGGTGGATTTACTTCGCAAAATTCTGATTTTTTGTTATCTTAATGATCTAGAATCAGATATTCAGTTTTGTTAATAGAGATAGTTTCACAGGGGCCATGAGGTCCCATTAAAGATTAAGTGAAAGGAAAAAAAAAGGCTAAACGACTTTGCCCAGAGCAGGACGAAGAGTTAAAGAGAAGTCACAGCATATGTGTAACTTCTGCTCATTTTTAAATATATATGATTAATTAAAAGAAATACAATTAAAATACATAAGCACAAGCTAAAAAAAATGGACAAAATAAATTTTAAATATAAAATATTTAAAAGAGTAAAAGTAGTAAAAATAGTATAAATTTTGTATAAGATAAAATAGTTAAGAATAAGAGACTATGAAACAACAAAAAATAAAACTAAACACCACAAGATAAGTCTTAAACTGGTAAAAATTTTAAGAAGGTAATTAGGTAAAAGTTATATGTAAACCTAAGGCTAAAGAAAGGAAAGACGAAAGAATATAGTACCTAGAAAAGACATAGTAAATTCAGAATTTTTAGATACAGTGAAATTGATAAAACAATTATATTTTTTTTAAAAATAGTCTATTTTGTCTTATATATAAGTATTGATATTCCAGCTTTCATTTGATTTCCATTTGCATGGAATACCTTTTTCCATCCCCTCTCTTTCAGTCTGTATGTGTCTCTAGATCTGAAATGGGTCTCCTGTCAACAGCATCTATACAGGTCTTGTTTTTGTCTTTTGGTTGGAGCTTTTACTCCATTTAAATTTAAGGTGATTATTGATATGTGTGTTCTTATTGCCATTTTGTTAAATTATTTTGGATTTGTTGTTGTAGGTCTTGTTTCCCCTTTCTTCTTTTGTTCTCTTCTCTTGTGATTGATATCTATCTTTAGTGTTATCTTTGGATTCCTTTTTCTTTTTTGTGTGTACATCTATTAAAGATTTTTGGTTCGCAGTTACTGTAAGGTTTTGGTATAGGAGTCTATATATATATATATATATATATATATATATATATGATTGTTTTAGGTTGCTGATCTCTTCAAAAGAATTTTAAATACCCTATATTTGTACTCTCCTCCCCTCACTAGTTTCGATATAATATTTTATATCTAATTGTTTTATGTATTCCTTAACTGTTTATTGTGTATACAGATGATTTTACTACTTTTGTCTTTTAACTTCCCCACACAGTGGAATATTATTCAGCCACAAAAAATAATGAAATAATGCTGTATGCAGCAACATGGATGGACTTAGAGCTTATCATATTAAGTGAAATCAGAGAAAGACAAATATCATGTGATAATGCTATAGGTGGAAACTTAAAAAATGATACAAATGAAATTATTTACAAAATAGAAATAGATCCACAGACATAGAAAATAAACTCATGGTTACCAAAGGAGAAATGGGGGGAGGGATAAATTAGGAGTTCGGGATTAAAATATACACACTATTATATATAAAATAGATAACTGGGCTTCCCTGGTGGCGCAGTGGTTGAGAGTCTGCCTGCCGATGCAGGGGACACGGGTTCGTGCTCCGGTCTGGGAAGATCCCACATGCCGTGGAGTGGCTGGGCCTGTGAGCCATGGCTGCTGAGCCTGCGCGTCTGGAGCCTGTGCTCCGCAATGGGAGAGGCCACAACAGTGAGAGGCCTGCGTACCGCCAAAAAAAAAAAAAAAAGATAACCAACAAGGATCTACTGTATAGTACAGGCAAGTATACTTAATATCTTGTAATAACCTATAATGGAAAATAATCTAAAAAAGAATATATATCTACACACACACACACACACACACACACACACACACACACCAAATCACATTGCTGTACACCCTAAACTAACACAACATTGTACATCAACTATATTTCAATAAAAATTGAAAAAGAAACAGAATTACAAAGAGATTAAAAGAACATAATGGTAAAAGTAGCTAAAATAATAAAGGAAAATAAGGAAAAAAATGAAGGCAAAAGAAAAAATAAAGTAAGGAGGAAAAAGTAAAAGCTAAAGAGGGTACTAATAATAAATATAAGACATAACATTTGTACAAAGCCAAAATGGCCTCATGTACCAGCTGCAGAAGCTTGAAAACTTATTCAGTTTTAGGGCCAATGTTTGGAGTCAGGGTCAGGAGTCAGAAAGAAAAACTCTTGGCTTTTTTCTTTTCTCTCACACTCCTGATAACTAGCCTACTAAATTTTCTGTACAGAAAGGCCAAAATCAAATACTTAGCAGGTCACATTTTTTAACTTCTGCAGCAACACCTCACATGCCCTTCCACCAGTGAGAAGAATGACCATTTAAGAAAGTTGCTTTGCTTTATGTGTGAAACACCTCCACTTGTTGACAAGAGTGGGAGAATAGTCCTTTCCTCTGCTTCAGGGATAACTTACTTATACCCCACTTATTATGTAGGATTTATTTGCATCTAAAAAAAAGCCTTTTTGATTATCAGGAAATAGTCATAAAATTTTGGGCAAAAACCCTAAATATTATTGATAATAAAATATTTTATCTTTTTATGTGCCTATTGGCCATCTGCATATCTTCTTTGGGAAAATGCCTACTCAGGCCTTTTGTGGGTCATTTTTTAAGTGGGTCATTTTTTGATACTGAATTGTATGAGCTGTTTGTATATTTTGGATATTAACTCCTTATCAGTAATATCATTTGCAAATATGTTCTCCCATTCAATATGTTGTCTTTTCATTTTTTCAGTGGTTTCCTTCACTGTGCAAGAGCTTTTAAGTTAAATTAGATACCATTTGTTTATTTTTGCTCTGTTTCCTTTGCCTTAAAAGACAGATCAAAAAAAAAGAAATGTTGCTACAATTTATGTCAAAGAGTGTTCTGCTTATGTTTTCTTCCAGGACTTATATGGTTTCCAATCTTATATTTAGGTCTTTAATCCATTTTGAATTTATTTTTGCATATGGTGTTAGACACTGTTCTAATTTCATTCTCTTACATGTATCAATAGCTGTCCAGTTTCTCCAACACCACTTATTGAAGAGACTGTCTTTTCTCATTATGTAGTCTTGTCACCTTTGTCTTAGATTAATTGACCACAGGTGTATGAGTTTACTTCTGGGCTCTCTATTCTGTTCGAGTGACCTGTGTGTCTGTTTTTGTGCCAGTACCATGCTGTTTTGATTACTGTAGGTTTGTAGTATAGCCTGAAGTCAGGGAGTGTGAAACCTCCAGTTCTGTTCTTTTTTCTTCAGATTGCTTTGGCTATTTGAGGTCTTTAGTGGTTCCTTATAAATTTTAGGATTATTTCTTCTAGTTCTGTGAAAAATGCCATGGTAGCTTGATAGGGATTGCATTGAATCTGTAGATTGCTTTGGGCAGTATGGACATTTTAAGAGTATTAATCCTTCCAAGAACACAGAATATCTTTCCATTTCTTGGTATCATCTTCAGTTTCTGTCATCAGTGTTTTATAGTTCTCTGAGTATAGGTTTTTCTGTTCCTTGGTTAAGTTTATTCCTAGGTATTTTGATTTTTTGATGTTATTATTATTATTATTATTTTGTGGTACGCTGGCCTGTCACTGTTATGGCCTCTCCCGTTGAGGAGCACAGGCTCCGGATGCGCAGGCTCAGCAGCCATGGCTCACAGGCCCAGCCGCTCTGTGTCATGTGGGATTTTCCCAGACCGGAGCATGAACCCGCGTCCCCTGCATCGGCAGGTGGACTCTCAACCACTGCGCCACCAGGGAAGCCCTTGATGTTATTTTAAGCAGGATAGTTTTCTTTCTGATGGTTCATTATTAGTGTATAGAAAAGCAGCAGATTTCTGTATATTAATATTGTATCCTGCAACTTTAGCAAATTCATTTATTCTGATAGTTTTTCGGTGGAGACTTTAGGGTTTTCTATATATAGTATCATGTCATCTGCAAATTGTGACAGTTTTATTTCTTTACTTCCAATTTGAATGCATTTTATTTCTTTTCCTTGTCTGATTACTGTGGTTAGAACTTCCAATACTACATTAAATAGAAGTAACGAGAGTGAACATCCTTGTCTTATTCCTGGTTTTAGAGGAAAGGCTTTCAGCATTCACCGTTGAGTATGATGTTATCTGTGGGTTTGTCATAAATGGCCTTTACTACATTAACTTCTCTCTAAACCAATTTTGATGAGAGCTTTTATCATGAATGGATGTTGAAATTTGTCAAATGCTTACTTTGCATCTATTGCAATGATCATGTGATTTTTATCCTTCATTTTGTTAATGTGGTGCATCACATTGATTGATTTGCAGATATGAAACCATCCTGGCATCCTTGGAATAAATTCCACTTGATCATGGTGTATGATCCTTTTTTTTCTTTAATATTGTTTAATTCTATTTGCTAGTATATTGTTGAGAATTTTTTGCATCTATGTTCATCAGAGATACTGGTCTGTAGTTTTCTTTTTTGCCTTGTAATTTTCTTTTTTATGTAGTGTATTTTTCTGGTTTTGGTATCAGGGTAATGGTGGCCTCCTGGAATAAAGCTGGGAGTGTTTCCTCCTCTTCAACTTTTTGAAATAGTTTGAGAAGGATAGGCATTAACTCTTCTTTATATGTTTTGTGGAATACATATAAGTTGTATTCCATAACTTATAAGTTGTCTGGTCCTGGACTGTTGTTTTCTGGGAATTTTTTAAATTATAAATAAATTCAATTTTACTACTCATGACCAGTCTGTTCAGATTGTATATTTCTTCATGATTCAGTCTTGGAAGCTTGTATGTTTCTAGGAATTTGCCCATTTCTTCAGTTCATCCAATTAGTTGGGCTATAACTGTTATTAATATTCTCTTATATCTCTGTGACTGGTTGTTATTTCTCCTCTTTCATATTTTATTGATTTGGGTCCTCTCTCTTTTTTTCTTGATGAGCCTGGGTAAAGCTTCTCAACTTTTTTTAACTTTTTAAAAATCCAGCTCTTGGTTTCATTGATTTTTTTATTGTTTCTTTTGTGTCTATTTTATTCATTTGCTTTTTGATCTTTTTTTTTTAAATTGAAGTATAGCTGATTTACAATATTAGTTTCAGATGTACAGCATAATGATTCAAAAATTTTATAGATTATACTTCATTTAGAGTTATTAAAGATAATGGCTATATTTCCCTATGCTGTATAATATATCCTTGTTGTTTATCTATTTTATACATAGTAGTTTGTTAGTCTTAATCCTATACCCCTATCTTGCCCCTCCCATCTTCCCTCTTCCTACTGGTAACCACTAATTTGTTTTCTATATCTGTGAAGCTATTTCTGTTTAGTTATATATATTTATTTTATGTTTTTAGATTCCACTTATAAGTGATAGCATATAGTATTTGTCTTTTTCTATCTGACGTTTCATTCAGCATTAATGCCCTCTAGTTTCATCTGTATTGTCACAAATGGTAAGATTTCCTACCTTACTATGGCTGAATGATATTCTATTTTATTTATATATATATATATATATATATATATATATATATATATATATATATACACATACATATTTGCCTTATCCATTCACCCATCCATAAACACTTAGATTGCTTCCACATCTTGGCTATTATAAATGATGCTTCAGTGAACATGGGGGTGCATATATCTTTTAAGTTAGTGTTTTCATTTCCTTCAGATAAATATCCAGAAGTGTAATTGCTGGATCATATGTTAGTTCTATTTTTAGTTTTTTGAGGTACCTCCATACTCTTTTCCATAGTGGCTGTACTAATTTACATTGTCACTATCAGTGTACAGGGATTCACTTTTCTCTGCATCCCTGTCAACATTTGCTATTTGTAGAGTTTTTGATTTTAACCATTCTGACACTTGTGAGGTGATATCTCATTGTGGCATTGACTTTCATTTGCCTAATGATTAGTCATGTCGAGCTTCTTTTAATGTGCCTGTTAGCCATCCTTAGCCTTCTTTAAAAAATGTCTTTTCTGGTCTTTTTCCCATCCTCTCTGGTCTTTATTATTTCTTTCTTTCTGCTGACTTTGTATTTTTCTTTTTATATTTCCTTTAGATGGAAGGTTAGGTTATTTATTGACATTTTTCTTGGTTCTTGAGGTAGCCCTGTATTGCTATATACTTCCCTCTTAGAACTGCTTTTGCTGTATCCCATAGCTTTTGGAATTTTTTTTTTTTTAATTTGCCTTATTTTCTGATTTCCTCTTTGATTTCTTCATTGACCCGTTGGTTATTTTAGTAGCATGTTGTTTAGTTGCCACATGTTTATGTTTTTCCCATTTTTCTTCTTGTAATTGATTCCTAATTTCATATTCTTGTTGGAAAAAATATTTTATATAATTTGTATCCTCTTAAATTTGTTAGGACTTGTTTTGTGACCTAGCTTGTTATCCTAAAGAACATTCCATGTGTACTTGAAAAGAATGTGTATTCTGCTGTTTTAGGATGGAATGTCCTTTAGGAATCTATCAAGTCCAGTTGGTCTAATGTGTCATTTAAGACCACTGTTTCATTATTGATTTTCTGTCTAGATGATCTGTCTATTTTGTTTTCTTTATTGACTGATTTATTTTATTTATTTATTTTTGGCTGTGTTGGGTCTTTGTTGCTGTGCACGGACTTTCTCTAGTTGCGGTGAGTAAGGGCTACTCTTTGTTGCAGTGTGCGGGCTTCTCATTGCGGTGGCTTCTCTTGTTGCAGAGCATGGGCTCTAGATTCCCGGGCTTCAGGAGTTGTGGCTCGCGGGCTCTGGAGTGCAGGCTCAGTAGTTGTGGCACACAGGCTTAGTTGCTCTGTGGCATGTGGGATCTTCCTGGGCCAGGGCTCGAACCCGAGTCCCCTGCATTGGCAGGTGGATTCTTAACACTGCTCCACCAGGGAAGCCCTGATCTCTCTATTGATGTACATTGGGTGTTAAATTCCTATACTATTTTTGTATTATTGTCAATTTCTCCCTTTATGTCTGTTAATACTTGCTTTATATATTTAGGGCTCCTGTATTAGGTACATATATGCTAATGAGTCTTGTATCCTCTTCAGGTATTGATCTCTCTATCATTATATAATGCCCTTATTTGTCTTTTGTTATGGACTTTGTTTCAGTCTATTTTTTTGATATGAGTATTGCTACCTCAGCTTTGCATGAAATGTTTTTTCCATCCCTTCACTTTCAGTCTGTGTGTATTTTTAGCTATGAAGTGAGTCTCTTGTAAGCAGCATATAGATGGATCTTTTTTAGTGCAATCAGTCACCCTATGTCTTTTTATTGGAGCATTTACTTCATTGACAATTTAAAGTGATAGTAACTAGGTACGTATTTAATGCCATTTTGTTATTTGTTTTCTGGTTGTTTTTCTAGTTCTTTTCTTTTTTTCTTTTTCAGTTTCTTCTCTTGTGTTTTAATAATTTTCTTTAGTAGTATGCTTGTGTTTTCTAGCTCTAGTTTTTGTGTATCTATTGCGGGTTCTTGATTTGTAGCTACCATAGGGTTTGTATATGTTGATCTATTACTATGTCTACATATTTTGAACTGGTAGTCACTTAAGTTCAAACACATTCTAAAATATCTACATTTTGTTCTTTTACTCTCCTCCCTGTTTTGTGTTTTTGATATTACATTTTACATCTTCATGTTTATCCCTTACCTGTTTATTGTAGTTATAATTGATTTTACAATTTCATGTCTTTTAATCTTCCTGCCAGCTTATTTAAGTGATTGATCCACAGTCTTTACTATATATTTGCCTTTCCTAGTGTGCTTTTTAATTTCCTACAGATATTTCTTTCTTTTTGTGCATTAAAAATTATTTTTTATCAAAATTAATGATTCCTATGCAACAATGGTCATCATAGACAAGCAACATATATGAAGAGAGATTAGAAAACCTATTTCTTTCTTTTTTTTTTTTCAAGCTACTAATAGGTTTTTCTTTGTTTGTTTGTTTTTTGCCGTTTTTTTTAAATGGCAGGTTCTCATTAGTTATCTGGTTTATACATAGTAGTGTATATATGTCAATCCCAATCTCCCAATTCATCCAACCCCCCCTTTCCCGTCTTGGTGTCCATACATTTTTTCCATACATCTGTGTCTTTATTTCTGCTTTGCAAATAGTTTCATCTGTACCATTTTTCTAGATTTCACATATATGCATTAATATACAATATTTACTTTTCTCTTTCTGACTTACTTCACTCTGTATGACAGTCTCTAAGTCCATCTACATCTCTACAAATGACTCAATTTCATTCCTTTTAATGGCTGAGTAATATTCCATTGTATATATGTATCACATCTTCTTTATCCATTCATCTGTTGATGGACATTTAGGTTGCTTCCGTGTCCTGGCTATTGTAAATAGTGCTGCAATGAACATTGGTGTGCATATATCTTTTTGAATTATGGTTTTCTCAGGGTATATGGCCAGTAGTTGGATTGCTGGGTCATATGATAGTTCTATTTTTAGTTTTTTTAAGGAATCTCCATAGTGTTCTCCATAGGGGCTGTATCAATTTTCATTCCCACCAACAGTGCAAGAGGGTTCCCTTTTCTCCACACCCTCTCCAGCATTTATTTGTTTATAGATTTTTTGATGATGGCCATTCTGATGGGTGTGAGGTGATACCTCATTGTAGTTTTGATTTGCATTTCTCTGATAATTAGTGATGTTTAGAATCTTTTCACTTGCCTCTTGGCCATCTGTATGTTTTTCTTGGAGAAACGTGTATTCAGGTCTTCTGCCCATTTTTTGACTGGGTCTTTTTTTTTTTTTTTTTTTTTTTTTTTTTGATATTGAGCTGCATGAGCTGTTTCCACTTAGAGAAGACACTTTAACTTTTATTTTAGGGTCAGTTTAGTATTGATTAACTCTTATTTTTACTTGTCTGAGAAGTTCTTTATCTCTCCTATTCAAAATGACAGTCTTGCTGGGTAGAGTATCCTAGGTTTTAGGTTTTCCCCTTTTAGCTTTTTAAGTATATCATGCTACTCCCTTTTGGCCTACAAAGTTTCTGCAGAAAAATCAGCTGATAGTCTTATGAGGGTTCCTTTGTATATAACACTTTTTCTATTACTGCCTTTAGAATTCTCTCTTTAAATTTTTCCATTTTAATTATGATATATCTTCGAGTTCATCTTGTTTAGGACCTTCTTTGTTTCCTGTACCTGAATATCTGTTTCCTTCTTCAAATTCAGGAAGTTTTCACCATAATTTCATCAGATACATATTTTTTACCCCTTTACCCCTTTCTGTCTTTCTTCTCCTTCTGGGACCCCAGTATTCTGAATGTTGGTATGCATGTAAATAGTTGCTTGAGAGGTTCCTTAAACTGTTGTCATTTTTTAAATTAGTTTCTCTTTTTACTGTTCTGATTGGGTGATTTGCATTTTTCTATCTTGCAGACCATGTATACGTTCTTCTGTATCACATAGTCTGCTCTTAATTCCTTCTAGTGTGTTTTTTATTTTACTTATTGTGCTCTTCAGTTCTGATTTTTTTTTAATATTTTCTAGAACCCTGTTGAAATTCTTACTGTATTCTTCTATTATTTTCCCTAATTCAGTTAGCAGTTTTATTGCTAATGCTCTCAAGTCAATCTGGTAAATTATCTCTGTTTCACTAACTGATTTTTTCAGTGTTTTTTTTCTTGTTCTTTCATTTGAAATAACTTTGTCTGTCTTCTCATTTTGCTTAACTTTCTGTCTCTGTGAAATTAGGTGAAACAGTTACCTATCCAGGTCTTGATGTTGTGTCCTTATGTGCGAGTGTCCTTATGTGAAAGTGTCCTTACACAATCTGTGTCTGCCCAGTGGCTTTGGTGGGAGAGCTGTGTCTGATGTGAGCATGACTCATGTCTTCCCCTAGGATGTGCTGGCAGCTAACACCTTGGTAGGAGGTGGGGCTGTAGGTGGAGTGGCTATAGCCAGAGCCAGGTGTGAGCCGCAGAGCAAGAGGGGCTGGATCAGTGCTCAGCATGGGGTGGGTCATGGGTTGGGTGGTCTCAGCTCCAGAGTTCTGGACTGCTTCTGATTTGCTGTCCCCATGACTGCCAAAAATCACTGACCTTACCTTGTTCAGATGCTGTGCTGGGTCTGAGCCAGCTCCATCCACCACAACCATGCATTTTCCTCAGTTTTGGCAGCCTTCACCCTAGTGTGGAGCTGTGCCATGGAGCAAGTGGGCCTAAGTGGGTAGTCAGCTTGGGCTGGGGAGCACACTGGAGCATTCACAGGGAACTGACTGGAGTCCCAGGCAGTTTCAATCTGCTCCCTTCCCTTTTCTAAAGTAAGTAAGAGTGTGTGTGTTCTTCATGAGTGGAGTCTAGGTTTCTTACAGCTCTGCTGTCAGTCCCATTGGTTTTGAAACCAGCTAAGGGGATTCATCCTCCCAGTGTCAGACCCCAGGCTGGGGTACCCAATATGTGGTTTGAACCACCCACCCTTCAGGGAGGATCTCCAGGCCCATATGATCCCCTCTTATTCTGTATCCCCTTCCAAAGACACAGGGCCCGACCTAATTCTTTTCCCTTCCTACCCAATCCTGTGTGGATCTTTACTATAGTCTTAATTATATAAGAGTATTTCTACCAGTCTCAAGTTTATTTTCAGTGAGAATTTCTCCACAGGTAGATGTATTTTTGATGTGTTTGTAAGGGGAGGTCATCTCTGTGTTCTCCTACTCCACCATCTTGATCTTGAGCTATCTACTGCAGCTTTATAGAGATAAGTGACTTCTCTCCTATTTAATTATCAGTCCTTTGGAAATTTATATATATTTAAAATGTATTATAAATATAAATATATAAAACACATATATTATATATCTTCTGGACTTCGAATTTTGAGAGTTTAGGTTTGAGTCTTAGTTCTTGCGGTTACTACTAATGAACATTATTGAACTGTTGCAAGAGTTAATGAAATCACACTGGTAAAATACAAATATTAATATAATGCTTGGAAGATGATCAATAAACATAAATAATGATTATCAGTGTCATTAGTAATATAAATATGATACAAGGTATAAACATATCTCATCAACATAAAGAAAGTGAAATATACATTATATATTTTAGATGTCATAATAGTCTAGTCCCAAAATTAAAAAACAAAAACAAATAACTCCTGACCACTATGAACCCATTATCCTTTGAATACACATTTGTTTAAATATGTAGATTTCACTTTTTATATCTGAAATATAATTTGAAACATTGACTCAAAGTGCAATAGTTCATTTCATTATAATCTTTCTACTTATTATATTTTTATTTTAATATAATCTCAGTACTATAAAATGCTCTTCTCACAATCTCCCAAACTAATCAGTGTTCAGAAAGATGCACCCACCATTATTAATCAACAAAAGATTCTGTCAATCTCATCTCTCAAATGTTAAATTATATTCTCTCCATCAAGCCACAAAGCCCGTTTTGGTATTAAAACATCTTTAATCTCATCATGGTATACTGCACAGTCCACTCCTTTAAGTTATTAATCTCATTATATAACCTCCCTGCCCAAGTCACTACTTCAAAAGGACTTCCCTATTGCTATCATTGTAAAGACCAAAGGAAAAGAAGATAACTCTTTCCAAAGCTCAAAAGGGAAGTGATCTATTCTTTATTATACTTTATTATGTCCTTTTAAAAATCTTATCATGTATTAGCAGTAATATTCATGACACTGGAGTACACTTACAATAGTCAGCTCTTATGGTTATCAAAAAGCTTCACTTTAGCATTTAATCAACGCTAAAAGCCATTTATTGCTTTGGATATTCCCAGCACAATGAACATTATCCATAAGCATTTGTTTTTTCATAGGGAAGCAAGATGGCATAGAAATGGAACATAACTCTGGGAGGGACTTATTTGATTTTTAAAAGGGCATTTTAATTTCCATAATAGCTTCTCCAAAGGAGCCTGCTGAGCAGCCTTTAATCTATCAAGTTTAGGAAAATCTTAAAAGCATTGTCTTGCTGTCTGTAGTTAGGGCTCCTTTCAGGAAATGAGCAGATACCTTGGTGTAGACTCAAGTGAAAAAGCATGTGAAAGGCTGAGTTATGTAGTTGTAGTAGAATTTTCTTCCTTGTATGGTGGATATTGGGACACAGAAAGGTCTCCAAAATCTAAAGTATCCCTTTCTGGGGTGATAATACCACTGTTCTTTCTAATGGAATAGCTTCTTAGAAGGATTTTCATTGAACCTGGATTAAGAGATTTGAATTTCTGAAAGAAAAGGAAGCCCTTCTTCCATCTCATCCCACAAAACATTATCTCTGAAGGCCTTGAAGAGTGATTAAGCTTTTGTTATCTTCTCATTACTGTTACTATACTATTATTAGCCTGGCATAAGTAGCGGTTCAATCAATGTTTCTGATAAAATAAAACCTATTTGTCAGCCTGGTGCTAATAGCACTGAAGGAAAAAGATTCTCTGCTCTGCTCTCTAAGCAACTCAACCAAAAATCCAAAGAGTATTTTTGTTTTGTTTTGTTTTTCTTTGCTTTGCTTTTTGTTTTGTTTTTGTATTTGTCATATGTGACATATAGAAGGCATTTGACACTTGATTAAATCTGTAATCTCTTATTTTCTCTGTTCTCCTACATTTGTGATCACTAATTACCTACTTAACTCATTATTTTTTGTCCTTCTGAAATCTGTTTTGTGGATGTACCATGCTCAGACCCTCAAAAACAAAAACAAATCAAGAAAAATTCTGTTTTGTGGATGTACCATGTTTTGTGAATGTACCATGCTCAGACCCTGTTTTGTGGATGTACCATGCTCAGACCCTCAAAAACAAAAACAAATCAAGAAAAATTCTTCTTTTCTTTCTCTATATTCTTCAACTAATGCTTCTATGACTGAGCTTCAATCTGACATCTTACCATTTTTTGAACTTTATGCTGGAAATTCCTACAAAAGTACCCCATTAGCACTTCACACACAACATTAAACATGCTCATACACAGGCATTTTTTTGTATGTATGTTTGTCTCTTTGGTTATATCATATAGTCCTTGAGAGAAGGGACAATATCTCTTATTCCATTTATTCCACTACAATTGCTCATTATTTTAACATTATGGATGCTGTATCAAGCTGCTGTATAAAGACTTGTGATGAGCTAACTCACTCTTACCACTTCTGTGATTTGCTTTTTGTTTCTTTTTGTTTTTGTTTTTTTTTTTTACATCTTTATTGGAGTATAATTGCTTTACAATGGTGTGTTAGTTTCTGCTTTATAACAAGCTGAATCAACCATACATATACATATATCCCCATATCTCTTCCCTCTTGCATCTCCCTCCCACCCTCCCTATCCCACCCCTCTAGGTGGTCACAAAGCACCGAGCTGATCTCCCAGTGCTATGCAGCTGCTTCCCACTAGCTATCTATTTTACGTTTGGTAGTGTATATATGTCCATGCCACTCTTTCACTTTGTCACAGCTTACCCTTCCCCCACCTCATATCCTCAAGTCCATTCTCTAGTAGGTCTGTGTCTTTTTTCCTGTCTTACCTCTAGGCTCTTCATGACATTTTATTTTCCCGTAAATCCCATATATATGTGTTAGCATACGGTATTCGTCTTTCTCTTTCTGACTTACTTCTCTCTGTAGGACAGACTCTAGGTCCATCCACCTCATTACGAATAGCTCAATTTTGTTTCTTTTTATGGCTGAGTAATATTCCATTGTATATACGTGCCACATCTTCTTTATCCATTCATCCGATGATGGACACTTAGGTTGTCTCCATCTCCTGGCTATTGTAAATAGAGCTGCAATGAACATTTTGGTACATGACTCTTTTTGAATTATGGTTTTCTCAGGGTATATGCCCAGTAGTGGGATTGCTGGGTCATATGGTAGTTCTACTTGTAGTTTTTTAAGGAACCTCCATACTGTTCTCCATAGTGGCTGTACCAATTCACATTCCCACCAGCAGTGCAAGAGTGTTCCCTTTCCTCCACACCCTCTCCAGCATTTATTGTTTCTAAATTTTTTGATGATGGCCATTCTGACTGGTGTGAGATGATATCTCATTGTAGTTTTGATTTGCATTTCTCTGATGATTAATGATGTTGAGCATTCTTTCATGTGTTTGTTGGCAGTCTGTGTATCTTCTTTGGAGAAATATCTATTTAGGTCTTCTGCCCATTTTTGGATTGGGTTTTTTCCTTTTTGTTATTGAGCTGCATGAGCTGCTTGTAAATTTTGGAGATTAATCCTTTGTCAGTTGCTTCATTTACAAATATTTTCACCCATTCTGAGGGTTGTCTTTTGGTCTTCTTTATGGTTTCCTTTGCTGTGCAAAAGCTTTGAAGTTTCATTAGGTCCCATTTCTTTATTTTTGTTTTCTTTCCATTTCTCTAGGAGGTGGGTCAAAAAGGATCTTGTTGTGATTTATGTCATAGAGTGTTCTGCCAATGTTTTCCTCTAAGAGTTTGACAGTTTCTGGCCTTACATTTAGGTCTTTAATCCATTTTGAGCTTATTTTTGTGTATGGTGTTAGGGAGTGATCTAATCTCATACTTTTACATGTACCTGTCCAGTTTTCCCAGCACCACTTATTGAAGAGGCTGTCCTTTCTCCACTGTACTTTCCTGCCTCTTTTATCAAAGATAAGGTGACCATATGTTCATGGGTTTATCTCTGGGCTTTCTATCCTGTTCCATTGATATATCTTTCAGTTTTTTGCCAGTACCATACTGTCTTGACTACTGTAGCTTTATAGTATAGTCTGAAGTCAGGGAACCTGATTCCTCCAGCTTCATTTTTCGTTCTCAAGATTGCTTTGGCTATTCGGGGTCTTTTGTGTTTCCATACAAATTGTGAAATTTTTTGTTCTAGTTCTGTGAAAAATGCCAGTGGTAGTTTGATAGGGATTGCATTGAATCTATAGATTGCTTTGGGTAGTAGAGTCATTTTCACAATGTTGATTCTTCCAGTCCAAGAACATGGTATATCTCTCCATCTATTTGTGTCATCTTTAATTTCTTTCATCAGTTTCTTATAACTTTCTTCATAGACGACTTTAGTTTCCTTAGGTAGGTTTATTCCTAGATATTTTATTCTTTTTGTTGCAATGGTAAATGGGAGTGTTTTCTTGATTTCACTTTCAGATTTTTCATCATTAGTGTATAGGAATGCCAGAGACATCTGTGCATTAATTTTGTATCCTGCTACTTTACCAAATTCATTGATTAGCTCTAGTAGTTTTCTGGTAGCAGCTTTAGGATTCTCTGTGTATATTACCATGTAATCTGCAAACAGTGACAGCTTTACTTCTTCTTTTCCCATTTGGATTCCTTTTATTTTCTTTTCTTCTCTGATTGCTGTGGCTAAAACTTCCAAAACTGTGTTAAATAAGAGTGGTAGGGCTTCCCGGGTGGCATAGTGGTTGAGAGTCCGCCTGCTGATGCAGGGGACCCGGGTTTGTGCCCTGGTCCGGGAGGATCCCGCATGCTGCAGAGCAGCTGGGTCCATGAGCGCATGGTCGCTGAGCCTGAACGTCTGGATCCTGTGCTCCGCAATGGCAGAGGCCACAGCAGTGAGAGGCCCGTGTACCGCGAAAAAACAAAAGAGAGTGGTGAGAGTGGGCAGCCTTGTCTTGTTCCTGATCTTAGTGGAAATGGTTTCAGTTTTTCACCATTGAGAACGAAGTTGGCTGTGGGTTTGTCATATATGGCCTTTATTATGTTGAGGAAAGTTCCCTCTATGCCTACTTTCTGCAGTGTTTTTATCATAAATGGGTGTTGAATTTTGTCAAAAGCTTTCTCTGCATCTATTGAGATGACCGTATGGTTTTTCTCCTTCAATTTGTTAATATGGTGTATCACACTGATTGATTTGCGTATACTGAAGAATACTTGCATTCCTGGAATAAACCCCCCTTGATCATGATGTATGATTCTTTTAATGTGCTGTCGGATTCTGTTTGCTAGTATTTTGTTGAGGATTTTTGCATCTATGTTCATCAGTGATATTGGCCTGTAGTTTTCTTTCTTTGTGACACCCTCGTCTGGTTTTGCTATCAGGGTGATGGTGGCCTCGTAGAATGAGTTTGGGAGTGTTTCTCCCTCTGCTATATTTTGGAAGAGTTTGAGAAAGATAGGTGTTAGCTCTTCTCTAAATGTTTGATAGAATTTGCCTCTGAAGCCATCTGGTCCTGGGCTTTTGTTTGTTGGAAGATTTTTAATCACAGTTTGAATTTCAGTGCTTGTGATTGGTCTGTTCATATTTTCTATTTCTTCCTGATTCAGTCTTCGCAGGTTGTGCATTTCTAAGAATTTGTGCATTTCTTCCAGGTTGTCCATTTTATTGGCATAGAGTTGCTTGTAGTAATCTCTCATGATCCTTTGTATTTCTGCAGTGTCAGGTGTTACTTCCCCTTTTTCATTTCTAATTCTATTGATTTGAGTGTTCTCCCTTTTTTTCTTGATAAGTCTGGCTAATGGTTTATCAATTTTGTTTATCTTCTCAAAGAACCAGCTTTTAGTTTTATTGATCTTTGCTATCATTTCCTTCATTTCTTTTTCATTTATTTCTGACCTGATTTTTATGATTTCTTTCCTTCTGCTAACTTTGGCATTTTTTTGTTCTTCTTTCTCTAATTGCTTTAGGTGCAAGGTTAGGTTGTTTATTCGAGATGTTTCCTGTTTCTTAAAGTAGGATTGTATTGCTATAAACTTCCCTCTTAGAACTGCTTTTGCTGCATCCCATAGGTTTTGGGTCATCGTGTCCCCAGTGTCATTTGTTTCTAGGTATTTTTTGATTTCCTCTTTGATTTCTTCAGTGATCACTTCGTTATTAAGTAGTGTATTGTTTAGCCTCCATGTGTTTGTATTTTTTACAAATCTTTTCCTGTAATTGATATCTAGTCTCATAGCGTTGTGGTCAGAAAAGATACTTTATACAATTTCAGTTTTCTTAAATTTACTAAGGCTTGATTTGTGATCCAAGATATGATCTATCCTGAAGAATGTTCCATGAGCTCTTGAGGAAAATGTGTATTCCATTGTTTTTGGATGGAATGTCCTATAAATATCAATTAAGTCCATCTTGTTTAATGTATCATTTAAAGCTTGTGTTTCCTTACTTATTTTCATTTAGGATGATCTGTCCATGGGTGAAAGTGGGGTGTTTAAGTCCCCTACTATGAATGTGTTACTGTCGATTTCCCCTTTTATGGCTATTAGTATTTGCCTTATGTATTGAGGTGCTCCTATGTTGGGTCCATAAATATTTACAATTGTTATATCTTCTTGGATTGATCCCTTGCTCATTATGTAGCGTCCTCCTTTGTCTCTTTTAATAGTCTTTATTTTAAAGTCTATTTTGTCTGATATAAGAATTGCTACTCCAGCTTTCTTCTGGTTTCCATTTGCAAGGAATATCTTTTTCCATCCCCTTACTTTCAGTCTGTATGTGTCTCTAGGTCTGAAGTGGGTCTCTTGTAGACAGCATATATATGCGTCTTCTTTTTGTATCCATTCAGCCAATCTGTATCTTTTGGTGGGAGCATTTAAGCCATTTACATTTAAGGTAATTAGCAATATGTATTTCCTATTCCCATTTTCTTAATTATTTTGGGTTTGTTATTGTAGATCTTTTCCTTCTCTTGTGTTTCTTGCCTAGAGAAGATCCTTTAGTATTTGTTGTAAAGCTGGTTTGGTGGTGCTGAACTCTCTCAGCTTTTGCTTGTCCGTAAAGGTTTTAATTTCTCCATCAAATCTGGATGAGATCCTTGCTGGGTAGAGTAATCTTGGTTGTAGGTTTTTCTCCTTCACCACTTTAAATATGTCCTGCCAGTCCCTACTGGCTTGCAGAGTTTCTGCTGAAAGATCAGCAGTTAACCTTATGGGGATTCCCTTGTGTGTTATTTGTTGTTTTTCCCTTGCTGCTTTTAATATGTTTTCTTTGTATTTAATTTTTGACCATTTGATTAATATGTGTCTTGGCATATTTCTCCTTGGATTTTTCCTGTATGGGACTCTCTGTGCTTCCTGGACTTGATTAACTATTTCCTTTCCCAGATTAGGGAAGTTTTCAACTATAATCTTTTCAAATATTTTCTTAGTTCCTTTTTCTCTTCTTCTTCTGGAACCCCTATAATTCGAATGTTGGTGCATTTAATTTTGTCCCAGCGGTCTCTGAGACTGTCCTAAGTTCTTTTCATTCTTTTTTCTTTATTCTGCTCTGCAGTAGTTATTTCCACTATTTTATCTTCCAGGTTACTTATCCGTTCTTCTGCCTCAGTTATTCTGCTATTGATCCCTTCTAGAGTAATTTTAATTTCATTTATTTTGTTGTTCATCGTTGCTTGTTTCATCTTTAGTTCTTCTAGGTCCTTGCTAAATGTTTCTTGCATTTTCTCTATTCTATTTCCAAGATTTTGGATCATCTTTACTATCATTATTCGGAATTCTTTTTCAGGTAGACTGCCTATTTGCTCTTCATTTGTTAGGTCTGGTGGGTTTTTATCTTGCTCCTTCATCTGCTGTGTTTTTTTTTGGTCTTCTCATTTTGCTTATCTTACTGTGTTTGGGGCCTCCTTTTTGCAGGCTGCAGGTTCGTAGTTCCCTTTGTTTTTGGTGTCTGTCCCCAGTGGCTTAAATTTGTTTAGTGGGTTGTGTAGGCTTCCTGGTGGAGGGGACTAGTGCCTGTGTTCTGGTGGATGAAGCTGGATCTTGTCTTTCTGGTGGGCAGGTCCACGTCTGGTGGTGTGTTTTGGGGTGTCTGTGGACTTATTATGATTTTAGGCAGCCTCTCTTCTAATGGGTGAGGTTGTGTTCCTGTCTTGCTAGTTGTTTGGCATAGGGTGACCAGCACTGTAGCTTGCTGGTCATTGAGTGAAGCTGGGTGTTGGTGTTGAGATGGAGATCTCTGGGAGATTATCACCATTTGATATTACATGGAGCTGGGAGGTCTCTTGTGGACCACTGTTCTGAATTTGGGTCTCCCACCTCAGAAGCACAGCACTGACTCCTGTGGCTGCAGCACCAAGAGCCTTTCATCCACATGGCTCAGAATAAAAGGGAGAAAAAGTAGAAAGAAAGAAAGAGAATAAAATAAAATAAAATAATTAAAATAAAAGAATAATAATTATTAAGAAAAAAATTTAAACAAAACAAAAAAAAAACCCAAAAATTAAACGGACGGATAGAACCCTAGGACAAGTGGTGAAAGCAAAGCTATACAGACAAAATCTCACACAGAAGCAAACACATACACACTCACAAAAAGAGGAAAAGGGGAAAAAATAATAAATCTTGCTCTCAAAGTCCACCTCCTCAATTTGGGAAGATTCGTTGTCTATTCAGGTATTCCACAGATGCAGCGTACATCAAGTTGATTGTGGAGCTTTAATCCACTGCTCAGAAAGATTTCCCTTTCTCTTTGTTCTCACAGCTCCCAGGGGCTCAGCTTTTGATTTGGCCCCACCTCTGCGTGTAGGTCGCCAGAGGGTGTCTGTTTTTCGCTCAGACAGGATGGGGTTAAAGGAGCCGCTGATTCGGGGGCTCTGGCTCACTCAGGCCATGGGGAGGGAGGGGTACGGATTGCAGGGTGAGCCTGCAGCAGCAGAGGCCGGCATGATGTTGCACCAGCCTGAGGTGCGCCGTGCATTCTCCCGGGGAAGTTGTCCCTGGATCCTGGGACCCTGGCAGTGGTGGGCTGCACAGGCTCCCCGGAAGGGAGGTGTGGAGAGTGACTGTGCTCACACACAGGCTTCTTGGTGGTGGCAGCAGCAGCCTTACCATCTCATGCCCATCTCTGGGGTCCGCGCTTTTAGCTGCGGCTTGCGCCCATCTCTGGAGCTCCTTGAAGCAGCGCTCTTAATCCCCTCTCCTCCCGCACCAGGAAGCAAAGAGGGAAGAAAAAGTCTCTTGCCTCTTCGGCAGGTCCAGACTTTTCCCCGGACTCCCTCCCGGCTAGCCGTGGTGCACTAACCCGTTCAGGCTGTGTTCACGCCACCAGTCTTCTCCTTGCGCTCAGACTGAAGCCCGAGCCTCAGCACCTAGCTCCACCAGCCCCGGCGGGTGAGCAGACAAGCCTCTCGGGCTGGTGAGTGCTGGTCGGCACAGATCCTCTGTGCGGAAATCTCTCCGCTTTTCCCTCCACACCTCTGTTGCTGTGCTCTCCTCCGCGGCTCCGAAGCTTTCCCCCTCCACCACCCGCAGTCTCCGCCTGCGAAGGGGCTCCTAGTGTGTGGAAACCTTTCCTCCTTCACGACTCCCTCCCACTGGTGCAGGTCCTGTCCCTATTCTTTTGTCTCTGTTTATTCTTTTTTCTTTTACCCTGCCCAGGTACGTGGGGAGTTTCTTGCCTTTTGGGAGGTCTGAGGTCTTCTGCCAGTGTTCAGTAGGTGTTCTGTAGGAGTTGTTCCATGTGTAGATGTATTTCTGATGTATCTGTGGGGAGGAAGGTGATCTCCGCATCTTACTCTTCCGCCATCTTCCCCTAGATCTTTTGTTTTTTATTTATTTTGTTTTACAGTGATCTGTGTCAATATCTTCTAAGAAGAACTAATGTTGAGAAATATATACATAGCTACCAAATAACCAAACTTCATTACAGTATGCTTGGCAGCATGCTAAGTGATTTACATATATTATCTTATTAAGTACCACAACAGGGTGACAGCACAGTCACTCTGGTAATTTTTTATTGCCTGTATTAGAGCTGAAGAAGCTGAGACTTGGAACGATTAAGCAACTTGTTCAAGGTCACACAGCAAATGAGCAGTAGAGTCAAGGGTGAAATCCAGGTCTGGCTGACTCCAGAATTTTATGTCCTGGCAACTTCTCAAACAGAAAGCAAGGCTTCAGAGGAAAGGGAGTCAGTATCAAGGCCTGGTAAATGCATTGGTATCAGACCTGAAGGGAACATGTCAAATGGGATAATAATCTTCAGGGAACATGGACAGTGTATTTATGAGAACTGATAAAAGATGAAGAGAGGGTTTTCCCCATATGTTAGCATTGATATGATCCAAGTGTCTTGCCTTCACTGGAAGATAGGTGCATCAGAAATGACCAAGGCTAAATTTCTCCAGCACCGTGGAGAGGATATTCAGAGTCAAAGTTAATATAATTTAGAAAAAATACAGACATGCATTATTTTTACATATACAGTTAAATTTGGAAGGATGAAGTTTTTCTATTTTCCCCTTATGTATTTAAGCTTTATATTATAAAAAATGTTAATTTCATATAGTCTCTAAATTTATAGAAAAGTAATGCAAAATTGGCATTTGTGTTAAAATTTTCAATTTAAAATAAAAAAATACTTTCTTCTTCATGTCTTATCATTTTGTTGTTCTGGCACAGAGAGTGACAAGCAAAGGTCAGAAGCTGTGATCTACAAAGTAGGTAGACATGCAAGCATTAACCTCAGTTAAATTTCTGGGTGATTTGGTGGTTGAATTTCCCAACAGTAAAGTTGCACCTAAAATTGATCAACTTCAGTGTCATCAACAGATGTCCCTAAACCATTAGCAACTAATGGATTGTTTAAAGGACCTTAATAGCTCATTTGTCTAGTCAAAACCCCATCAATTCAACCTTTGCAAACCATACTTGCCTTTCATTAGAAAATTGAGTCCATTGTCCTTTAGTTTTGAAATGACATGTAATTCAAATCAATTAAGGCAAAAAGACCAATTATTTGGTGAATTTGTGACAACCAAAATGTTTTGAATAGCTGATAAAAATTATAGCTACAGAACTGCAGGCTATTTACTGATGAATCAGGTAGAGGAAATAAAAAGGAGATGTATGTAATCTTAACATAAATATGTTAGCTCCCAAAAGGTTTTTAAGTAAGACATGTGTGTCTTCTTTCAACGGCTCCCAGTGGTTTTTAATAATGAAATCCTATATTTAAAGTCTTCTATCTTTTCTATACCTCTTGAAAGTGTTCTTGGCTTAAAAGTTCTCTGTTGTGTCTTACTGTTAAACAGTTTTATTTCTCCTTTTTCTTATCTTCCAATAGTCTTGGTTATAAACTGCAATTTGTTCTATAATTGAAACATAACAACTTTTATTTATAAAATTTGTTCTTAGAAAAAATGAGAGGCATTTTCCATTCATGTTTCTATATTATCTATAGTGATACATCTGATCCAAATGATGGTTAGATAAATGCACACAGCTATGCAAAATTTCAGTGTGAAAATTTTCAAAAGGCTACAGTCATGGGATGTTAATGCACTTTTCATTGTCATATTGTCACTGAAAAGGTAGTTATATACAGTCAGTTACTAATAATGGCTTTACCATCACTCAAAAAACAGTCACATGAATGCAACTATGTGGTGAGGAAGCATATTTGGACATGTAAAATACTGCAACTACATATTATATTCTTGCAGTTTTTACTCTATAATAAATATTCTTAATTTTATTCATACTGACTTCATTTAACATGTTTTGTTGGGAAAAAAAAAACACAAGCTTTTTACTTGGAAATAAATTTCCTTTCATAAAATAGAGGTAAGTGAACAATGTTCTATATTTGATTTAATACAGCCAAATTATTGAAATTTTAATTTAATTGCATTATTTTTTAGAGGAGACTAATTTAAATGCGGGTGTGTCTGAGAATGCCTTGTTAAATGAAAGGTTCTTCTCCCCATTTAAAAAAATTAAAGGGCAATTTAGACACAGTAAAAGTAACCTTTTTGGTGTGCAATTATACAAGTTTTGGCAAATGCATATGGTTATACAAAATCATTAAGATAAAGATAGAGAACACCTTCATTAAATCAGAAATATTTTTCTGGAGGCACTTTGTAAGTAACCCCTACCTTCATCCTCATCCCCTAGCAACACTGATCTGTTATCTTTTTCTACAGTGTAGCCTTTTTCAGATGGCATTATTAATGGAATTATTCAGTATGTAGCATTTGGAGTTTGACACTGCAGAATGCACTATGGAATCATCCATGTTGTGTATGCCAGCAGTTTTCTCCTTTTTATTGCCGAGTAGAATTTCATTTTATAGATATACCATAGGTCATTCAACCATTCCTCAGAAGAGGGACCTTTGGGTTTCCAGGTTGGGGCAGTTATGAATAAAGCTGCTCTAAATATTTGCATAAAGATTTTTGTGAGAACATGTTTTAATTTTACTAGGGTAAATACCCACGTGTAGGATTATTGGGTTATGTGGTAAACATATGTTTAATTTTGCAAGACATGGTCCAACTGTTTCCAAGGTAGTTGTAAAATTTGTCATTTTATACAAGTACTGTTTGAGAGCTCCAGTAGCTTTGCCTCTTTGCCAGCTCTTGGTATTGTCAGATTGGTCTGTTGTGGTATCTAGTTGTAGTTTTAATTTACATTTCTCCAACGGGTAGTGATGTTGGACATCTTTTCACGTGCTGATTTACAGTTTTTTAATGGAATAGTGTTTAAATATTTATCTATTTATGTTTTGGTTGTTAATTTTTATATTGAGCTTTGGAAATTTTTAAATATATTTTAGATATACATATTTTATGTGATATGTGCTTGAAATTATTTCCTCTCAGACTGCCACATTTAATTCTCTTAGTAGTGTCTTTCAAGGAGTAAATTCCTTAATTTTGATGAAATTCAATTTATTAGTTTTTTTTCTTTTATGATTCAAACTTTTGGTGTTGTGTCTATATAATTTCACCTAACCCAATCTCATAAAGATTTTCTTCCAGATGCTTTGTAGTTTTAATTATTGCATTTAGGTCTGTGATTGATTCTGAATTAATTTTTTATATGGTATGAAGTAGGAATACAATTCACTTTTTTGCCTGTGAATGTAAACTTGTTTCATCATCATTTATTGAAAATACTATTCTTTTTCATTGAATTGTCATTATACCTTTGTCAAACATCAACTGACCATGTATGTGTGGACTTATTTCTAAATTCTCAATTCTGTTCCATTGCTCTATGTGTCCATCCTTTCTCCAATAACATACTACCTTGATTTCTGCAGCTTTATAATGAGTCCTGAATTCACGTAGTGTGTCCTCCAACTTTACTCTTCTTTTTGAGTTATTCTAGCTCCTATGCATTTTCATAAATATTTTAGAATCAACTTGTTAATTTCTATACACACACACACACACACAACTCTGCTTGAATTTGGATTGGAATTTGAATTGGATTGAAATTTAATCTTTAGAAGAGTTTAAGGAGAATTATGTAATTTGAAGCTCTGTTTTTAGATGCATATCCATTTAACATTGTTATCATGTCCTTGTAGAATGACATATTTATAATTATTCAATTTTCCTAAGTATAATTTGCAATATCCCTTATTCTGAAATCTACATTGTCTGATATCAATATAGCTACCCCAGATATTTTGGAAAGTGTTTGTGTCTTTCTACTTTAAGTGTTTTGTTTTAATTTTTAGACAGCTTAGAGTTGGCTTAGAGTTGGCTCTTGCCTTATTTTGTTATTCAGTTGAATAATCTGTCTTTTAAAATAAGTGTGTGTTTAGACCATTTACATTTACTTTTGCTAATATGATTAAAGTCTATATTTTGATTTTTTTTTCTAATTTTTTCATATGCTTTTGCTTCTCTTTCACTCTTTTATTGCCATTTTTTGGATTAATTATTATTTTTTACAAATCCATCTTATCTCACTTGTGATTTATTATATATACATATTTTTAAAAATGTGGTTGTTATCCTAGACTTCCCAATATGCCTCTCTAATCCCAGTTTATCTTCAAATAATACTGTACCACTTCATGTATAGTGAAAGTATCTTACCACAGTTTCTCTCCCTCATCCATTGTGCTATTTTATCACATATTTTACTCCTACATATGCTATAAACACATAGTACATTGCTACTATTTTTGTTTAAATCAGTCATTTTTCTATTACAGCAATTACAAGAAGAAAAAATAAAGTATATATTCATCTTTATTATTCTACTCTCAACATTATCAATTTCTTTGTGTAGATAAGTTTTTTTATAAAGTTTATTATATTTTTTATGAGTGAACAACTTCCTTTAAAATTTATTGTATTTAAGTCTTCAAGTAAAGAGCTCTCTGCTTTTCTGTGTCTGAAGAAAAAAAGAAGTCTTTATTGCTCCTTCATTTATGATAGGTATCTTCTCTGAGTACAGAATTCTGGGTTGACTTTCTTAAGCCTAATCAAGAATGTACTTTGTTGTATTCACTGACAAAAATTCTGATGCAAATTTTACCTTTGTTTACCTGTATGCAATATGTTATATTATCTGGCTGTGTTCAAAATGTTCTCTTTGTCTTAGATTTTCAACTGCTTGAGTAACTTGTGACTAGTTTGTTTTTGTTTTAATTGCCTTGCTTGATGTTATGCAAGCTTCTTGAAACTGCCTTTTTAATTTTTCATTAACTTTAGAAACTTCTTATGCACTGTCATCTTTGAATACTTATTCTGCCCCATTTTTTCACTTTTCTCCTCTTATAGATCTACTAGCATGTATGTTAGATTTATATTTTCCCACAGTCCTTGGCTTCACTATGCTCTGTTCTGTTTTAAATTTAATCTTTTATTTTTTCATCTTTGCATTTCAGTTTGGGCAGTTTCTATTGATCTATCTTCAAGTCACTGATTCTTTCTTTATATGTATCATCTACTGATGGGACCACTGAAAACATTCTTTACCAGTGTTAATGTGTATTTCATTTCTAGCATTTCCATTATGTTCTTTTTTTATATAGTTTACCATATGATCATGCATGTTGTCTGCCATTTCCAATACAGCTTTTGATTTATTAACCAAATTTGTTTTAAACTCCCTGTCTGATAGTTCCAACAGCTCTCTCATTTCTGAATCTGGTTTTGTTGATTGCTTTGTCTCTTCACCTTGTGTTGGTTTTTTTTGGTTCCTTGTGTGTCTTGTAATTTGGGGATGAAATCCAGACATCTTATATAGAATAGCAGAAAATTAGGTAAGTAATATTCATGCTTGGAAATGTACATACCCTCTTTTTTCTGTTTTTAATTTCAAAGTTTGAGTCAGTTTAGTTAAGGGTTTAGCTAGATTTGATTTGTTGCTATGCCTGCCTTCAGTGTACCACAGGTTACAAATGCCTCTGAGTTACCTGTGTTTAGGTTGGGGTTGATCTTCCAGAGAGTTTTCCTATTGTTTGTTCCACCCTTAGTTTTAGGTCTTCCCATTACACCTATCTTTAGAGCAGATTTCTCTCTCTTGATTTTTCCCCAGGATTAGACTGCTGTTACTCTTTACATAACCCTTCCTAGGTTGGTAGTGGATGGTGGAGTGGATAATCTCTTCTGCTATGGTCCTATCTCAGTCTTAGGCAGGAGTTATGCCCCTGGTTCTCAGGGATGGGAGACTTCTCAGTGATCCTATCTTTCTTCCAGCAGTAGAGGGACTCCTATGGTCTCAGCTCAGAATATATTCCTACCCTTACCTCAGAAGTAGGGGTTGCTTTTTGTTGCTGTTCTTCCTCCATTAGCTGTAATGGGTTTTGGTCTATGGCCTGAGGGTGATGGTGTTTGTTATGCTTTAGACTTTTGTTCTGTGGGACATATAAGGAAGAAGAATCCCAGTGAGTATTTGTGTCTTTTCCACAGTAACTATTTTTTCTCGTCCTCTAGGCTTGCATCATAAATAAGGCTCTGTCTAGACTCTTGTCCTCTATTAGTCTTTCTTGAGAACATATAGTGAATCCTGTGGAAAAGAGCCTTTAAGTAGATGTCAGTTTCCCTTGTGATTTTAACATCCCAAGTTTCTATACATGTGAGATATCACACTCAACTTTTAGCCATTTATTTAAAATTTCAGCTGAATGTTTCCTCTAGCTTGTATGGCATTTGGCCTCTGTTACAGGAAAGCCAGTAATCCCATTCACTTTTCCCTTGGAGATTCCTGTTTTTCAAAATTTAAGTTATTTGATGGTCAGGAAGTATCATGTACCTGATGTAGTCAATAAAATACATGATCTTAAAAACAATTAACCAGTTGTTGGTGGTGGTATTTTGGTTAGTGTTATAGTGGGAATGCCTAAACCAAAGCCAATAGTGACAATTTAATGAATATGGTAATTACAAGTAATATCTGAGTTAGAAATATGAATGAAGTAACATAAGTATGTCAAGACAGTTAGAAAGATTGTGTTATTTTATTTGATTTGTTTATTTGGTGTTATGTTTTTAGTGTATGTGTTTCCGTGTGAACATGTGAAAGAGTACACGAGTATCTATATGTGAAATACTGTGTATAATGTGGAAAGTATTTGATGGACTTATGAAATCAGAAAATGATGATATGCTTCTATTATAAAAAAGAGGCACCCAATGACTCCCTTTCATCTGACCTAACAAGGCTCCTAGTTTACATACCAGGACATTAATTTTTTATAGATATAAAAAAATGTGGTTTCAGTATATCAAACATTGAATATTTGTGGTTGGTGGAGTGGGGAATCTCTGCTGTTGTGGTCCTGAGACCATAAGAGTCCCTCTACTGCTAGAGGAGAAATAGATTATTGAGAAGTCTCCTATCCCTGAGAACCAGGGGCATAACACCTGCCTAAGACTGAGGTAGGTAGTCCATAGGAACATGAAATTATGTGAATATTAAATAAAAATCATTATGAAAATTCTAATCTCATTATTCATAATGCAGTATATATTGATATGTTTATGGTCTCTGTGTTTTGAATATTGTGGGTTTTTTCCCCTCCTTCTTTCAAAAGAAAGTTCACTTGCTTGTTCTGAGAAATTCAGTATAAAATTTCTATTAGAGAAATATGCATAACATTTTCTAAGATGGGTCTTTGCTTTAAATATTTAATAATATTTTTAAAGCTTGCAAAATTGAATAAGTTAATGCATTTCTGTCATAAAAGTGAAAGATTATGTATTCTGAGTATGTTGAAAAGACTGATGACAGGAATAATTTGGGGCACACATGTTGGGCCTGCTTTTTTGCCATGGGTGGTTCTAATAAAAATTACTTAAATCTGAAACTTCTGGTTTTTATTCCAGAAATGGAAATATCAGAATTAAATAGCTTGTACTCTCTCTCTCATGTTATATAATACAAGATGTGTATAATGGGGCACAGCTTGGATTGGAATTTTGTCTATTAATAAAAACAAAACCTTATTATTCAAAGAAAAACTATATACAATAGCATAAAAGAGAAATATATTACACAATGAAAATTAGGGACCCTGCGATGAAAAAAAATAAAATAAAATAAAACCTCTCCTTTTAGATTTGGAAAAAATTTAAAAATTTTTTGTTGAAGTTTAATCCACATCCAAAAAAGATCACATATCATGAACATACAGCTTGATGGAATTTCTAGCTAAATAGCCTTGCCTAATTGCTCTGAGATAAAATCCTAAAACAAAACAAACAAAAAAATAACCCAGATCATTACCAATAATACTACAGAGGCTTCCGTTTCCTTCCAGTCACTATACCTATGGGAGTAGACTCTACCCTGACTTCTAACAGCATAGATTAGTTTTGTATGTCTTTGTACTATATCTGAATGTCATCTTGTGTATATTTTTCTTCCTGACTTATTTTGCTCAACATTATATGTTTGAAATTTATCCATGTTGTTCTATGTAGTTGAGAATTATCCATTCTCATTGTAGAAGTATGGCACTTCATTTTGTGAACATAGCACACTTTATCCAACGACAGAAATCTGGGTAATTGTCAGTTTGGTGGTTTATGATAAGTGCTGCAATGAACATTCTCATACATATCTTTGGTAAATATATGCACATTATATTAGGTATAAATCTAGGAGTAGAATTGTTGGGTCATCAGGTATGCAAATTTTTAGCTTTGGTAGATTCTGCCATGCAGACTTACAAAGTGGTTTTACTAACTGCTACTCCCGCCAGCAGGTTATGAGAGTTTCAGGTACCCCAAACACTTGTTAATACTTTATATTTTCCATCATTTTACTTTAATTATTATGGTGTGTGTTTTATGGTATCATGATGTGATTTTAATCTGCATTTTCTGATACACAATCACAATGCAGATGAATATCTTTACTTATATTTATTGGTAATTTGGATATCCTCTTTTGTGAAATGTCCCCATAAATCTTTTGTCCATCTATTGGATAAATTCTGTTTTTTCTTAATAATTTGTTAGAGAACTTGATATATTCTAGAAACTAGTCCTTTGCCAGTTATATTTATAGTGAAGATCTTCTCTTATTCTGTGACATTTTTCCATGTTATAAAGGTGACTTCTGATAAACAGAAGTTCTTAAATTTAAGATCAGTTATCATTTTTCTTTTCTTTTATGATTAGTACTTTTTGAGTTTCATTTGAGAATCTGTGTCTATTAACCTCATAAAAATTTTATTCTGTTGATCTCCTTAAAAGCTTTATTAATCTACTTTTCATATTTATATCTGCTATTGATCTTTTACTAATTTTTGGTTATGTAAGAGATAGAAATCCAGATACATTTTTCTCATATAATGTACCCAGCACCATTTATTGAAAAGATCATTCATATCTTAAAGCACCAGTGCCACCTTTGTTGTAAATCAGTTGAGCATTTATGTGTGGGTTTATTTTTTAACTCTCTATTCTATTTAAATGGTAAACTTGTCTATTGTTGCATCAGTATCACATTGTCTAAATCACAGTAATTTTATCTTAGATATTGATAAATGGAGTAAGTTTTTCAGTTTTTCTTACTTCTTCAAGATTGCTTTGACTATTTTTAGCTCTTTTCATTTCCATATGAGTTTGAGAACCTGGTTGTCTATTTACACACACACATGCATATGCACCCTTGCTGACATTTTAATTGGAACTACACTAAATCTATAGATTAATTTGGGAAGAATTGACATTTTTATACTTTGAATTTCCAATCCACGTACAAGTATACCTACTCATTTATTTATCGCTTTTTAAAATTTCTCTCATACTCTTTTGGAGTTTTTAGTCTAGAAGTATTGCACATCATTTGTCAGATTTATTTAAGCATTTGACATATTTTGCTGTTTCTGTAGTTAACTTTATTTTTAAATTTCAGTGTTAGTTATATTGCTAATATGTAGAAATACAATTTATTTGTCTGTTGACTCTGCATACGGTCTCCTTGCTAAAGCATTTATTAATTCTAAAAGTTTTTTTGTAGATTCTTCTGAATTTTCGATGTAAACAATCATGCTTTCAGATAATACTAGTTTCATTCATTTTATCTAACCATTATACTGTTTCTGTCTCCTTTGTTCCTAGGCTTTATTGTACTGGATAGTTAGATATTGAATAAAATTTTGAATAGAAGTGAGGATACTTGCGTCCTTGTCTCATTCCCAATTCTAGGGAGAAAGTTCACAATAATAATTTGATTATTGTATTTGTATTTTCTGTAATCTCGCTTTTTCTTAATATTTTTACTCAATCAGGGCACATTTAAATGTTTAGTGGATTTATTAGTTCAAAGGTGAAAAGAGGGAAGGAAGAGCAAATCAGGAGAAAATTGACAAAGGAATTATAGTGCTTTCTTTCACTAGTTCTTATTCTGCCTGTCTAGATAATATAAATGTTTAAGGAAAACAAGGAAGCAGAAAAAAAGATTCAAAGATGAGAAGAATTCTGAGGCATCACTGACATCCTCTCAGAACTGTGGTTGTAGGGAGTGTAAAAAAAGATTTGATTCTGTGACTTCTGCACAGCTAAAACACTTTATTTTTGAAATGACATCAATGATTGTTATTAAAAATAACAATGAAGAAGTTTAAGGTACCACAAAGAGATGCCATCCTTTAATTAGTCTGTTATAGGGCGAGATCATTCTCTCAAACCAATATGAGGTTGCTTCAGTACATCATTAAGTTTAGGGAGTAGCAAAAAGCCACAGGTGAGGATCAAGCACTAGCTTAGGGTAAGATCTAAGAATAATACACGAATTTTGTCGCTGGGCACAGTTGCAAATTGTATTTTAGAAAACTCATCTCATGTAGTAGGAGGTAGTGTGGCAGATCTTACAGAAAAAGTTATATTAAATTTTAAGTAGTTAATACATTCTTGCCCATCTAGTCTTTATGGACTAGATGATATTAAGGATATTTGGGATATAGAGTTTAGACCAATTTTCCCATTTTCATTATATTGACTTTATTTCATTTATTAATAAAACTCCTTTTGGCAGAATTTGGATACTGAATCTAGCCTTTTAAACTGCAACAACTCTAAAGTATAACCTGGCCAAAGATTCTCCTGAAAACAGGTTTATAGTAAGAAATATTTGCTGGCATAAGAGGGAAATGTTGAAAGAAACAAAAACTACAGCTCTAGGTATATTATGTGTCAAACAATATTACAGGCTCCACCAAAAACATAGAGAAGAAATCAGTTATGTTTTCTTCCTTCATGTTGTCCTGTGTATGTGTGTGTGTGGTGTGTGTATACACATATGCAGTTGTCATAAAGTGCAAAGCCAACTAGTGGAAAAATAGAGTAATAATGGAGATCATAACAGGGACAACTAACACAGTCAAGAGCTGGGGTATAGGAAACAGTTATCTAGCTAATAACTTGATTCATTTTTCTTCTAATATGTATATTGTGGGACTAGTATATGCTAGGCAAAATGAAAACAGTGATGAAAAAATTAAACATGGTTCTTGTGGTTACAAAACCTAGAATCTGGTCTTTTGGGTGAGGGAAAACTAGACAAGCAATCACAAAAATAAATACATACTTTCAAAATGTATAAAATTATAAAGGGAAGGTGGAAGGTGCTTTAGGAAAATGTAATAGGGGACCTTACCTAATCTTTGGGTCAGAAAAGGCTTTCCTAAGAAACTTTAAAGTTGAGATCAGAAGGATGTGTAAGAGTTAACTAAATAAAGAATAATGGCAAGAGTATTCTCAGCATAGACATAGCACCTGAAGGTGCTAAAGGCAAAGAAGGACATGTTATTCAGAAGGTCATTGTGGTTGGAGCAAAGGAGGAGGGAAGCAGGAGATGAGGCTGCAAACTGGGAAAGGACATGGTTAAGGTTATGTAAGACATGTCAATAAACTTGAGCTTTACACTAAGAAATATGATAAGGTCTTTAAGCGTTTGGCAAAGAAATAATCAGAAAAAAATATTAATATATGTACCAGATTCCCAATACAACCTACTGATAACTGTAGGAAACTAAAGTTTTTCACATTAGTTCATGGGTGAATCTGCTTCATTGGAATTTTGCAGCTTGATCTTAAAGAAAAGCAGTGTACCCAGTTCTTCCATTTAGAATTTTTATGCTACTATTTGTGGTTAACAAAACAAAACAAAACAAAACAAAAAACAGCAAAAATGAGGTATTTACCAGAAGTTCAATTATGGCTTCAAGGCCATATTGTGAGGACATTTTCTATCCTCCTCAATTTTTGTCCCTTGTGCTGGTTTTTCTCTCTCTAAAAGTGCATGGATGAGTAAAATAAGAATTAAGGCTGAAAATTTAATCACAACATTTTTGAGTCAAAATGAAAGTCTTAAGAGGAATTTGAATTTTGAGAAATTTCTTTGGCCCTATTAGGTGCTTCCTGTAAGCAGATGTAATCTGCCAGACAAATGAGGTGTACCGTAGTATGAAAAGGGAGGAAAGAACCTAAGTCTAATACTGATATTTATTGTTACTCACACTGGTATTGTTTGAATTCTTGAGCTCTAGACTTTATAAAGTAGTTATTCATTCATTTGGTTATTCATTCAATATTTATTTAGTTCCTACTGTGTGAAGATGTTTGGGATGCATCAGTAAACAAATCAGACAAATATCTCAGTCCTCATGCAATTTACATATAAGAGGGAGATGGGTAATAAACAATAAACATTATAAGTAAATGCAAGCACATTAAAGAATGTTAAATAACATACACTATATAGTATAATGGAAAATGGTAAGTGCTATGGAATAAAGAGGAAAAAAAACAGAGTAAGGTGAACTGAGAGTATTAAGTGAGAGGGGTGGGGAAGGTAGACTAAAATAAGATAAAGTCAAAAGGTAATGAGGATCCATCTTATGCAGGGCCCTCTAAGCAATTATAAGGACTTTGAGTTTTATTCTCAGTGAAATGAGAAGCCATTGGAGGGATGTTTGTACAAAATACTGGCTGCAGTGTTGATAAAAGCCTTTAGAAGATTAAGGGTAAAGACAAGGAAAACTCTACAGTCACCCAGGTAAGAGCTGATGATGTACTTCTCTCCCTCCCCCAACTAGCTACTACCACATTTATTTTCTCCTTGTTACAGGAAAACACTATATGATTTTAATACTGTTCCCAGAAATTCTCCTACTGTTATCTCCATCTCCACTTAAGTCTGGTTTTTACCCTGAAGCCGCTCTTGTTAACGTCAATAATGACACAACCTGTTAAATCCAAAGGTTAAATTTCAGTCATTTTCATTTTCCCATCAGCAATAGCTGACATAGTTGGTTACTCAATCCTTCTGAAATAGTTTATTTTAACTTTGATGGAGGAATACTGTGCACTGTTGGTTTTCTAACTTCCTCTGTGGTCATTCCTAGAATGCCAACAAAGGAAAAAAAACACTGATTGTCTTGGATACCAATTGCAATGTTCAGACAGAACTTTTAAAAAGGCAGTTTGGAGAGTGTGTCTTATCTCCTAAAGACATAGGATCAAGCTCAGGGCCTAATCGCAACCTAAGTAGAATTACAGAGCAAATTAAGTGTGCAATTCTACCATATCTCTATGCTAAGAAATGGTTATGGTTGTAAAAGAATGGGAGGTTGGGATATGGGATGGGCATATTAGGGAAGAAAACAGGTAAAGGTGAGAAATTTGAATTCCCCAATACACCTGGAATTTCTTGTTAATAAAAGAAACTGCTCTCTAAATAAGCTGGAGCAAGTTGTGTTTCAATGGAATGCCAATTTTCTCAGGCCTAACTCCCAATTCTTTTATGGCCTCCAGGTAGAGGAAGATCTAGATGCCAACATAGTTTAAATGGAGAAGTGCAAATACTAATCTAGAAGGAAAGAGCTGTAGAACCCTGGCAATTAGTATCAGTAAAAGTCTGGAGAGCATGAATGAGAGGGACTTTAAGGTTGTTAGGCCAAGCAGCATGAAATGTAAAATCAGTATGGGTTGAATTTACTGAAATGAATGTATTCACTCAGCGTTTATGATTTGTGTTGATTTAAGTGCTGTAAGTGAATATGAGTAGTATTCTAAGATGATGATTTAAAGGCAGGCCTATGGTCAATGAAATTGAGATGTTGGAATTTGTAGGTCCTACTGAATAGGAAAGGTGCCCAAAGGTTCAGAGAACGTTGGAATGAATGTGCTATGTGGAATCTACTTAATCGACTCCTAGTTTCTACTCTAGGGCCTCAGGGGGAACATACTTTTCCCCAAGCCCTCTTCAAAACTCTGTAAATATCCTTTAGGAAGCTGGAGATAATGATGGGAGATACTGTTATGAAACTGGACTCCCCAGTTTCCATGGCAGTAGTGGAATACTGATATGCCAAAGTAGTAGAGAGGCTTAACTGTTAGCAAAAATTAGGGACGATTACTATAATAAACTTCAGAGAGAGGTCACAATCAGAGCACTGTCCCAAGTAGAAATATAGATGGTTGATCATAGGATCTCTAGGAATAATTTAGGTGGAGAAGCTATTAAGATACCTTTTGAAAATTATAAATGGGAAAATTCTAGGTTTAGTGAGCAGAAACCTTATTCAAATTGCTGTAGTGGGTTTATATTCTCTTACTCAAGTTCTAGATCTAGGACATTTCACAGAATTCAAGATATAGGTATCTCCCACTGTCTGAAAGTTTGCATTATACCACTTCATTTTTACAATAGACCTACATTGGAAAAGTAACAGATTTTTTATTAAAAACAAAAATCTTCTTTGGAGTTATTTCAGTTAGCAAAAACAGATACTAATGTAGGTCTTTTAAAAAGTGAAGTGGCATCATGCAAACTTTCAGAAAGTGGGAAATACTTTTCCCTTTGTGCCGTTTCAGCTCACAAAATGTTTCACAGAAATGCTCTACTTTAGGATAGCTGAGGAAACCAGTTTGTGTTTATGGAGAAAGCCAGCTCTCTTCGAGGAAACATTCTTCAATGCAGCCACATGGTAATCATCCCCACATTTTCTCCCAGAGAGACATGCAGCAATTCATGAAAGTGACTGTGCACAGGACAAAGAATAAAACTCTGTCTTTAAGTTTTGTGGACACTGACACCAGATTGATACTAACCTCTAATGACTTGAAACATACTGGACAGATTTGGGGTTTATAGAGGTCAGAAGACAAACAGAATCTTGGTTGAAGTAAAACTCATTGTGATTATTTTCCTAGTTCCAGAATAAATAGTGAAAATAGCTATATTTAATACATACCAAAATACCCACATTAGTTCCTCTGTTGGTGAAGTGTGCATTATCGTGGTAGAAATGGCCCAGTGGAAGCTATTGGAATATCTCATTCCCCCCAAATATACTAAAAGCAATACTGCTTTCCTAGGGAAATTTTGGAGATTAGTGCCATCCTCAAAATTTGAAAATAAAACAGGAGTAATAATTCCTAATTCATTCACATCTATCTCTCCTGTCTGGCCAACACAAAAGTCAAATAGATGGGTCTTGGAGTATGACTGGGTTTTTCAAATTTAAGAAGGAGTCATGCCAAAAGAGCTACAGTTCAGATGTTTTATCCAATTACTGGCGCTAAAATACCGCTTTAGGTATAGCAATTTTTTTTCTTATTTTTACCAGCAAATGTAATCAGAAGCCATTTACATCTACCTGGCAAGGAAAGCAATATACTTTTACTGTCCAACCTGAGGATTATTTCTGATCTGTTCTCTATCATAATAGACCAGAGAGACCTTGATTTTCTGGCCATCCTATAGACCATTACATTTGGCTATTATATTGAGGATGCTATACTAACTGGACATATCAGGTAGGAAGTAGCATGAACCCTAATTACCTTAGTAAAACATGTAATTGCTAGAGAATGGGAGATAAACTCCAAAAACTATCTGTCAAATCAGGTGTCAATTGTATCTCAGTGACGCTGGGGAAAACAGTAAGGTGCCAATTGACATTCTCAAAAAAAAAAAAAAAAGTCCTCTGAAAAGTGAGAGAAAAGTTGCAGAGCCATTTACAGTCCACAAGGAAAGTGACACATGATGAAACTCTAGGTGTTGGAGATAATACACATCACATCTATTTGTGCAGCTTCAACTTTTTAGCTAAATAATTCAGAAGACAGTTTTAAGTTGGGAACAAAGAAATAAAGGTTCTGTACTACCTCAAGCCTGTAGTACAAGCATCCCTGCACTTAGACCACCTACCCAGAAAACTTAATAGTACAGAAAATGTCTGTGGCCGTTGAAAATGCTGAGTGGAACTCCTGGCAAACTCCAATGGGAGATTCTATTATGGCAAAAAGTATTCTCCATTAGGAAAATAGATTTTAGATTTCTACTAGGATCTGATAGTGTCTAAACACTTGACCATGGACACCATAAAACTATCTGATTTGAAATCATAACTATTTCAAATCACAACTATATGATTTGAAATTCCCATTTTGAAATGGTTGCTATTTAATCAAAAGAATCCAAAAAATGGATGTGCACTACAGCATCCCATGCTAAGTCAGGAATGTCTGAATAGTATAATTGCATGACTGACTGCTCAGACTCCCATGAGCCCATGAGCAGTGGGAGTCTATCAAGTGCCACAGCCTTTCTCTGGAGGGAGCCTACCTAAAAACAATACTGAAGAAAAATTATTCCTCTTGATAAGTGACAGAATATTGGTTGTCCAAGCCAAACTGAAGGAGACAAGTCCAAGGTACATTGAGTTATGTGCAATGACTAATGTATTGGCTAGAAAAATGGAAGAATGATGACAAGGAGGTCTGAATCATGGATATGTGAATGAGCCTTTCTGAATGGGTGGAGTGTGAAGATATTCTTATGGAAATATCCTCACTGAATGTCTACTGCAAAGCACCTTTTCAATAATTTGATAGACAATATGATCCTTCCTCTAGATGCCAGTCAGCTTTCTCCCCTTGCCATCTGGTGGAAGTGTGGAGACTTTCTCTCATGAAGGAGACAGCCATTTGTCCTTGTATAAATAGATATATTTTCACATGTCATACACTTTACCTTAACAAATTTTTTTCAATGCCACCGTATATAGTCTTAGAAAATGATTTTGCTATTGGCATGGTATTTACACATTGGAGATATGGGGATGTATGTATATGTATAGCTGATTCACTTTGTTATGAAGCAGAAACTAACACACCATTGTAAAGCAATTATACTCCAATAAGGAAGTTAAAAAAAAAGTCATTTTGTAGCAAACTGCAGTACACAATGGCTCATGCCCACAAAATTTATGGGTTCTACCACATGTCTTACTCCATATAGCATTTAGCTATGTAGAACATTGGAATGGCCTGCTGAAGTGTGGGTTAGAGTAGCAGTTGGGAGATAATACCCTGCAGCTAGGGAGATTTCCTATAGTGTATAGCATACATATGAAACAGGAGGCCAAGAAGTGGTGCCTTCTTTCTCAGAGTCAGAATTCACTAGTCTAGGAATCAATGGGTAGAGGCAAAATGGGACTCATCTTGCTATTATACCTACTAACTATATTAAGGAGTGCTATGTACTGAATTGTGTGCCACTCTTTCTCTCAAATTCATATACTGAAGTCCAAACCTTCAATATGACTGAATTTAGAGATAGGGCTTTTAGGAGGTAATTAAGGCTAAGTGAAGTCATAATGGTGAGGTGCAAATATGTTAGGATTAGTGGCCTTGTAAGAAGAGGAAGAAATCTTTCTCCCTTCTCCCTCCCTGTGCATGTACCATGGAAAGGCCATGCAAGCACACAGCTAGAAAGCAGCCTTCTGCAAGCCAGGATGAGAGCCCTCACTAGAACATGAGTATGCTGGCAACCTATGCTATGCAATCTCTGTGCCTATTTATGTTGTACATTCTGAAATTTCCTTCTCTCTTTTTTCTTGAAAAAAGCTTGTCATTTGGAATAGGTTCAAGTATAGCCTTTTCTAGGAAACCTTCCCTGACTCTCTATGTCACTCTTGCTACTCCTCTTTTGTATTTTAATTTTATTTGGTATATATCATTGTCATTGTCCTAAATATATTATATTGTAACCACCAGTCTATGAAGCTCTCTCTTTCCTGAGGCTGGTGACCAAGTTTTATTCATACTTATATCCTAAGCCACAAACACGGTAGCTGACATTTGGTAGGTTCTCAATAATACTTGGGAAATCAAAGTGTCAATAATTGAACAGAAGGGAAAGGATGAAGTATGATTTTAGGAAGTACAGCTGTTGGAAGGCATGGGAAATTGAGACTCCTGGTTTCAGGGACTCTCAGTATATTGGGATGAGAAGTCTCAGGGTACTGATAAGTGCAAAGGCAGCTGTACAAAAAAGATGTTGAAAACAAATCTCTCAAGTTCTGTTTTGTCTATACATATGTTCTAATGCAAAGGCTTTGCTGCAATGGACGATTCAATATATTCATTAGTAGAAAGTTAGCAGAACTAAGAGAATGGGACTATATCTTTAAGAAATAATATCCTAGAAATGCCAGTATAGACTCAACACACGTTTCTCAGCTGTACCTGTTCCAGGTATTTCTGAGCCAAGAGCAAAACTGTTTTTCAAGTCCTACTCACAGCTTTATGTGCCCTAGCTAAATGTTGAAGGAAGTTTAAAACTGAGCAATTAAGTACTCAAGAGAAATTCTTATAAACATTTTAAAGACACTTACTGGCTGAGTTGTCCTGTTTCTGTTAAACTCCTGATCTGATCTCTTTCCATGCAAACTGGAGGGTAACTCTGACAGTTAACTACTTATTTTTTGGAAGGTAGATACAGTGAGTTATCTTGATTTATATTTAAGGAACAAGTCAAATTCTGTCCTATAGACTTGTCTTCTGAAAAATTAAGAGAAATAAATTTATAGGGAAGGTGTTTTTCCTCAAAAATGGTTTGACAATGATGATCTAATTTAAGAAAAACATAAAATAGTAGAATTTAGAAAAAAAATCTGAAATAGAACATATGCATTCTAAAAAAATGCATATCTTAAAACCTAGCATATAGGTGATATTTAATAAGTATTTGTTGACTGAGTAAATCTTGGATTAAATGAAGTGAAATTGAAAACTAATGGAAATATTGCTATTAACAGAAACCAGAGGCTTTCCTCTTACCCTGCTTTCTCAGCTATCCATAGCACACATGATGATACTACTGTGCTACAGGTAAACAGGCTGACAAGCCATTACTGTGATCAGCTATGAAAAGGTCATTTGCATATACCTCCAGTATTTTTAGGCACTTCCTCTGGGTACTGTATTCAGGCCTGGCATCTCTTTCATCTGATGTGCTGAATTGACTTTGTTTTTGGATTGGCATCTTCTTGAGAATTTTTCCTACACTTTGCTTTGAAGTAAACATACTGTTGTGAGAAATATGGTGAGAAATATTCCTTGGGAGGCATTAATTTTCTACTTACCGTATTCCCAAGGATGATGAATCATTATTTGTCTTCAATTTTGGCAACCATCTATAATCGGGTAAGCAATATTGTACCTGCAGACACCTCAGCATGCATGTATAACATTTCTTTGAAAACAAACAGACCACCACAACAAAATTCTTACATTGGAGAAGTAACTGATCTGTTGTCAGCACTATACATGGGCTATTCCAGCCTTACAACTATTGGTGACTTACAATTAAGAAAAAAGTTGTGCAGTATGCAGATGCTTGAGATACCAGTTTACCTCCTTTTTTGGGGTTGGATGTTGGTTGTTTAATCCTCTGGGTTCTTTTTTTTTTTTTTTTAGCCTTCCTGAGAATTTCTGTTGTTACTTCACATTGCAAAATTAAGAACTAGGGTAGCAGATTTTTTTTTTTTGAAAGGTAGTAAAAACACACTTTGATTTTTATGTTAGACAAAACTGTTTAAAATATGTAATTGACATATGGGTCAGCAAAAGAAGATGTGCATTTTATTCACATTTTCACTGAATTCTTGAAAATCAGGATGCCAGGTAAAATGTTTTATTTCCATGTAAATAAGGTAGTTGTTACTCCTTTCTAACTTTTCCTCCATCAAAATCAGGCCTCAACAGGTCTGATGATGAAACGGAATGAACCAGCTGACAAGTGAAGTAGAATTTTAAACATGTCCCACATTTGTCTCTTTAACCTTCTCTTCTCTACAGTCTACTTCAGTGCAAATTTCAAAATAGCCATTTGAAACACTTTTTGAACTTTCAATTTCAAAAGTGTTTGTAAAATACCTTGTAAATAAATATATTTACTCTATATACTTTTGTATATGTACAGGGAGCAAAAAGAATACAGAGGAAATAAATGGAATAAGGAACAATATATTTGCTAACTATATGGAGTGTTCAATTTTTGAATAGGAAAATGGCATTTTTAAAAACTTTTGTCAATAAGAAGATGTGTGGACAATCCCTTAAATGTTCTGATCAAAATGTCATAATTGTTGAGTCTAAAATTATTTTATGTGCTATTAAAAACACTGCTGATTAAACTATGCTTTCTCATAGCTTATAACTTTTTTTTTTTTTTTTTGCGGTACGAGGGCCTCTCACTGTTGTGGCCTCTCCCATTGCGGAGCACAGGCTCCGGACGCGCAGGCTCAGCGGCCATGGCTCACGGGCCCAGCCGCTCCGCGGCATGTGGGATCCTCCTGGACCGGGTCACGAACCCGTGTCCCCTGCATCGGCAGGCGGACTCTCAACCACTGTGCCACGAGGGAAGCCCTATAACTTTTATTATTATTCTGAAAGAGCTCTTTTAGACTTAGGTAGACAGAGATTTTTATCATATGTCAAAATAGTGTATACAGATTAAAAAAATAAAATAAATTGGTTAAGCTATTCCTAAAATTTCTTCATATTTAGAATCTGTCATTCCCAAATCACTTCTGGCTCATAGTCACAAATTTTTGTGTTTCCACATAATACAGTCTTTTGTGCGTTTCTTAAAAAATGTCTCCAGTATTCTTAGGATTTTCTCCTAACCTGCTGATGACCATTCTGTAAGTTTTGAGGCACATGCATAAGTAAGGACAGCTATGTCATGCCAGTCACTTGCTTTACAGCACTTGTTAGATACATCCTGATTTTAGAGGTGTTGAAAGGTGAAAAAAAGGAACTCATAATCAACTAGATTATAGTAGAAACAAAAGAGTATTTGATCTGTCCTGCAATACAAAATAACCAGTTATAGCAAGGTCAACTCCATTATCCCAGCCATTCTAGAAATATATTCTCAAAATTTAGAGAAAGAGAAAAGCAATTCAAAGTAGAAAATGAAACATTGTATGACTGAAGGTAATTAATATCTGATGGTGGAAATTTGGGAAAATAAAGTGAAATACTCAACTCTTCTTTTAGCAGTCATGGGTTGGACTTTTAAGAATACTTTCCCATTGATTATTTCATGATCCTATGCATCCAATTTGTAATTCTATAGATGTCACTCTAAAAATCTCTACTTATCTTAATCAAAATACTAAATTGATCATGTTACAGCTAACTCATTACAGTTGCTTAATTAAATCCCAACTCATAAATAATAATGTTTAAGAAAAGGATAAATTGTATAAAATATTGTCATTGAATATTCTTTGTAATAACCTGAAATCATGTTAAAGATCTTTTAACTTTTATTTTTTAATCCTAAAACTTGGCTGCAACATTTTTTCTAATAATCCGAAGCATATTCAATTGGATTTGGTTTTGTCTTACACCAAGAATTGCATATACTCTCATAAAGATAAGACATGACATGACCATTCATCTTATTAAGTGGTTTGTGAGGATCTGAAAGAACATCTCTCCACAAAAAAAGTTCCTATTATCATACTTAATGTTTAATACTTATATCTAAATTGTGAGCAAGTGTTCAGTTTTTCAAAATTTAAAAGTCAATTTAATTGTATTAGAAGACATCCATCATACTGTGACACTATTATGTCTTCATTTGCGTTGTTTCCAAATGTTTATTTAAAAACACAATCTGTATCACTCTGAATTAAATTACGATAGTTATACCATCGGTTTTCATTTTGCAGAGAAAATGCAAATATAAAACATTTCTCTTTGCTATAGTCTAGATTACATAAAATGTTATCATGCTTCAGACTTTGTTCAGGAAATAGCCTTCAGATGCATAAAACTAAATAAGCAACAAGAAATTGCACAAAGAAAAGAGAGGCATTGTTCACATAGATCTGAAGAAAAAGAGAAGAGGATAGGCAGATTCTGATTGATGTTCTAGAAACACCAGAAAATTTCATGCTTGAAAATTGGTTTTTAAAATGCCATGTGTCTGCCAACAATATGTGAAAACTAATGATACCTCTGCTGAGCATTTCTTGATCAGATATGGGGTTTCAGACTTGAACTTAACTGTGGGCCAAGGTTAGCTACTCTGTCCAAATTCTTAGTTTTTTCTTGAAGGAAGTGGCTTAAAGTCTCTTAGATAAAATGAAAATCATGAAACCATTTAAATTTAGAAATGTAAAAAATGTCTTTATTGAATTCTGTTTCCTTTCGAGAGTAGATTTTATAATGAAAGGACAAACATTCCATACACAAAATTAATACTTAGCCGTCCTCATTTTCTTATGAAGAAAAACTGTGCTACTAAGGGAAGAAAAAGACCGTAATATTATGGAAAACACTCATCTGACAGCAGATTAACATCACAGTTATGGAGTTTTAAGGTTGTAAATCACTCTGAATTACATTTAGGCAATACACTAAATAGAAAGTTTAAAATTGATTTTTCCGAAGAGGCAACTCTGTCAGTTGTTTAAAGGTAGTTTAAAAAGATCATTTATTCCTTCAGCAACACTCAAATTAAGAATCTCATGGGACATTCAAACACTGGTTTATTCTATGGCTTAAACTATTTTTTATTTGCTTCAGAAAAAACAGAAAACATTTGGTCACCCTTCTCAGTATAAAAGAGGAAGAGTGAAATTCTCATCTGACAGAGTGACTACTATAAACTAAATATGTTTGCTAACAGGATCTCATTTAATCTACTAAGTGATACATGTCACACACACAGACACACACACATATATACACAAACATATGTGAAGGGAATTAAGGTTGCAGATAGAATTAAGGTTGCTAATCAGTAGACCTTAAAATAGGGACATTATTCTGGATTATCTAGTTGGACCCAGTGTAACTCCATGGACCCTTAAACATAGAAGAGGAAGGAAGAGTGGATCAGGGATGAAAGAACAAGGAGGAGCAAGTCAAAGCATGAGAGAAGGACTCAACCCACTATTGCTGGCTCTCATTAGAAAGGGAACCATAAGCCCAGAATTGCAGATGGCCTCTATAAGCCAATTAAGGCCCTCAGCTGTGAGCCAGCGAGGAAAGGGGGATCTCAGTCCTACCATGGCAAAGAACTGAATTTTGCTAACAACTTGAATGAGCAAAGAAATGGATCCTCCCCATCGAGACCGTGGAAAGAAACGCTACCCTGCCCATATGGTAAATTAATATTAACATATTAATATAGGTTAATATCTATAAACATATTTTATATAATTATATTTAATGCTATTCTATATATATTTATTTCAGACGTTTAGAATTAAATTAAGGAAATGTTAAGAAAAATTTGGGCTTCCCTGGTGGCGCAGTGGTTGAGAGTCTGCCTGCCGATGCAGGGGACACGGGTTCGTGCCCTGGTCCGGGAAGATCCCACATGCCGCGGAGTGGCTGGGCCCGTGAGCCATGGCCGCTAAGCCTGCGCGTCCGGAGCCTGTGCTCCACAACGGGAGAGGCCACAGCAGTGAGAGGCCCGTGTACCTCATAAAAAATAAAAAAAAAAAGAAAACCTTAATATGTTACCTTGGGGCTGAAATCAACATTTGAAATGTTTCACAGCAAAGTGGAGGTGGTGGTTGTGGACACTGACACTTACAGATAGCTACTGAGGATGAAGTAAAATCAGTAAATATATAGAAGAAACCTGGAATATCATCACTATTTAAAAAATATTAGACTAAACGTATATTTAAGAACATTTAAATGCATGAGATTTAGTGTGCTGTTTTTGTTCTTCTGAAAAATAACATAGAAGTGACTTTTCTTTAAAAAAGCAGTTAAAGTAGACTAGGTATAAATCTAAATATGAGATGAATATATAGCTTACAGGACAAATAGCCAAAATGGAATTTATCAAACTGAAGCAAGAATCTGTATGTAGCTATTAGGGTTTTACAATCATATATTTAATCTTTACCAGCTTTATGGCTGTATAATTGACATACGTATAATAGATTGTACATATACAAGTATACAATTTGACAAGTTTTGGTGTAAGTACATACTCAGGAAACATTTAGAAAATTAGGATAAGATCCAAAAGTCTCCTTGTACCTGTGTAATCCTTTCATTTCACTCTTCTCTCCATCCCACCCCATCCCATCCCATCCCATCCCATCCCATCCCATCCCATCCCATCCCATCCCATTCCCAGGCAGCCACTTGTCTGCTTTCTGCCTCCATAGATTTGTCTGTACTTCCTAAAACTTTATATATATGGAATCATAAAGTATGTACCCCTTTTGGGGGACTTCTTTCACTCAGTATAATTATAATTATTTTGACTCATCCATGTCCTAGTGTATATCATTCATTCATTTCTTTTTATTGCTGAGAGTACTCCATCGCATAAAAATAACACAATATGTTATAGGGATATCAATAGGAAGGACTTCTTTTGATGGAAATTTGGGTTGTTTCCCATCTTTGTCTATTACAGGTAAAGCCATGATCCTTCATGTTTGTTATGTACGTACACTTTCATTTCCCTTGGATAATTCCTGGAAGTGAAATGTCTGAATCATCTGATAGATGTAGGTTTACATGTTTAAGAAACTGCCAAACTCTTTTTCAAAGTGATTATACTTTACATTTGTACCAGCTTTCTGAGAGGTATAGTTCTTCCATATCCTCACCAATGTTTGGTATGGCCAGTCTTTAATTTTAGTTAAGTTTGCCATCTGTTTATCTTTAGCGAAGGGTCTGTTCATATCTTTTGCCCATTTATATCTGGTTATTTTCTTGTTGAGCATCAAAAGTTCTTTTTATATTCTGGAAATGAGTCCTGTGTCAAATACATGATTTGCAAATGTTTTCTCCCAGTCTGTGGCTTTTCTTTTCATTCTCTTTAATATTGATTCTTGATAAAGTAATGTTTTCAACTTTGATGAACTCCAATTTATTATCTGTTTTCTTTTGTGAAATGTTCTTTCAATATCATATCTAAGAAATATTTGCCTATGTCTCCTATGATTTCTTTTAGAAGTTTTATGGTATTAAGTTTTGCATATAAGTCTATAATCCATTTTAAGTTTTTCATATGATGCAAGGTAGTGATCAAAGTTATTTTCTTTTTTTTAAACATTAGAACATCTACTTTAGAGAACATTGTCCTTTCTCTACTGAACTGTCTTTGCATTTGTGTTCAAAATAAGTTTTCTATATATGTGTGGTCTATTTTGCACACTCCATTATATTCCATTGGTCTAACTTAAGCTAATACAATGTTGTTTTTTGTTTTGTTTTGTTTTTTACCTTTATAATGAGTCTTGAAATCAGGTTGTGTTAGTTTCCTCACTTTGTTCCTCTTTTCAAAGTTGTTTGGAGTTTTCTAGCTCATTTGAATTTACATATGAGCTCCAGCATCAGCTTGTCAAGTTTAACAAAACAAAACAAAAACCGCTATGCTTTTCATTGGTATCACATTCAATTAAGTTCAGGAGAATTGACACCTTAATAATAGTGCGTCTTCTGACTCATAAAAACATTACTTATTTAGGCCTTCCTAATTTCTCTCAATAATGTTTGGAAAGTTTCAGATCTTGCACATATTTTGTCACATTTTTGCCTAAATATTTTACGTATTTTTGAAGCTAATGGTCTTTTTAAAAATTCATTTTGATTATTTCTAACTTGTAGAAATACAACTGATTTTTATATGGATCTTGTATGCTGTAGCCCTGATAAACTCATTTATTATTTTTGTTAGCTTTTTGCAGATTCTGTTAAATTTTCTATATAGATGAGTATGTTATCTTTGGTTAAGAAAATCTTTACTTCTTTTTCAGTCTGGATGCATTTTTTTTTTCTTGCCATATTGCACAGAGTAAAACATCATGAACAATACTGAATAGAGGTGGTGAGACTAGGAATCCTTGTTTTATTCCTGATCATAGGGGGAAAGCATTTTATCTTTCACCATTAAGTATAGTGTTAACTGTAGGTTTTCTGTAGATACTTTTTATCAGGTTTGGGCAATTATCCTATATTCCTAGTTTACTGTGAGTTTTTATCAGGAATATATGTTAGATTTTGTTAGATGCTTTCTCTGAATCTATTGGAATGAACATATTGTTTAAAATTTTAGTTTGTTAGTAGGTGAGTAGTATTGATTTTTTAATGTTAAATGCATCTCGTATACCTGGGATAAATTCTACTTAGTTATGATGGATTATCCCTTTTATGTGTCGTATTTACTTCGCTAATATTTTGTTTAGAATTTTTCCATTTTTCTTTATGTAATACAGTGTTATAGACAGTTTTTTTGAGAGGAAGTTTTTAAAATTTATGTCTTTCAAGGAATTTGGCCATTTTATTTAAGTTTTAAAATTTACTGGCATAAAGATTTTTAAAATGATATTCTTTTAGTGGCCTTTTACTATCTATATAATCTGTAGTGATAGCATCTCTCTCAATCTAGACATGGTAACTTGTGTCTTCCTTTTTTATTCTTGGTCAATCTCGTTGAAGATTTTTTTTTTTTAATCTTTTTAAAAACCAGTTTTGTTTCATTGAGTTTTCTCTCTTATTTTCTGTTTATTTCTTTGATTTTTCTCTCTGATTTTTCTTTTTAATATTTTCTTCTGTTTACTTTTATTTTAATTTGCTCTTATTTTCCTAGTTTTTGTGATAGTAATTGAGGTAATTGACTTGACACATTTATTCTTTACTAATAGAACTGAATGCTGTAAATCCACTCCCCACAAGGTAGCACTTTATCAGTACCTTTCAAATTCTGATATACACTATTTTCATTTTAATTCCATTTAAATTTTTTTTTTATTTTTTCCTTTAAATCCTTCTTTGACCCATGAGTTACATTCATTTATATAGATAAATGAATGTAACTTTTCTATCTGAGATAATTTTTCTTTTCCCTGAAGGACTTTATTCCATTTTTCTTATAGTGTTAATCTGATGGTGATGAATTACTTCAGTCTTTGTGTGTTGAAAAGTCACTATTTTGCCTTCATTTTTTTGAAACGTTTTTGCTTTGTATAAATTATAGGTTGAAATATTTTTCTTTTCATATTTTAAAGATATTTCTGTACTGTTTTGTCACATGAATTGTTTCAACAGGAAAATAAATCTGTTCTCATCCTTATCTTTGTTCTTCTGTAGGCAATATATTCCCTCTCCCTCTCCAACTTTTTAAGATTTTCTCCTTAACACTGGATTTGACCAGTTGGACTATTGTATACATTAGTGTGGTTTTCTTCATGTCGTGTGTGTGTGTGTGTGTGTGTGTGTGTGTGTGTGTACTTGAGATTCATTGGGCTTCTTGGATCTGTGGGTTGACAATTTTTAAATCAATTTTGGAATACATTTAACTAGTATTTCTTCATCTTCCTCCTTTCAGAGTTTCCAATTACACAAATATTAGGCTATTCAAGATCATTCCATAGCTGCTGACCCTCTTTTCATTTTTTTAATAATTTATTTTTTCTATGGGTTCCATTTTGGATAGTTTCTATTCTAATATCTTCAAGCTTACTAATCTTTTTCTATGCAATGTTTAATCTGTCATTAGTTTCATCCAATGTATTTTTCCTTTCAGATATTAAATTTTTTACTTATAGAAGTTTAATTTAGTACTTTAAAAATATATTCCATTTCTCTACACTTATTTTCAACCTCTTCAACCTATATCAATGTATGAAATACAGTTAATCCTTGAAAACTATGGGGGTTAGTCTGTATATAATTTATAGTCTGACCTCCATATCCACAGTTCCTCCACATCTTCAGATTCAACCAACCACCAACCCTGTGTATTTACTATTAAAAAATATTGGCATATAAGTGCACCTGCACAGTTCAAACCTTCATTTTTCAAGGGTCAACCGTGTTTATAATGACTCTGTTCATTTCCTTGTCTACTAATTCTAAAAACTGTGTCTGTTCTGGATTATATTTGATTTTCTTTTCCTCATTATAGGAGTGTCATATTTTCCTGTGTTGCATGACTGATAATGTTTCATTGGATCCTAGTCATAGTAAATTGTATCTTTTTGGGTGCTGTATATTTTTGAATTTCTATATTCTTGAGTTTTGTTCTAGAATTTAGATAAATTAATTGGAAATTGATCCTTTTGGATCTTGCTACAAAGATTTCCTAGTTGGTATGAAACGTGCATTCCTAGAACTAATTATGTCCACTACGGAATATTCTGTGCTCACATTACTGGGTACTCTGTACAATTCCCTATAAATTAGGTTTTCCAGTGTGCCTAGTGGAGACAGGCATGACTCTAGATGGCCAGTGTGAGTACTGGGCACTGTTCCATTTAATCCTTTTGGACTGTTTTTCTCCAAACTTGTAGCATTTCCTCACATAGATGAGATGACCAGTACTCTGCTGAATTCACAAGGGGCACCTTCTGCTGTTCTCTGGCATTCTCCCTCTCGGAAACTCTCTCCCCTTGGTACACAGTCCTGTTGTCTTTAGCCACTTTTGGTATTTCCAGGCTCTCAGCTCCATTTATATAACTCAGGGAGCCTGCCAGATTCTGCCTGAGGTTTTCCTCCTTGTGCAATGACCTGGAAATTCTCTCAAGGCAATAAGCTGGGAAACTAGGACTCATTTCATTTATCCCATTTCTCTGGGATCACTGTCTTGAATTGCCTGATAAACCGTAGTTTTATGTATTTTTTCTTGATTTGTGTTTGTTTCAGACAGGAGAGTACCTAATATTCTATCTTGACTAGAAAGAGATATCTGAATTAATTTTACAAACTCTACTGTTTGGATGATTTAATTCTACTTCATCATAGAATTCACCTATGTGCTGAGTTTTTCACAAGGGAGAGAAGTTTCATAGTTTTCACATTTGTTTATATATAAGTCATCATACTGAAGATGGATTCCTTAAGGACCCATGACTTACTCTTTTGTTTTTTTATCCCTGGAATCTAGCAAAATGCCTAGCATATAGTAGATTTTGATTGATGGGCCTATATGAATAGAGGACCGAATGAAAGAATGTAAAGGAGAAAATAAAGAGTTTGGTGTTGAATTTCCATCTCTTCTGTACTGAATTGTTTATGTCCCACCAAAATTCATATGTTGAAGCCCCAAAGCCCTAGTGTGGCTGTATTTGGAGATGGAGTCCCTATGGAAGTAATGAAGGATAAAGGAGGTCATTTTAGGATGGTGTACTAATCCAGTAGGATTAGTGTCCTTATAAGAAGAAACACCAGACAGTTTGCTCTCTCTCCCTTTCTGCATGCACACACAAAAAGGCATGTGACCACACAGTGAGAATGTGGTCATCTACAAGCCAGAAAAAAAGCCCTCACCAGACAGTGACCATACTAGCACTTTGATCTCAGACTTCCAGCCTCCAGAAATATGAGAAAATAAATTTCTGTTCTTTAAGCCACCCAGTCTATGGTATTTTGTTATGGCAGCCTGAGCACACAAATATACCATCTAAACTTGGGAAATATTGAAGAAAAATGAAAAATATATTGAGAAAAAATACGAATGGGAATCACTTAAATGATTGAGAGTCTTCATAAGTCCTATTTAATGACTAAAATTTATGAAAACTCAATTCTCCAAAACAGAAGTTTTTTATATGTGCCTCTTTTAATAGTCACCTCTTCTTATTTTAATTAAATCACATTAGAGAAGAATATAGTCTAATTTTTATTTAAAAGGAACTTTCCATAAAATGACACAATCAGTCCCAGAATAGTAGCTTTTTACATTAAACTCACTTCCAGTTGGCATTCCTGAATTTCTGGAACCATGTATCAGAAATGATGTGAAAGAACCTAATGCTGGATGATAACCAACAGATGGAAGTTTTTGCTGTTTTGACCCCAGGTGAAGATAGTTCGCTGTGTACTTCTTAATTATATTTAAAATTTTTTATTTGAACATTAACAAGGACACATATCTTAAGAAAAAAAGTCAATTATTAAATTGATAATGTTTGAACTTCTTGTTTTGCTGCTTTATTTTTTTTTAAGACCATCTAGGATCAGTTTTGTTTTAAATAGACCATAAGAAATGTGTGGACCCTCTGCTGGAGTTGCATTAGAGCCCTGGGACTGAAACAAACTTTAAGAAGTCCTCTGGCATATCCTACTATTAATATTTTAAAAATTAACTACTTTAAGAAAGAATTAGTATTAATACTACCCAACACCTTTGTGTGTATACTTCTTTTGAGTTTACAAAGCACTGAGAGTTTATAAATCTCCATAAAATCAATCTTCACTGTAATTCTCAGATATATATGGCAAGTAATGGCCTCATTTTACAAACGAGAGAACAGTAACTGGAAGAGGATAAATGATCTATCTCTGGCCTCCCCATTAAAAAGTGGTAAGGTCAGGTTATAACTCAGACCATGCTCAGATTTCTGCTCTGGTCTTAGGCCTATATCATGGACAGCCTAATTAATTAACAATTAATTACCAATTGTACAGTTGTACAGTACAGATAGGTTGTACAGTTGCAAATCCAGATTCATAATCTACTCTGAAAGAAACCTATTTACTACTTTCCATCTGACATTAACAACATCACCCAAATTAAATTTGATAATATTTAAAATATTATTTTTGAATTAGAAAGGCAGAATTTTTTTTTTAGAATATTATAACTGTGGTCTCACATAGACAGAGGATTGCCAGGAATAGCTCCTCATGACTGATGTGGTAAAGTTTCAAAAAGCTTTAAAATACTTTTGATAGTAATAGAAATTATAGTATTGTAAAGGAACTTTATTTCAGAAAGTTTTCTAAAAGAAATACCATTAGCAATGGACAAATATAACAAATGGTTAATGATCCAAATTGGAGAAGATAGAAGGAGTAATGAGGTATCCTAGAGGAATCTTCTTTTACTTATTAGTTTAAGGAGGATACAGGCTTCAAATTGGGTTCTTGGCAGGGAGGAAGAGAGAGAAATCCTCTTTAATTCCCATGATGCTATTGTGACACTGAATACTGTTTCTCAATTACAACAAAATGCAATATATCAAAGCAACATAGTATGTGACTTAAAGTAGATGGAAGAATTGTCTAATTCAGAAAAAATCTGCTTAAAATTTCTTGTCACTCTTTTCTCCCCTCCCCCATTATATCTTCACACAGTGGAGGTGCTGAGTTACATTATAATTTCATTTGAGTTCAGATTATCATTCTGGGACACTAGTTACAAATAAGAGCCATATTTTAGATGGCATGAGAAAAACACAGCGTGACACCTTATAACTGTCAGGCCAAACGGAAGTTTCCCATTTTTCCCTTGATCAGTACTGGTTGGAACACCGTCTGGCACATGGCTAACACTGAACAACTGGTAGTGATTATTATTATTACCCAATCTTCCTAAATGAGATTTTGTCAGTTCAGCACTTCACAAAATTTCTTTAACTAATCTGCAGTTCCTTGATTTTGTGAAACCTTCAACTTCATATACCCTGGAAAAGACTCTTTTCAGAACTCAATCAAGACACATGGCTACTAGAAAAACGTTGTCATTCTAGCAGCCAAGTAGAAAGATTTATAACACAGTTGGCTCGTAAAGCTTAGGGACAATTTACAGAAGACTTGCTAGCCTAGAAAGGATTACTGGCCAAATCTTAAAGCTCTGTCCAACATTGTTTCTCTGAACACTTTAGAGATTTTATTATTCAAGCTTATTTACTATTTAGCACATGACTACATATCACAAAATTATAAAATATCTGAGACTCTACATTTTCTGACAAAAACATAATATTGTTTAAAATAATTCCTCTAAAAATAAGTTCTCTCTAATTCACATAGTGTGCATACAGGAAATGAGGTATCTAGGCTCTCAATACATTATGTTTGATGGGATCTTAATTCAGCGTTTCCCATATTGGCATGGATAGTATGAAAACGGTGTTCTGTGTTCAAATTAATTTGATAATGGCTTTTAAACAAGCAAAACAAGTTTCTTTACTCCAGAATTTCTTAGAACCTGGGCTGTATGAGTACATATTATAAATCTCCTAGAGGGAGCTAAGGAGTATGCAACATTTGCTGAACACATTTGCCTGTGGAATATACACTTCAGGCACATTTAGTAGCATGTCCTTAAGAAACAACAGTTGAGGATCTACTGTTTTAGCAAGGAGTCATATTTTTGTGACCTTTCATAAGTGAATCATAGTTCAAATATGGAAACATACAATCTATGAATCACTGTTAATAAGGATACAACTCAGAGGGAAATACATTTTATTATTTCTCAATTATTAGATTATATTATTAGACCTCAAAGGATCTATAAAAACTTATAAATAGATTTATTAGGTTTTAGTTTTCCATGGAAAAGCCATAAAATTACAGGTTAATATTTTACATTACCTAGTGTATTTAATAATTTACAAAATATAAACCACATTTTGTTTTTAAAATTATTAAATAAATAGGGTTTGATATATTTAATATATCTTTTAATTTGGGAAGAAAACCTGAATTATGGATGAAGTACAGAATGAAGATGCAGAATAAAGAAATTAAAATAATACATTATGATGGCAGAGTCAACATCCACCATGTTTCTTGCTCACCTGTAAAAGTTCTTAAAATAAACAATGAGGAATTTAATTGTCCAGGAAAAAAGGAAAAATAATATAAAATGAAGGAGGACCTTGTTGACTAAAACTGAACTTGTATCAGTATGAGCAGGGGTTTTTTACATGCAGGGTGAAGTACAATCCTCATCATACATTTACCACTGGAAAGATTAGTATTAAGGGACTGGCTTTGGGTAGATGTTTCAAAGTCTAAAAAGACATTAAGAGGTTGATATTGAAGAATTCATAGATTAAATTTTTGAAAATAAGATCTCATAACGAAAGCTTGAGAAGTCGGAGTTAATTAACTTTGGGAACTTTGAATGAGGGTAGACAACTATTTTCAGAATGATTCTGACTCAATCATTCTAAATGATAAGGAACTAAGAATATAACCATCACTAACACTGGAAGAAAAATAAGAATATAGCTTGGGAACATTCTTGGTATTTTAGATAGAAAAGAGGAGCATGAACTATTTACTACAAACCTGTGATGTAGTTGGCAATTATTTATTATTGAAATTCTATACTATCCTTTTTCTGAAAAAATGCATAAATATATTTACACACATAAACATATGCATATATGTAATATATAAGTATTGAATATATATATTCAATAGAAAATTAAAATCTTCAGATGTGAGTTGCTACCTTAACATTAGTTAGGAGTCTGCACAAGTGAGAATAATCTAATTTATGGACAACTCAAGGAACCCAAGGTTTTAATGATCAGTTTAACAGTGGAAAATTAGACGAAGCAGAGAAAGAGAAGTATTATGATAAAGAGTAACAACAGCAGCAATGACCAACTTTAAAGTGTGCTTTGCAGTACAGGGCAGTGAAATTGTATGAGTTTAGAATTAGGTTTGATTTCTAATTCTACTTTATTCATTTATTCACTTATTAGTAGTCATTTTAAAAGGACTAATAATCTCTATGAATAACTTCATATACAAAATGTGGAGAGTAATACATATATCCTTCATAGGATTATTAGAAGAATTAGATATACTGTAGATAAAATATCTGGTTAATAATAATATCACTGTTTATTGATAATCTACTATGTGTTTCAAAATTAATTTCATGAAGTTAATTGAGACTCAGAAAAATTGAGGTACAAATAACAAGAGAAATGCCTGAGATCTGAATCCAGCTCTCCTGACTTCTAATTCAGTACCCTGTCTACTACACCAGAGCAGCTTCTCTTTATTTTTTATAGTTCATCATAGTTTCACATTTCCTTTGTTGAGAATTTTTCATTTTTTAACCTTATTATATTTTTATGTATTATCTTTATTCATAAATTATAAGCTTTTAAAAGCTCATCCATATTTATCTCTCTCATTTTATTGCAAAGATGATTTAAATATCATAGTTGTTCCAAAATGCTTATTGAATGAATAAAATAATGAATTAGAAAAGAATGGCTACAATAATTAAATTCCCTTTCAATGGATCCAAGAACCCAACTAATTCTGAATTCTTCCTTAGTGAATGCTACACTGATGTGAGCTTGCAGAAATTAAAATCATTATAAATATCTCAACTTTACCTTTTGGCAAAAACCACTTAGATATGTACTCATAATGCTAATTTGAACTTTACATTTAATGCTTCTTTATTCCCATTGATACTAGCACTAATTTTCCACAGTACTTGAAAGTTTAAAACTATTGTAATTGTAGAAAAAAAATTAACAGAAAAAAAAATTCAGTCTCACATTTTTAGCAGGCTCTCATGCAGTTAGTTAATAAAATGCTGAAAAATATACCAAGCAACACTTTGGAACAAAAATCAAAAAAAAATTCCTCTATGGACACATATTGCACATTTAAAATCTTAATTGAGATGTGTGAAGTTAATCATTAAATTGCAATAGGAAGACAGAGTCTTCTCTGGTTAACAAATAGATTAGATTTCTAAAGGAGTTATGTGTGTATGTGTATATTATATATATATATATATATATATATGAATATCATATATACAAAGGGTGTTATAATGTGGTTGGTATTATGCTAGAAAAGATAGATTATAAATTTCAAATAATATTTTAAGAAACAAACATTAAAATCTTGGAGAACTATTTTAAAGAAGGGAAAGAAAATGAGAAGTTTGCTTCTGATTTTGTCAGAGTTACAAAATCCAAGGAAAGGAATTGGGCTGAATCATTTCTCTAACCTACAATCGAAGGCTAATGGGAAACAGCTGAGTGATGATTACTATGAAGAGATGACACCAAATGAAATGGAGACATCTGAAAGTACTCAAGCTCACACCACTAAATGGTGGCATATGTAAATTCTATTGTAGTCTTGAAAGCTTATGATTAAGTGCTCAAACAGCACAGTAGCAAATCTTTTCCTCTCCTACAGTCCATGTTGAAATCTTCATGCTAATTAGTATTAGGGGCAAATGTCACATATGGATTTAAGTGGAAATTTCTGAAGGATATAAAATACAGATTCTGTATTTGATTGAAAATTGTTGAAGAGAAGCACAAGGAAAAAAATCACCCTGTGTGGAGATTGTTAAGACAAAATCAATAGCTCTTTGGGGGACCTTATTAATTTAATTTTATCCAGGCTCATGTATAACACCTAACATTTTTGTGAAACTGCAGTCCTAACAATACAGAGCCAGTCAGACTATAGAGATGAAATATCACACTGAGAGACCAGGGAATGTTAAGATATGGTTATAACCAATCTCTAACTAAGGGAGCTGACCAACGTATACATAATCAGTTTTTCCTTTAGCTGCCTTTATTATTCTTACATATTCCTATTTACTTTTAAGTACAGAAAGTGTTTAGTAATTGTTCTGTTTTTAGCTAGTACTTTTGATTTTTGGCAGAAATATCAAGCCATAGGAGCTCATGCAAGGTATTGTCAAAAACCCATGACCATCAGAATAAATGAGATTATTTAATCTATATACAAGTTTTATTGTATATTCAATAAAACACTCTATATTAGGGATTGTGTGGATCTAAAAGAATTATGAGATCTGTTACTGTAAAATGCTTGTAATTTAAGTGGGTATATAAGATAAAATGAATCTTCCATCTACCAATTGTAGCCAATAAGTACATAAGTAATCTTATGTACTCATTCCTCCCATTCAATCACAAAGTCCTCTTGGCGTGATCTTTAAAATTTATTTCAAATCTTTCCATATCTTTGCCAGCACTACACTCTAAGTTTCCATTATTCTCTCCAGGAATAATGTCAGAGCTTTCTAAAAGATAACTATGTTGACTGTCCAGCCCCCTCTTTCTTACTTCCCTCTTCCACTTAATTTGTCCTATGAAAACAGGAAGAGTAAAATTTTCAAGATAAATTCTCTCCCTACTGAAACTCCATCCCGGATTTTCCACCAAACTTGGAATAAATCCAAACTCATAGCCATGGCCTTTATGGCTTTAAATGAATTCACCTCTCCCTATCTACTCAAACTTACTTCCTACCACTTTTACTTTCTCCCATTGTATGATCCATATAAACCTTCCTTCTGGTTCTGAATACAGTGTATTTATAATTTCTCTAGGATCTTTACATTAGCTATGTGATTTAACTAGAATGTGCTTCTCTTGATGAGTACTTGGCTGTCTGCTTCATATGATGTATGTTTCAGCTTAAACATTTTCTCCTTTGGTAAGCTGTATTATTTAAATAGTGATGTATAACAAATTATACCATCAATTAATTACTTAAAACAAACATTTATTATATCACAGTTGTTATGGATCAGAAATGACTTAGAGTGGCTTAATTGAGTTACCTGGCTTAGGGTCTCTCACAAGTTATGGTCAAGATATCAGCCAGAGCTACAGCTTGACTAGGGGAGGATTCACTTCCATGCTCACTCCTGTGGCTGTTGGAAGGCCTCATATATGCACTGGTTATTGACCAGAGACATTAGTTTCTCATCAAATGGGTCTCTTTATAGGGCTTTGTAAAACATGGCAGCTAGTCTCCCTCAGACTGAGCCAGCAAAAGAAGGAGAGCCCTCTCTTCCAGCCCAAGATGGGAGTAATAGTCTTCTTTTTAGCAAAATCTTGGAGAAATGACATTTTATCACTTTTACTTAATTCTATTTACTAGAATCTACTCAAAAGTCTAACCCACACTCAAGGAGAAGGTTTTATGCAAGAGTGTAAACACAAAAAAGTGAGGATCATTTGGGGCAATCTCTGTCTACATCAGTCTGTCCTAAGACCCTCAATAATTCATGTTTTTCCCATATGCAAAATACACCACAACCCAAGGTTTCCAAAAGTCTATCACAACAAGAGCTTAAAATTCAAAATCTTTTTTGTTTAAGTCTGATGTAGATGTGGATGAGGCTCCTCAAGAGTAGCTACTTAAGTACAGCTATTTGAGTGTGGTTCCCCTTGATCTGTAGAATTATGAAACTAAAGAGACAATACATGCTCTACCTCCACACACATTCAAAATACTGTGGTGGGACAGGCAAAGTATAACTATTACAAACATTCATCTTCAAGAATGAGGCACAAAGAAGTCACTGGTCTGTAGCAATTCTGAAATCCATTCAGGTAAATGTTGAAAATTCCTTAATCAGTTTTCAAATCTTGAAAAAAAATTTAGATGCACAGCTCTACACTCTGAGGTCTTGATTCTACTCTCTGATTATTCTTTCTTTTTCATGAAAGGCATCATGTGCTTTCAGATTAGTAGCTTACTCAGCCTACTTCCTGCCAGTAGAATTGTGGGGGTCCAACTACCTCTTTCCTTTTATACTATTACTCTGTCTCCTTCACTCTATGGTAGTAGTACTTCTACTAATATAATTCTTTCAAAAACTTTGTGGGCCACCTATGAATCTCATTGGCATTTACTCAAAAGCTGCATCTACAGAATTCTCCTAGACACCCCTCCCTAACAAAGAGTTCTCCTGAGATGATTGCTGGACAATGCCTGTAAACTTTTTAAAGATCTTATTGCTTAATGGAGAGAATCTGTGAGACACATCTTTGATCTCTCTAGGGACTTTTTGTGTGATTGATTAGTACACTGAGACAAAACCTTTGGGCTTTTGTACGTCTTAACAAAAGTTGCACAGTCACGTCATCAGCTTCTTTAGACCATGTTTTTCAAGCAATACCCTGGATTTGATGTTTTCTCAGACATTTATTTATTTTTATCATCATTTGCTATGTGGAGAGACTAAGAATGTTCAAAAGCATCAAGCCATGGCTGGTTTTGTTTACCAGTCCTCCCTCTATTTAACTCCCTCATCTTGCATTTTACTTTAAACAACAAAAAGAAACCACATGGCATTTTCAACACTTTGTTTTGAAATCCCCTTAGCTATAACACCTAGTTCTTTGGGAACATGTTCTATGTTCCATATAACTTTCCACAGCAATGCTGCTAAATATTCTGCCAATATTACCTGAGTTTTCTATAAGATTTTCTTCAGTTTTGTGTCAGTCCTCACCTGCAGCATCCTCGGAGACCAAAGTTCTATGAACAGTGTGTTCAAGATGTTTTAAGCTTTCGTCAGGAATAAAGACACAGACCTACTAGAGAATGGACTTGAGGTTATGGGGAGGGGGAAGGGTGAGCTGTGACAGGGCGAGAGAGAGTCATGGACATATACACACTAACAAACGTAATAAGGTAGATAGTTAGTGGGAAGCAGCTGCATGACACAGGGATATTGGCTCGGTGCTTTGTGACAGCCTGGAGGGGTGGGATAGGGAGGGTGGGAGGGAGGGAGACGCAAGACATATGGGAACATATGTATATGTATAACTGATTCACTTTGTTATAAAGCAGAAACTAACACACCATTGTAAAGCAATTATACCCCAATAAAGATGTTAAAAAAAAAAGTTTCCTCAAAACTCACTGCCCAATCCAAAACTCCTTCCTAATTTTTGATATTTGTTATGGAAGCATTTCAATTCCAAGCACCCAAATATGAATTTGTTGGCTATTACTGTGTAACCAACATGAAAACATGTAACATCTTAGAACAAGAAATAATTCTTACCTCTGGTTTCTGTGGATCAGGAATTCAGGTATAGCTAACTAGGTGACTCTGACTCAGTGTCTCTCACGTCACAATCAAAATGTCAGCCAGAACTGCAGTCATCCTTGTGTTTGATTAGAAGAGGAATCCTCTTACAAGCTCACACATGTGGCTGTTGTCATGTGTCAGATCCTCACAGGTTGTCGGCCAGACTCTACTTCTATGCCATGTATGCTTTCCAGAGAGCGAGACCAAAAGAGAGGCACAGTCTTTTTGTAACCTAATCTCAAAAGTGATATTCCATCAATTTTGTATTCTTTATTAGAAGTGAGTCAATAAGTTCAGTCCACATTCAAAGGGGGGTATTTATAATGGTACAAAGACCAGAAGGTGGGAATCATTGGGGGACATCTGAGAGGTTACTCACTGCAGAGGTCACTTGTGATGATCCTATATAAAGTAACCACTCAGTCACTCCTTGTGTCATCCAATATTAATTCTCTGCATTCTACTTTTTATCTGATACCTTTGGGTTTTTATTTATGTCTGCCCGCATCTCAATGTCACAAATTAGAGCACAGGCCTAGGCTGAGAAAACAGACAGAAGGAAGTTAATGCAAAACTTTATAAAGTATGTCAAGGGGGAATGACATGATCAGATCTGCATTTTAGACTCAGAAAAGTGAGGCTAAAACAAGTCCAAAGTCCACTCATCAAATACGAGAAATGTTTGGCATAAAAGATAGGAATTAATTCATCTTTCATGAATGTGGCTATCTAGATTTTAGAAGGCATAGAGTTAGAAGAAAATTTTAAATTGAGCAAATAATATGAGAGAGGTTTGGAGAAGAAAATGTCTATTCAGAAACTGTAGAATTTGACAGGAGCATGGAGAATACTGAGAGAACAAGATGATTATATACAAAACTGAGACATTGTCTTAATAGGTAATTGGGATGAATGTTTGAAAAAAAATAATTAGCTCATCTGTTTATAGCCACCCTACTAAATTGTCTCTAATTATGGATTGGAGCTTTATTGCCTTGGGTTGGAAATCCTTCTTAATAATGGCAAAGGCTCAAGGACAGATCCAGGAAATGAAGCAGGTTGGGGGGGTTATCCAGTGTGGTCTACATTTAATAATTGTATCAGAGACAGTTTTGGGGATATTAGGACAAGACTCTCATATAAAATAAGAAGAGAAGGAAGTAGATTATTCAGAGTAACTTTAAAGTACCTTAAGAATATTAGAAAATATGGCCAGATGATCATCTTGAAATCTATGGAAAGGGAGCTAGCCTTTTTGCAGAGCTCTCAGTATCACCCAAGTGGAGCCCAAGCTGTCTAGAAGGGGTTTTCAACAACTCAACATTCCCTTAATTTGTTCATATTAAGAGCTCAGCACACATTTTGTTAAATAGAATTAGGTTGTGACTCTAGTTCTGTAATGGACTCCTCAATATGACTGAAACAATCCTGCTTGGTACTTATAATTTAGTCTGGCATGTGATGTGGCATATAAGATTAATGTTATTATTTGTACTCAACATCTGGGGGAAAAGTAGGCCATTTCAAATTATCTTATAGGCTGCTTTTTGAGTCAAACTACTAGAATAAATGATAGTTCTTTCTTTTCTCTCTAGCCCACAATACTTCTAGCTCACAAAATCATTATAACGATTTTGCATGAGAAATTGAGAATATTATAAAAGTTATGCTTTTATAATGATACTGTAAATTGCTTCAGACCCAACTGAAAAAGTTTTTTTTAATTTATAGAGTTAAAAAAAATCAAAACAGATGGCTTTTGCAATACTTGTCACCCTTTGTTTATCACATATCATTTATAACATGGCAGAATTAAAAATTCATTCAAATAATATATGTTAAGTGAACAAAATGTGCAATAAATGAATGAAGCATGTATCTATTTTTAGTGGTGATATTTTTGGACAGAAAATTAATATTTCATTCAGGCCTTAGAGGTGTTAATATTTTAAATACTGATTAAATTTATATGTATACGTTTATAACAAGTGTTCCATTGAGCAAGAATATTCCATCTTCTTGGTTTAGAATTTTTAGAAACAAAAAAATATGTATACATGCTGTATTTTAAAAAAGGTTATTTAAGTGGGCTAAAATAGGCTAACAAATAATTTAAGATTTAGACTCCATGGGAAGTATAGTTGACTAAGGAAAAAATAAAAAGCAATAATACCCTGAGATATATGTGTTAAAAATGTGAACAACAAGCAAAAGCTTATATCAAAAAACTGTTTTTCAGACCTAGGTATTTTATAGAGATAAGAGGCTCCCCACCCGCAAAATTGTAGAAACTAATTTGATATACTTTTTCTAAGCATTATTAAAATTATCTAAAGATTTTTAAGATAATTTTTAGAACAAGTGTAGATACAGGTACCCCCTGCTTTTCAAAAATTTGCTGCATGCCACTTAGCTTTTATGAAGGACTTACATTAGTACCTGTTTTTTTCTAATCAAAGGAAAAATCCAAAGAGGATTTTCCCTTTTATACACAAAGGCAAAAATTGAAAATAGTGTTCAGGGTTTGTTTTGCAGTGAGCTGTTATAGAGGCAGCATGCAGCTAGAGTAGCACCACAAAACTCCTTCCCCAGGAACTACACTTAGCATCTCAGTGATCAAGCTGCCATAGATTTGAACTCTGTCTGCGAGCATCTGTGCTTTATCTTGGTTTCTTTTGTGCATCCATTAGCAAGATGTGCCCTAAGGTAATTGCTTCTTTGCCTTATGCTATGTCAACCTACAAAAGGTTTAATAGGAATGCTCTATTTTTGGATAGGGAGGAAAACCTGATGTACTTCATTACACTTCAATCAAGCAGATACAATTATAATTATATCCACATTGGTAAATACTATGTAACTGAAAGTTGCCAACACATTCATTATTACTGCGTCTTTGCTAATATATATATATTAAAGCACAGTATATTGGTCAAGGGCATGCCATATGAATATATATGCTTACTTTCTCCACTCTGTTCTGAATTGTGTTATCATTCTATTGCTCACAGAAAATTTCTCTTTTATATATAGGTTTCCAAACTTAGAGCTATAATAAATCTAAAGAAATAACATCAACCAAAACCACTTTGTGCTGCCTTTCTGTGTAATTCATTTTTTGAGTTCCAAATAAAACTTGAACATTGTAAACATCCCTGACAAGATTTAGACAAAGACCCCGATGGGTCCTTTTCTCTCCCAGCTAAAGGAATAGTCAGTGATCTTTGCTGACACTTCACTATCCTGGATTACTTCCCTCCAAACCACCTATAAATACTACTCCTTCTGAAGGCCCCCAGTCTGAAAGTTTAGCTGGGGCTTTTTTCACTTTTATAATGAATTTATAGAGGATGTGTTGACATGATCTTACCAAAAACTCTGTTGTAGCAAGGAAGAAGTTAGGAAGAAAAAAATGAATTTCTTTGTTCAAAACAGAAAAAATCCGATGGTTTTACAAACTGCAGTAACTAAATAATATGTCATTGATTCCAGTGTGAATAATAAAGGTATTCAGGGACTGTTCTCCTCATATGAGGTTTCAGTTTCCAATATCTAGCAATCTGGATACTTGCCATGGTAATAATCACTTCATGTGTGTCACAAACCACTTCAAAGTAAAGAAACAGTATAATGGAAAATACTTTCAAGAGCAGTTCATGAAACTGAATAAATGGAACGTACATTTATATCTTATAACATCAAATATCATGTTTGTTCTTAACATTACAATTGCAGTGGACTCAACTCTTCCAGTTTAAACAAGTCTTCTCTAATTTATAATGAATATCACTCTCACTACAATGTATTAGCCTCCACCATGACCACTTGTTGAGCTGTCACTCAAGTAAAGTGGAAAGTTTTGAAATTACCCATGAAATGCATTTGGATAGTTTATATAAAAGAGAATCATATTGTTTATTACAGAAGTCTTAAGCCAAATGCTTTAAAGCATTAATTTTATAATTTTTTTTTCTGGAAACAATTTTTCAGTTTAGAGTCTATCCTGATTTGAAATACTCCAGAGACAACAATGCTATCATTTTCTTTAAAGAACTTTTTCAATGTTTATACTGTCAATAAAATTAAAACCCTGCTAATATCTAACCAGTAATTCATTAGTTTTATCCCTTTTCACATACTCAATGATGGCATGATCACAAAGGTTAGTAAAATAAGCAAAGCTATTGCTTTGATTATTTTAAAGCTATTCTAAAGCTATTGCTTTAGAATGCTTATTTTATTTTAAGTTTATTTTATTTAAAGCTATTCTAAAGCTATTGCTTTAGAATGCTTATGCTTATTTTAAAGCTATTCTAAAGTTATTGCTCTAACAAATAACAATATGGTCAAAATAATAGCAAGAATGTACTTGATTATATATGCTTATATATAAGTGAAATAAATGACAACAATGATTCAAGGGACAGGAGAGAGCCATTAGGATTATTTTGTTATTATAAGGTACTCACACTACCTGTGAAGTGGCACAGTGTTATTTGAAAGTGGACTTGAATTAGTGTAAATGTACATTGCAAACTCTAGGTTGATCATTAAAAAAAGTTTGAAAAGAAGTATAAACTATATGTTAAGCAAGGAAAAAAAAAGAATCATAATAAATGCTAAATTAAAACCATGACAAGCAAAAAAAAATGTATAAGAATAGGAACAAAGAACAAGAGTAACAAATAGAAAACAGTACCAAACCTGGTAAACATTAATCCAACTGTATCAATAATCACTTTGTATGTCAGTTGTCTAAGTGCACCAATTAAAAGACAGAGATTGATAAAGCAGCTCAAAAAACAGACCCAACTATGTATTGTCTACAAGGAACCCTTCTTAAATGTAAAGACATGTGTAGATTAAAAGTAAATGAGAAAAATATACCATGATATACTAATCAAAAGAAAGCAGGAATAGCCACTTTAATTTCAGACAGAATAGGCTTTAAATCAAAGAAAGTTATCAGGGAAAAAGAGGAGCATTTTATAATGATAAAGGGGTCAGTCCTCCAAAGGACCTGACAATTTTTTTCTATTTTTTTAAAGGCATGAAAATTATTTATGTGTATGTATTTAATAAGAGAGCATCAAAATGCATGAGGCAAAACCTGATAGAACTGAGAGGAGAAATAGAATAATCCACTATCATACCTGGAGACTTTAACAACTTCTTTCAGAAATAGATGGATCCAACAGGGAGAAAGTTAGTAAGGACATAGTTGAACTCAACCACACTATCAATCAACTCAATACAATGGATATACACAGAATAGTTTATCCCACAACAGCAGAATACACTTTCTTGTGAAGCTCACAGAGAACATTCATCAAGATAGACCACATTATGGGACGTAAAACATACCTTAACAAACTTAAAGTAATAAAAGTTATGCAATGGCTACTCTAGGACCACAATGGAATTAAACTAGAAATTGACAAGAGAAGATAACTGGAAAATCCCCAAATACATGGAGATTAAAAAACATACTTCTAAATAGCACATGAGTCAAATAAGAACTTTCAAAAGAAAGTTAAATATATTTTGAACTAAATGAAAAAACACAACTTTTCAGAATTTTTGGGATGCACCAAAAGCAGTGCTTAGAAGGAAATTTATAGCACTGAATGTATTATTAGAAAAAAAGAAATCTCTAAACTCAGTAATCTAAGCTTTAACCTTAGGAAACTAGAAAAAGAAGAGCAAATTAAATCCAAAGTAAGTGAAAGAAAAGAAATAAAAATCAGGACATAAATCAGTGAATTGAAAACAGAAAATCAGTAGAGAAAATCAATAAATCAAAGCTGGTTCTTTGAAAAGAGGAATAAAATGGATAAGTGTTTGGCATGACTGACTAAGAAAAAAAAGAGAACACAAATTAATAATATGAGAAATAAAAGAGGGGACATCACTACAGATTCTATGAACATTAAAAGATAGTAAGAGAATACAAATAACAACTTTATGTTCATAGATTTGATAATTTATCTAAAATGAGCCAATTCCTTGAAAGACAATCTGCCAAAACACACACAAGATGAAAAAGACAAGCTGAGTAAGCCTATATCTATTAAACAAGTTGAATCAATAACTAATAACCTTCCAAAACAGCACCAGGCACAGATTAGATCACAGAGACATTCTATCAAACCTTTAAGGAAGAAGTTATATCAATTGTCTAAAATCTCTTTCAGAATATAGAAGCTGAGGGAATATATCCTGACTCATTTTATGAGCTCAGCATGACCCTAGTATCAAACCCAGACATACATTACAAGAAAACTATAGATCAATGTCTCTCATGAACATAAATGCAAAAATCCTCAATGAAATATTATTAAATTGAATCCAATAGTATATAAACATAATTATACACCATGACCAAGTGGAAATTATCCCAGATATGCAAGGTTAACATCTGAGAGTCAATTAATGTAATCCATCACATCAGTATACTAAAAAAATTAATGATTATATCAATAGATGCAGAAAAAACATTTGACAAAACCCAACACACACTTATGTTAAAAAAAAAAACCTCTCAGTAAAATAGGAATAGACGGAAACTTCCTCAATTTGATAATGCATATCTATTGAATACAAAAAGCCTACTTCTAACATTGTCCTTCATGGGGAGAAATGACAAGCTTTTCCAGTAAGATCAGGAACAAGGCAAGGATGTCCCCTTTCACCCCTACTTTTGGATATTGTACTGAAAGTCCTAGCTAAATGTAATAAGACAAGAAGAGGAAATAAAAGTACACTGATTGGGAAGAAATAAATAAAACTGTCTTTGTTTGCATGTGACATGATTATCTACATAGAAACTCTGACGGATTGACAGAAAACAAACAATAACCCTCCTGGAACTAATAAGTGATTATAGCAAGGTTACATGACACAGGGTTAATATATAAAATTAAGTTGCTTTCCTATATACTAGCAATTAACAAGTGAAATTTAAAATTAAAATTACAATAATATTCGCATTAGAACCTTCCCAATAAAATATTTAGTTATAAATCTAGCAAAATATGTAAATGATCTGTGTAAGGAAAACTACAAATCTACAATAAATGAAATCAAGAACTAAATATCGATAAATGGAGAGATATTTCATGTTCATAGCTGGAACTACTCAAGGTTGTAAAAATGTCAGCTCTTCCCAACTTCTTCTATAGATTTAATACAATTCCAGCAAGTTATCTGGAAGATACTGACAGACTAATTCTAAAATTTATGTGGAGAGGAAAAAGACCCAGAATAGTCAATCTAATATTGAAAGATAAGAACAAAATTGGAGGTCTGATACTACCTGACTTCCAGGCTTAGTACAAAGCAACAGTAGTGCCACAAGAGTGTGGTATTGGCAAAATAATAGACAGACAGATTAATGGAACAGAATAGATAGTCTAGAAATAGACCTGCATAAATATAGTCAACCAATCTTTGACAAATGAGCAAAAAGGCATTACAATGGATAGTCTTTTCAACAAATGTGCTAGAAAATCTGGAAATCCACATGCAAAAACAACAACAACAAAAGCAACAACAACAAATAAACCACTAAGGACTAAGGAATCTTGGCATACACCTTACTCCTTTACTCCCATCACAAGAATTAACTTAAAATGAATCACAGACCTACATGTAAAACACAAAACTATAAAACTCCCTAAAGATAACATAGGAAAAAATCTAAATGACATTTTTAGATACAATATCAAAGGCACAATCCATGAAAGAAAAACTTGACAAGCTGGACTTCATTAAAATTATAAATTTCTGCTCTAAGAAAGCCATTGTCAAGAGAATGGAAAAGACAAGCCACAGATTGGGAGAAAATATTTGCAAAAGACACATCTGATAAAGGACTGCCACCGAAAATATACAGAAAACTCTTAAAAGTCAATAAGAAATCAAACAAGCCAATTAAAAAAAAAAAATGAGCCAAAGACCTTAACTGATATTTCACCAAAGAAGATGTACAGATGACAAATAAGCATATGAAAAGATGCTCCATATCATATGTCATCAGAGAAATGCAAATTAAAACAACAATGAAATACCACCACACATCTATTAGAATGGCCCAAATCCAGAACACTGACAGCACCGAATGCTTGTGAAAATGTGCAATAACAGTCTCATTCATTGCTGGTGGGATTGCAAAATGGTACAGCTACTTTGGAAGACAGTTTGTTGTTTCTTACAAAACTAGACATTCTTTTTTCATATGATCTAGCAATCGCAATTCTTGGTATTTACCCAAAGGGGTTGAAAACATATGTCCACACAAAAACCTGCCCATAGATGTTTATTGCAGCTTTATTCATAATTGCTAAAACTTGGAAGCAACCAAGATGTCCTTCAGAAGGTTAATGAATAAATAAAATGTGGTACATTCAGACAATGGAATAGTATTTCATGTTAAGAGAAAATGAGTTATCAAGTCACTAAAAGACAGGTAATAAACATGCATATTACTAAGTGAAAGAAACAAATCTGGAAATGTACATACTGTATGATTTCATCTATATAACAATCTGTAAAGGATGAACTATGAAGGTAGTAAAAAAAAAAATCAGTGGTTATCAAGGGGTTAATTGGTGGGGAGGGATGAGTAGGCAGAGCACAGAGGGTTTATAGGGCAGTGAAAATATTCTGTCTGATACTATAATGGTGGACACATGTCATTATAAATTCACCTAAACCCATAGAACATACAGCACCAAGAGTGAACCCTAATGTAAACTATGGAGTTTGGGTAATAAGCATGTGTCAATGTAAGTTTATAAATTGTAACAAATGCACCACTTTGGTGGTGGATGTTGATAATAGGAAAAGCTATGCATATGTCAGGGCAGGAGGTACATATAATATCTGTGTACCATCCTTTTGATTTTGACCTAAACCTGCTCTAAACAACTGTCTGCAAAACAACTGTCTGGTTTTATTAATTCATTTAGCAAATATTTAATTTTTTCAAAAATTCATGATGTTCTAAGGTCCATGCCAGGGCTGATGTTACAATGACATATGCAAGATCCAAAAAAATTCTAGTCCTAATGGGAAGACAGACTTAATTTCTGCTCTGATGACATAGAATGGTTCAGGTGGTCTCTGTGGTTTTCTTGAGCTCTTAAATTCCAAGTTACTTTTCCTGTTTTAAAACTGGGTGTTAGGCTTGCTCTCTGTCTACAGCCTTTGGCAGCATTAGAATGTTTAATGCAGCTGATATTTCTTATAAATAACTACTGCCACTAATAGTATTAATGGGAGTAGGGACTATTTTTTCTTGCTTTAGAAAAGTTTCCTCAGTAATCATATTTATGTAGCATATCTTGATATTCTTGAGTTTTATAGTCAGTATTGTAGATTTTCAAAAACAGAGTTATAAGTGGCTATCTTTCAGTGGTTGTATAAGGGACAAATATCTGGTATGAGTTTCAGTGGCTAGAAGTATCAAAAAGAAATGTGGCTATTTCTCTCCTGTCTAGTTGAAAATTTATTGGTTATGAGCTTTATCAATAAAATAATTCATTGGACAAATGTTATTTTCCTTGTAAGGCAGGTATATACTCTGAACTACGAATTGTTCCCTAAGTGTTCCTAAAGGAAATTAGCTCTTTATTTTAATTTTGATCAACGTTATTTTATATATCCTATTTAGCACTATTTGTGCTATATAATGCTGTAAAACTTGAAGCCTTAGTTACAAAAAAATGCTAAAAGTATAAAATAGTTTTTGGACAAAATAATAAAAAAAGACCTCTGGCCTAGGTTCTATTTCTATATGACTGTTCATAATCCCTGACAGACGTAAAGTTTTGTGGACCTTAATATGTGTTCATTGTCTCTTAATTTCAAAGGTAATTAACCATAATAACAACATTTGTGATCATTTTCATTGCAATTGTATAATAGCTTTTCTTTGAAAAATTGGGATGGATATTGTTATACATGTTAACAGTAGAATCCTTCTGGGATTAAACAATTTAAAAGATAAACACTTCAACTTCAGCAAATTCCTTATAGACTTTCATTTACATTAGACCAAATTAATAATTTTAATTGAAAAAAAATAAAGCATTTCTTCCAAGAGCTTATAAGCAAATTTATTATTTATAAAGCTATTCATTCTTACAAATGATAAAACTAAAGATTGTTACTGTATTGTATGATTCATATCAACAGTCATTGAGCACTGGTCATAAGGCAGATATTCAGCACAATTCAGTGGGAAGTACAGGAACAAGATTCTAAATGTATAATTAGCAAAAGAAATCTTCTAACTATCAAAGTATTAAATAAGACCAAAGGTGGTAGGAGCTTAATTATACCAAGGAAAGGACTAAAGTGAAGGTAAATGTTTAGAAAAATAAGATTGAGATGAATCTTAAAGGAGTCAGGATATCTATCGTAAAATGTGATGTTTTATAATTTGAAAAAAGACAATATATTTCTGATGCATTTGATAGAAATCAAGGAAATAAGACTTGTAACTTCTTATAAAGTTGAGATTTTCATTCAAGTCATTGTAGACCATGTTATAATCCATGATTTACGATGTATCCTCAGATCAAGTTGATTTTTGCCTGTGATATGTGATATTTTTCCCTGTGATATGTCCAGCTGATTTTTGCCTGTGATATATCCTCATATCCAGTTGATTTTTGCCTGTGATTCTGTTCATTCTGCCAACTGTCTACACAATACTTATCCAAAATATGGCAGTAGCCTTCACTTGAGTTTCTACTTCCCTTTCATGCCAAGTCAAGCAAACCTATGTAATACAGTGTTGCATTGTGGCCTTTTTATGCCACATTGTGGCTTTATGCCCTGTCTCATTATTGGTTAGCTCTGTGATATTGAGCAAATTGCTTAAAAATCTCTGCAAACTGAGGATTAAAGATATCATATCCTTCATACGATTCTAAATATGAAGTGCAACAATGCAAGTAGAGTGCTTAGTCCTGGCATGTAATAACCAGTGATTTATTCACTATTATTACTATATGCTAGAAAAATGAGAAGATATTAGACACATTTGAGTCTGTGCTATTCTTTGGAACATCTGATCACAGAATCCTAGTTAGAGTGATGTAAAGAAGAGGCCTAGTTATAATCCCAGTAAAAAAGCTGATGTAATATTTCAGGCAAAGGTAATCGTTTTGGCTCAGGTTGCCATAACAAAATACCATAGAATGAGTGGCTTAAGCAGCGGACATTTAGTTACTCATAGTTCTGGAGGCCAGAAGTCTGAGAGGGGAGTACCAGTATAGTTGGTTTCCATAGAGATCGCTCTTCCTGGCTTGTAGGTGATTTCCATCTTGCTATGTGCTCACATGACCTCTTCTCTTTTTTTCACCCCTCACTGAGAAGGAGACTACTCTAAAGTCTCTTCTTATATTGGATCATGGCCCCCTACATATGATCCCATTTAACCTTATCTACCTTCTTATGGACCCCTGGGCCCCATATCCAAATACGGTCACATTGGGTTAGGTCTTCAACATATGAATTTTAGGGGGGCACAATTCATTCAATAGCATTAATAAAGTCCTAAAATAAAATTTTGGCAGTGGGAATGAGATTAGAAGATGAATGGGAGAAGTGACTTAATTTTGTTAAAGATAGAATTTAACATCTATCTGGCAAAGGGAATGAAGATATCAATTAAGGTGAAGATGACTTCAGGACCGTGACTGGAAGAGTGTGATTCACTAACAGAAATTAAAATGGAAGAGAAGCAATTTGGCATTAGGAGGGTGATGGTTTTAATTGTCATTTTCCAGAAGGCAGTTAAAAACTCAGTCACTAATTCTTGTATATACTGATCCCTGACGATGAGCATTCTACTGGGGCCTTAAAAATAAATGGTGAATAAGAGATGGTCCTGTCTTCATAGTCTAGTGAATTGCTGGACGAGAACTTAGTGGAAAAGTCAGGGGTAGAGTTTGTGACTCATACACATTGAGATGTTAGTGGAAATTATACGTTTGGCAAAGAACCAGGATAAAATATGGAGAATGATTTGTTTAATTGTTCCAAATTGTTCTAAGCATTACTCTTCTACAGTAATTTTTGCTGCACAAAAACTGCATATGTGTATAAGTAAAACTTTTCTAAAAATAAAATGTTTTTAAGAAAAATAAATTTGAAACATCTGTATTTGAAGGTCGATATAGACAATTAAACCCTAGTGAATTGAAACAAAAATCAAAGTTGTAATTAAAATTTGTCTATAAAGGATGATGATGACTGTCACATGCTTCAGGTATGTTGTGTGTTGTATGACTATTAAATACCTGGTTAAACACAAATCCAGTAAATATTCTGCTACCTCTTGTCCACATGTAGTTTATATATTCTTCATGTTTTTCCCATAAAGGTGAAATTTGCTAGAGAAACTCCTGCCACAGACATGAAACAGCATAAAGTTCTCCAGAGTGATCCTAGGAAGTATTTATTAGTTCTTTACACAAAGCGGCAGACACTCAAAGCAATTCATGAATACCATGCTTTTTACTTAGTTTTCCAGTAAAAATTCTTTGTGACCCAGGGTGAAAGTGGAAGGTAATTTGGGATTTACAGAAAGGGAAGAGAGAACTCAGGGAGAACAAGTCATAACTTTTATTTAAAATGAAGTTGTCAGTGGGGAAGAGAGTGGGGGGCTAGTTTGCACAGCTGCAAAAGTCACTGTGAGAAAGTTTCCAGCAACTTAATAAACATACTGTCTTCATTCAGTTTAATGAAAATTAGAGAATGGTTAGAAAACACTCCTTCCCTTATTCTCTTCATCTTAAAATGAATGGATTAATAGAAGAAAGTAGGAACACATCACCATTCGTCTGTGAGAATTTTATCTTTTTGTCAAGAAGGAAAATTATAGACAATTCTCCTTGCCATCCTCTTCACACAAGCAATGAAGAGAGAAAATATTAGGTGTACATTGTTTGCTTCAAATGCTTTATAACCTAGGAGTTTTGACAGTTTAATGATTTTATTAATGACTTTATTTTGTACTAACTTCAAAATTTATGATTTCCATTTCAATAAGTTCTTTTGGATACCAAGGGGTATTGTTGTTAACAGGAAATTCAAGCAAAACATTTGGGAACATTAAAAAATCTTTTCCAGGTATCTTGCTCATAAATAGGCATGGCCAGTTCCAAATGGTCTCAATCCTGTTTTATGTGTGTGTATGTTTCAAATAATGAAAGGGTTTTCTGACAACTTAAAACACACGTACTATATATTAAAAGATAAAAGGTCATGTTACTCTGAATACTCCAGATCTGTTCTGTCCAACACATTAACCACTAGTCATAGGTGACTATTTTTATATAAAATAACATTTTTAACAGTTAAAAATTCAGTTCTTCATTTGTGCTAACTAAATTTCACATTCTTACTAGCCGTACCAGTCTAGTGACTACCGCGTGGGACAGCACAGAATTACAAATCATTTTCATCATCACAGAGAGTTATATCAAATAGTCCTGTGATGGTCTACTTTATTTTAGACAAAGGTCCTACCCTCCATGAACTTGCTGCCTAATGGGGAGAACTAGATTAGCTAATTAAAATGTTTATTCAAAATTTCAAGACAGGCCAGGTGCTAGAAATAGAGCATCAATCAAGAAAGGCAAGTTATCTGCTGTAGCAGGGTTTAAGTTCTCATATTTAATATTGTTCTAAACATCAGCCTCTTCTAGAAATCATTTCTTCATTAGGACTCAGCCTGGCATATTAATTTTAACCTTGTTGACCTATGAGCTTGGTGCATAGGACTCTCCATCATCACACCTTAAAGGGTGTTGTTCTAAAGGTAACCAAAGAGCATGTCCAGATAATCATCAAGTTACAGGTCTTGTGACAGACTTTGTCCTCTGTCTCCAAACCACTATGTCAAATTCATTCATAAGTCAGATATGAAAACAAGGAGAAAGATTAAGTGATCCACAAGCTATGACCAGCTGGACACTCTGCGCTCTGTATCCTATTTATTATGCCACTAATAAAGTATTATTAGTATTGGATGACTATAAAGCTCCAAATAATTGAGGGCAGAGGCATTGCTCTGAAGTAAACTTGGCCTGGGTGGACAGGAGGATGTTAACATGCTGCAACACAGCTATACACAGTCCTGAACTTGGCAGCAGTAGACAGATTCACCTGGCACGTAACAAGACAACATCAGGTGGCTCTGTTTGAGGTAAGGCTCCATTCAGCCAGAGAGATGAAGAGACTAAGCCACAAAATATGACGAGTCTTAAATATGAGTGTCCCTGGCCAAACTTGTATCTATTGGCACAAAGGTTACACGTCACTCCGGGGGTTTAGTCCCACTTTTACATATGCATCATGATACTGTCAATGACATTTAGAGACAAATTATGAACACTTGAAAGAGTGTACTTCATCAAGGGTTTGGTGGAATCACTTTCCTTGTCCTTTAATAACATTTATTTTACAGATTGCAGAAATAATATGAAACATTATAAAGGCTAATAATCAGGTTTTAATTCTATCCATTTGCTGCTTTTTCTTTGGTTCAGGGTCCATGTGTGAATGGAATTTACACAAGTATCTGAATCTTTATCATGATTCCAAGAGTACTCCACCCACAGGGAACTATTAACCATTTGTGCATGCCCCATGCTGTTTACATCTCCAAACTTTTACTTACCATCCCTTTCTGGAATGTCATTTACTCATGCGATATATTTATTCATTCTTTCTGATCAAAATCAAGTACCAACTCCTCTTTCATTCATGCATTCTAATAATGTTTATTGGATAGTCACAATGTTTTAAGTACATTTCTAAGCTTATGGAAACAGCAGTGAAAATAAGAAACAAGTCCTTGCCCTCATGAAGCTTACTGCCTTTGGAAGAGGCAATAAAAATAAAAATATAAAAGTAAATAGATAATTTTAAAGGAAAGGCTGTGTTACATGAAGAAAACTAATGCAGGAAAGAGAATATGAGTGGATTTTCTTAGGTAGGTGGTCCGGAAAGCATCTATGGGGAAGGGATAGTTCAGAAAATGTTCAATGCAATGATGGAGTGAATCATGTGACATCTATGAGAAGAGTTTGCCTGGCAAGGGTAACAGCAAGAGTAAAACATCTAGGTCAGCACAAAAAGACAAGAGTAGTAAAAACAGAAGGAATGAGGAGGACAGAAGTGAGAGATGAGTGCAGAGAGTGAGACAGAAGCCAGAAGCAGGGCATTGTAAGGTCATGGCATTGGGTTTAAACTTTGTATGACTGGAAGCCAATGAAAATTTTAAGACAGGAAGTGATATAATCTTGTTTTAAGATTTAGAAAGGTCACTTGGCTCCCAAGTGGGAGATAGATTAAAGGGTCAGGAATGGAAGCCAGGAGGCCAGTTGAGAGATTGAGTAGGTACATGAAAGATGATGGAGGCTTAAACTGAAGTGAGAAGAGTGAATGTTATGGAAACTAACCAAATTCAGGATAAAATTAAAAGTTAGAGGCTATAGTACTTGCTGATATATTGGATATGGAATGTAAGGAAGAGATAGGAGCAAAAGATAAATTTTTAGCCTGAGCCACAGGATGAATGCATTTGACTAAGGTAGGAGCAGGTTGTGTGTGGAGGGGTCATATATCAAGAGTTGTGTTTTGGCCATAATAATCTTGAGATGCCTACTAGACATATAGGTGGAAATGTCAGGTAGGTAGTTGGATACATGTATTTGGAGATTGGTAGTCATTAGTGCATTGATAACCCTTAAAAGCTGAGAGACTGCTTGATAGTAGCTTGAGAGAGAGTATAGGCAGAGAAGAGGGGGCTTCAAGGACTAAATCCCTGGACCCTAAATCACATTGGCAAGAAAAGGAGCTGGCAAAGAAGTAATCACTCTGTCCAATGAGTTATCAAAAATAACTATAGGTCTATAGTATAGGAGCCAGTCACATTGTACTATGGTTATTTTTATTCCTTATTTCCTCCTTAATAGGTTTCTTATTTATTTTTATATTAGGAAATGTCCCTCCCTAAGCATATCATGCAGTAAACACTCAATAAATATTTGCAAAATAAATATATGCCTAAATAAAATTTTGTGACTTGGCCGAGAAAATTTTCAAAACATATTTATGGGAAAATAAATATGATACAAAGCAACACTTAAATCTCCTATTATTGGAAGACACTGATAATATATTCCTTTGTAAATCAAACATTTGATTGCTTTTCTCTAAATTCCCTATAATTATTATTGACACCTCAACTATGTTGCAATTTATTTTTACCTCATTGCTTTCATATGTATAACTCTTTCATATTAGGAGTTATAAATAAATAAGATTACTTATTACTTTTCTTTCTTTTAGAGACCAAACACCTTTTCTATCATCAGGTTTATTTCTATCACTGACCATGCCCTCTCTATGCATTCCAAATGCAGATTAGTTTCCACAAGTATGTGCAGTCACTGTCTATTGGCTCAATGGCCCAAATTTTAAGTTATCCACAGCCAAATAAGCTAAACACTATAGACATAGGGTATACAGGCTCTCTGATAGCACACTTATGCCTGCGGGCAGGTATCTGCAAATGATTGCTTCAGGTGTTTGCCTACAGGATCTCATTGAAAGTCAATGCAAATGAGGCCATTTTCCCTAGCAGAAGACATTAACCTGCAGGAACCTTGTAGGCACAGGTGTATTTTGGGCCCATAACTGTGTACTTTTTAAACATATGTATAACATTATACATTAATCATAAATACTAGATCAATAGTGCAAGGAATACTCAATAAAGTAGGTGAAAGAGGAGGTGTGTCAAAGAGCAGAATGGTACAATTAGAAGGGTTTTGCCCGCCTCCTTCCCTTGTATGTTTCATCTCCACCACCATTCCAGCTCTCATTCTGCCATGACTGTAAGAAACAATAACCTTAAGGCAGGTTGATAAATGGAAAATATAAGTAAACCAAATACAACTTACTTATTGCATTGTTTTTGAAATATAAGAAATTAATTAAATTTAAGCTAAGCTACATACTGTTCAAAAGCATGTTCTTATTCCTGAATTATAACAGGGTTCAATGCTAAAGTTTAACAATTCTACAAGGTCACATTGAACTACAAATCTGGGTAGCAATTGAAAGGCCATTCTACGTTTTCTGCTTTTTAAATTGTTAGCGATTTTAGATATATTTTATTAGTAAAAGCGTTAAACTCACCTCCTTATCTAACTAACCAGCTCATGGTGATCTTTTCCTGACCAAGGATCCCTTCAGTGCTTTCACAGTATGCACTTTATCATTGTATACATGCTCAAATGTTGCCTTAGGAACCAACCATTTCACGTCTATAAGATTTTTTTTCCCCTCTCCACTTACATTATAGCTTCCGTTAAACTAGGAAGCATATTCTCTATTTTCTGTTCATCTTTTCACCTCTGCCTCCACAATATGCATTCTTATTGAATTGAATTATATAGAAAAATTCTCAAACTGTTTCTTTGTTCATTGAAGTTTAATATATGTGATATTCTTGAGATTCAAGACAGTACTGGAAGGGGTTGAAGAGAAGTTACAGTGCTTTATGCGTATTATGTGGCACACACGTTAAAACATACATTTGACATTTGCAAGGGATTTAGACTGCTATAATTTCATATGCAGGTGGGTGTGTAATAAATAATTTTTGGTGATAAGCCAAGAATATGCTGTATATAGGATTTTGAGCATACGCTCCATGATATTAATGATAAAACATATGTTTAAAAACATTTCCATCCAAGCCTGGGACATATTGCCTCCATCCTGTATTGAACATCTCCTCCAAAAAGCCCTCCTCATCTTGAAATAAAAATGTTTTAAAATCTAGGAATGTTCCCCTGCTCTAGTTCTTTTTCTCACTTGCCAATAGTATAACTTTCAAAAATATAAGTCTGTGCCTGTCTTGCTTAAAAACTTTCCAAATCTATATAACATGGCCCCTGGGATCCTTCACGCATTTATAGTCTGATCCTAATTTATTCTGCTTGTCTTGTTTTTCACTATTATCTCCACCCACCCCATTATGCAACTATATTGTTCACTGTTCTCCGAACACAACACCAAGTCTCACACCTCCATGCTCTTTTTAGTACTATTTAATCAGCCTGGAATGTGTTTTCCAACCTTCTCTTCTTGGTGAGCTTGACTCAGGCCCTCGTTCCCTTTTTAGGAAGTTTTCTCCTCTGAGAGTTCTTCCCTAGTTTCCTGACCCTTCTCTGCCCTTCCTACTTCATCCACCAGCTAATTGCTCCAAGTTGGCTACTCTTATTTGTGCTCTCACACACTCCTTGTCTTATCTTTATTGAGTGTGGGATATAGCACAGGTGACATGGATAGCCATGTCTAAGCCACATTCTTTAGGAGATCCTTCACAACTACTCTGCTCATTTTGGAGACACAGTTTACTTATTTTTTGGTAAATAGCTTTTAAACGTCAGAAATAACATGTTTTTGTAAGAAGAATATAAACACTGAAGTTGTACACAATAAATATATGGAGAAACTATGTAGAGAGAGTAGATAACTATTCAATTGCCTCAGTTCCCTGATTCAGAAGTAAACACTTTAAACAGCCTGATGTAAGTTCTTTCAGAGTTCTTTTTTTTTCCTCTGCATATCTTCTCATATATATACCGTCAGCTAGTCTTTTTTTAAAAAAAAAGAAAATACTGTCTTTTCAATATGCAGCTTGATTTTATTCAATTGTGATCCTCTTTGTGTATCAAAACAGCCTTATACCTTTATATCTTATACCATTTACCTTAAACTTTTAATGCCTGCATGAGTAGTCATAAATAACTCATTTGTTATTTTTATTGGGATTTAGGCTGTTCCAGTTGTTTGTTATAGCCAGCAATACTACAGTGTGTTTTCTTGGATTTATGCCTTTCCCCATTTGGGCACCAAGAACTAAGGTCTATCTTATTCAGCTTTCTATCCATAAGAGTAACAAGAGATTCATTAATCCAGAAAACATTAGTGTGAAGAAGGGAATAGCACAGACTGATTAAACACATACTATGAAACACAAAAAGTACATACATGGCTTCTTTATTCAATCATGATAATACACCTAGCAAACCATAAATATAAGTAGCAAAATTCTTGTATTATTTTCTTTTTTTTAACCCTTCGGATATTTTAATTATTTTTTTAATATATCTTTACTGGAGTATAATTGCCTCACAATGCTGTGTTAGCTTCTATTGTACAACAAAGTGAATCAGCCATAGGCATACATATATCCCCTTATCCCCTCCCTCCCACCTTCCCTATCCCACCCTTCTAGGTGGTCACAAAGCACCAAGCTGATCCCCCTGTGCTATGTGGCTGCTTCCCACTAGCTATCTATTTTACATTTGGTAGTGTATATATGTCAATGCTTCTCTCACTTCGCCCCAGCTTCCCCCTCTCACCCTCCTTCCCCGCCATGTCCTCAAGTCCATTCTCTATGTCTGCGTCTTTATTCCTGCCCTGCCACTAGGTTCATCAGTACCATTCCCCTTCACTTAAGTTTTGAAATGCTTAGCCAGTGCAGCTCAAGAAACTGCCTTTGACTTGATCTGATTTAGAGCACTTCTTTTCCTTAATAATCAAGTCTCCTTTTTTTTTTTTTTTAAACCCTATGAGGTACTTATTCCATAGCCATCTAAGCTAGAGAAGTCTGTTTTTTTTTTTTTTTTTTTTTTTTGTATTGGGATTTTTTAAAACTAATCAGAGATTGTTCCCAGTTTCTGCATCATTACTGCTCAGGGGTTAAATACTGAATTGCCAGTCACTGTATAAACAGGAGCTACTTTCTTTCAATATAGTGTAAAATACCAATTTGTTTTCATAGGATCATGAAGGCGCTGTTACCATTTGCAGGGCTCTGAGGCATTTCACCTTCTTTTTTTTTTTTTTTTTGAGCTGTCTTTATGTCTTTGACAAATTGTATATTTGGATGGGCAGCTACTTATAATTTATTTTTCTGCTGTTATTTGCCACTCGTCAGCCAGAGAAAGTCATGCTGCTTTTCGGAAAGAAGAAGATCTCTCAAGGTAGGGATGGTCCATTAGGCAGATCCTTGTGAAGAAGCACTATTCTGCACCTCTCTGGGCACAGCGACCTCTGTTTTTACTATTTAACTATTTTCTACCACCATGTGGATGCCATAATAACATATGTTGACATGATATTGTGTCTATTTGTACATGTCTTGCTTCCCAGCAAGAATGTGAGCTACTTGTAAGAAGGGCAAATTCATCTTTGTTCCCTTTTTTGGGCAGAATATTTTACTCAAATGAGTTGCTCAATGAATTCTGCTGAAAGAATTAATGTGTATATAAAGTTTCTCCTTATTAAAGATGAAATTATAAAGACAGTACATTTTTATGTTATTTAAAGATATTGATCAGATTGATTCAGTTGAAGTTGTATATATTATTTGGAAAGAGAATTTTTATTCTCAAATATGACATTGAAAGCTTTTTATAAAGGCTTAAACCTTTTCTTTTGAGTATAGTGCTTTTAAAAATAAGGATGAGAAGTAAGCTCTGGAAAAACTTCTTGCTAAGAAGCATTAAAATTCAAGGGCTATTGTTTAACCTCTTGCACAGAATCGAGATTTTTTTTTTCTGAAAAAAAAAAGGTACATGAAAGAAAAGTTACAGGGCATCTAATATTTGGCAAAAATAATGCTTATTTGGACAAAGGAGATTGCTTATGCTTCAACTTGAGGAATAATTTTCCCTCATCATAATTAGAGCTTATTCTTTACAGTTATTTTGTTCATCTTTATCTTAGAAGGCAAATTAGGAGGTAGCTAGAAGGGACAATCTACAATCTTGTCACAAACAGCTGTTCACCCGTGTTTTCCGTGAATACGTTGACCATCTGACGATGGAATGAAACTGTAATGGAGGCAGCAAACTACAGGGGCTGTTCAAACCCTTCATTTTCATTTGTGCTAGTTGCTTCCACCATACTTCTGCAAATAATTCTATTTCTCTGTAGGAACAATTTTGACTGTCATTGCTCCTCACAGATTTCTTTAAATGTGCTCTTTGAAAAATCTGGCTGGAAATGATTCCTAAAACCATATATACAGTGCCTTAACCTCAGAGCCTGGCTGTACTGTTGTCTCTTTTGAGAGTAGGAACTAGGGAATGCAGTTTGCCCTGAATTTAGTCTCCTGTGTAAGCTTAAGGGTAATCCATGTTTTGCTTTCTAGAATATACTTTGTGGTCACTGTAGTAGCTGCTACTGCAAAAGAATTCTGTACATATCCGCTGACCTTTGCAGGTATATTCTCTGGTCACTTTGTGTATTTTAACATATTCTATTAGATATGTATGTGACTACCCTGGTTTTGTACAATCACCAATTAACTTACTCTCACAATCGTCTGATGTATGCTTTCTCAGTCTCATTTTTCAGGTAAGTGAACTGTAAAAATGGAAACATCAGTCTCTGGGTCACTTAGGAAATATTAGTTGTGAGTTTCTATTTATGATTTGTTGTCCAGAGGACTATTAATGTTATATGTTTTTTATTTTGAGTTCTTTCCTCACCATACTAATTGGGAGTAAAGTGCAGCTAGAATCCTCCGGGCCTGCTGAAAGACATGTAGCCCACTGAAGTTCATAATCCTATATGTCAGGCATTTTATACTGGTCTCTGCATTTACAAAGTGTTTTTCTTCCCTTGTCTCCTTCCATACTGGAAAATGAGCAAGTGTAGGGGTATAGTATACTCATTACATAGTATTAGGTTTAAAACTATCTAACACATTGGGATAATATCAAATGATTTTAGCCTTTAATGTGTTGTATAAGTATGCAGGAATATTTGAAATGTTAACTTTACTGAAACATTTTTTTTCCTGACTGAAAGTATTCAACTAGAAGTCCTGAAACCCTATGGAATTATACCAAACTGGTACTAGACATCCAGTTGTCAATTATAGTTGACATATTAATCCATCTCTCACTTGGCTATGTTTTGGTAAGTCAACTGCATTGTGCTAATCAAAAGCCTATAGGATGGAACTGGATAACAGTTTTGTAAAAGGGGGAGAATGAGGAGAAAATGAATAAATTCATATCTGGCTTAGCATTGAAGTAGAAAATTCTAAATAAGTCTACAAGTTAGCTGTCAATTGATATGCACTAAACTCAGAATGCAGCAGTCTCCAAAGATATTACCTGATTTAAATGAATATAATTTTCAAAGAATTTGAAAATATAGTAGAAGCGTATTTCTTATGATCAGACATTTCAATCTATGGGCAGTCTTATGTATGTCATAAAAAGCAATAATAAGAGTAGACTGCACCTGAATTCATTAGGATGGCCATTCTGAACCTGTTTAGTAGTTCTAAGTTAACCCCAAACTCCACTTAATATTTACTAGTAAATGACATTTGGAAATCTAATTCCTAGCCAGTTTTTATTTTCTGGTTTTTGGTATATATCTAGAGGATGACAAACACTTTTCAGGTCATTATTAATACAAAACATATTTATTAATTCTAATCAAGAATTTAGTAGTGTTTTCATTACCTCTGCCTCCGTAACTCCCCAAAGAGATGCATTGGGTGGATTTATTAAGTTAGTATATTTTTACGACTTATTTGATTTGAAGTGATAGAGCATTCAAATTATTAAGTTTAATATATGCAAATGATTGAAGTGAGAAATATTTTTTTCTACTTTTCCAGGTCTGATATTTTGAGGGAAAAAAGGAAGCTTTCTTCTTATTCATTTTCTAAGTAGTCTTGAAATATCTGGCTAAGTTAAAATAATAAATAAAAAATCACAAAATATTTTATCTCTGGTAATAACTCATAGTTAGGAATGAATTTGGAATAAATATGAAAACACATAAGAACAGGAGACCTTGACACACTAGTAGGAATTCACAATTGCAACTGTTCCTCACAAAGGTACTTTAAGCTTGTTTAGTTTTGGAATCTAAATTTTACATGAGTATATTTTATTCATATGACAGAAAAGAGTTTAACTTATAATTATATTTAATTAGGAGACATTTAGCCATTTTATTTTTACAGATGCGTTTTCCAGGATGATTATATATAGTCTACCAGTATGTCTATAAATATTAAAAAGAAAAAGAAAAAGAAAAATTGAAATAGTCAGCTCCCTGGTGACTTATAAGCTATATTTGTCACCATGTAATAACAACCCTTCTCATCTATGTTGCAATCTCATATGTCACTTCCAACCTCTAAATTTTTTTTTTTGTAAATTGTTAATAACATCTGGATTTTACGCATGGGAAGAAAAGGAAAATATTGAGTGAATGGAGTGTCTCTCCAAACTATATCTACTAAAATGAACATATATTGCTCAAATTCTAAGAATGCTGCCTTGAATTGAATGTTATGGTCCAATAAAATTATTGATAAATTCTAGAATAAAGTTTAAAAATTGCATACTTATACTTGCAGCATGTGAAATCTCTGTGTTTGTAGATATAGAATTTGTGGATTTCGATGTGACATTTAGGAAAAGCTTTTCAACAGCAAAGTAATGGTGGATGGAAGCAGTATAGTTCATTAACAGGAAGTTCTTCAAGACCCCAGGGAGGGGATGTCTAAAACCAATTCTGTGTGGGTAGTAGAATCTCTTAAAGACATAGCTACAAAGCTAATGTGAACTTAGTAATAGATGCCAAAGGCTGTATTATCATCTTACAAATAAATGCATATCTTTCAGCATACTAATATTTTACAGTAAGCAAATAATTCACAATTTAGATAGATAAAAAGAAATACATGTAAACTTCTCTCATACGTGAAAGGAAATTAAACAAATCTTGTTGGTAAATTCTTTGTATCTATGTGGAAGACTATAATTTATTCCCTTGTTTGAGATAAAGCATTAATACCAATCCAAATCACTGAGGACAGTACAGTTTTCAACAGGAATTTTGGATTTAAATTATCCAAAGATTAAAATTATCATAAAGATAATTCCGTATTCAGCAGTGCATCTGAAGTGTCTGGAATGATTGCCTTAAATGCTTGTGTAGTAGCTGTGTCTTAACTTCTTAATATAAAATGTCTTGCAATATGTAGACTCCGAAAATATGTCCAGTCCAAAATAAAATTCTACTCAGTTCTTTTGTTCTTTCCACCATATAACTTTAAATCATTTCTTAGATATGATTGGCAGCTTGATATCCAATTTCACAGATTTCAGAGGGAAATCAAATTCTTTCTTGTTGAACCATGTATTTTGCATGAGCTTATTTATTTAATTTGTTATACCATTTTCCTACTGCTGGAACACATATTCAGCAGGATTTTATCTGTTTGTCTATTTTTAGTATTGCTTTTTTTTTTTGGTCTCAACCACTAATACCTAATGATTGGACAACTAGCACCATTGTCATGTTCTAGAAAGTTTGTTATAACTTCAGACAGTGTTTTTTTTTTTTTTTTTAAGACAAAATCAGTAAAGAGAATGCTGAGGGTGAGGTGGGAGGGCATCCAAACATTAACAGAAAAATCAAATAAAGTGAGTGCCATTGGACAGTTATAGCACATAGTATAAAAACTTTTCAACTATTGACTTTCAATTATCCACACTTCATTTCTTAGGAAAGAGAAGAAAACAGAGGTCAAGCAGTTAAGAAGGCAAGTCATGTGATTTACAGAACTGAATCCATTTCAAAATTTTCAGGCTACTCAGTGCTTGCCGAACCTGGTGATTGCCAGTCTAGTTAAAACAAAATGATCAAGAACCAAGACTGTGCTTCCTATGCTTCTTATCTCAGAGGATTTGGGGGTTTTCTTTGTACATTTTGCCCTTGCTAATCTCAAGATGTTGGCTGTCTAAACTTTGTTCAATTACAAACCTAATTTTTAAATCACCTGCTTAAAGGCAAAATCAGTGCTAAATAAGGATTTTTAACAAAACCTTAGCTAAAATGAAATTTATATTAATTCACAAAGGGTGTTCTATGAGGTTTTACCTTTCAGCTACTTCAGCATAGTGATTAAATTAAGTAACACGAAAAATAAATAGAAGCGTTTTCATAAAGCCATCGATCAAACTAAAAACCTAGCTCCCACTGTAGTGTGAAAATCAAATTGTATTCCTGCTAATTTGCTTTGTTCTTATTTATTCAGTGGCTATGTAGTCAAATTCAGGCCTCTTTATTATATCATTAATTATTTATAAATGAACACTATTACAGTAACCTTTTGCAACATCCAACTAAAATGTCTAAGCAAAGATGTATTCTGGGACTAAATTGACAAAGAGATGGTAAAGGTATTGCTGAATCAGCTAAACATGCCATATTGCTTAGAGTAAGCATTTAGGTTTCACACACACAAAAATCTAGTTTTCTTTTCCCAAGTTACTGTCAGTTTTTTTAAATGGCATGTTAAACCGCTGCTTCTGCTCTTTCATAAATGTTTATTTGAAAATGATTGGGTACTGTCAATTAAAATCATTCAGAAAAAGGGTTTACCTATGAAAGATGCTATGTTGTTATGTTAACTAGTACCTAACATTTGAAGGTCTTATAATATATGTTTAAAGATTTGCTGCTGACAGATGATCATTGTAATGAATGCGTCTGAGACTGCATAGATTTTAGGAGAGCAAATTAACTATGGTCATAAAAGCAGGCTTAGATTTCTGCCTGTTTTGACCTTTTTCACTGAGATAACCACTAGATAAGACTAACCTGGAATTTCTTTATTATACTGAACTTCAATATACCTCCAAAGTATGTGCTATTTCCAATTGTTTCCCACTGATTTCCTTTCCAGCTTTTCTTCTTCCAATCTCTTTCTCTCTCAGTTCTAATTCTTAGGTATGTCCTAAGCATTCTCTTTTCCCTCCTGGCTATTTCCCTCTCTTCTTTATCCCTCCCAAATTTCCACAGTTGTATTCTCATTCAGCAGATCAGGTAGGCATGAAAGGAAAACTACCCTGCTCTTCATTGTTTCTGCCCCTTCATACTCTGTCAAATTTAGTAATAAACACGAAATTTACTGAATTTTCTATCAGGACATTTTTTTTCTATGCTTAACATTTTAATACTGCATCTAAGTTCCTGGCATTTTAATTCCACTTGCTTCACAAAGTGCACATTAATTATATTTTATTTTAAGACATTTGACTGATACATCACATCTATAGGCAAATATAGGATTATAACAATTTTTAAAATTAGAGAAACCACTGACTTTGTGTTACCGGTTTATGTGCGTTGTGTCAAATAGCTTCAACCTAGGAGGTCAGTGGAAGACCCGGACCAGCAATCTTGGTCCTTGTGATAGCAAGCAAAGAATTGCAGACTACCACTTGCAATATAGGATTATAACAATTTTTAAAATTAGAGAAACCACTGACTTTGTTTGAGGTATGTCAAATCTATGATACATAGCAATAGTAGGTGTCCTATTGAGATTGTTTGTTATATCAGATTCATCTTCCTATCATTTTAAGGTATAAATAGCCTTCTAAAGTATTAAAAATATTCACAAGAAAGTTATTTTAGAAACTGAGAAAAAGTAGAAAATATATAAAGAAACAGAAAAATTATCTTTCATAATAAACTAGTATCTCTTTGTACAATACTTTTCAGTCTTTCCTTTACATATTTTTTGTATCACAAGGTAATCCTGGAATGCAGGTTACTATCCTGCCTTTAAAAAAAAAAACAAAACAACTATTCATGTAGCTTCATATCACAAGCACTTTCTAATGACACTGCATGTAGTAATTAGAATATAGACTCTGAAGCCCGTCTTCCTAGGTTTCACTCCTGGCTTTGCCGGTTACTAGCTGTAAGTAAAGTATTCAATTTCTGCCATATAATTAGTGTTGTATAAGAATAAGTTATTATTCTTTATAAATATTTTAGACCATTTAGTATTCTATCAGAAGTTATAGTATATTTTATTAATGCTTTTCATAATATTTAACAGGTGATATTTAGTTTTTGCTATTATATATAAAGTTGCAAAGCACATCTTTGGAAGGTGTCTTTCTTTTCTATTTAAAATTTCTGCTTGTTGTCTATTTTTTTAAAGTGGAGTATAGTTGATTTACAATGCTGTGTTAGTTTCAGGTCTACAACAAAGTGATTCAGTTATACATATATATGTATATATATATGTGTATATATAGATACACATGTGTGTCTCTCTCTCTCTCTCTCTCTCTCTCTATATATATATATATATATATATACACTTTTTCAGATTCTTTTCCCGTATAGGTTATTACAAAATACTGAGCAGAGTTCCCTGTGCTACACAGTAGGCCCTTGTTGGTTACCTATTTTATAAATAGTAGTGTGTATATGTTAGTCTCAAACTCCTAATTTACCCCTCACATCCCCTTTGGTAACCATAAGTTTGTTTTCTATGTCTGTGGATCTATTTCTGTTTTGTGTATAAGTTGATTTATATCATTTTTTTAAGATTCCATGTATAATATTTGTCTTTCTCTGGCTTACTTCACTTAGTATGATAATTTCTAGGTCCATCTGTGTTGCTGCAAACAGCATTATTTCATTCTTTTTTATGGCTGAGTAATATTCCATTGCATGCTTATACCACATCTTCTTTATCCATTCATCTGTCAATGGACATTTAGGTTGTTTTCATGTCCTGGCTATTGTAAATAGTGCTGCATTGAACATTGGAGTGCATGTATCTTTTCGAATTATGCTTTTTTCTGGATATATGCCCAGGAATGGGATTGCAGGATCATATGATAGCTCTGTTTTAGTTTTTTAAGGAACCTCCATACTGTTCTCCATAGTGGCTGTACCAATTTACCTTCCCACCAACAGTGTAGGAGGGTTTCTTTTTCTCCACACCCTCTCCAGCACTTATTATTTGAGGACTTTTTTTTTTTTTTTTTGCGGTACGTGGGCCTCTCACTGTTGTGGCCTCTCCCGTTGCGAAGCACAAGCTCCAGACGCGCAGGCTCAGTGGCCATGGCTCACGGGCCCAGCCGCTCTGCAGCATGTGGGATCTTCCCAGACCGGGGCACGAACCCGTGTCCCCTGGCAGGCAGACTCTCAACCACTGCGCCACCAGGGAAGCCCTATTTGAGGACTTTTTGATGATGGTTATTCTGACTGGTGTGAGGTGATACCTCGTTGTAGTTCTGATTTGTGTTTCTTTAATAATTAGCCATGTTGAGCATCTTTTCATGTACCTTTTGGCCATCTGTATGTCTTCTTTGGAGAAATGTCTATTTAGGTCTTCAGCCTATTTTTTGATTGTTTCTTTTTTTGATATTGAGTTGTGTGTGTTGTTTGTATATTTTGGATATTAGCCCCTTGTTTGTTGCATCATTTGCAAATATTTTCTCCCATTCCATGGGTTGTCTTTTCATTTTGTTGGTTTTCTTTGCTGTGCAGAAGCTTTTAAATTTAATTAGATCTCATTTGTTTATTTTTGTTTTTATTTTCATTACTCTAGGAGACTGATCCAGAAAGATATTGCTGTGATTTATGTCAAAGAGTGTTCTTATGTTTTCCTCTAGGAGTTTTATAGTATCCAGTTTTACATTTAGGTCTTTAACCCATTTTGAGTTTATTTTTGTGTATGGTGTTAGAGAATGTTCTAATTTCATTCTTTTACATGTAACTGTCCAGTTTTCCCAGCACTTCTTATTGAAGAGACTGTCTTTTCTCCATTGTATATTCTTGTCTCCTTTGTTGTAGATTAATTGACCATAGGTGTGTGGGTTTATTTCTGGGCTTTCTATCCTGTTCCATTGATCTATATTTCTGTTTTTGTTTCTTGTTTCCTTGAGGAGAGATTCATAGTTGTGAAATCACTGGATCAATAGGAATTACTATTTAAATGCTCCTGCTACATATTGGCAAATTGATTTCCATAGTGTTACCATATTATTCTCAAGCCATCTATAAAGCAGTCAGACTCACTACATCTGTGTCACATGTTGTCCTTTTGAAGGTAATGCTCCTTTCTGTCCCTGTATTGACATATGTTGTGCTTCTTAGATTTAGAAAAAGTTTTCAGTTCTGGAAATGATAAGCATTAGTGTGTCATGTACAGTGTACCACGTGCTGGTCTTGCATCTGGAACTTCCCTCGTGTACCAGTATTTCTATCTAGAATTTATACCAAAAAAAAAAAAAGATTTTGACAGTTTTGCATTTTTTTACAGGAAAAAAAAAGCATATTTATTTATCACAACTACTTAGAGGTATACTGCCCAATGATTCTACCCAAATACCTATTTTACAATTACATAGGTAATGGTTAACAATTCTTAGTTGGCAAACTTCTAGAGTCTTCTCCCTTATAAACCATTAGTTGACTTTACTCAACACTACTCAGGATTCTCTTATTGTACCCTTGTTGTACTGTGTGTGTGTGTTTTGTTTTGTTTTGTTTTGTGGTAATTCAGGTTCCTATGATCAAACCTCCAGCCTCTCTATCAGCATGTAAACTCCCCAAAGACAGACATAAAATCACCTTTATTTCACATAAAAATATGTTAAGGAAAAATTAAAATGTACAAGTGTCTACAAGTAATTACGGAGTAATATTATAATTTTTTCTCAGTACACACTGAAACATACTGATGAGTGAACTGATTGAATTGATTGAAGAATTGAATTGATTCAAGAATTATCTGAAGATTTGGCAGGCAACTGAAACTAGAGAAACATTAAGGCCTCTAAAGTATGCCTTGACCTCAGGTTTAAATGGCTAAGGAGTTCTTTCTCTTAATTTACTCCTCTGATTTCACCCTCCAGGGTTTGAGTGATTGTTTCTTCTTTGAACAATAAAACAAACCGAAAAAATCTTGCAGAAGTGTAGACAAAGGATGGATTAGAGAGTTCTAAAAATTAACTTGGTTATAATTTCTTTAGTTTTAGCTTGTAAAGTATCTTTCTAGAAATAAGTTGCCTCTAATGAAGTTCTATATTCCTCAAAATGTTTGTTGCTCTCAGTAAATCTTCATGTAGAAAACTCATGTTTTAAAGTGGCCTTGTAATCATAAACCAAATGCTATTATTAGCTTTAGAAATTCTTAATGTTCAGAGAATTTTTTTCATAGAAGATTATAAAAAGTCCTAAAGTATAATTCACTCTTTAAAATAAATTAATTTGCTATTTTAGGTTATCTGACATCACTAAATAACATGAATTGTGTAATCTTACTTTATAAAGAAACTGAACAAAAGGTTTAGAGAAAGCTACTGTACAAAAGCTGTAGGATAGTATTTCCTGTACAGTGGAGCCAGTGCGGCGGGACAAAATGTAGGACCTGGTTGATGAAAGAATGGAGTAGGTTGTGTATATACTGGGCTTATTTACATCAGAGAATATTGCATTCAGTAGTCTGACTTCCTTAATTCCAAGAATAGTACCATATATAGTAAGCTGTGAAAATACATGTTTATGATAAAAAATCATTTTTAGTCTTAAGAAGTATTACTTCTTTTTGTTCTACATTTCCTCACAGAAGGCAGTTTCCAGGTCCCCAGCTTCACTTGTGGGTGGACACTTGATCTGCTCAGAGAAGAAGGGCATCTATGTGGTTCTCAGAGGTTCTCAGTTTATGGTTCCCTTGGTGTTCCAATATTATTTCATGATGAAATAAATACCTAACAGTTTCATTTACTAAGTAGTTAGGCCCAAACAACTTAATAAGCATTTGAAAAAAAAGTCATATATAGAAATCAGAAGAAAAATTATTTATTTTATTTCTAAATACAATTACATAAGTGAGATGACTATACCTGCTGTATACCATACACTTAGTGTAATCTCATCTGATACCACTATCTTAATTTCCTGTGACATATTGTTTTCGCTTGAGACTTGCTTTTTATCACAATTGCCAAATCCCAGTTTTGCAAAAATATGACACCATCAAAAGGAAAATAACCTAATGTTAAAACTGTGAACTGTATCAAGCTAGCAGTTTGCATGGTATTCAACATATACTGCGTAGAGGGATACTTCAAAAATTTTAAATATTTCACCAAGGTTCTGTGAGTTTCTTGCAGTGTTCCAGGACAACTTAGTGTCAAGTTTATAATCTATAGCACTATACTTTATGGACTGATCTTCAAGTCACACTATCCATGTCTGAGTCCCTCTCATACAGAAAGAGAATTTTCAGGAATTGACATTTTTATTTAGATACTTCCAACTATGGCTGAGAGGGGAAAAAAAAAAAGTCATACAGCCTTGTCATTGCAATTTGACTCTAGCACATATTTCTGACTCTCACTTTCTCATCTGTTTAAGAGAGAGAAGGAGGCAAAAATACTGACTTGTGGGGTTAGTACAATTTCTCAAGTAAAGAGTAGATCCATTTTTATTCCTTCTCTCTGACATTAATAGTCATAAAACCATAGCAATCACATTGCCTCTGTGGACTTAAATTTCCTCATGGATAAAATGAGGGGACTGTGCTAGGTAGTCTCTGAGGAAAGTTCCAGCTCTAAAATTCTTTGTTTCCATGACACTAAGTCTATAGGCGATTTCTTTGACTCTGATTCCTCAGCACAAAGTACTTTGCTAGTATTCTGTTGGTATTGGAGTTTACTCATAATTAAAACTACACACACAAAACTGATTGGTATCACCATATCTTATTTCTTGATATGCTTGTTTTCAATTATTTTCCTTTCTTTGCAATCTCTTTGATTGAAATTATATCACAGGCAGCAGGTTTGTTTTTTTTTTTTAATCTTTTGAACTGCTTTACACACAAAAAATCCCATCAAAATCTTCAGTAGTAAAGTCAGCAGTGTGAAACTGTGATTTTCTTTCACAGTAAGTTATGTAGATCAAATTTCTTTTAGAAAAAAAGGATTTCACCATCTATTATTAATTCATATATGAGTACACCATCAGACATAACTTAGTCATTATTTTTTTCTTATATTTTCATTGGAATGCTTAAAAAGGACCAAATAAACATAATCTCAGTCTATTCCATCAAACAAGGAGCAGGAGGATGGGTTATAACAAATCAAAATCTCTAACCCCACCAAAACTGGAAGAAGAGAATTTATGTTTTGACGAGTGTCTGTTACCCCTTGAAAAATACTATGAATTCTGGAAGTTTGTGAAAACGTGTTGAGCAATTTAGAATGAGGAACATGTTTAAGAGGAAAGTATGCTCATACAAATTTTAAATTAAACGTTCTTAAAAATATACCTTAAGTTTTCCAAACCTTATCAGGTAGTGGATAAAAAAGTCTAAATTAACAGAAATAATCCAAGTGGTTCTGACTGCCTTTAAAATCTTGCCCAGTGTTGGGATTCCCTGGTGGCACAGTGGTTGAGAGTCCGCCTGCCGATGCAGGGAACACGGGTTCGTGCCCCGGTCCGGGAAGATCCCACATGCCGCAGAGCGGCTGGGCCTGTGAGCCATGGCCGCTGAGCCTGCGCGTCCGGAGCCTGTGCTCCGCAATGGGAGAGGCCACAACAGTGAGAGGCCTGCGTACCGCAAAAAAAAAAAAAAAAAAAAAAAAGTAAAATCTTGCCCAGTGTGTGTAAAAGTCCTCAAGAGCATCTCAGTGATCTAAACAGTACTCTTCTCATTCTAATTAACTACTATTCTCTCCATTACCTTTCAACGTTTTAGAAACTACTTGGATGTGGCTCCTAATTGTTGGAAAGATTGCTGGTGCTGCTGTGACGAACCACAATGGGGGACTGGAATTGCTTAGAATGCCTGTCAGATGCCATCTTTAGTTTTGAAGTACATGACTCAAAAATCTTCATTTGTAACCTTGGCTTCACTTTTGAATTCAAGACTTTAAAAATCTATTGGGACATCTCTGGAAAGACCTCATGTAGGTATTTCCAGTGCAGCAAATCAGAACAGAACTCAACAGATTTTCTATCTGATCTGCTTTGCCCTTGTGTTTCCAATTGCAATCACTGGTCTCATTATGCCTCCAGGAATTCAGTTTAGAAAATATGAAGCCATTTTGAGTATAACTTTTTAAAATCAACTTTCATATTCAGTAGGAGACCAAGCTCTGTTGATTTTACTCTATGATGTCTATGAAGTCTATCTGTCTTTCTTCATTCTTTATAGTATTGCCTTGATTACATCCCCTTCTATGGCAATAACCTCCTGGTCTTCTACATATTCTTCCCTTGCTCACATTTAATCTAATCTATACACTAGCTCCACAATTTTCTTCGTGTAACTGAGATCTGTCAGTCTTCGTTGCCTACAAAAAACAAAACAAATTAACCTCTAAACTCCGTTTGCACTTAATTATCAGTGCTATCTGATCCCCAGCTTACTTTTCTAGACTGATTCCCTTAGGTCTCCCTTTCACACTCTAGGTTTTCCAGTCATGGACAAACTCAGTGTTCATCTGTATTTGACAGACTCTTTGCCCAAGCACTGGATTCCAGTTCCTCAATCTCAAATGCTGAGGAATGCTTCCTTACCACCTTAAATTCTTTGTTAAAATTATGCAGTTTTCTCTATTTAAGGCTCAATGTTTATGGAATCTTATCCAATACCAAATAGAATTAATCCCTTTTCTTTAAGTTCCTGTAGCATTTATTGGGTTGGCCAAAAATTTGTTCAGGTTTTTCTGTAACATCTTAATGGAAAACACCCGAACGAAATTTTTGGCCACCCCAATAATTTTTTCTTCCATTATTTTAGAGTGTGATGAATCATAGTGACTGACTCTCCTATAAGAGTGTGAGTTCCTTGAGCAAAGGTCACATCATCTTCCTCTTTGTACTAATATGTAGTTTTGCATGGGGCAGGTGCAGAATAAATAGTTTGTTACACTGAAGTTAATTAAATTGTATATTGACCAGATAGAATTATTGTAAGGGCTGAGTGATTTAGTCAAGAAATTTATTTCTCCACTCCAAAGATCAGAGTGGAGAAATAAATTTCCCAGTTCCCCAAACCACAGTGCCTCTGATATGAGCAGCTAAGGTGCCACTGCCATTGTAAGAAAGCAATGAATCTGGAGGCTGTAAACTATAGAACCTCACTGTCTTGCTCCAGTGGGGGGTGCTGCACACAACATTTCAGGGAGTCATCTAATTAGGTTCCTTGATGCCTCTGCTACAAACCTTATCATCAAAATGGATGCATCATGTTCTGCGCCTCTTGCCACATAACTCAGCTCCAAATCTAAGACATAAAATGCATTTGTCAGAAACTAAATTACAACAGAACTCTAGATATTCAGAGACCTGAAAATGGGGTTTTTCATTTTCCAGCCTTTGCAGTGCAAGATAGCACAGTAAAGAGTGTTTGGAGCCAAGGTTGTCTGAGCCAAGGTTTTCCCCTATAGGTACTTGCTATCCATAATACTCTTCATCCTAAATCTAAGTTTCAGTTTCAAAGCAACAGCAACTGAAACCACAGTGTGATCCCAGCTAACATGATGCAACTATCACTCTATAAATGAAAATGACTCCTATCAAGCCTTCTTCCCATCTCTGTGTGATCATTTCTCCACTAATTCAGTCATAGCCATGTCTTGTTATCTTGTAAACCAAGGATAAAATTATAAAATTAACCACAACCCACACTGGATATAAAATTGTAGGAGAAAGGAAGAGATGGAGGAAAAAAGTAGAGTAAGTTAACATCACAGAAGAAGGAAGAATATGTGGTTACCTACTGAAGCCCTCATTTATGTCTGGTAGAGATGACATGCTTGGTATTTTCAATTTCCTTCCTCTACCTTCAAGTCCATGTTTTATTTGCTTCTCATCCACAGCCTCACAAGAGCCTTTATTTTGTGGCAGCTCAAACATTCACATCAGAAGGTCTGGACTCTCAGCAGTCTTGCCTATGTTGAGGTGCTACGGTTTTTCCATTAAATTTTTAGCAGTGGATATGGCAGTTCTTTCAGGCACATCAGACATGCACTGAGTTCAAATCTTTTCTGTGTCCTAATGTACAACAGCCATCCTCTTTCCCCTGTTTAATGAGGATCAATCACCACAGTAACAGCAAACTTCTTTTGTGCCTATTGATTGTCATGAGAAGATAGAATGGCCAGGTGGCAGGCTCAACTCTGAGTCCAGTAGAGCTACCACTGTGTCTCCTGGTGGAAGAGTTTCTTCTTTGGGGACTAAGATCTCTAAAGTAGGAGAGGTCGAGTTCACAGGGATTAGAAGCAACTTTTTGTAAATAGGTCATAAAGTGGAAAGAGTGCTGCTCCTACCCTTGCTTCCCAGACACGTTATTCCATCTGTGGCAAAAACACCACTGTACTGTTTGTTAGTTAAGAAGATTATGCATGTACATACATCACCAAATCTTATCAGGTTATTTTTCAGTTGGTGCCGTTACTGAGTAGTAAATATGGTGGTCTTTTCTAAGGCTCACTCTATCTGGATGATGGAGCACCTGGTAAGATTATTGAATACTGTGATCACTATCCGTTTGCTCCAATTCTTTTACTGTAAAGCGGGATCCTTGGTAAGAAGCAATAGTATGTGGGATATATTAGACTGAAGAAGGTGTCCAGTATGTTTACGGATATTGTTTGAAGCATCACTGTGGGCAAGAAAGACAAATCTATATGCAGAATGAGTGTGTGTTTCAACACGAGTAAATTACTACTGATTCTGTTATCAAAGGGGTACAACATAGGCAACATTTTGCCAGGCAGCAGGCAGTTTTTCCCAGTTATGGTGTCATGTTAGAGCTCAGCATGATTTGCTTTCTGCTAGTAAACAGAGCACTGAGGCTAGGAAATACAACATTTTTTCCAGATGTCCATGCGGACAGCTAGAAATCAGGAATTCTATTACTAAGGAAGATGTCAGGAAGCAACTTGTAGGCTTTGCCACACACAAATGATGCAGATATAAACCTAATCTGTTTAAACTGAAATTATTTTTAATAATAAAACTGAAATTTATAAAGCAGTATAAATTAAATGCTTACATAACTTTATTGAGCAATGGTGCTAGGTTATTGGAGTTTCACCGTAGTCCATAAAGCTTGTTTTAATATAGGCATTTAAAGGGCTAAGAGATTTTTAAAGATATTTCCTATGATCAGAGGATTAGAACTAGAAAACAAGTCCAATGTTTTTCTGAACTCTACTACTGTTTCTTAAACAGAGATACTACTTGATTTATTATGTGGTTGGATTGAGTGGCTAAAATTTATTGACTATTTACAATGTGCAGGGCACTGTTGTACCAGCTACAAGGTTAGAATATTATATAGTTTCTCATTTCATTTTCTTACTAACCATGTGAAATACATATGTTATTATCTCCATTTTGTAGTTGACAAAACTGAGGCTTAAAGAGTTTAAACAATTTACCCAAGATCACATAGCTAATAAGCAGGATTCAACTTCAAGGCCATAAGACATGAGCACACACTGCTAAATACACACAGTGCTGCCTTTGGAAGTAAGATAAATGGGAACCAGGTAACAGCTTAGACACTGGCATAATTTGTTTCAGCAGTTAAGAAAACGTAAATCAAGGATGTTACCATAAAGAATGCCTATTTTACATGAAGAGTTGTATACACAATATAAAAAATAGTTTAAACAAAAACTCAACATAATTTATATCCTACAAAAATTTTGAAGCGTGAATATCAATAAGCTCCTTTTAAATTTAATTTGTTACTATGGAAATGAGCATCATGCATCATGCGTATCGTCACCCTAAAGATGAAAGGCATTCAACTTTATATAAATATATCTTTATAAAAGTCTTTTTAATAGCCATTTCATGACCTAGATTTATGCTCCGCAAACAATTGAAAACTGACATTTAAATCAGACACGTGTAGAGAATTATGATTTGTTTTTACATAATTCAACATCATTTCTATAAAAGAAAAGTTTAAATATTCTGACTTATTTTAGGGGTTTTTAAATGATTAAGAAAATCTTCAAGTATCTTATTGTGATCTAAATGTAGAAAAAAACTCACGTACAATACAGATCAGAGCAAATATTTCATTCAAAGGAAAAAAAAGTCAGTGTAGCAGCACTCTGAGACTAGCAACATGCTTAGTTTCTTGGAATGTGTTTGACAGTAAGATTTTTTAAAAGATCTAAGAGTCTGACCTTTCTCCCCCCACAACTAAGTAGACTTTTAAAAATGAGTACATCTGGTTTATGTTCCTAAACCTCTGGCCTTTAAAAGCTTTGTTTCCAATTCACACAAAATACCATTCAGGATTGCTTGACATAGTGACCCTTCCCTGTAGGTGGTTAGGCGAATAAAGTGATTAAATAGAATCAGTAATTTAACATGTATGTAGCAAGTTAACATTTGCATCCTGAAAGGATTAGTAAACAGTTACCGTTCATGGACACATCTTAAGTGATTTTAATTTTTTTAAGCTCTAATTATAAAATATTGTTTTTCAACAACAAAATTTGTCTTTTTTTTTTTGTAAATAGTTACACTGGCACTCTTATCTTATAATTTAGAACAAAGCACATAGTGTTAAAAACTGAAGGTTTTTTGTTTCATTTCAAAGCTCCAATGCTGTCACTAGAAAAAAAAAAAAAAAGTCCCTGAAAGGGTACTCGGGAGGGATCCATAAATCCAGATGGCTGTTCAACATTTAACAAACTCTTTGGTACTCAACTGAGTTAAACATTAAATGGTGCATTGGCAAGGAAGATTTCATTTCTATGAGGTCCACTAATAAAATGCTCTGAGTTATTTGTGTAGAGTGTAATTCCTTCCGACTGTGCCTTCCATTTGCCTTGAGGACATACCAGTTTAAAAACGTTCAGCACACTACACCATGCATAACAGGTAATCTGCCTAATTAAGTCCTATAAGGATGTTCTAAGTAAAATGCTGAAGAGCTCTGGTAACCTCTGCTTCACCCTCCCCATGCACCAGAGCTTCTGAGATTGAGAAACCCCAGCCATTAACTCAAGTGTTTACACTTGAAACTCAAATTCTACTTTGCCAGAATGGCTCATTTCACATTTTACAAATCTGTTTTCTCATTTGTAGGCAGAAAGAATCTGTCAATTTTTTATATTATAAGTCTCAACTTGTTCTGATAGCGAATGATCTAACTCATAACTGCAATTCATATTGCAAAAATCACACTGTGACTGGGACTGCTGTATTCAGAGACCTAATAATATTTACATCCATATTTTGAGAGCATTCATTTGGTATGTTTCAATAAATTATTAATTATGACCAATAATAAAATATTATTTTGCTCAGATGCACAGCAATAGGAAAGATGCCCAAGAGAAATTTATCTGACAGCTTAAAACAAAATGGCCAAAATCCACTCATAGGTTACTCATCCAAAGCAGCATGAAGTATACTTGCCCATCAAATGCACTCAGTGAATGTTCTTCTCAACTTGTCAATGTTTTATCAAGAGAATAAAAGCCAAACTTTAGGACTCAGATAAAGAAACCTCAATTTAGTGATTAAAAATAAATTATGATAGGTAAATAATAAGCTTTTTTAGAAAGCTCCTCAACTGTACTAGAAATTGATAACAGTGATTCTTGTTTAACTAACATCAATAGGGCTAGACTCATACTACATAACCAAAGTATGTATTATATTTTATTTAATTTATTTCTATTGGCACAAAATACTACCTCCTTTTTTTTTTAACATCTTTATTGGAGTATAATTGCTTTACAATGTTGTGTTATTTTCTGCTTTATAATAAAGTGAATCAGCTATACATATACATATATCCCCATATCTCCTCCATCCTGCGTCTCCCTCCCACCCTCCCTATCTCACCCCTCTAGGTGGTCACAAAGCACCAAGCTGATCTCCCTGTGCTATGTGGCTGCTTCCCAGTAGCTATCTATTTTACATTTGGTAGTGTATATACGTCCATGCCACTTGGACCACTCTCACTTTGACCCAGCTTACCCTTCCCCCTCCCCGTGTCCTCAAGTCCATTCTCTACGTCTGCATCTTATTCCTGTACCATTCTCCCTTATAATCATCTTTTGATCTACTCAGTAAAATCCTAAAAGAGAAACTTCATACTAATCACTGACTCATCTTTTTTTTTCTTTTACTGCACACATTAGACTGATTGCCAAATCAATCCTACTTATTTATTCTACATACATCTTTCAAGTTTGTTCCTTCTTTATCTTTAGATAGATGGCTTAAAACCTGGCTGTTTCAGGAATTTTTTTTTTTTCTCAACTGTACTACTAGATCAGTAATAAACCCTCCAGTCTGTTGGCTGACAGCTGTCTTAGAGATATTTCAGATAGCAAGTAAGATACCAGCTAGTTACTGGTAGAACTCCTCAGGCCACTTCAGTTGAGTTGCCAGTGTCTAATGACTCGCCATTAGTTTCCCAGGCCCAGAAAGAATTGTAAACACCTAGAGACCATGCACCCCAGAAAGCGCTGATGTGAATCAGCTAAACATACACATACCTGATTCTATGCCCAAATAATTGGAGGCAGACTTTGTAGCCTGGAAGAGCTGGATTTAATTTCTTTCTGTGTAAGAACCTTGGGGGAACTTAGTTCATTCTTAGGCCTCAGTTTCTTCATCTGAAGTAATAATACTTACCATGTAGGTCTATCCAGAAGATTGAGAAAATATCTGCGGGATGTTTACAGCCCCAGACACATGGACTTAGACAGTGTTAACAAAGAGTAGTTATTATAGTTAGATCAACTCAAAGTCTAGAATCAACCTTTATGTCAAAAAAGTTCTCTCTTGTTATGGCTTAGATTATACTTGCCATTATACCATTTTCAAATTTCTGCAAACCACACATGATCTACAAGTCTGTACTTCAAAAAGGTATGCTAGATTTTCTACTATCTCCAACTACTGCTCTTAATTTTACTTTTCTCCTTCATTTCAATAATCTTATGTAAAAATCTTAGAACAGAAATCAGAGACTGTAAATTGATGTTGGGCTTTTATTTAACCTTAGGAAAAAAATTGAAATTATTTGCCATTTTAAAATAAAGTGTGAGTTCTCTCATAAATATCTGATTTTGGCCTTCTCTTTAAAAATCCAGTTAGGTAGTATTGGGCTTATGTTAGTTCATGGCAAAAATCAACTGGATCTGGGTAATGGCTTCCCTCTTTTAGCAGTTTATCCATCATAATTCAAACTGCTTCCCACATTTCTGTTACCTGTGTGTCCCTTACAGGCATTAAACCTTGTGTTCTCTGCCTCAGAATCTTGTCCTAAGGCTAAATTGTAAGTCTAAAATTGCTTGTGTACTAGGTTTTAGTTTTCTGTTTTCCTCCTTATTTTGAAAAGAAATTCCTCTATTACTTTACTCAGTCTCATCTAGACATGAAACTTTTACAACTAACCTCTCTTAACTTCCCATTAAGTACTTTTATTTTAGCCTCTATGTCATATATGTGTGTGTGTGTATATATATATATATATATATATATATATACACACACACATATATATTCTTAGCTTCTAAAATTCAATTAAAAAGACATTAAGTGATGGCCATGTAATATGTGAATATTATGATCACATAAAAGGTGATGCAATTTAAAGCAAGACGAATACAACACAGGGCCTGGTCTTAACGGGGATGAAGGCAAGTTTGCAGTAAAATTTTAATACAAGGCTAAACATGATGTGTTATAACAGTGATGCCAACAAGAACACTTGAAACACAGAGGAAAAACCTCATGGTAGCATTGAGGACGGTACCTGGAGACAGTGACATTTGAGCCAGGCCTTGAAAAGTGGCATTAATTTGGAGAAGAGGAAATAAAGGGACTGGCAGGGCAAAGGGAATAGCTGATAAAAGTATGGAAAGTCCCACATGCAAAAATAGAGTGTTATTTTGGAGATCGAGATGTGATGAGGAAGCAGGTGGAGGATCGTGGAAGATAATTATATTAAGAATATTTCAGACTTCCCTGATGGTGCAGTGGTTAAGAATCTGCCTGCCAGTGCAGGGGACACAAGTTTGAGCCCTGGTCCAGGAAGATCCCACATGCCGCGGAACAACTAAGCCCTTGCATCACAACTACTGAGCCTGCACTCTAGAGCCTGTGAGCCACAACTGCTGAAGCCAGTGTGCCCAGAGCCAGTGCTCCGCAACAAAGAGAAGTCTCCACAATGAGAAGCCCATGCACTGTAACGAAGAGTAGTAGCCCCGCTCAGCGCAACTAGAGAAAGCCCACGTGCAGCAAAGAAGACCCAGTGCAGCCAATGAATGAATGAATGAATGATTAAAAAAAAAAAAAAAAGACGAAGAAGATTTCAACCAGAAAGGCCATTTGCTTGACTGCTAGTCAGAAGAGGACTTGATTTTGAAGGCAACACGTAGCCGTTACTTAGGAAGGTTTTGGAACAAAACAGTCACTTGACATCAGTTTCATTCTAATTTCTACAAGCATAAGGTACCAATGAACAGGACAAAGGTAACTGAACCTTGTCCAGTACAAATTTCCACTGATTTTAGGAACAAGCCACTACCACCCAGCATTGGCAAGTTGGCCATCCCGCTCTAGCTGTGAGAAACTGGAAAAGGTAAAAACTGTGGAATGTCAGGGGCAGGCATAATATTAAATGTTGTTTTTCAGTTTTGTTCTGTAATTTGCAAGATCTGTAGTGAGAATTCATTCTAATGTCCATGCTGGACATGAGTGCCTTACAGTGCAGTTACAGATTAGATGGCCAGTTATCACGTGCTACAAAAGAGCGGACAGTGCTCTTCAACAAAGCCTTTCCAAACCTGATCACTTGTCTTCTACTTTTACTTTTAATTATCTGACTTCCAATTCATCCTGTTTACAAAAACTTTTAAAATGTTGCAAAAATGGATTAATGTGCATTCCCTCTTTGTTATGTAAAAAACATCTCCTTTTTCAAGATCACAGAAAATATAATTATTCATACATTTTATCTCTCTGGCATTAGAATTTGCAGGCTCAGTATTACTAATAAATATTACACTAAAAGTAAACAGACTTCCTTTACTTTCAAGGTTACTATAAGAGTTTTTTTCCGACTTGATACAAACAAGTAATACTAGCATAACTGGATTTTGTTGCTTTTTTAAGTGAAAAAGACTAAAGAGTAAAACTGGGAAGTTACACATTCTAAAAGTGGCTCATATGTGTAACTCCAGATGTCTTTGTTATCTTTGACTTACATCTACATTTTTTACTTCTAATATCAGAAAGTAAAATAATTTTTAGTTTTGATAATACATATTTTAAAATTACTTGAAAAATAATTACATGCCCTTGATATCTTTGCTTAATGTCATCCTTAAAATCCATGTGTTAGTTCCGCTTTACATGTGAGATTATTTTATAAGTCTTCATGATTGAGAGCTTAAAGAAATTCACCTTATATCAACATTTTAGAAGAAAAGTGAGGATACCTTTATAGTTCAAAATATTAAGATATTCGGCCTTCTTCATTCTAATCCCCACCATTGACCAATTAGGGTTAACATAACTTCATCCACAAAAATATCTATGGCACAGGGCTTCCCTGGTGGTGCAGTGGATGAGAGTTGGCCTGCCGATGCAGCGGACACGGGTTCGCGCCCCAGTCCAGGAAGATCCCACATGCCGCGGAGTAGCTGGGCCTGTGAGCCATGGCCGCTGAGTCTGCGCGTCCAGAGCCTGTGCTCCGCAACGGGAGAGGCCACAACAGTGAGAGGCCCGCGTACCGCAAAAAAAAAACAAACAAAACAAACAAACAAAAAAAAAACTATGGCACAGTTAAAGCTATCATAATTATGGAAAGAGTTAGTTAAATCAAATTAGAATTCAGGATATACTGAAAATTAGTATAACTCAATAATTACTCAGCTATGGGGCATCTGTGAAGGGCATGCTTTTTTGTCCTATTATATAGCCACTCCATAAAATATATATGCATCCCAGGACATAATGAATTTTTTTCTATCTGGAAAGTAGTCACTATTCTTTATTGAGAACTGTGGGCACCTCAGTTATCTGGGTTGCTTAAGTTTATAATCCTTGTCTCTTACTTTGCTCCTTCACCTTGCTAGATGAGTTTTTGTTTGGTTATCTGCTCTTTGCAAATATTCACTATCTTTGGTTTGTACATTAATAGCAAGACACAATCATTCTTTAACACATATTACCCTATAACCATTGTGTTTTAAATATCACAAACATTTGGGCCCACTAGAATATTAATTTCAGGAAAGAGAGTCATAATCTCTCTTGGTCACTGCCGTGTCTCCAGCATTTTAACTGGGTTTTTTTGATACCACTCCAGCAAAAGAAGTGAACATGTTGCCTCATTTCTTTCATACGTGTATGAAAGTCCAGGTTCTTTAATTAGCCTCCAGTGATACCTCAGATCTTTTATGACTTAACACTAGAGGAGGGATTTGTGTACCTTGTTACAGCATGGAGGGTGTGGAAGTCACATCTTACCACTCAGCCTTTGTCAGCATGGTTATGGATGGGGCAGTATTTTTTTTGAAGTGTTTGGAACTAAGTGGTCTAGAAAGTGGTCTATTATCTTGCTGGACTGCCCATTTCTTGGACATCTGGATGGAGCATAATTTTGTTGTTGTTGCTTTTTTCCTTTGTTATTTTTTTGGTCTGCACCCAATGGCATGTCTAGGTTGCTAGCTTCTGCTCTAAGTCTGGCATATATGAAGCAATAAGAAAACAGAGCAAACTCATCACTGCATTGTTTCTTGGGTCCCAAGTTCCCTAGCCAGCCTCCTACCTTCTATCTACTCTTCAGAGTTGTCCTACATTTGTTTTACATATAATGCTCCTAGCTTAGAATTATACTTAGCAGAAGGATGGAAAAAAGTATGTCTACTCAATTTTTCAAACACTTGGGAAGTAAACAATATACTTCTAAAAAACCCATGGGTCAAAGAAAAAATATTGAAAATAAAAAAATACATTAAGACATGAATAAACTTACCTGAGTAACTGACAGAGTGATAGGTGAGAGTTGACTCAAAGACATCTGAATCTACCAATAGTCTAAGATTTAGGTCTGCAACCAAGAGATGCTGTTTCTGGAAAGACTACTGAAAACTACCTCTGTCTGACAGTCATTGCCAAAATGTGACCAGTGATGGAAATTATAGCCAACAGAAATCACCACAGAGAGCTGTGAGTTGAACACAGAATAGAGGAGGATATAATAACTTATCCCTTAAAAAATGTTCCCATTGTTTCTTGGATAACCAGAAAAGGATAGCCATTGTTGTTTTTTTGTATGTGTTTTACTAAAGAGAAAGCATATAAGCTTGGCAGTGTTGCAGGCTCAATATTAAATACAATACTTGATAGTGTTGAAGACCTAGAATTCATTCAGTAGTCTAAATGCCTACACATTAAAAGATTAAAATATGATTTATACTCAGGTTGTGTATTGATCAAAGTTATGTAAAATAAAATAGTCTTTTACACCCCCAGAACTTTTAGGCAGTATGTTTTAAGTTAAAATTGTATTTTTTTGTTTTAAAATTAATTCATGAATTCTAACTTCCCTTCACAACGTATAGATTATTATATAAGAAATTCTATTCTCAACTGATATACCTTTGAGCTTCCTTTCCTACAGATTCACATATTACAAAAAGAGTCTACTATGCTTCAGGTTCCAGCAATGTCCTGAACTTCTTTTGATGAAAACTGCCTGCCCAAAGTCCTGCAGCACTGCAACAACTCTAAGTAGCTCTTTATATACTTTCTGTACCAAATCAGCCTTTCCCCAGCCATAACTCTTTGGACCAAGAATAGAGATTGATTAAATAAAATAAGACATTTGATGCTTCATGACTTCTAAACTAGCAGGAGATAAGGTTTAATTGCTTGAGAATACAATTTTCTGGATGATATAGTAATAGACAATTGTCAATATATTAAGCTGCTATTGGATTTCAGGAACCATTGCTGTGGCCTGTTGACACTATTCACTGTTCAACTTTCTCTCTCTGGGAAGGTCTAAACCCCAGAGCTGATGGTCAGGGAAGGGCAATGACTACTTGGGTCACTACAACCCCAGGACAAAAGGAAGAAAAGCCTCTGCCTATTCTCCCTGTCTATAGTTTCTTCCATGCAACTAAATAGATAGATAAAGCAAACAGAATTATAATGACATGAATTATCAGATTTATAGACCTGTCCAGAGCCAGTCAGATAAGCAAGACTTTTGCAATATCTCCAGAGCTGTCAAGTATATATACCCATATATTTATACAAAACTCAAAACCATGCCTTTATGTCCCTCTTTAACTATACCTCTCTTCCCTCTTAGTACCTCTCTTGAGAAGTTCAGTATCAACTCTGGTAGCCCACAGTGCTGATTACTTCCATACCAAAATTTGGTTTATATCTAGTATAATCATAGTATTATAATATAGGAGATTGAAGTATGTCCTGGGTCATCTTGTTTGGCACTTGCTTATTTACTACTTCCTTATTGCTAACCCTAAAGCTACCTGACTTTATTTTCAAATATATGCAAATAATATCATACTGTTTATGAATAGAGACGATTTTTACTTTCTTTTATATTTTTAGGAGAGCACTTGAAATTAAATTGGCTTATTTTTGTCTTTCATTGCCTTTGTACTGTTGCTTTTATTTCAGTTTTATACCTGTTCTCCTTCAAAAGTTATCTACTAATTTTTCTGATGCTATTTAAATATCAACATACTAATATATTTTATTGTCAACCTTATTCTCTATCAGTGGTATTAAGGAGTCCATTCAATATATATATAAAAGCAATAGGTATGTTATGGAAGGAAAATTTAAGACCATTTGTTTAGCTTTCCCTTCCATCCAAATATCCTGTTGAAAGCTCCTGCAATATGGAAATTCTAGAGATCTTTGCCATAAAACTTCATTACTTGAGGTAACCTAAGTGAGGCCTTTGTTTCTTGCATCCAAAAGTGCTTAACTTATGCAATTCTTAATGCCATAAAGATATACCCATCCTCTTCTGTTAGGACTATACTATTATCTTTATGAAACTAGTAGACTTGCTGTGAACAATTCTAGAAGTAAAATTCTCCCTTCAGTCATTAATAATACCTACATTTTTATAAGTACAAGACTAATGTTTGCCTTTAGAATTTCTAGTACTTAGCTGATACTAGAATGATTCACGTTGTTTCTTACTGAATTATATCATCAAAACATTCATATAATCTATGTCTTTGAAATATTCAAATATTTATTCTCTAAATATGGCTGGATAGTATTTCAGGGTATTAATTTACATTTAATTCTTCCATCTTCATTTTTTTCTTTTTTCTTTCTCTCTCCTAAGACAGTTAGTTGGCTCTGTGATTCATAGCCTTAGACGAGGAGAGATATGTAATGACATTCAATGTAGTGGTAACCTATAATATGTCCTGGAATTTGTTTGCTAATAATCTTACTATATGTAAAAAGACAGGTTCTGAGAAAAAAGATGTCTTGGGAGAAGCAGAAAAGATAAAAGTGTGTCCATAAGGCTCAGAAGACATTCCCTTAGCTATGGAAAAGAGAGAGATGTATAGACTCTGGAAAGTCAGGAAATGGGGTCCTATTTTCTGACAGTGTCCTGGTGGAGGCAGGGAGACCCCAGAGAGGTAAAGCTCCAGAAGGCATCTCTGGCTATAGTAACAGAGGCATCAAAAATTCTGCCTCACATATGATCACCATATCCCAAGTGACACCATATGGAGTCAACAAATCTCCCAGGCCTGATGGACAAGGACACGGAATAAATGGAAGATCTTTGCAGTCAAGTTTATAGAGTATTGATTGATGGATGGAGCGATTACCTCACCCCACCCAACTACATGGACCCAGCGCAAAATTCCAGAATCTTGAACATGATATCAGGTTGAGGATTGTGTAGAAGTTCCAACAGTGACTAAGATTACATTTGTTCTAATTTAATGGGATTTAGGTTAGATAGCAGAGCTCAAGTTAATTTAAAATATTAAAAAAATACATTTCCCACATATCATTTTTTTTGAGTTTTTATGCGAATTATTGGAGATCAGTCACATTCATACCACAAAGTAAAGCTCTACTTTAAAACATGTTGCACTGTTTAGATTTTTTTGATACACAATTTAATCATATTTTTGATGGGGAGAGTAGAAAGTATTTAAAATCCCTATGTTCACATACTCTCTTTTATCCATGCTCATAGGAATATTATCATTTTAAAGATGACAAACAAATGTTAAGCCAAGAGTATTATTTTGTTATGTGTATGTATTAATGCAAAACCCAGAATTAAGGCCTAAAGTTATGAATTGATTTTTTTTAAATGAGATTTTAAGAAAGATCTCATTATATTGTACTTAGAATGTCTAGAGATTTCAAGGAGCATCTTAGATTCCACAGTCTTTCCCAGATTTCAAAGTTTCAACAGTTTATAGTCTCCTGTATTCCTTTCCTCTCATGAGACCAAATGCTTTGGAGAAATGACCTTCTAATGTGGTAAATTGAGATCTAACTACTAATTACCAATTGTTATTGCAATTCTTGACCTGATCTCTAGAGCTGGAAATCAAATCCTGTCTCTGGAGTGTAACTAGATCTAATAGGCAGCTTCTGAGTTGACATAGCGAGAGTGTATTAGCAATTGAGTGACTTTTAAAGTGTTACTTTAATGTACAGCATTGAGTGTAATGTGTTTTGAAGCTCAAACTAGGTGAATGTACTTTTCTTTTCACTGATAGTAGTTGAGTACAGAATTTCTCTATTCCTTTATTTAGAGTGAAGAAGCATATTAGTGAAAAAAAATATAAGAAAGTCCCCTATTGGTACATTTTTAATAGCTTCAAGCTGTTAACTGTTACATTGTCTCTAGGTGTGGGGTGGCACATGTTTGGTTAACTGATTAGCACAGACCCTCTTTTGACATATAGACATTTTTCTGTTACTTGTATCTGCCATGAAAATGTATTTCCAAGCAATTAAGCCTTAACTCCTGCTGGTTTGGAAGCCATGAACCTTCAAATTCCCATTCAGATTATTCAACACCTACCACTGGTGGAAAAAAAAATACAACTTCATTAGTAAAAACCACAAAGAAATCTACTGTTAAGTTTTTAAAGTTTCTTTAACATGGGAAAAATGCAAAAGTGTTCAGATTGTAAATTAGCCGCACAACTCCAAAATGACCTCACTTTCTTTTTTCATAACTCTAAGGATTTACTTTATGAGGTCTTAAGTTTAACAACATACTTCAAGAAGAATGTGGATAGCAAAATAAATATATGAAAGGTTATATGTAGGGAGCAGGGAGAAAACCAGGGCAAAGGAAGTAGTTTGTAATGACAAAACTGTGTAGTTTCAACTTTTTTCAAGGTTCTATAAGAACTAGATATCTACTTGGCAATTCTAAAATTAGAACAATTGTATACTGCACAAGTAGATATAGTATTTGCCAACCAATTCCTTTTAAGTATATGGACAATTTCTTTTTCCCTTTCTCATTTTCTCAGAAGTTTGTTAAACCCCATGGAGACATCTGTACATGAATCTGTTTTCTTATCTCTAGAAAGAATAGAACAGGAGGGTAACATAAGCTGGGAATGGATAGAAGTTCTCATAAGTAATAATATTGCAAAGTATTGGGGAATATTATAGAGATATGTTTTATTCCAGAGAATTGTATTCTTGTTTTCAGTGCCTTATGAATCAACGTCTTCCAATATTCCATAAGCAGATTTACCTCTACAAAGTTAGTGTTGTATTTTGAAAACATATGTGATAATGTATGATGAACTGAACTTCACAGCATGTCAGTGGGAACTGAAGCATGTAACTTTACCAAATTGTTGACAGTGAAATGCTCTGTTAGTGATTTCACTTATATTTTCTGTTCATATTATACTCCTTGATAGTAATTTCTTATTTTCATTCCACATATTAAAAGGTTTCTATTTTTAAAGGAAGTCAAATCATTATAATGTAAAACCCTGCATAGGTAGATGACCTACTCTGTTTTGCAGATTTTGGGTTGTTTTTTTTTTTTTTTTTTAATGCTTTAAAAGCTCTGCAGTACTGTGAAACATTCTTTCATTTAGGTTTGAATTTTGAGTTGTTAGTCTTTTATTTTCACAATAAAGACATGTTATCATGTCTCTAGCTCTTTACATGGAAGTTTTAGGTACACGACCAAATTATCTCGAGAACTTCCTGAAAAGATCTTTCAAGGGTAAGAAAGGAGAATGAGCCAAGTAGAAGACCTATAATTCCAATGTAAAAATACAACATTGGAATTATCTCTGGAGAAGAAATCTCTATTTTAAATGTACTTTCTCAGTTGATTATCACAAATTATATTTATGAGAACATCATGGAAATGATCCTTGCTAGTGAATTAATTGTTCATTATCAGCGTTGATCATAGTAGACTTAGAAAGTAGCCAAAATTTGTCATCTGTTGCCCCATTCTTGCTTTTATCCATGCCCTTTTAAATGTTTTGTAAAACTTTTTATTGAAACCTACCGAAAATTCTCTGTAGAACTTAAAAATAGCAAAAAAGTCAGGACTCCTCTTCAGGAACTTAGAGTCTTCTCAGGGAGATAAAACAAGTTTACTAAATTTTAAATAATAGCCCATCAATGAGTAAAACATTTGCCAAACAGGTAGTAGAAATAGTAAAGACTTAAGAGAGACCTCATTTGTACATCAACTGTTGGAGTAAAGCTTCACAGAGAAAGTGGGATTTGAATTGTGTATTAGATGACGGTTGGAATTGCCCCTGAGAATGACTAATTCTCAGTATGTGTGAGGAAGACAACAAGGGGCAAATGAATTATTTGAGATTCATTGTTATTTTTGGATTGGCCAAAAAGTTATTTCCGTAATATTTACGGAAAACCCCGAACAAACTTTTTGACCAACCCAATAGTAATGAATCAGAAGTTCACTGAAGCCTGATTGTGGAGGCCACTGAGTATCAGTTTAAAGTCTTTGATTATTTTCCTTATAAACAAAGAGGAATATTTAACTGAGTCTGAAGAGTGACCTGACAAATATTTTGCCTCACAAAATTAATCTTCCAGAGAAGTTTGAAGGGAAGGAGGAAAGTCTATGAAAGTATTCTAAGTATGAGGTAATAAGGCTCTGAATTAGGAGAATGGAAAAGAAGAGATATTGGAAGAGGCCTTATCTGAGAAGAGTCTGTAAGACTCCGTTATTGATTCTATACGTGAATTAGAGAAACTAGCCAACATGAATCTGAGTTTATTATTCTGAGAACAATAATAACCTTAGAGATATAAAGACATTTTTTTATAATAGGGTGTTCCTTTTGAGGTGCTGGAAATGTACATTTTGATCTGAGTTGTGTTTATATAGGTAAATGTCTAAGTAAAAATTCATCAAGCTACACCCTTAAGGTTTGTGTATTTTACCATATGTAAATACTCAGTAAAAAATATACAGAGAAAATGGTTTATTAAAAAGTCAGAAAGTTAATTAATAAAAATAATCTTCTAAATTTTATATTTGAAGTATTCGTCTTCATTTTAATTTTACAATTTGTAATTTCTTTTCCCATTTGTAATAAATATTCACTTTAAATCTAAATCAAAGAAGATGTATCATAGGTATAAAATTCCAAAGGGAAGTGTCAAACCTCTGCTTGCATATATTCAGAGAAAATCTGTTAAAACCACTTCTATGACTCTTGGACACTTCAGCTTGACCAAGGATGTAGAAAGGGAGAATACATAAAGGATAAAAATACTTTTGAAAGTTTTTATAGAGAGAGCATTTGTCATTCTGTAAATCTCTATTCCTCACTCCAAATTGGGAGTGAGGGAGGCAGGTACCTATTTTTATGCAAAATTAATTAGAAAATTGGCAAAACAAAAGAATAAACATTTCATTGAAGAGGATATACAACTGGCAAATAAGCACACAGAAAGTTGTTCAACATCATTAGTCATTAAGTAAATGCAAACTAAAACCGGAATAAGATTTTACTACACACTCTTAAGAAATAGGAAACAAAAGAAGGAAGCACCAAAGGGTACTAAGAAAGAGTAACTAGTAAAAAGTGACCTGTAGGGCTTCCCTGGTGGTGCAGTGGTTGAGAGTCCTCCTGCCGATGCAGGGAACACAGGTTCGTGCCCGGGTCCGGGAAGATCCCACATGCCGCGGAGCGGCTGGGCCCGTGAGCCATGGCCGCTGAGCCTGCGCATCCGGAGCCTGTGCTCCACAACGGAAGAGCCCACAACAGTGAGAGGCCTGTGTACGAAAAAAAAAAAAAGAGTGACCTGTAGCCATAGCAAGAAAGTACATTAATGACATCAACTGTATGGAATGCTGTCCACAGGTCATGGAAGATAAGAACTGAGAGTTAACCAGTAGATATGACTTGCTTCTGTATCACACTGCCCAGTTATGCCTCAACACATTACAGCACAGTGCAGCACTCCTAACTACATCGGTCATCAGAAAGAATCTCTACATTATGGAATTATTGAGAGGTAAAAATTGTGGTGCTCTAGTTTAATATTATGATTTATAACTAGAAATATGTGTTTGATCTTTGACCCCATTTCTGTCACAGGGCTTCTAAAATCTTTGGAATTGCCTAAGCGATGAGTGATAAAGTTGTCTTTGGTTATGTTAATAAGGTGACTATTATAATGATGGGAGCTGGTTGCTTGCGAGGGGAGCCAACCATGTGACTAGAGGATTGGAACTATCAGTCCTACTCCTGACCTTCAGGGAGGGGAGAGGGGCTGGAGATTGAGTTCAGTCACCAATGGACAATGATTTAAACAATCGTGCCTATGAAATGAGGCCTCCATAAAACTCCAGAAGGATGGGGTTCCAGGAGTTTTCGGGTTGGTGAACACATGGAGGTTCAGGGAGAATGGTACACCCAGAGAGGGCATGGAATCTCAGTACCCTTTCCCCATTTCTTGCTCTATACAACTCTTCCTTTGGCTGTTCCTGAATTACATACTTTTGTAATTAACCGGTAATCTAGTAAGTAGAATGTTTTTATGAGTCTTGTGAACTGCCCTGGCAAATTAATCAAACCCAAGGAGGTCATGGGAATTTCTGATCTATAGCCAGTTGCTCAGAAGCACAGGTGACAACCTGGGCTTCTAACTGGTGTCTAGGGAGTCTTGTGGGACTAAGTCCTTAATCTGTAGAATCCGGTGATGTCTCTGGGTAGGTAACATCAGAATTGAATTGAACTATAGGACACCCAGTTGGTATCCAAGAATTATGTGGTGATGTAGGAAAACCTACCCCACAAACACACGGGAAACAGGCCCCAGAACTTTTATCCAGTATCCCAGGAGGTGCAACCTAACAACTGACTCTCGGGAAAAAAGTCCTAATATGTAACATTCACTGATTCCTTAGTGAATACCATCATCATGATCTATTTCAAGCTACCAAGATAATGTCATTAAATATAGAGTTGGGAAGAGATGTGCCTTGGCTCTAGCACACCAACCCCAGGACACAATGTAGAAATATGTGAAAACTCAGTCCTTGAGTATGCTATTAAAAACAACCAAACTCATAAAAGTGCTAACAAAAGATCAAGATAAAAAAAAATTAATTACATGGGACTGAGTGAACTGATGAGGATGATTATATTTTTTGTGACTTTCTGTTTGAATAAAAAACAAAACAAACAAAAAAAAAACAAACCCAAACTATTATGTATAAAATAAGCTACAAGGATAGCTGAACACAGGGAATATAACCGATATTTTATAATAACTATCAGTGGAGTATAACCTTTAAAAATTGTGAATCACTATATTGCACACCTGTAACTTATACACTATTGTACATCAACTATACTTAAATTAAAAAAAAAAGCACATTAGTTTAGCAAAAGTTCAAGGTATTGCTTTCCATTGTCTTCTCAAAGAGTAGGTATGTGTCAAACCTATTGAAAAATATTTTCATTTCATAATGAGAGGAACATTACCAATATTCATATGCTGGATGTGATAGCAAATGATGCTCCATTCCTTAATAATTATATGTGTTTTTATACATATATATATGTGTGTATATGTGTATATGAATATGTATAACAGATATACATATATATGTGTATATATATATATATTAATTTGAAACTGCTATTTTCATATGTATACCTGCAGGAAGTAATAGTTTTCTGTTGGTAAGGTTTATTTTTATGCAGTTTTTTTGTCTGTCTTTTAGAAAGCAAAATTCTACCATTATTACTATAGCAATAAAAACAGGTGAGTAAAAATAGATACCCTTTTATTTTAAGAAAGTCATCATGAATTTGCACTTAGAATCTCAGTAAAAAGTAATTTTTAGGAAAATTTCACAACCTCTTTCTATAGGTCATGTCTCCTTTGGAAAGTCATTACAATAGTACCAACTGTCACATAGAAATAGGTTTGAAAAATTGAACATAACAACATAACAACAAAAAATATTGCACAACTGGTTTTGTATACTTTGTTCAGTTTCTATACATTGCTTGGAAGTCCCTTAAAGTCTCAATCATTCCTGACCCTCTTTGGAAAATCAAAAGCTAAAAACTGGGTAAGAAGTGAAGGAAGTGTGACCTAGGTATTCTCAACTCAGCTCTCTTAAAACTATCTTAGGTTACAATTTGTGGAAACAAGTAATCATATAGTTTCTCGATTGGCTTTAGTTATGAAAAACTAGTGTGACTGGTAAAGCAGCAATTTAACTTGAACTTTAAAAATCCAAGCCCCGAATATATATCTTTTCAAAGTTTTGCTATAACCTAGGGAGGCAGAATAATTTACCATGTACTAAGAGGAAAAGAAAAAAAATTAAAACTCTCTCTAAGACTGTATGACATAAAAGGAATATATGCTCACTCACTCATGGTTTTGGGAGGAGATAGAAAAAAGAAGGAGGAGATGATGATGACAATGACATGACAAATTTTTCCAATATTCATTCCTACAATGTTTCCATTTTAACGTTTCATCAGCAAGAGTCACTTTTGGTACTCAGAATTTGGAAAGTGAAATATTTTGTCATAAAATTGATTATTTCTTTCTCCTTACATTTATGTGTGGTGCTGAGAAGTTTCTGAACTTCCTGGCAATCCCATTAAGAATTTTAGATATTCTAGTAAAATTCTGAAATGCTAAAGTTTCTGATAATAAAGCAAGTTTGAGTTAAATAGGAACCAGCCGAAACTATTTCAAAATTTTCTTTTGGTTCATAATGCTTTGTTTTCAAGCGTCATGCACACACTGCCTTTTTTTTTTTTTTTCTATGAATATTTTAATTTCCTTTCTTTTCTAGAATGAGCTGTACAATGGAATTTACCTTATAGGCTTTGGTGAGAAATAGCTAATGAAGTAAGACAGTACAGTGCTATGCAACTGCTTAATAGTAATATTTTTCTTATTAAGACATCTATATTGAATTCTCTTTAATGTTCAAGGATTCTTGCCTCCTGTCCAACTACTCCACACTCTTCTCATTACTTCCTAGAGCAACCCAGTGAGATTTTAAAGTGGTGGCTGTTACTATTTTATTTCAGTAATGGGAGAAACTGAGGCAAAATGAGTATAAATGTATCACACAGCATGTCAGTTGCAGGCCGTCGAACAAAACCAACGTTTTTAATTTTCCTGCCAAAAGCATACCTTAGAAAACCGAAGAAATTACTCTGTGTCAAGAAAAAAAATCTGTTTTTTTTAAAAAAAATCATATGGTCAGTTTGTACAGTATCACAATTGCCTGGTGTTAAGAGGCCTAACTAGTGTTTCTGAAAAATGTCTATAAAGTTTATTTATTGCTAATAATAATACATTTATTATTTACCAATTGTGTAGAGAATTTCTAATGCTTTGATGTAGAGTACTACAAAAAAACAGATGATGAGGAAAAGCATATATAGATTGAGCACAGTATCTTGAATTACTTAATCATTACATCTCAACCTATAAATTATCACTTTGTAAAATAGTAACATTATTTTTCCCAACCTCTCTCAGACACACACACACTCACACCCAATCCCTTTACTCAAAAGCACTTTAAAATTTTAATTATTACTTAATTCTTATAGATAATCAGAAAGACATTGTCACCAACTGATCAACAGATAGCAGTAGATAAACCTAACATAGTTTCTATTTAAGTGAAAAATATGTCTGAAATGTACAGTTTAGGTTTAATGCTATATGTGACAGTCTTTCTGCAGATTAATCTTAAGGAGATGTTAACAAAGCATTGTGGACTATTCATTGAATAGAAGTTGCCTTGTCATCCTGGCCATTAACAACATATGTCTGATAAAAGAGTTCACTTAAAATCTTTTTTTAGAAAGTTAAATTCATCTGTATTTTTCATATTTTCCAGGGCTGAAAGCCCAAAAGCCCCATAATTGGTAAATGTATAGACTTCAGAAATTTATTGTGGAAACTCTCCAACAATAAACATATGAAATCCTTTCCAGTTTGATTCTACTTTATTTATACAAAACATTATTGTTTCTCTAAAACCTCCTGGTTTCATTTCCTCCTTCTTGAAAACCAATTATGCTTCATTTAATCAGTATTATTGAACCATTGTTACTCTCTTACTTATTTTGTTATGGAACTCTGTTTCTGGCATTTCAAATAATTGTGTTTCTTACAAGCTTAGCATTTCAAATTTTATCAAATATTTTATTATCTATTAACTTGGTAACATGATAGGATACATTATTGTAGTAGAAATTTTAGTATTATTTATACAAACGTGGGTTGCATTTCCTTAGTTTTTAATGCTACCATCAGATACTAATTCTTGTTGAAATTTCACATTCACTTTGAATTATTTTTGTTTACTTGTTTAAAAATTAGAACTCATTTCACTTATTTGCACATCTTTATTTCACTGACTTTTTTTCACGCCATGGTAATTTTTCTTTTTCTTTTGGTTAAAAAGCACACACACACACACACACACACACACACACACACATATAATATGAGATCTACCCTCTTAACACATTTTAAACCTACAATACAGTATTGTCAACAATCAGCACAATATTGTACAATAGCTCTCTAGAACAGTGGTCGCCAACCTTTTTGACACCAGGGACCAGTTTCTTGGAAGACAATTTTTCCACGGACGGAGAGATTGGGGGGATGGTTCAGGAGGTAATGCGAGTGATGGGGAGCTATGTGGAGTGGCAGAGGAAGCTTCACTCCCTCACCAGCTGCTCACCTCCTGCTGTGCGACCCGGTTCCTAACAGGCCGAGGACTCTTACTGGTCCGCATCCTGGCAGTTGGGGATCCCTGCTCTAGAACACTCTCATCTTGCATGTCTGAAATAGCAACTCCTCATTTCCTCTTCTCCCCTAATGGTTGCAATCTTGTCTCCTCTATTTCTGATTCTTTTATTGTCATTTTCTTAGCCTCCCCATGGCCTTTTTATCCTTCAGTCTTCCAATATTTGTACACCACTCCTTATTTGTTTGACATAGTTAAGAAGGCAGTGTAATCATGTGGTACACGATCTGTAAATATTAATGCATAACTGTTCAGAGTATCCTCAGGTACTGGCACCCCCTCTTACGCTCCAATTCCCTAATCCCTATTACTGTCACCATCATTCTAAGAAGTCCTGTTTCTCTTGGATAATTTTATGAAGTTGAAACTCAATGAGTGAGAACAGGAATCAGAAGAGCTGAAAATCTGTGAGTTGGCACTGAAAAGAGCAGTTGAGAACCATAAATTTAGAAACAGCAGGAAAATGGATCAGGAGCATCAAGAGCCACTGCAGATTTGACAAAAGGTGGAACTTTAAAGATTTTTAGAAAGATTTTTGAAATGGAAGTTGAAAATATTTTGCAATGCAAAACGAATCAACTCCTCTGAAATTTTTCAAGGGAGGGAAATCAAGATTAAAATTGCTTCTATTTCATTTTGGTTGATAAAATATTGTTTTTTGAATCTGAATAGTTATGTATATTTTGGGGGACAATTGTCTGGGATTTTACACATAAGGTAATTTACTATGCATCCAACATGTATACATGAACCAGAAACATATTTTCACAATGATCACCAAACTGTTATTAAACAAAGAGTGCAAGTTGATAAAAAACAAACAAACAAACAAAATGACCATAAAGTTTGTTGCAATATGACAGCATTGTCAGAGGAAATTTCAGAAACTTCTCTGAATTATCCTTTTGGAGGACAAAGAGTTAATCAGGAATAAATGGTACAAAAAGATAACTAAACGTAAAAACCTTACTAAATTAAGGAAATGTAATACAATCCCTCACTGATTTGTAAAATGGGCTTTAATTTTAACCCATCTTCAGTGGACTCTTGTTTTCATAAAAGGTAGACTCCTCATCGATGTAAATAGATCAAAGTTAAATGCTTCTGCCCCACATCCCTTCCTAGAAAGCTGATACCTTGAGTACCGAGGTGCTGTTGTAGGATTACTAACTAACTTCAACCCGAAGAAGTTTATGCTGTCAGAAGATTAAGAAGGAAAGAAGTGAGGGGAAGAAAAAATAATCAAAAGTCAGAACCTGGGCCCTGAACATTTATACATGTTTCACCTCTCTCTCATAAACACACACACACACACACACACACACACACACACACACACACACATTTGGCAGAATTCATTCAATTGTCCAGTTATTGAATCTGTACAACTAAACTCTTACATCTTTCCCTTCAGTTCTTAAATTACCTTTATTGATACATGTGGTAAGCCTTGTAAATCACTTACCCTTTATCTATTAACAGCTTCTTCCTTGCTAACAAGATTCCACTACTGTTGTACTGTTGTATACAGTATGCTCATGTCTAGGTAAAATGGACTGCACCAAAGCTGACAATCATGTTTCCAATTCCTCAACTTCCCTGGCTATTTGATCACGTATCTCTAAAAGGGGGTAAGAGCATATTTTTCTAGGAAGCTCTTTGCTAATAAAATGGATGGTTGCTGTTGGCACTGCCCATCTCTATGTATTCCTGTATTAAATGCAAATATGATGATGTGATGTCTGGGACTGTAGCACTTATCTTGCAACCACAAGGTGACAAACATGGGGAAAGCCAATGAGTTAATGATGGTCAAGTGGATTGATAAAAAGAACCTGGTTCCCTTATTGTAAACCCATTACATATGTAGCCTCCATCTAGGCCACCATATGGTCTCTGTGGACAAGGGTCATGAGAAATGAGTATGAAAATAAAGTTCATGCTCATTGCCTTATCAAGATTAATAAATCCTTTCTTTGTGAGCTAGAGTCTTGTATTTTCTGCCAGCATCCAGAAAACTGTGGCAGACTAACTCATTAACTTGAAAGTAGGGTAAAATATTAGATGCTTCAGAGTTCTTGGCAATAGTACTATGTTTTAAAGTTTTCTTTCATTGCTATGTGTACATTTAATTCTGTTATTTCTGTTGTTGCATACTAGTTCATGTAATATTGTATGAACAAATTTGTTTATGCCCCTTTGTGGATTTGTGAGAAAGTAATTGTTTGTGTGGGGAGTGTTATAAACCCAAGAGCAGGACAACTATAAGTGTCCTGTATATACTTAATTTGTGTCCTAGGACCAGATTGCTCTCCAGAAGGATTGCATCAGTGTGTACACCCATCAGCAACTTATGTACATGTCACCTTCAGCATTTGACATTATTTGGTTTTCTATATTTTGTCAATGTAACAATCATAAAGTTATACATCATTTTAGCTCTAATTTGCATTTCTCTTATTACTAATGATTTTTAGCATCTCTTTTTTTCTTCTTAGCTTTTGAGATTGCTTCTATAAATTGCCTGGACATATGCCTTTTTTTTTTTTTTTTTTTTTTTTTGCAAACCCTAAATAACCACACTTTCATACTCTGCTAGAAACTACACTAAAGTTTATACTTCCCTGAATATGGCCTCACATTTAATAATTCTATAGAATGTACTTGACCCATTTCACCCTTTGTACCCATTACCTTTTGCAATGTAGGTGTCATCCTTAACCTAGGCAAATTAGTAGTATTATTGTTTTGGTACTGCAGTATCTCATTAGGTTGTACAAATCTATGTTTGGGTGTGATTATTAGCTCCTAATAACAGGAACTGTTCCTTATTCATAGAAAAAAAGAGCTGCAAATGGCTTTAAGGTGATAAGGAGGGATATTCTGCAACAACTTCTTAGATTGAATCGCAGCTTTCCTTTTGGTTAGGAGATACCTGTAGTAGCAGCCATTACTTCTTGAAAGAAGAACTTGAAAACCAGATAGAAATATGATTCCTTTAAGCCATTCCCTTTTACTTACATATGGAATACCCTTGCCATAGCAGAGACTCTGATCTTTTTTCTTTTTTTCTTAACATCTTTATTGGAGTATAATTGCTTTACAATGGTGTGTTAGTTTCTGCTTTATAACAAAGTGAATCAGCTATACATATACAGATATCCCCATATCTCTTCCCTCTTGCATCTCCCTTCCACCCTCCCTATCCTACCCTTCTAGGTGGTCACAAAGCACTGAGCTTATCACCCTGTGTTCTGTGGCTGCTGCCCACTAGCTATCTATTTTACATTTGGTAGTGTATATAAGTCCACGTCACTCTCTCACTTCGTCCCAGCTTACTCTTCTCCCTCCCCGTGTCCTCAAGTCCATTCTCTGCATCTGCGTCTTTATTCCTGTCCTGCCCCTAGGTTTTTCAGAACCACTTTTTTTTTTTTTTTTTTTTAGATTCCATATATATGTGTTAGCATACAGTATTTGTTTTTCTCTTTCTGACTTACTTCACTCTGTATAACAGAATCTAGGTCCATCCACCTCACTACAAATAACTCAATTTTGTTTCTTTTTATGGCTGAGTAATATTCCATTGTATATATGTGCCACATCTTCTTTATCCATTCATCTGTTGATGGACACTTAGGTTGCTTCTGTGTCCTGGCTATTGTAAATAGTGCTGCAATGAACATTGTGATACATGACTCTTCTTGAATTATTGTTTTCTCAGGGTATATGCCCAGTAGTGGGATTGCTGGGTCATATGGTAGTTCTATTTTTAGTTTTTTAAGGAACCTCCATACTGTTCTCCATAGTGGCTGTATCAATTTACATTCCCGCCAACAGTGCGAGAGGGTTCGCTTTTCTCCACACTTTCTCCAGCATTTATTGTTTCTAGATTTTTTGATGATGGCCATTCTGACCGGTGTGAGATGATATCTCATTGTAGTTTTGATTTGCATTTCTCTAATGATTAATGAGGTTGAGCATCCTTTCATGTGTTTGTTGGCAATCTGTATAACTTCTTTGAAGAAATATCTGTTTAGGTCTTCTGCCCATTTTTGGATTGGGTTGTTTGTTTTTTTGATATTGAGCTGCTTGTAAATTTTGGAGATTAATCCTTTGTCAGTTGCTTCATTTGCAAATATTTTCACCCATTCTGAGGGTTGTCTTTTGGTCTTATTTATGGTTTCCCTTGCTGTGCAAAAGCTTTGGAGTTTCATTAGGTCCCATTTGTTTATTTTTGTTTTTATTTCCATTTCTCTAGGAGGTGGGTCAAAAAGGATCTTGCTGTGATTTATGTCATAGAGTGTTCTGCCTATGTTTTCCTCTATGAGTTTTATAGTGTCTGGTCTTACATTTAGATCTTTAATCCATTTTGAGTTTATTTTTGCATATGGTGTTAGGAAGTATTCTAATTTCATTCTTTTACATGTAGCTGTCCAGGTTTCCCAGCACCACTTATTGAAGAGGCTGTCTTTTCTCCATTGTATATTCTTGCCTCCTTTATCAAAAATAAGGTGACCATATGTGTATGTGTTTACCTCTGGGCTTCTATCCTGTTCCATTGATCTATATTTCTCTTTTTGTGCCAGTACCATACTGTCTTGATTACTGCAGCTTTGTAGTATAGAGACTCTGGTCTTTTAATAGGAAAAAATTAACAATGAGCAATGAGGACTTTCCTAGTATTATTTGTTGGAGCTACTTTGAGAACTTCTCAGTCAAGGATATGCCTCCTTCACCTTTGTTCATTCTGTTGCCACATTGTTTGGTATTGGAATGAATTGTTAAACAAATAAGATGATATGTTATTCTCAAGATTTTTACTTCTTAGTTACAACCTTGTAGCAATTCTCTCAAAAGCAATGAGGTCTGAAGGGTAGATTGTACTGTGAACATACTTCTGTGGAGTTGCTTTTTTGTTTATAGAAGTTACTGGAATATTAAAGGTAAGCAAGGTTAAATACCAGAGCCTAGTGTTGATTTCTCTAAATCAGGATGTTTTGAAGGGAGCTGAGTCCCTCTTCTACTCTTTTCTTTGAATCAAACTTGCACATTTATGCATTGAAATCCATGTTTCCCTTTATCTATCGGTGTGCATAGTATTGCATAGTATCTATCGGTGTGCATAGTAGTTGAATTAAAAGATGTGAGATGAGGGAAAAAAGGAGAATTGCAGTTGAAGCACATACAGAAGACAGTGTGGAGAGAAGCTGGGTATTCTGGTTGGGAATGTTGAGAAGACTAGAGAGAATAAGGTAGGTGAAATGATTTATATATTTTTCCCAGGGTTCAGGGTATATGTATAAGAGTGGTAGAAGATACATTTAGACTATGACTTTAGGGCAGTATTATGGACAACTAAAAATAATGTAGGACCTGGAGAATAAGTGCAAGATTTTGATCAGGAGAGTGATTTAACAAGAATTATATTTGAGAATCTCTCTGGCAAATTGATGTAGAGTAAATCAGGAAGCAAGGAGACCTTTTGGCAGATAGTGGTAGTTGTCCAGCTGGGAGGGCTGAAGTAGTGATGGAACTGAGAATGGAAATAAAGGCATGACAGATGCTTTGGAATTTGGAAATACTCAGATAAAAGCAAAAAGAGAAAGAGAGGAATTTATGATGACTTCTAGGTTTTAAGTCTGGGTTGCTGAGAATATGGTGGCTCTATAAAAATAGAATCATACAGAACTATTTTTATAAGTAAATGTTTAAGTCTTATTTAGTATCAACAATATTTATTCAGATAAAATATCAATATAGATTCTTATCTGGCTTTTAAAGACAAGGATAATGAGTAAATAGAATGGTTCAGCTTGGTTTACATATTAGATAAACATTTGCTTACAATTGATAATCTGTGAGAAAGGGTAAGTTTGTTGAGGAAAATGATAGAGAAAAAGAAAAACTCTTTGGAAAATGGCCTTATTTAACGAGGAAAATGTCTCTTTACCCCATCTTTTGGTAGAGGCATAGTCTTATAAAGCCCTATGTGACTGAACACTAAAGGAAAGTTGTATTTACCAGTGACAAATATTTTACTGGTCAAATTCAGTGAGATTTCATTGGAGGATACTTTAATCATAGAAACTAAATAGTGAGACTTCTTTAGAGTAAGAGATATTACACATCATTTTTTTGCATCAGAAAAATCAAATTATCGGCTTAGATTTGAAACAAATTTGAACAATCAAAAAACTGGAATAATCAAACTGTAAATTGATCTCTCCCTTTATTTTTGGAAACTTGGTAAACTTACGTGAGGTAGTAGTTGTGTGTGTAGTGGGGAGTGGTTTACTTAGCACTTATAGAAGAATATGTTATTCAGCAGTCTGATGTCTTTTTATCTAGGACTAGTCATCTGAAATGCAGTTTCACAAAGAATAAGGCCATTTGGCACTCAGAGTGACTATTCCAAGACCAATTGCAGAAGCTGATTTTACTAATTTAATCAACACATGTATTCTAATTAAACAGTATATCCCAATTACCTTTAGAGACAAAAGGCAGTAATTTGCAGAATTTTGTTCTTAGAAATACCACCTGCCTAAATTGTTGAAATTTCAGATTTACAGTATAAATATTATTCTTTGATCCAGAAATTTTTAGTGGTAAGTCAGAGTGGTACCCATAATTCTACACTTTTAGTGTGTATCCCTGGGTGATTCTGATACAGGTTTTATATAGAAAACACTGACTTAAGAGCATGAAGACAAATAAGGCTCAGTCCCTGTCTCTAGTACCTAATGTAGAGAGCAAACTATAAACATTATAAATGTGATTCTTTAGAAAGAGGTACATAGAAGTATGTGAATGGTATGAGTAGAAATATGCACATTCTATAGCAGTAAAAGTAAAAAGAGAACATTACCAATTATATTCAGTGTAATGACAGAAGTGACTCATGCGTTTATCTTTTATGTGTATATCTACCATGACGACCAAAGTGAAAGGTGTTCTAAACAAAGTGAGCAGCATCTGTTAATCTTTTTTAACAGATTAAAAACCTATTGCACGTCTTTAATCTGGGTTGTGGTAAAAGATGAGAGGCGTCCTTTTTAGAAGTTTGGATTCATGCCATATGCATGGGAAGTAATTGAAGGATTGGAGACAAAGTAGTGGTATTATCAGAGCTGTATTTCAGAAAGCTCACTGGCATCAGAGTGGAGGAAGAAAGTTAAGTGACTTGCGTAAGCACTGAGGTAATCTAGACAAGAAGCCATTGTAGTTTGAAAATACTCAACGTAAGGTCATTAGACCCTCTATGTCTACTAAATGATAAGATAACAAATAATTTGCCTTAAGAATTTTGATTAGAGAAATGCTTTTCAAACTTATTTAAAGATTTGTCTTCAATTCAACATAGTTTTGGAAGCCTTAGCCATGGCAATCAGAGAAGAAAAAGAAAGAAAAGGAATACAAATTGGAAAAGAAGTACAACTGTCACTGTTTGCAGATGACATGATACTATACATAGAGAATCTTAAAAATGCCACCAGAAACCTACTAGAGCTAATCAGTGAATTTGGTAAAGTTGCAGAATACAAAATTAATGCACAGACATCTCTTGCATTTCTATACACTAACAATGAAAGATCAGAAAGAGAAATTAAGGAAACAATCCCATTCACCACTGTAACAGAAAGAATAAAATGCCTAGGAATAAACCTACCTAAGGAGGTAAAAGATCTGTATTCAGAAAACTATAAGACACTGATGAAAGAAATCAAAGATGACACAAACAGTTGGAGAGATATATACCATTCTCTTGGATTGGAAGAATTAATATTGTGAAAATGATTATACTACCCAAAGCAATATACAGATTCAATGCAATCCCTATCAGATTACCAGTGGCATTTTTTCCAGAACTAGAACAAAAAAAAAAAAATCTTAAAATTTGTGTGGAGACACAAAAGACCCCGAATAACAAAAGAAGTCTTAAGGGAAAAAAACAGAGCTGGAGGAATCAGACTCCATGACTTCAGACTATACTACAAAGCTACAGTAGTCAAGACAATATGGTACTGGCACAAAAACAGAAATATAGATCAATGGAAAAAGATAGAAAGCCCAGAGAAAAATCCATGCACCCATGGTCAACTAATCTATGACAAAAGAGGCAAGGATATACAATGGAGAAAAAACAGTCTCTTCAATAAGTGGTGCTGGGAAAACTGGACAGCTACATGTAAAAGAATGAAATTAGAACACTCCCTCACACCATATACAAAAATAAACTCAAAATGGATTAGAGGTCTAAATGTAAGACCAGACACTATAAAACTCTTAGAGGAAAACATAGGAAGAACACTCTTTGACATAAATCACAGCAAGATCTTTTTTAATCACCTCCTAGAGTAATGGAAATAAAAACAAAAATAAACGAATAGGACCTAATGAAACTTAAAATCTTTTTCACAGCAAAGGAAATTACAAACAAGATGAAAAGACAACCCTCAGAATGGGAGGAAATATTTGCAAATGAATCAACAGACAAAGGATTAATATCCAAAATATATAAACAGCTCATGCAGCTCAATATTAAAAAAAACAAGCAACCAAATTAAAAAATGGGCAGAAGACCTAAATAGACATTTCTCCAAAGACATACAGATGGCTGAGAAGCACATGAAGAGTTGCTCAACATCCCTAATTATCAGAGAAATGGAAATCAAAACTACAATGAGGTATCACCTCACACCAGTTAGAATGGGCATCAACAGAAAATCTACAAACAACAAATGCTGGAGAGGGTGTGGAGATAAGGGAACCCTCCTGCACTGTTGATGGGAATGTAAATTGATACAGCCACTATGGAGAACAATATGGAGTTTCCTTAAAAAACTAAAAATAGAAAACTACCATATGAGCCAGCAATCCCACTATTGGGCATACACCCTGAGAAAACCATAATTAAAAAAGAGACATACACCACAATGTTCATTGCAGCACTATCTACAATAGCCAGGTATTGGAAGCAACCTAAATGCCCATCGACAGACAAATGGATAAAGAAGATGTGGGACATATATACACTGGAATATTACTCAGCCATAAAAATGAACGAAATTGGTTTATTTTTTAGAGATGTGGATGGATCAAGAGACTGTCATACATAGTGAAGTAAGTCAGAAAGAGAAAAACAAATATTGTATATTAACGCATATATGTGGAACCTAGAAAAATGGTACAGATGAACCGGTTTGCAAGGCAGAAATAGAGACACAGATGTAGAGAACAAACTTATGGACACAAAGGGGGGAAAGAGGCAGGGGGTGGGTGGGTAAGGTGTTGGGATGAATTGGGAGATTGGGATTAATGTGTATACTCTAATATGTATAAAATAGGTAACTAATAAGAACGTGTTGTATAAAAAATAAATAAGATAAAATTTTTTTAAAAAAAGGTTTGTTTTCAAGCAACAACTTTTTCCAATAAAAGCCTTACCCAGAACCGTAAAAGTTAAAACAGAGAACAATGGAGCTGTTCTACCTCTAGCGGGTGCGATAGGAAGGAAAGACTCCTTCCCTCTGGACTTTTCTTCTCTTCACTCACCTCCTGACATGGCTTTTTTTGGAAAGTTTGTGAAATCTTAGTGTTTTGAATTAGCTTGAAAATAACTAGATGAGAGCATTCTGTAGGCATGGTAATGTTTTATTATTTAGATTATAAATTAAGATGACCACAGCAGCATCATTTTAAGAATTAAATCTTAAAGCTGTGTATAAGGAAAACCTGTTCTTACAGATTTCATATATATGGACTATATGTACTCCATATAAGTTGTAAGGTTGATAAAAAAGTCAAAAGTAGAGTATTGTTAGCAGTTTTCATGGAATTAAACATTACAATTTTTAAACCAACTCATTTTTACATTTAAAAATGGACTAAATTGTGAATATTTTGTGTATTTCCATGTCTTTATTGTATTTAATAAATATGGATTCCACTAGCTCCAGTATCAGAAACAAATAACTACTATTCTCTTTTAAGCTTTAAGCCTGTTTTTTTTTTTTTTTTGTCTTTCTGTGTAGCACTTTACAATAATAGCCTAATCATTCTCAACTCCTTTGGTATTTATTGCAAAGATATTAATTCTGATGGGCTCATTTAGTATTAATGTGGATGTCATAAGTACTTCAGTAGGAATAGGATTTCTACTGGAATTCAGCATTAATTAGGCAGGTCATTACTTCAAAGTGTTAGTCTTTCCTTTTACAACAGTTGCACTTCAGCATACTCCTTCCTGCAAAGTACATCAAGACTCTTTCTGTTAGAAGGGGCACTTCCAAGTGCTTGAATCTATTGAGACAAAGTTGTAGAAGTGAACAGGATACAATAGACAAGGTGTGGTAATTACTAAACAACTGATTAATAGAAAGCTGATCTTTTAATTGAGCTTCTATGAGCCCTACAATAGCTTCAGTTGAATAAAGGACTTGATTGCACTTTACATTTCTCTGGAGCATAAAGAAACAATAGCACTAAATAAAAGGTTCAAATAAGTCCTTCAGTTTTTCACGGGAAAATAAAATAGGCATCTAAAACCATAGCAGTTGTATTAATCAACTGGTGTATTAATCAGGCACTATCTTGGATTAGAAATACTTGTATATTCATAACTGAAGGTATTTTTTTAATGCTAAAAATATGCTTTTGAAGTTTTGGTACTTGTCTGAAGAAATATAAATTTCTTAACCTTACTGTGATTTTATGGCATTATTCTAACATACTTTTCAGTATCTTAGAATAGTTTTTATGTGCATCCAAGGTGCCATGGTCAATGTATTATTCATTAAAATAACCAGGAATTTAAGTGTCTTAACCATATTACTGGGCTTTCTAACACATTAAATACATTTATGAAAAGGATTGACTTGATAATATAGAAAATTATTTGATAATTTTATAAATGGGAGGGAAAATTCACTTTTTCTTCCAGTGACCTCTCAGTAACTAATTCTGTAAGCATTATGGCGTTGTAGCAAATGCCTTTTTAAAAATTCTGGGGCTTCCCTTGTGGCACAGTGGTTGAGAGTCTGCCTGCCGATGCAGGAGACATGGGTTCGTGCCCCGGTCCGGGAAGATCCCACATGCCACCGAGCAGCTAGGCCCGTGAGCCATGGCTGCTGAGCCTGCGCATCTGGAGCCTGTGCTCCGCAACGGGAGAGGCCACAACAGTGAGAGGCTCGCCTACCGCAAAAAAAAAAAAAAAAAAAAAAAAAAAAAAAAAAAAAATTCTGAATTTTATTAAAAGCAAGGTTCACTTTTTTACTCTTCTCTAAGAATACCATTTCGATTTCTAACTTAACTATAAGGATTACAGCTTTAGTTTAAAAATAATTACAAATATTCACTTCATAAAATCATTTGCTTCAGACCCACTTTTCAAGTTTTCTATGACCTATCATTGTCCAACATTAAAGAAATTCATCAATTCTAACAAGTGTTAATTATTCCTCTTTTGCTACAAAAATATCAAACAAATTTCTAAATGAACTGAAGTAAGGCTAAATAATAAAAAGAAACAAAGTTAAATAGTAAAAAATTAAGTGAAAACATATATTTCCAATATCAGATGTGAAAATGAGAATATCACTACAGATCTTACAGACATTAAAATAAAATGAGTGAATGGATCTAGAGATTGTCATACAGCATGAAATAAGTCAGAAAGAGAAAAACAAATATCGTATATTAATGCATATATGTGGAACCTAGAAAAATGGTATAGATACTGGTTTGCAGGGCAGAAATAGAGACACAGATGTAGAGAACAAACGTATGGACACCAAGGGGGGAAAGTGGCTGGGTGGTGGTGGCGGTGGGATGAATTGGGAGATTGAGATTGACATATATACACTAATATGTATAAAATGGATAACTAATAAGAACCTGCTGTATACAAAATAAATAAAATAAAATTCAAAAATATAAAATTAAAAAAATGATATTATGAACAGTTTTAGAAATTTAGGTATTTATATGAACAGATTCACAATAATGAATTTGATAATTTGTATAAAGTGAATAAATTCTTTGAAAATACATCTTACTAAAAGCTAAAATAATAAGAACACATTGAAATAGTTTATTAAAAATTGTGTATCTATTATTAGACACCAACAACAATTCCAGGAACAGCTGTCTTCCCTAATAAAAGCCTTCAAAAAGTTAAGGGTTAATTAACCAGCTTGACACATATGTTTCTGTATAACAGGAAAAGAGTGAAAACTTTTCAGCTTATATTATGAGACAAATACCAGGCCAACATAAAAACATTATAAGAATAGAAAATTATAGAACAATATCTCATGTAAAATTCTACACAAAACATTAGCAAATTGAATCCAGTAATGGAGAAAAATAAAAATATATAAAACCAAGTGGAGGGGCTTCCCTGGTGGCGCAGTGGTTGAGAGTCCGCCTGCAGATTCAGGGGACATGGGTTCATGCCCCGGTCCGGGAAGATCCCACATGCCGCAGAATGGCTGGGCCCGTGAGCCATGGCCATTGAGCCTGCGCATCCGGAGCCTGTGCTCCGCAATGGGAGAGGCCACAACAGTGAGAAGCCCACGTACCGCAAAAAAAAAAAAAAAAGTGGAGTTTCATCCAAGCATATACAAATGATTTAACATTCAAATGCACTTAATATTAATATACCACGTTAATGAAATAAAAGAAAAAAAAACATTTAATCACCTTGATAAACATAGACAAAGTATTTGATAAAATGTAGAACCCATTTATGAAAATATCTCTTAGCAAACTAGGGACAGAATGAAACTTGTTAACCTGGTGATCAATATCAGCATATACTTATAGCCCCAAACTTTCTGAATAATTATTTCTTCTTAATCTGGATATCTGCTATCACCACTCCTACTCAACATTATACTCACAATCCTAACTAGTGCAATTGGGCAAGAAAAGGAATAAATGTTTTTAATGGGAAAAAAATATTTTTCAGAGATGGCCTGATTATGTCTGTAAAAAATATCAAAATAGAGAAAGTCTACTGAATTTATTAAGTAACTATTAAGAACACTGACCAATATTAAAATAGAATATTTATACAACTGCAATAAATAGAAAATTAAATGTTAAAAAGATATCACTTACAGTAGAATTAAAATCCTTCAACTACCAAGAAATGAATCTAACAAAGTATGTGCAAAGCTTCTACACTGAAAATTGAAAATTATTTAAAAAAACTAAATAACAAAATTGCATGCAGAAATACACAATATACATGAATTGAAAGACTCAATACAGTAAAGATGAAAAGTAAAATTTATCTATCAAATTAATGGTATGATAGATCATATTAACCTATAGATTCAGTACAGTCCCAGAGGATGGAGTTACAAGCCACAGAGGATTTTTCCCCAGATGTTGAAACCTAACACCCAGTTGGATTTCAGAATTGCTTGGAACCAATGAATGTTTTCTTTTTTTCACTTTCTCTTTTAAATAAAAAAGCCTATAACTATAAACCTATGCTTATCTCAGCATTGTGTTTTGGAAATGAGATTATTTCTTGGTTTGTAGGTTCATAGATGGAGAAAAATTTTGCCCCAGTGTCTTTACTCAGAGATTCACAAATACCTTATTTACATGATGACGTTTGGGACTTTTGAGCTAATGAGATTTAAGTGAGATTTGAAGTTATGAGTTAATGCTGTAATACGTTAAGATATTGAGTATATTGAAGTGGGGTTAATTTGTTTTTCATCTGGGACATGATGAAATCTTTGTGGGCCAGAAGGTAGACAATGGTATGCAGAATAATGTCCCCCACCAAAGCAGTCTACATTCTAAGTCCCGAAACTTTGAATACATTATCCCACATGGCAAAAGAGACTGCTGATATGATTAAATTAAGGAAGTTAAGATGGGAAAATTATGTCTAGGTAGACCCAATGTAGTTACAAATGTTCTTAAAGAAACAGGAGTGTCAGAGTGAGACCTGGAAAAGAGAAGGAAAAGATTCTTCCCAAGAGCTTTTGGAAGGAACTCAGCCCTGCTGACACATTGATTTTTGTCCACTAAGACCTATTACAGATTTCTGATTTCCAGAATTCTAAGTTAATCAATATTTTATTTTATTTTTTATTGTGGTAAAAAACACATAAGGTTTTCTCCCAACAAATTTTTAACTATATAGTATTGTAATGATAAGCACAATGTTGTATAACAGATCTCTATAACTTCATTGTGTTTCATAATTGAAACTTTATGACCATTGAAGAGCAATATCCCATTTCCTCTTTCCCCAGCTTCTAAAATTTACCTTTGTACTTTCTGCTTCTATGAGCTTGACTAATTTAGATACCTCATGTGAGTGGAATCATGTAGTGTTTGTCCTAATGTGACTGGCTTATTTCACTCAGCATAATGTGCTCAGTGTTCATCCACGTTGTTGCATATGATAGTATTTCTTTTCTTAAGGTGAAGAGTATTCCATTATGTGTGTATACCACATTTTCTTCATCTATTCATCTGCTGATGTAAACATTTGGGTTGCTTCCACACCCTGGCTGTTACGAATAGTGTTACAATGAACATGGAGTACAAATATCTCTTCAAGATTCCAATTTTGTTTTGGATAAATACTCAGAAGTGTAATTCCTGGAATGACTGTATGTTAGTCCTATTTTTAAATTTTTTAATGAAATTCCATACTGTTTTCCATAGCAGCTGCACCATTTTACATTTCCACCAACAGTATACAAGATTTCTAATTTATCCACATTCTTGCAGACACTTGTTATTTTCTGCTTTGTTTTTATTTTTTAAATAATGGCATAATAACAGATGTGAAGTACTATGTCATTGTGGTTTTGATTGGCATTTTCCTGGTGATTAGTGATGTTGGGCATCTCTTCATAAACCTGTTGGCCATTTATATATCTTCAGAAAAATGTTTATTTAGGTATTTTGTTTATTTTTAATTGGATTATTATTATTATATTGCTATTTAGTTGTATGAGTTTTATATATATTTTGAATATTAAGCACTTATCAGATACTTGCTGTGCAAAATTTTCTCCCATTCAATAATTTACCTTTTAATTTTGTTGATATTTCTTTTGCTCTGCAGAGGCATTTAAATTTGATGCAGTTCTATATATTTATTTTTTGTTGCTTTTGCTTTCAGCATCAAACCCCCAAGGTCATCATCAAGACCAATGTCAAGGAGCGCACCCCCTACATTTCCATCTATGAGTCTTACAATGTCAGGTCTTATATTCAAGACTTCAATCCATTTAGAGTTGATTTTTGTGTATGATGTAAGATAGTCACCTTGTTTCATTCTTTTATGTATATGTCTATCCATTTTTCCAGCACAATTTATTGAAGAGACTGTCCTTTCCTCATTGTATATACTTGGCTCTGTAATCAAAAAATAATTACTCATATACACATAGGTTTATTTCTGGTCTCTCTATTCTGTTCCATTAATCTATGTGTCTGTTTTTAAGGTAATACCATACTATTTTGATTATTATAGCTTTGTAATGTAGTTTGACATCAGGAAATGTGATGCCTCCAACTTTGTTCTTCTTTCTCAAGATTGCTTTGGTTATTTGGACCTTGTGGTTTCATACAAATTTTTGGAGAGTTTATTCTCTTTCTGTGAAAAATGACATTGGCATTTTGATAGGAATTTCGTTGAATCTGTAGACCACTTTGGATAATATGGATATTTTTACAACATTAATTCTTCCAGTCCATGAGTATGGAATATCTTTCCACTTATTTGTTTCTTCAATTTCTTTCATCAGTGTTTTGCAGTTTTCAGTGTAGACATCTTTCTCCTCTGTGGTTAAATTTATTCCTAGATATCATTTTTTTTCTTTATGATGCTATTATAAATGGGATTGTTTCCTTTGTTTCTCTATCTGGTAGTTTGTTATTAATATATAGAAACACAACTGATTTTTGTATATTGATTTTGTATCCTACAACTTTTCTGAATTTGTTTATTAATCTAAGAGGTGTTTGGTGGAGTCTTTAGGGTTTTCTGTGTATACTAGTATGTTATCTGAAAATAGAGACAATTTTGTTTCTTCCTTTTCAGTTTGGACATGTTTTCTTTATTTTTCTTGCCTACTTGCTCTGGCTATGACTTCCAACTTCTATGTTGAATAACAGTAGCAGGAGTGGACAACCTTGTCTTTTTACTGATCTTAAAGGAAAGTTTCAGCTTTTCACTGTTGAGTCTGATGTCAGCTGTGGGCTTGTCATATATGGCCCTTATTTTGTTGGGGCATATTCTTTATATACCCAGTTTGCTAAGAATTTTCATTATGAAATGATGTTGAATTTTGTCAGATGTTTTTTCTTCATTTATTTAGATAATCATATGATTTTTATTCTTCATTTTTTTAATTTGGTGAATCACATTGATTAATTTGCAGATGTTGAACCATCCTTGCCTCACTGGAATAATTCCCACTGCATCATCGTGCATGATCTTTACTATGTACAGTTGAATTTGGTCTGCTAATATTTTGTTGAGGATTTCTACATCTATTTTCATTAGGGATATTGGCCTATAATATTCTTTTCTGGTAGTGTCCTTGTCTATTTTTGGTTTAAGTGTAATTCTGGTTTTACAAAATGAGTTAGAAGTGTCCTCTTCCATTTTTTCGAAGATTTTGACAAGGATTGATATTAATTCTTCTTTAAATATTTGGTAAAATTTACCAGTTAATTTCATCTGGTTCTAGACTTTTGTTTGTTGGTATGTTTTTGGTTACTGATACAATCTCCTAATTAGGAATTGGTCTGTTTTGATTTGTAATTTACTCATGATTCAGTCTTGGTTAAAAACATACAGTTTCTATGAATTTATTTTTTCTAGGTTGTCCAATTTATTGGCATATAATTGTTCATTCTAGTCTCTTATGATACTTTGTATTTCTGTGGTATTAGTTATAATGTCTCCTCTGTCATTTCTAATTTTATTTATTTGAGTCATTCTCTTTTTCTCTTGCTAAAAATTTGTTTAGTTATTTAATTTAAAGACATGTTTTTTAGTTTTGTTGATTTTTTAAAAATCATCTTTTTAGACTCTATCTTGTTTATTTCCACTCTGATTATTATTGCTTCCTTCCTTCTGCTAATCTTAGGCTTACTTTGTACTTCCTTTCTAGTTCCTTGAAGTATAAATTTAGGTTATTTGAGACGTTTCATTTTTCCTAATATAATCATTTACCACTAAAATTTCTCTCTTGGAACTGCTTTTGCTGCTTACATAAAAAATCTTAGGCTTATAACAGTTTATTTTAAGCTAATAATTACTTAACTTTGAATGCATACAAAAGCTCAATCATTTTACACAACTCCTCTCCAAATTTTATATTTTTGATGCCAAAATTCATTCTTTTTGCCTTGTATATTCATTAAAAAAATATATTGTTGTCATAGTTATTTTTAATACTTTTGTCTTTTAAACTTTAATACTTGTAACTCTAGAGTTATAAGTCGTTTACCCAACAAAACTACAATATTAGGGTATTCTGAATTTAACTGTCTATATACCTTTACCAGTGAGTTGTATGCTTTCATATGTTTTTCTGTTACTAATTAGTGTTCTTTCATTAAAACTTGAAGAACTCCCTTTAGCATTTCTTAAGGCCAGCCTAGTGGTGATGAATTCCTTCATCCTTTGTTTGTCTGCAAAATTCTTTATCTCTCCTTCAGTTCTGAAGGACAAATTTGTTGGGTAGGGTATTCTTGATTGGAAGTTTTTTTTCTTTCAGCACTTTGAATATATCATTCCACTCTCTTGTATCCTGTAAAATTTTTCTTAAAACATCTGTCATACTCTTATGAGAGTTCCTTTGTACATAACAAGTTGCTTTTTTCTTGCTGCTTTTATCACTTAAACTATCGTCAATCTTTTTCATTATTTTTGCCCCTCTAATTGGATATATTCCACTGCTGTGTCTCGAGTTCATCGATCCTTTCTTCTACTTGGTCTAGTCTGTTGTTGAACACCTCTATTGAATTTTTCAGTCGAGTTTTTATATTCTTCAGCTTTGTTATCTTTTTAGTAATTTTTTAATGGTTTCTATCTCTTTGTTGAAATTCTCACTTTGTTCATGCATTGTTCTCCTGTTCTCAGTGAGGATAATTATGACTTATTGTGAACTCTCTGTCAGGTAAAACACTTATCTCCTTTTCATTAGGATTTGTTTCTGGAGATTTATCTTGTGTTTTGTTTGGAAATATATTCCTCTGTTTCTTCATTTTCCTTGTCTTTCTTTGTTGATTTCTGCACATTAAATGACACAGCCGCCTCTCCCAGTCTTGAGAGACTGATCTTGTGCAAATAGTTTCATATGTACCATTTTTCTAGATTCCACATATATGCATTAATATACAATATATGTTTTTCTCTTTCTGACTTACTTCATGCTGTATGATAGTCTCTAGGTCCATCCATGTCTCTGCAAATGGCAAAATTTTGTTTCTTCTTATGGCTGAGCAATTTTCCATTGTACATATGTACCATACCTTCTGTATCCATTCTTCTGTTGATGGACATTTAGGTTGGTTCTATGTCCTGACTATTGTAAATAGTGCTGCAATGAACACTGGGGTGCATGTATTTTTTGAATTATGGTTTCCTCCATGTATAGGCCCAGGAGTGAGGTTGCTGGTCATATGGTAGTTCTATTTTTAGTTTTTAAGGAACCTATGTACTCTTCTCTATAGTGTCTGTATCAATTTACATTCCCACAAAGAGTGTAAGAGAGTCCCCTTTTCTCCACACCCTCTCCAGCATTTATTGTTTGTAGATTTCTTTATGATGGCCATTCTGACAGGTGTGAGGTGATACCTCATTGTAGTTTTCATTTTCATGTCTCTAATGATTAATGATGTTCAGCATTCTTTCATGTGTTTGTTGGTAATCTGTATATCTTCTTTGGAGAAATGTCTGTTTAGATCTTCTGCCCATTTTTGGATTGGGTTGTTTGTTTTTTTTGATATTGAGCTACATGAGCTGCTTGTAAATTTTGGAGATTAATCCTTTGTCAGTTGCTTCATTTGCAAATATTTTCATCCATTCTGAGGGTTGTCTTTTGGTCTTATTTATGGTTTCCTTTGCTGTGCAAAAGCTTTGGAGTTTCATTAGGTCCCATTTGTTTATTTTTGTTTTTATTTCCATTTCTCTAGGAGGTGGGTCAAAAAGGATCTTGCTGTAATTTATGTCATAGAGTGTTCTATGTTTTCCTCTAAGAGTTTATAGTGTCTGGCCTTACATTTAGGTCTTTAATCCATTTTGAGTTTATCTTTTTGTATGGTGTTAGGCAGTGTTTTAATTTCATTCTTTTACATGTAGCTGTCCAGTTTTCCCAGCACCACTTATTGAAGAGGTTCTCTTTTCTGCATTGTATATTCTAGCCTCCTTTATCAAAAATAAGGTGACCATATGTGCGTGGGTTTATCTCTGGGCTTCCTATCCTGTTCCATTGATATATATTTCTGTTTTTGTGCCAATACCATACTGTCTTGATTATTGTAGCTTTCTAGTATAGTCTGAAGTCAGGGAGCCTGATTCCTCCAGCTCCGTTTTTCTTTCTCATGATTGCTTTGGCTATTCAGGGTCTTTTGTGTTTTCATACAAATTGTAGAATATTTTCTTCTAATTCTGTGAAAAATGGCATTGGTAATTTGATAGGGATTCCTTTGAATGTGTAGATTGCTTTGGGTAGTATAGTCATTTTCACAATATTGATTCTTCCAATCCAAAAACATGGTATATCTCTCCATCTGTTCCTGGTGTCTTTGATTTCTTTCATCAGTGTCTTATAGTTTTCTGAATACAGGTCTCTTGCCTCCTTAGGTAGGTTTATTCTGAGGTATTTTATTCTTTTTGTTGCAATGGTAAAAGGCAGTGTTTCCTTAATTTCTCTTTCAGATTTTTCATTGTTAGTGTATAGGAATGCAAAAGGTTTCTATGTATTAATTTTGTATCCTGCAACTTTACCCAATTCATTAATTAGCTCTAGTAGTTTTCTGGTGTCCTCTTTAGGGGTTTCTAGTATCATGTCATCTTCAAACAATGACAGTTTTACTTCTTCTTTTCCAATTTGGGTTCCTTTTATTTCTTTTTCTTCTCTGATTGCCATGGTTAGGACTTCCAAAACTATGTAGAATAATAGTGGTGAGACTGAACATCCTTGTCTTGTTTGTGATCTTAGACGAAATGCTTTCCGTTTTTCACCATTAAGAATGGTGTTTGCTGTGGGTTTGTCATGTATGGACTTTATTATGTTGTTGTAGGTTCTCTCTATCCCCACATTCTGGATAGTTTTTTATCATGAATCGGTACTGAATTTTGTCAAAAGCATCCTCTGCGTCTGCTGAGATGATCATACAATTTTTATTCTTCAGTTTGTTAATATGTTTTATCACAGTGATTGATTGTGTATATTGAAGAATCCTTACAGCCCCGGGATAAATTCCACTTGATCATGATGTATGATCCTTTTAATGTGTTGCTGAGTTCTGTTTGCTAATGTTTTATTGAGGATTTCTGTGTCTATGTTGATCAGTGATATTGGTCTACAATTTTATTTTTTTGTGATATCTTTTTCTGGTTTTGATATCATGGTGATGGTGGCCTCATAGAATGAGCTTGGGAGTGTTCCTCCCTCTGCAGGTTTTTGGAAGACTTGAGAAGGATGGGTGTTAGCTGCTCTATAAATGTTTGATAGAATTCACCCATGAAGCCATCTGGTCCAGGCTTTTGTTTTTTGGAAGACTTTTAATCATGGTTTTTATTTCAGCACTTGTGATTTGTCTGTTAATATTTTCTATTTCTTTCTGGTTCAGTCTTGGAAGGTTGAACATTTGTAAGAATTTGTCCGTTTCTTCCAGGTTGTCCATTTTATTGGCATATAGTTGCTTGTAGCAGTCTCTTATGATCTTTTGTATTTCTGTGGTATCAGTTGTAATTTCTTCTTTTTCATTTCTTATTGTATTCATTTGAGTTCTCATTTTTTTCTTGTTGAGTCTGGCTAGAGGTTTATTTATTTTGTTCATCTAGTCAAAGAGGCAGCTTTTAGTTTCATTGATTTTTGCTATTGTTTTCTTCATCTCTATATCATTTATTTATGCTTTGATTTTTATGATTTCTTTCCTTCTATTAGCATTGGGGATTTCCCTTTTTTTGGTCTTCTTTCTGTAGTTGCTTTAAGTTGAAGGTTAGGTTGTTTATTTGAGATTTTTCTTGTTTTTTTGAGGTAGGATTTTATTGTTGTAAAGTTCCCTCTTAGAACTTCTTTTGCTGCATCCCATAGGTTTTGTGTCATTGTGTTTTCATTGTCATTTGTTTTTAGTTATTTTTTGATTTCTTCAGTGATTTCTTGGTTATTTAGTAACATATTGTTTAGCCCCTATGTGTTTGTGTTTCTTACAGGTTTTTTTTTTTTTTCCCACCTGTAATTATTGTCTAATCTCATAGAGTTGTGGTTGGAAAAAAATCCTTGATACAATTTCAGTTTTCTTAAATTTACTGAGGCTTGAGTTTTGACCTAAGATGTGATCTATCCTGGAGAATGTTCCATGTATGCTTGAGAAGAAAGTGTATTCTGCTGCTTTTGGATGGAATGTCCTATAAATATTAAATTAGTCTATCTGGTCTAATATGTCATTTAAAGCTTGTGTTTCCTTGTTAATTTTCTGTCTGGGTGATCTCTCCATTGGTGTAAGTAGGGTGTTAGATTCCCCCATTATTATTGTGTTACTGTTGATTTCCCATTTTATGGTTGTTAGTATTTGCTTTATGTATTGAGGTGCTCCTATGCTGGGTGCATAAATATTTACAGTTCTTATACCTTCTTCTTGAATTGATTCCCTGATCATTATGTAGTGTCCTTCCTTGTCTCTTGTAGCAGACTTTAATTTAAAGTCTATTTTGTCTAAGTGTTGATCTTCCAGCTTTCTTTTGATTTCCATTTGCATGGAATATATTTTTCTACCCCCTCACTTTCAGTCTGTATGTGTCCCTAGGTCTGTAATGGGTCTCTTGTAGACAGCATATATATGGGTCTTGTTTTTGTATCATTTAGCCAGTCTGTGTCTTTTGGTTGGAACATTTAATCCACTTACATTTAAGGTAATTATTGATATGTATGTTCCTGTTACCATTTTCTTAATTGTTTTGGGGTTTTTTTGGTAGGTGTTTTTCTTCTCTTGCATTTCCCACCTAGATAAGTCCCTTTAGCATTTGTTGTAAAGCTGGTTTGGTGGTGCCAAATTCTCTTAGCTTTTGCTTGTCTGTAAAGCTTTTGATTTCTCTGTCAAATCTGAATTATATACTTACTGGATACAGTAATCTTGGTTGTAGTTTTTTCCTTTGCATCACTTTAAATATATCCTGCCACTCCCTTCTGGCCTGCAGAGTTTCTGCTGAAAAATCAGTTGATAACCTTATGGGGCTTCCCTTATGTGTTATTTGTTGCTTTTCCCTTGCTGCTTTTAATATTTTTTTCTTTGTATTTAATTTTTATTAGTTTGATTAATATGTGTCTCTGAGTGTTTCTCCTTGGGTGTATCTTGTATGGGACTGTCTGTGCTTTCTGGACTTGAGTGGCTATTTCCTTTCCCATGTTAGGGAAGTTTTTGTATATATTCTCTTCAAATATTTTCTCAGACCCTTTCCCTTTCTCTTCTTCTTCTGGGACCCCTATAATTTGAATGTTCGTGCGTTTAATGTTGTCTCAGATGTCTCTGAGAGTTTCCTCATTTCTTTTCATTCTTTTTTCTTTATTCTGCTCCTTGGCAGTTATTTACACCATTCTATCTTCCAGCTAAATTATTCGTTCTTCTGCTTCAGTTATTCTGCTATTGATTCCTTCTAGTGCATTTTTTATATCAGTTATTGGGTCATTCATCACTGTTTGTTTGTTCTTTAGTTCTTCTAGGTCCTTGTTAAACTTTTCTTGTGTTTACTCAATCCGTACCTGCATTTTATTGACTTCACCAAAAAGTTCATTCATGTTTTCCCATACCATCTTATGGAAAAACCCAAATGAACTTTTCAGCAAACCCAATATTTCCGAGATTTTGGATCATCTTTACTATCATTACTCTGAATTCTTTTTCATGTAGATTGCCTATTTCCTATTCACTTATTTGGTCTTGTAGGTTTTTACCTTGCTCCTTTGTCTGTAACATATTTCTCTGTCATCTCACTTTTGTTGATGGTTGGAGCTGTGCTCCTCTCTGGCTGGTTGTTTGGCCTGAGACATCCAGCACTCAAGCTTTCAGGCAGTTGGTGGAGCAGGGTCTTGGTGCCGAGATGAGGACCTCTGAAAGAGCTCACACCGATTAATATTCCCTGGGACCTGAAGTTCCATTGTAGCTCAGTGGCTTGGACTTGGTGTTCCCACCACAGGAGCTCAGGCCTGACCCCCATCCTGGGAACCAAGACCCTGCAAGCTGGGCAGTGCAGCAAAAAAAAAAAAAAAACTAAAACAAAAAACCAGACACACAAAACCCAAGACAAATAAAAACAAAACTGAACAAACACACAAACAACAACAAAAAGAAAACAGAGGAATAAAACCCAAACAAATAATGAAAACAAATCCAGGTAAACAAAGTAAAACAACAATGACAGTGACAAAACAAACAAGGGAAGCAAAAAACAAAAGAACATACAAACAAGAGAGCCCCAAAACCAAAATTAATAATAAAAACAAAACTAACTTAAACAGAAAACAAAAATGAAACAAAAGAAAAAATACTAAAAGAAAAACATGAATTCTTAGAGCCTTCCCCTTTTCTCTGACATAGAAGTCAACATCACGTGCGGAGGCACCCACTCCATCATCCTGAATTCCTTAGATGTGGGACATAGCAGTTTTCAGGGAAATACAAATTAAAATCAGAATGTGATATACTTTCATGAGAATGGTTAGAAGTAAAAGATGAAAAATACCAAGTATAAATGAAGAATTAGGAACTTGTACAGTACTAGTGGGCTAGTGGGATATGAAATGTTATAATTACTTCAGAAGCCTCTTTGGCAGTATCTATTAAAACTGAAAGTATATCTATCCGGTGACTCAACAATTCCACTCCATGGTATATGTCCCACAAAATTGCATTCATATGTTCTCCCAAAGACATATATTGAAATTTTCATGCCTGCATTATTCCCAGAAAATATTCTTTAATCCTGAAGATGGCATGTCTTAGATAAAACCTGCTCCTTACTGTGAGACTCAACATTAATAAAAAGTGAAGACCAGCATCCAAACATGATGGATATAATATGAGAAGCACATTGTTGTCATAAGTTGTTTCTATTTGGAGTTTTGTTTGTTACCACAACCTAATCTGATAAATATATTACTGGTAATAATAGTAGTAGCATTACTCTTTATTATTATTACAATTATTATTGTGTTGTGAGTATTTGTAATCGTGGGTTGTCTAAAGGAAGAAAATCAAAAGGAAGTATTAAGTGGTAGTTTCACTAATTGAAGAAGCTCACTTGTTTTCTATGATGATCAACAATCAGAAAGCATCTACTAAAGGAAACTGTTGATGCTTGATATTTAGAAGACAGTTAAATCTAAGCTTTGGTTATAATCTCCTGTTAAATATAAAGTACAAATCAAATCCCAGCGTAATCTTATATATTTGTGATTGTGCATATCTAGAGAACTCATTTATTCTTAAAAATGTGTTTTTCTTTTATAGAAATACATAATCAAATTTTCAGGTATCATTAAAATAAATTTTATGTATGAACAGAATGAGAAGGGGTTAATACTCCTTAGTGATATCTCTTTCTTTCAGGAGTCTTTAGTAATTGGGGTATATAAAGAGGTTTTTAATTATCAATATATATTTAATTATTAATATTGATCATTGCTGAATAATTTAAGTAACTCTTACAAATTCTGTAGAACTGTCAGGATAAGCTTCAGGCAGCTCTAAGAAAAGAGATATTACAAATTAGCTCTTGATGAGAGTGTGACATTAAATTTCATGAAATTAGAAAAAAATAAAATCACAGATTAAGAAATTTTAAAAGGCAGAAAATCATTCATCTGAGCATAATGTAGTAGAATGCAAAATCAGTAGTAAAAGTATAAACAAGTCAACCACTTAATTTTTTTTAAAAATGCTTTCAAACAATTACTGATTTAACAGAAAAATCAAAGTTGCAAATATAGAATATGTGGACAACAAATTTACAAGAAGCTCACTTATCTTAAAAGTTTTCTAATATGTATTGCTCAGAGAGACAAAGGCATAAATTATTAGTGCAAAACTTGCCATATTATGCATTCCAGTTTCTTTTCAATTTCACCTGTGTTCATATTTTTATTCTTGGATTTCTGCCTAGCCTTTTCACATTTGGAACTGTTTAAGAAGGAAGAATGTTAATGGGATAAGCTTGTTAAATAGTACAAGGTTATTTTTGCATAGGCTTTTGCTGGATTGCTGTTCATAACATCCTTCTCAGAATTTTGTAAGTTGAAAGAAACAATAATGAATTTCATTTTCTGAGGAATTGAATGATGCTGTTTTAACAAAACATGTGCTATATAGTTTTGATAGTAGATACCTCATGTACATACACATTGAATATGTATGTAATAAAGTGTATGATATTTTCTTAAATTATCTTAAGTCTGCAATTCCTTTTCCTTTTTATTGGTAAGATCTATCCATTTCACAGCCAACATTATGGGGAAATAGCAAATAAAAGAGTGAGAGAAAAACTATACAGAATTAATGTTTATTTTATTTTAATTTTTATCCCTTGCAAATATTGGAGCTTGCTATAAAGATCAAGGAGTGTGCCAGGGATCTCTGAGACAAGGGTGTATCCTAACCTTGGAAATGAGCTGTAAGCTGCAACTTGAACTTAGCACCTATCTCTGTCAATTACCTCTGCTCTTCTCCTTTCTTCCTTTCTCCATCCCTCCCTCCCTCTCTCTCTCCCCTTTTTTTCTTTCTTTTCTTTCTGCCTTTTTTCTCTCTCTCTCTTTCTTTCTTTCTCTTCCTTCCTTCCTTCCTTCCTTCCTTCCTTCCTTCCTTCCTTCCTTCCTTCCTTTCCTTCCTTCCTTCCTTCCTTCTTTCTTTCTTTCTTTCTTTCTTTCTTTCTTTCTTTCTTTCTTTCTTTCTTTCTTTCTTTCTTTCTTTCTTTCTTTCTTTCTTTCTTTCTTTCTTTCTGACTTTATTATTTTTTTGACAGTAGTTTTAGGTTCACAACAAAATTAAGAGAAAAGTAGAGAGATTTCCCATATACTCTCTGCCCCACACATACATAGACTCCCTCATTATCAACATCACTCACCAGAATGTTACATTTGTTACCAGGAAGACCCTACATTGATGCATCATAAAAACCCAGAGCCTATAGTTTACATTAGGTTTCACTCTTGGTGTTATATATTTTGTGGGGTTTAAACAAATGTATAATGATATGTATCAATCACTATAATACCATATATCATATCATATATCAATATCATATCAGAGTGTTTTCACTGCCCTAAAAATCCTCTATCTCTGTCTATTCATCCCTTCCCATCTCCTCTCTGGAAATTACTGATCTTTTTATTGGCTTTTGTCTTTTCCAGAATTTCATATGGTTGGAATCATACAGTATGTAGCCTTTTCAGATTGGCTTTTTTCCACTTAGTAATATGCACTTAGTTTCTTCCATATCTTTTCATGGCTTGATAGCTCAGGTTTTTGAGCACTGAATAAGATTTCATTGTCTGGAGGTATCACAGTTTATTTTCCATTCACCTACTAAAGGATATCGTGGTAACTTCCAAGTTTTGGAAATTATAAATAAAGCTGCTGTAAACATCTCTGTGCAGTTTTTTGTGTGGACATACATTTTCAGCTTCTTTGGGTAAATACCAAGGAGTGTGATTGCTGGATCTATGGTAAGAATATGTCCAGTTTTATAAGAAATTGTTTTCCAAAATATCTGTACCATTTGCATTCCCATCAGCAATAAATGAGAATTTCTCTTCCTCTACATCTTCACCAGTATTTGGTGTTGTCAGTGTTCTGGATTTTGGCCATTCTAATAGGTGTGCAATGATGTCTCATTATTTTAATTTGCATTGCATGTGGAACATCTTATTTGTTACCTTTGTATCACGTTGGTGAGGTGTCTGTGAAGTTCCTTGGCCCATTTTTAAATTGAGTTGTTTATTTTCTTTTTTTTTTTAAGAGTTCTTTGTATAGCTTGAATAACAGCTCTTTATCAGGCATGTCTTTGGCAAATATTTTCTTCCAGTCTGTGGCTTGTCTTCTCATTCTTTTGACATTGTTTCTCACAAAGCAGACATTTTTAATTTTAATGAAGTCCAACTTACCAGTTATTTTCTTCATAGATTGTGTCTTTGAAGTTTTATCTTAAAAAGGCATCAACATACTCATGATCATCTAGGATTTCTTCTGCTCTCTCTTAAGAGATTTAAAGTTTTGCATTTCACATTTAGGGCTATGATCTATTTTGATTTAATTTTTGTTAAGGACTTAAAGTCAGTGTCTAGATTCATTTATTTTGTGTGAGTATATTCAGTTGTTCCACACCATTTGTTGAAAAGCCCACATTTCTTCCATTGTTTTATCTTTGCTTCTTTGTCAAAGATCTGTTGACTCTGTGAGAGTTTATTTATGGTCTCTCTATTCTGTTCTATTGATCTATTTGTCTATACCTTTGCTAATACCTTTGACTTGTTTACTCTAGCTCAATAGTAAGTCTTGAAGTCAGGTAGAATCCAGTTTATCAACTTTGTTCTTTTCCTTCAATAGTATGTTGGCTATTTTGGGTCCATTGCCTTTCTATACAAACTTTAGAATCAGTTTGTTGATATCCACAAAATAACCTGCTGGGATTTTCATATTTTTAACTAAATACAGATTTCATTATGTTGTCCCTGAAAATACTTCTTCAAACTCCTCTCAGATTTGGGCTAATGGGAGGGACACTGCCTTAACTGAAAACTGCTGTTGGTCCACATTTGGTTCTTCTGTTTTCTAAAACAAAAGTTATGGAGAACTTGAGCATGTACTCCCTTGTTATCAAGAAGCTTTATCAAAATGAGAAGAGTGGCAACATGTGGGATTTCTTTAAATTAATTATTTTTATAAGAAGAAATAAAACTATCATGTTTATATATTTGTCACCTGCATTAATAGATATTAACTTGTTTTAATTATTTTATTCAATAGGTTTAAAAAATTAAAGTCACATATTAATCAAGTAAAATATAAATAATGAAATCTAATTAAGAACAATTTCAAGGGTTAGTAAGTTTGTTTTTTTAAAAAGTTTAATAGAGTACTGGAAAAAAAATGGTACTGATAAATCTAGTGGCAGGGCAGGAATAAAGACGTAGACATAGAGAATGGACTTGAGGACACAGTGGGGGAGGGGGTGTGAAGTGAGAGTAGCATCGACACATACACACTACCAAATGTAAAATAGTTAGCTAGTGGGAAGCCGCAGCATAGCACAGGGAGATCAGCTGGGTGCTTTGCGATGACTTAGAGGGGTGGAATTGGGAGGATGGGAGGGAGGCTCAAGAGGAAGCGGATATGAGGATGCATGTATGCATATGGCTGATTCACTTTGTTGTGCGACAGAGGCTAACGCAGTATTGTGAAGCAGTTATATTCCAATAAAGATATATTAAAAAAGAATAGAGTACTGGAGAAATCTCACAAATTCTTATGGGACAAATGGTGGCATTTGGGAGATTAATAACCATTGTCTACTTTTGTAACTAATGCCATGTAAAAATGACACCTAGAAAGCATTTTCTGAACTCCACAGAGAAGCATATGCTAAATGTTGGACAGTACCTATCTGCCCATCTGTCTCTGCCAAATGGCATCTTTAGAGGCCTTGGCTTGCTCCAGAAAGCCCACTGTTCAGCTGCTGAATGTTCAACTGAGAATGTTTGTAAAGTTGTTGACCTAAAATCCATTTATTAGAACAAATCCCTGAAGAATTATGAGGTTTTTGTATATTTAGTTGTAATTTTTTTTAACTGTAGGAAATAATAGAGACTGATGTAACATACACCTAGATATTTACCATCCAGAATTAACAAATGATACTTTTGCTTCAGAAGTAGTAATTAAAAAAAAAATAAAAGACTCTTAGAGAAGTAAAGACATTTCAAATATCCCTTTCCTATTTCTATTTCCCATCTAATCTTCCTTTACAGACAAAACAATTATGAATTCGCTGTATTCTTCCTGCTCATGTTTTTGTTTCACTACATATCTATTAATCACAAATAATATATAACATTACTTAATGAGTTTTTAAACTTGTTCACAAATGGTATCATACTGAATTATCTAGGGGAGATCCATGATCACATCTCTTGTTTAATGGAATGAATCTTTGTGACATATATTGAAGACCCACAGGTTTCTTCAGAATTTTATATCAGCAGAAACCATGCCAGGTTGAGCTAACAGGACCAAAGAAGACATAAAATAAGTAAAAGCTATTGGATTCCCAAAACTCTAGTGTCAAGAAACAAGCTAATGAAACTACTTAACTGCAAAATCTGCTACTTTTTTTATTAACAACAAAAAGGAAGGTAATTAGAGACCAGAGCCTTAAGCCAGAGGGCAGAGATGCAAGCTGTAGAGAATTATCCCTAGGTCTTGAAACCTAATGGAATTTGTGTGCCTGAATTACAAAATAGCTTGAGAATAGTGTCTCATTTTCCTTTCCATTTTTTCCTATTTTGAGTTGATACATTAACCCTTATTCTGTGCCTGTCCTACCATTGCATTTTGGCAGCATATAACATGTTTTTTTAGTCTCACAGGTCCACAGATGGAGAGGAATTGTGTCCTGGGATGGATTATACCAAGACTCACCAATACCAAATTTGGATGATTTAGATGATGAGATTTTGGTATTTTAAGGTGATGAAATGCCATTGAGATTATTAGACATATAGTTGATGCTGTAATGGGTTGGGGACCTTGGGATGGGGATCATTATATGTGAGATGGATGAGAACATTTGAGGGCCAGAGGTTGGACTCTATGATAGACAATATAATGGCCTCATGGATGTCTGTGCCTTATTCATCAGAACCTGTGAGAATGTTACCATAAATAGCAAAACAGATTTTGTAGTTCTGATTAAGGTTAAGGACTTTGAGATGGTGAGATTGTCCTGGATTATTTAGGTAGGCATGATATAATTGCACAAGTTAATTGGAAAACAACTCCTGGCTATAGTCAGAGAGATGCAATGACAGCAGCAAAAGAGTGAATCAAGATGGTAGTGTGAGAAGGATTCCACATCTTGTCACTGGTTCTGAGATGTGAGTGTTATGTGCAAAGACCAGAGAGAGGACCATATGAGCTAATGGCAGCCCCCAGGCTGATAGGTAGCAAGAAAATAGACACCTCAGTCCTATAAACACATGAAACTGAATTTTGCCAATACCTAAATGTTTAAGCAAAAGATTATCCCCTAGAGCCTACCAGAAGGCAGAAAGCCCTAACACCATGTTGATCTTAGCCTGATGAGACATATGTCAGATTCCTGATGTAGAGAACTAAAACATAATAAATTTATCTTGTTTAAGCCACTAAGTTTGGGGTAATTTTTTATGGCATAATAGAAAACCAAACTAACTCAGTATTATATTTTTTGATCTATCTAGGTCTACATTCCCAAATAAAGTCTATTCATTTTAATTGATGTGTTATATTTTAACATACAAATAAATCATACTTTATCCATTTCTGTCCTGATGGATATTTATACTGTTTCCAGTTTTTCTCTGTAACAAACAATGTAGGAATAAACAAAACATTCTTCTTTATATCTGTTAGTAGTTGGTGTAAAAGTTTCTAGACTATATCTATGAAGTAAATGTATTGGATCATTAATTATGCACATTTTAAACTTTATTTGATATTTCCAATGCATTCTAGAGTTTTTATACCAATTTTAACTCATGGTGATTATTGACGTGTTTGATCTCTCCCCTATTCTTTTCCTACTTTTTGCTCAGTTGATCCAATTTTCATTTCCTCCACTTCACTCTATCCATCTTTTGAATTTTTGCATTTGATTTCCAGTGATTTAGAGTTACTCATAAATTTTAACATGCATGCTGATTTAATAAAATCTCTTTATTTTTACCCTATATTCTTATAGGATAATACAAGGACATTACAACACTGTAAATTTGCTTTCCCATGTTATTTTCCCTGTAATGTAATTTTAGCTTCATTTTGATTCTAAGCATCCCATTTGTCACTATTATGAATTTTTTAGTTAATTCTCATTAATTGTGCCAGCATTTTATAATTTATTTGTTAATCACTAATTGTTGCATAAATTTATTTTCTTTTGCATTCAACTACCTTATTCCTAAAGTACATCCTTTATTTATTCTCTAAGGGATGCCCTGCAAATAGTTCATTTGAAATTGACATCTCTTTTACCTCAGAACTTTAAAGGTATTATCCACTATCTTCTGGCTTTTATTTTTCCTAATGAGAAGTCTGCCATAATTCTAATTATTGTTTTTCTATATAAAATCTTTACTATTTTTTGGTACATTTTTAAAGTTTGTGAAGTCTTGCAAATTTGCCATTATGAATTAGTGGAATGTTTTTGACCTTTTTAATTCTGATCAGGACTTGAATAGCTTCTTCATTCTAAGAATTCATTTATTTCTTTAACTCTGAAAAGAAAATGGCTCTCTATCATCATCACTTGAAACTCTGCTTTTTTACCATTGTTTGTACTTTCTCCTTATGAAATGCCTATTAACATTGCAGGACCTTCCCATTATATATATCATGTTCAATTTACTTTTCATATTTTACATCTCTTTATTTTTTCTCATTACATTCTAGGTGATTTCCTCAGATCTATATTTAAATTCTTCAGTGTTCTTCTCAGCTGCTCTATTATACTCAACACTGCCATTGTATTCATTTTTGTTTTTATAATGTATTTCTATTATTCTAAATTTACTTCTATTATTTATTTCTAGAGTTTCTTTTTTTATTAAATTGCCCTATTCCTTTTTTATACTGATCTTATATTGAGCAAGTGGCTTCTGTTACCTATTATGAGGAGGAGAAATCTGAACACTTCTGCCGATTGATCTTGGTATCAGTCACCAAGAAAACACAACAGAGTCTGTATGGAATGACACTTTATTCACATAGTGAAGAGATGGAACAAGGCTGGCTTCAGTGATGTGTGTCAGCAGGTCCCTCCAGCAGGTCCCATGGCCAGTAGGTGCCTCCTGGCAGCTGATTCAGGACAGTGGCCTGCATGTGTCCCACTTGTGCAGCATCAGAAGGACCTACCTCCCCTCCACAGGGAACCGATATGGTAGTGAGTTTGGCCAGGTGCCATACAACACACATGCTTAAACAAGGTAAAGGAGTACATGTTGAGTCTGAAATAGGATATTCCTACACAAGGTGACAAGCCCAGTACAAGCTGTAAGGACACTATTTCTTGGAAGGAAATATTCCACTCTTATGGGGTCAAGATGTGGTTGAAAAACTATGCACTTGATACTGCCTTTCTCAACTTCTTATATTGTCTATTCCTTCTTTTTCCTCTTTGATAATTTTAAATGCACTTCTCTGAATGTAGCTCAATCAAGACTAGTTTATTTCCTCTTGTGGTTTATAAAATGTCAGTGTTAAGTTCACTTGCCATGGCATTTGTTTTCCATAGATTCCTGTGTTGTGGACTTGTCTCTGTGAGGTATGTTTGTAGGTGGCTCTGCCTAGGACCCTGTTTTTTTCACTGGTTTCAAACTTGATTTTAATTTCTTAACTTTAGATTTCTGAATCATGCTTGCAGAGTAATGTATGTCCCACACATATGAGTAATAATGGGCTGAATTTCTATGATTTTTATCACCAGGTCCTAGGTGGATGGAAAATTTCCTCACAGCTTCCAAAGGCTTGCGTTTAGAGCTTGTAACCTGAAACCATTCTAGAAGTGAATGTTAAAGCCTGAGACACACATTAAGGTTTATATCTGATTCATATATTTCAGATGCATTCCCTGTTTGTTCTTCTAATTTTGGATTTCCCTTTTATTTCTGGAACTTTGTATTTCCCTTTCTTTAAGTTTAGTTATGCATTTAATCCATTATTTCTATGCACTGGGCTTGAAGTCAAGCCTTTCTGAGTCAGATTGGCCCATTATATTCTTTACCTTAAAGAAGTATCTTTAATATATATCAGTGGTAAAATATAGTATGCCACCAATTGTGATCTGGTTTTTCATATTTTCTTGCTTTTCTCTTGTAGACAATGATAAAACAGAAGAGACTATCTGTTTTATAAAATAGGTTGTTATTTGTTCACCCCTTTCAAATTGTTTATTTAGAAGAGAAGCTGATTCTGGCATCTCATCACCCTGAATTTCTGGTGCTCAATCTAGGCAGTTGTGTCACATGGCAGCAAAACAAAAATGTTGGTACTGCTGCTGTTATTCATTAACTGTGATGCGGTATTTTGGTCTGGAATATAGCCAACTATCCCCACGTAGAACATCTCATGTGCATGATCATGGGGAAGAAATGACTAGTTCCAGGAACAAATATGAAATGACTATAACATTTATGGAAGTAAAGGAGAGTGGAACAAATAATAACTTTAGATAGCCATGTAAATCATGTTTACTAGGCTATTGCAGGGTTAAAATCAATAGAAAATAGTTTTCCTCTGATTTTGCCTCCTGTGCATATTGCAGGACTTCCAACCGTTTCTCCCCAGCTATTTTATAGATTTCTTATGGGGTGACTTACAATGTGCCATTGAACTGTTCCCTTTGATGGCCACATGGCTTCTAGCATTTCCGTCTGCTCCATTTTTGGTCTGGCTATGATGCTGTCTCCTCATGCTACTGGTATGAAAATCACTAGTGCCATTAAAGCCCACCGAAGGAGCAAAAGTCACCTGATACAGAATATCCCCTCCTGCTTTTCTGCTATTCCAGATGCAGGCGAGTCCAGCTTCCAACATAGCCTCTAAAATCTATTCTGTGCTCTAACATACTCCAATAGTATCCTGTTGATAGAAAATAATGGAAAAAAAAAAAAAAAACTTCTCAAAAGCTTCTATCAACAACAGGAATAATACAACTAATATTTGTTATGAACTTCATATATAAATGCTGGGTATATAAGTGCATTACTTGTATTATCACGTCCAAACAGAGCTGATGTAGGTACTATTACTATCTGGTTTGCATTTAAAGAAAGATAAACATAAAAATTTTGAAGAGCTTTCCCAAATTCTCTCAGCCAGTAACTAGTAAATTCTAGATTGAAAATCACATCTGCCTGAAAGCAGACCTAAAACTCTTAAACAGTATACCATTTTAGATACTTTAAAAAACATTTTTTGAAAACTTATTTGTGCCTGCCACTGTGCTAATGTTTTATGTACTGTATTGCATTTTTTTCCTTGGTAGCAAACCAAAAAAATCAAGTCTATTTTTGTTATAATCCTAATTTAGAAATTCAACTAAACTTCAGAGATATTAAGTAAATTACCCTTGATAACATACAGTTAGTAGCAAGAGTGATTTAAATCAAAGTCTGTCAGGTGCTTGTAGTCTTAACCATTACTTTGTTATATATTCTCCAAAATAATACTGTTGAATTCCCAATGATTTGCTGAATTTAAAATAAATTATTCACTTTATCATTTTTGTTTTATTTCAGACTCTCTTTCCAAGATGAAAGTGGGAACATTGGTGTTACATTTAGAACCTATCTTCCTTGTCTATACTTATCTTAAATTCTTGAACTAAAATTTTTATACTTGATAAATTTTCCAAAGAATAAATTATTTCTGTCAGAAATTAATGTAAAATGGATTCCCACTGTGCTGAGCATCAAAATTCAGGGATGACCACAGTTTGGGTTCAGTCTTGGAACCCTAGGGAAAGATAACATAAAGTTCTTTTTTTGAGCATAATTCTTGAGCATAAAAAGAGAAGTTGAATGTGTACATTAAGAGATTTCTTAACTTCATAGCAAAAACATTGAAGGTATTTCATATACTTTGTTTTCCTTCTGAAGCAATAGAACTTTTCTTAATATCCATTATATTTGTGACTTTATATAACAGCTCAGACTATCATGTCATCTGTCCGTGTTCAGTTCAGTTGGCTTAAACTCTAAGAAAGAAATTGGGAGAAGCTAATTTTCTTCTATGATTTGATATAAGCATATAAAAATAGAAAATGATTAATCATCTGAAGAAATGTTGATTTGAAATGGATTTTATTATTAGTGATGTTTTTCACCTATATCAATACATATGTTGTCCAAAAAATGCAAAAGGAAGTTTACTAAGTCAAAGGACTTCCAGTAACATTGATACTAAGTCCAAAGTATTATTTCTCAAATGTAATTAAAACCAAGTGACAGTTCAAGATATTTTAATTTTTCTGCACTACTCTACAATAAAGCACCAAAAAAATCCCTGGAGGAAGTTATAAATGTTTCCAACAAACAAAATGAAGAGAAACATTAGTCAGTTTCAAGCCTCATTTACTCAATAATGGGGAGTAAAAATGTCATAAATCATTGACTACCTTTTAAGTCATCTGATCTTTCATGCCATGGGCCTTTCAATAATCTTTCTTCTTAACTAAAATTGAAATATTTGAAAAATAAGTATTTTTAAGAGCCCAAGAACGTGTAATAAGAACAATACATTAGATTAGTGAAGAGTTCTAATAAACAATCCAAGGCAGTTGGCGGCTGCAGGTCATAAATGTCACTTATTAATGATAACTTGATAAAACCATCTTTATAAAGAAAAATCTGAGAGAAATGCATATTTAATAACCCATGTGTGCTACAGTACCTTAAAAGATAATTTCAGTATTTCCAAAATGAAATACACCTTCATTTTGACTAAACAATGTACCACCATTGCCTAGCTAATTAACTACATATGCTTCACATTGTATCTTAAGGATCTGTTCTAATATTCTGGATGGAAACAAGACATTTTAATGGAGGTGTAAGATTATAAACAATGGTTTATACTTCAAACTTAAACCATGTAAAGAGAGAACATATTTTGAATAGTACAACTCTATTTAAATTCCAGATTTGAAATTGTAAATCATATGCAATTTATTTAAAGCTTAGATTCATTCCTCATTTTAAAATGTTACTTCCTTTTATTAATGGGAAGCACTATTTAAAAGCCAAAGGCATTTCTAACAGAAAATGGCATGTCTGGAAAAATCATAAATAACGCTAAGCACTTTACATGTTAAGTCTACCAGAAATGTAAAATAATTACATACAAGTACTATTTAATGAACATTATACATTTGAACAGTCTATTGATACTTTTGAAAACTTTGAAAATGCTATATCATTGTATGCCTCAGTATTGATTATGAGTTAAAAAAAATGCTTGCAGTCATTGCTTGAGTTATTGAAAATACATCAACACATTCACATATTTTTCAGTTTAAATATAAACATAATATGTATATCTCTTTCATATATAATTCTTGGTTACAATTTTTTTCCTTCACTGTAATAGTAGAGACTCTCATTTTCTTACTGGTTTTGTTACCCATAATATATCCCCCAGTGTGGGGTTTACAAATGTAGAAAAGTATGAAAATTGGCTCCTTTGAAGATGTCATAGAAGTAATATCTTTCATAGCAAAAGGAAGCTTTAGACTTTCTGAATGTCTTTGGCAGAGTCTATAGCAATGGGTTTTATACTTTGGTACCATTGAATTCAGAGAACAAATGACTGCTTTTGTAGGAAATGTTCACCTGTCCTTTTCTTCTGTCTTCTGAGGATGGAGTGAAGAAAATAAATGCTATAGAAACTAACCTCTCTGGTCTTTGTTGAATGTAGATACAGTTTTTTTTTTTTTTCCTTCTGTATAACCAGTTTTCTCAATGCAAGATCTAAAAATATAGATTGCTTAAAAATTGTTTCAATCCTTATTTTTTGAAATTATCATAAAGCTTTAAAAGTTCCTTTTTAAAGATAGGTTACATAAAACTCACTCTCTAAAATAGCAAGCCATTTACAATTATCCTGATGCAATAGAAAATATAAATTGGCAGGTAAATTATTATTTTACAAAACAAATATTTTTATATTAACATCAAATTTTTCTTATTAGACTTGTGAAACATAACATTGCTAAAAGAATAAGTGTTTAACAACAATTAACATCAAGGGCCTAATTAGAGTTTTAATTTGAAAACTAAAATGTGTATTCACACTTGTAGTGTATTTACTCTAATAGTGAGTGTCGCAGAAAATAAATTGAATAGGATTTTTAAAAAAAATTAATGAAAATAAATTGCTTTTGTTATATGACTACTCATGTAGTTGATAAATTAGAAAATAAGGGTTGAATATGTCATTTTTACCCATTTATCATCATTACCACCATCAAATTCATCCTCATCAACCAAAGCAAAACAATTCCCTTTGGAGAATTTGTTTAGTTATTATGTATAAGAGAAATGTTCAAGTGCCTTTGTAAGTAGATAATTTGGAGTTTAAATTCCTACTCTGCCTATTGGACTATGTGAATGAGTTGGGCAATCTACCGAGTTTCTCTTTTTACTTTGGATGAGATGTTTAAAACATTGCCTAGGGGCTTCCCTGGTGGCGCAGTGGTTGAGAGTCCGCCTGCCAATGCAGGGGACATGGGTTCGTGCCCCGATCCGGGAAGACACCATATGCTGCGGAGCGGCTGGGCCTGTGAGCCTGGCCACTGAACACGCACGTCCGCAGCCTGTGCTTTGCAACAAGAGAGGCCACAACAGTGAGAGGCCCGCATACCGCAAAAGAAAAAAAAAATGTCTAATATATAATGATCAATTATAAATACTATCATTATTACTTTGACTATTATTATTAATAATATATTTTGTTCCAAAAGTAGCTCTATAAGACAGGTACTATAACTATCTCCTTTTTATAAAGAAACTGGTTAAAAAATTATCTTAGGTGATATATCTAGAAAGAAATAAGACAAGAATATAAACACAGGCAGTCAGTCAACTCCAGAGCCCAAGCTACCTAAAGGTACTACCTAAATGTAAAACTAATACTATTTTATCTCTCTTAGTGGACACTAAGCTCACTCCAAACAGGATTGATATATGAAAAATGGAATATTGCCAACAAATATGTGTTGGATAAACAGCTTATCATAAAGCATATTGTGTGTTCAAATGCAATGCAAACATACAAGAATATCTGATTAAAATGAAGAAGTAAATTTAGTTGAAACAAAATGAAGTCAATTAATTAAGCAAAGTTATAAAGTAAATCTGATTAAAATATATTTTGAGAAGAAAAATGCTCCTGATTCCAATCTTAGTTTTTCTTTCTTTTTATATCTAAAACATATAAAAGAAACAATATAAGATATGACAAGAAAGTCTTGTTTATGTCTAAGAGAATTTAGCTATAAACAAATCTAACCACCAATGAAAAGCAGAAGCCGCTGGAGGGAAATAAATCTCCTATCATCATCTGCAGAAATAGCAATGAACATTTCTATCAGATGATGAATAATAAATATTTTAGCCTGAGTTATAGAAGAAACTAAATAAAGGGATAACAATCAGGAACATTCACTCTCAGAAAGAATTGCAGTCTAGTCCTGTAAAAGATTAAAACAAAACAAAATTTAAAAGCAAATCTACTAGCTAACATTAAAGCATAACTGAGATTAACTTAGTGATAGACAAGAGATAAAATCCTAGATTGTCCATGGCAAATTCTGGAGAGGAACTTGGCCACATGAATTAGGAATATAGCTTTAAGGCACATTAGGCTGTACTTTATTGGTCCATTCATACATGTCTAAGGTACATTCTAAGGTAAAAGGCTACAGACTACTACCTAAAATATTTTTAAATGGAATCATTTCACAGGACTAAAAAGTTAATATAATTAGTCTCATATATTCTGAGCCAAAATAAACCTTAAAAAAAGAAAAATGAAAATAAATTTAAAATTAATTTGTTCTCAGAATTCCCTGGCGGTCCAGTCGTTAGGACTCTGTGTTTCCACTTTTGGGGTCACAGGTTCGATCCCTGGTTGGGGAACTAAGATCCCACAAGCTGCTTGGTGCAGCCAAAAAAAAAAAAAATTAAGTAGCTCTCCAACTGATTGAAGTAAAATTTCTCTAGTTATACAAATTAATCCCTAAGGAATAAATCCAAATCAGTTAAGAAAGATACTGCATGAGGATTAGTAAAGAATATTTGATATTAATTAGTAAAGATTTTGATATAAATTAGTAAAGAAATCTTGATATTATGCATTTGCATTAAATGTCAATTTTACAGAAAAGTCTCTACTAAGGATCTAATTGCACTCAATTAAAAATACTTTCATTTTAAAGCCACACAGGATATTTAAGTAAAGAAAAGAAAAACAAAGGCAATAAAAAAAAACACAGCTTGATAGAGAAGGAAAAAAAATGGTAGTTAGAACACTTGAGTGTGCACATAAAATAAATGGTTCATTATAACACTTCACAAAATATGATTGATATTTATACCATTGGGGAGTATCTGATCAATGTAAATGCATTCCAAAATTATTGGTGAATACAGAGTAAGCAGTGTGTCTGTTGGATTGCCCAGTGGATGAAGTACAGGGTAGTTTTGAACCCAATGATATTCTGCCCTGAAGACTTTGATTAAATTATGTGGCTCTCTACCCAATATTCTGGATGTTTCTTCAGCAGTCTCTACAGTAGTCAGAATCAACTTTCTTCTCACAAAACATTGGTACATCTTGCTGACCAGGCTCCATCTGATGATCACTACACATACGTTCAAATAGAATTCAGATACAGATAGATAATTTAGTCAGATCTCAGTATAAAGGTCATTAACAGGTTATTAGCAAGACATTCACAGGAGAGAGGGAGAGAGAGAGACTAAGAGAAAGACAAAAAAGGCATAGCCAGAGGGGCTGGCAGCTGAGAAGAGGAGGAGGGAGAGATTACATACACCATAAATGGCTACATGAAGCCACAGTATTGCTTAGAGTCTATCCCCATGTTTTGTGTGCTAGAATTCATTAACATATAGCTTCAGTGAGTGTATAAAGTGCTGTATCCATAAATACAGTTTTGTTTTAGAACATTTTAATTTTAGTGTCTTTTCCTGGGAGAAATAATAGAAATTTTAGCCAAATTCCTTTTAGTCAGTCATCATTTTGAAATATTCTCAAATACATTCAGGGAAGAATTAGAGTTTTAAATGAGCTCTAACTTATTCTCTCCCTCTAATATTACAATATACCTAGGCAAAAATCCTTGCATGTCTATTGCATACTGCATATTGCTCTAGGCCGAGAGATTCTACATCACCTGACTCTTGAAATCCTGTACTTAATAATTCTTTGGGAAGATTTTTCTTTTTCCCCATAATAAAATATAAATCCCTTTATTTTTCTATTACACAAATTTTCTTCTTTTTCATTATTCAACTATGTGATTTAATTACAAAGATTCACCCAGTCAACAGTCTCTGTTTGCTTAGTATACTTAATGTTGTAATAATTATTACAATAACAACAATGATGGCAGCAATACCTGTATTAGTTTCCTACTGCTGCTATAACAAATTACCACAAAGTTAGTGACTTAAAACAAAAACAATATACATTTATTATCTTACAGTTCTGGTGGTTGGAAGTCCTAAAATCAATGTGTCAACAAGGCTTCATTCCTTCTGGAGGCTCTAGGGGAGAATCTGTTTCCTTACCATACCCAATGTGATGGTATTTGGAGGTGAGGCCTTTGGGAGGTTATTTTGGAGATAACTGGTCAGCTCTACCCCCATGAATTAGATTTTAAAAAATCCCATTAATCCCAAAAATCCCATTAATCCCTCTTAAAAAAGAGGTCCCAGAGAGCTCTCTTGGCAGTTCCAGAATGTAAGAACGCATTGAGAAGACAGCTGTCTGTGGACCCGTAAACAAGTCCTCACCAGACACTGATTCTGCCGGTGCCTTGACCTTGGACTTCCCAGCCTCTACAACTGTGATAAATTTCTCTTGTTTATAAACCACCCAGTCTAAGGTATTTTTGTTCGTTAGCCTGATTGGACTAAGACACACACCTAATCATATACCCAAATATAACCAGGAAGCTCAAAACTTCTTTGATTTCAATACATTTTAGTTATGTCTGGGATGTTTTGCGATCACTCATTGGAGTTTCAGTGCCAGATACACAGATAGCAAGTTAATTCCCTACAAACTCTTTGACATGTTCATAATCTGGTTGCAGATGAACACAGAAATATAAACAATGGCGAAGAGAGCCTTGTGTGATTAATGTTATAATATCACTCATTCTCCCTGAGTTAAATGTTAGGATACTTTCTCTTCTCTTATGAGGTAAAAAAAAATGAGGCAGGTTTAAAATGGTTCAAAAGAGAGATAAATCACTGGGAGTCTTACAAAAGAAGTGGCATTTGAACTAAACCTTAGATGATTTTAGTTATTAAAATTAGCAGAGGAAAAGCTGTGGAAATTCTCTAAAAGCAAGAAAAGGGGAGGGATCTATGTTTGAGAAATGGAAAGTAGTCCTTTGTGGATCCAACATAAATCATGTAAAGGGTCAAGTTGGAAATATGGGAGAAGCAGTATTAGTAACAGATCACAGAGGACTTAAAAACCAGGCAAGTTGGCTTTAGCTTTCTTCCCTAGGTGATGAGGAGTCATTGAGAATTTTGAGCAGGCTAGTGACATGATTAGGTATGGGTTTTGGTGTGATTCAATTGACATATATATGCAGAATGAATGAACTGTGTTTGAATGATTGCAAAGACATCTAAAAGACTTATTTGATTAGACTGACACATATTACATGTATTAATTGTTCCTTTTGGAACAATTAAGAGATTGTTAATCTTAATTGGAGATCTGGAACACTCAGTCTCCAGATATTCACCAGACTGGCTCTCTAAATGGCTCCCAATTTCTAGTGAATTGTCACCTCCTCAGAGAGGCTGTTCCTGACTCTTTCTTTCTCTGAGACATTCCATCAGTCTTACCTTCTTTATTCTTCTTCTTAGCACTTACCACTGCTTCATTATGCATCTAACTTGCTTAATTTGTTTTTCATACTAGAATCCAAGTTCTAAGAGGACAGTGACTTTGTCTATCTTGTTTACCACAGCACCTAAAAAAGCTTCCGACACATAGGAAACAACCCATTTTTATTAAAACGGATAAACAACTTGAAGGCTAAGAATACAAATCAAGGCAATAGTGTCATTGACAGAAAACAGGACACCAAAAATACCTATTATACTAGAAAGTATTAAAAATACTCACAATTACTCCCTGTCCTCACTAAGTCTAGACCATTTTAGGAGATCTATATAAATATATTCAAATACATTTGAAGGTAATCTCAAAATTTAATGACACCTAGCTTTCAAACTTATCCCTAGCTGAGCCTACATATTTTCATCTTAGTTCACCAGCCTTGAATTATTTAATTTCTTGGTCCTAAATCTAATCTGGCACTCTCATCCTCATTTGGCTTTCATCCTGATTCTTAGTTGGAATTTAGATTTAAAAGGGCATGATGTGAGTTTCTTGTTCCAAGTTTTGTTCCCCAGAAACCTCTTTCTAGTCTCTAGATAATCCTCCAAGGGTAGGGGTAATTCAGGCTGAAATTCAATGAACTATCAGTCTTCAGATTCAAGGAAGAGTACAATGATATTGGTGTCATTTCCCTCCCCCATCAAATATTTCAATGTTCAGCCTCCATTCAAAACTATTTAAATACTACCCACCATAAATAGAATATGGCCAACTTAGATTTAAGATGAAAATGCACCTTTTAAACGTAAATCACATTAAAAAATAACACTACCCATTTAGATTTCAGGGTCAGATTCAGTTTAAAATAAGAAATAAAAGTCCATGTCAGAAACCAGAAAGTTAAACTATGTTATATGAAGCACCATGTATTGAAATATTCCTGTTTGTACACTATGCTAATATAAATTTAATCAATATATTCAAAATATGTAATCTATATTGCTTTTCACAGTTTTTTATTGTCACTGTAGAAAAATTGGTAGCATCTTTTATTTCCAATGTAGCTTTGAAGCATGATCATAGCTACATATAATGATCAAAATTGCAGACTTACCCTAATTACTTTGTTTTATTCATGGTCTTAAATCTCAAGGCAGATTTTGTGTTTTGAGAAAATAAATACAAGCTATTAGGCTCACAAGATTCATTTATTTTGACATAAAAATAAAATGAAATAATTTTTAGTCAACTAATATGTTAGTTTCCATGATACAGTTTAGGATTAGAAGTAATAAAAACAAAAGAACTATCTAGATAAGGAATATTCATTAATATGATGAAAACTTAATACAACTTCTTTTCTATTGCTCAAAACTGTATTTACTATAAATTTGAGTTTCCAGTACTGTAAAATGCCTGTGATATCTATAAAACTTATTAGACAAGGAGGGAATTTTATCTGAAGAAAGTATCCTCATCTTTTGTATATCCTGCAAATCCAAAACTAAGAGATGAGAAAGGGTTTTAGCAATAAGCCCAGATTTTGAAGCATACATTTTCTTTTCTGCTATTTAAAAATATCTATGTACAAAAGAGGTCAAGAAAGCTTGTAGCCTTAATAGCTTTTCTTTCTCATGAACAGCTAAACCTTAACGGATCATTCCATTATTGGATAATTTCTTCTTTTGAAATCTTCCAAACACTTTCAGAGTAAAATGGCTGATTTGTTCCTGACTTAACCCTTCTGGTGAAATATGGGCTTTAGCACCTGTGACATAACTACAGCCTTTTTATGTTTTCTTTAAATTTTCCTAAATAAAATATATTTTTAGTTGGATACCTTAGCATTCTGAATATAGCTTAATATAGCCCTGCCTTTCATTTAATGTAATAACTGTCATATAGCCATCATTTCTCTTACTAATACCTGTCTTACTATAGTTTATTATAGGAATCAATTAATTCTAGTCACTACCTGATTTATATGTGGGAGCTTAAAACAGAATGAGAAAGAAAATGTAATTATTTTCTGTAAAAAGAAAACAAACTAATCACTTATTATACTAAAAATTATTTGTTTCGTGTCTTTCTTCTTCCCTGGACTATAAAATTCTTGATAACCATATTATTTACTTTTTACACCCTTATCTCCAGTGCATAACACAGAGAATGACATATAATTGTTACATATTAAATGCTATTTAACCACGCCTAACAGTCACAAATTATAGAAAATTGTTTGAAAGTAGTGGAAAAGTTTAGTATGAAGAGGAAAAACCTAATGGTTTTCATGATTTTTAAAAAATGTTTCAAATTTATTTATCAAAATCACTATTATTATCATTAACCCGATGGAGCTGGCCTGACTTTCTATTTTACAGAAGAGGAAACTGGGATTTAAAGAGGATATGAAGGGCTTCCCTGGTGGCGCAGTGGTTGAGAGTCCGCCTGCCGATGCAGGGGACACGGGTTCGTGCCCCGGTCCGGGAAGATCCCACATGCCGCGGAGTGGCTGGGCCCGTGAGCCATGGCCGCTGAGCCTGCGCGTCCGGAGCCTGTGCTCTGCAATGGGAGAGGCCACAACAGTGAGAGGCCTGCATAACGCAAAACAAACAAACAAAACAAAAAAAACAAAAAAAAAAAGAGGATATGAAATTTTCTGGAGTTTATAAAAACTAGTAGGTAGTTGTTGATGGGTCTGGATTATATACTGAGGTCTTCCTCCAAAGTGCAGAGTCTTAACTACTACTATACTGCTTCTACTCCTACATAGATGAGTAAGTAAAACAGAGTTGATCGTAGTCCAGTGTATAGAATGGGAAACCACTAAGTGCCTCTGTCTATATTAACACTAAATCAACTTTTTTTTCTTTTACCATATTTCTAGGCAGATTTCTTTATTTCTTTGTTTATGATCTATTTTCACCAACCAAACTCCTCAAGAGTAAGAAACTTGGGTGTCTTTTTAACCACTATATGTTGTCCTTAAAAGTAGACTAAACATGCGCTTGGCCAAAAAGTTCCTTCGATTTTTAAGTAAACGTAAAAGACATATTTTTCATTTTCACCAAGAACTTTATTGAACAACCTATTCACCGTTTTGTTCCAATACCCTCTGCCATTTTTCAGGAAACTTCGTATAATTCCATCTTCCCCAAACTCTTTGTCTTTTTGAGCAAAGAACCATTCCAGGTACCTTTTATAGCCTTCCAGGGAATGGAAATTTTTTCCATTAAGAGAATTTTGTAAAGACCGAAGTAAATGGAAATCCAAAGATGCGATGTCTGGTGAATACAGCAGATGAATCAGAATTTCCCAGCCAAGCTGTAACAGTTTTTGCCTGGTCATCAAAGAAACATGTGGTCTTGCATTATCCTGATGGAAGATTATGCATTTTCTGTTGACTAATTCTGGATGATTTTTGTCAAGTGCTGCTTTCAGTTGGTCTAATTGGGAGCAGTACTTGTTGGAATTAATCATTTCATTTTCCAGAAGGAACTCATCATAGAGGACTCCCTCCCAATCCCACCATATACACAACATCACCTTCTTTGGATGAAGACCGGCCTTTGGTGTGGTTGGTGGTGGTTCGTTTCACTTGCCCCACAATCTCTTCTGCTCCACATTATTGTACAGTATCCACTTTTCATCGCCCATCACAATTTGTTTTAAAAACAGAACATTTTCATTATGTTTAAGTAGAGAATTTCATGTGGAAATATGGTCAAGGAAGTTTACTCGCTTAACTTATGTGGAACCCAAACATCAAAGCGATTAACATAACCAAGCTGGTGCAAACAATTTTCAACACTTGATTTGGATATTTTTAGTATGTCGGCTATCTCCTGAGTGGTATAACACTGATTGTTCTCAATTAATGTCTCCATTTGATCGCTATCAACTTCAACTTGTCTACCCAATTTTGGAGCAGAGTCCAGTGAGAAATCTCCAGAATGAAAATTCACAAACCACTTTTGACACATTCGATCAGTCACAGCACCTTCTCCATACACTGCACAAATCTCTTTTTGTGTTTCAGTTGCATTTTTATCTTTCTTGAAATAATAAAACACGATATGCCAAAAATGTTGCTTTTCCTCTTCCATCTTCAATATTAAAAATCTACACAAAAATTCACCAATTTTGATAAATGTTTTTTAAATGCATGCTGATAGGACATTTGTCACTATACAATCTAACAAAATTGCTTCAGATGGAGTTAAAGACAACTAAGTGCTACTAGAGTCATATTACAGAAAAAAAAAATGAATGAAATTTTTGGCCAACCCATTATTAATCATCTTAGTTACTTTGGGCTGCTATAACACAATACCACAGAGTAGGTGGCTTACAAAACAACAGAAATTTATTTCTCACAGTTTGGGAGGATGGAAGTCCAAAATCATGACACCAGCATGGTTGGGGTCTGGTGCTACAGACTGTGGGCTTCTCACTGGGTCCTCACATGGTGGAAAGGCTAGGGAGCTCTGCGTGGTCTCTTTTACATAGGCAGTAATCCCAATCATGAATGTTTGACCCTCATGACCTAATCACTAATAAGTACCATTACCTTTAGGGTTAGGTTTCAACATATGAATTTTGAAAAGACACAACATTCAAACCATAGCAATATTGCACAGGAACTGTACCCAGGAAGAGCTCAACAAATCTTTATTAAATAATGAATGTGTGGTAATTCAAGGAATGAGTGTCACTAATGATTAAGTTTACTTCTGAGTTAAGATCGAAATATTATTACGATATTACCTCTCAGCTATTGATCCAAAATGAAGTGTGATATTTTACAGTTAGGAAAGAGGACTAATACAAAAATATTTTTAACATCTTTAATATTTAAAAGGCCAAAGAAATGCTAGTGGTTTAGTTATGAGGAAGCTCTCTGGGGCACAATGAATTCAAGAAGGAAAGAAGTCAAATAATCCAGGTTCAAAGTAGAATTCAAACATGTATTAGTTGTGTGACTTGTGATAAATCACTTAATCCCATCTCTAAATGGCAATAATAATAGTCTCTGACTCCTAGGTTTGTTGTAAAATGAATATGTTACTAGAAAATAAAGTCCTTAACTCAGTGCTTAGTATATAATCATCTAAAAGAATTGTTGTTATTGTTTGAGAGTAAACTCTAGCTTTCAATTATATTCAATTATTTTTTAAAACCCTGTTTCAAAATCAAAAGATAATTCACATATTCAGTAACATGATTTTAACCTCCTTTATAGCTAAAAGTTTTAAGAGAGTGATTTTCACTTTTTGGTTAATTCTTCATATTGGGTAATGCTAAATAAATGAAAACTGTTCCGATTATAACTTTGATTTTAGTAGTAGTAATGTGGATTTATAATTGCATCAAACTGTTAAGTCAAATAATAGAAAACAACATTATTGCTGTTTTTAGACATGTTTATTATATCTAATTTTGCTAAGATTTGCCTTCAGACTTCTACTTACCTGTGCATAATATAGCTTTGCAAAGTTACCTAGCATACAAAAAAAAAAAAGAAAGAAAAAACTTTATAAGAAAACAAACAAAACTTTATTTATTTAAGCCATTTGTTTTATGTATTAACAAACATATCAAAACTATCTGAGTAAGATTCATTCTAACTAAAGCAACCTAAGACATTAACATACGTGACTTGTTTCAAGGATCTAGAAATGAGTCAATTACATTAGTGGTTTAAGCATATTTGTTCACTGTATACTTTTATTGGATTATGAAGAAGAAAGATCATTGATTTAATTTCAGAATCTATTTATTTTCTAATTCATTCATGTTAAATTTACAGATTTCAAAATAGTTTTTGTTAATTTTATACAAATTTTTTCTTTACAATCTTATTTTTTAATATACTGTTCTAAATGTGTCCAAACTTACTAACAAGAAAAAAAATTAGACTGTACTAATTCATCACCACTGGCACAGCTGGTCCTTTACTGATATTTATGCAGAACTAACCAATGGCCCAATGAACACTTTAAAGAATTCAATCATTTTTCAAATCTTAATAGGTACTTATCATTGGAAAGATTTGTCTTATTGAATACTTTTGATAATTTTGTTTTCTCTATGGTCTCACTATCAGTTCACTTGGAAGTGTAGAGGTCTTAAACTTCCTTATCACATTCTTGTCAATAGGAGAAAAACAGAGAGCTTCAAAAACTTTTGGTTCTATGTATTTCTGCCAATCAAGGTAATCCAGGAGATAAATGGAACAATAAGAAAAGACCCTATTCCTTTGTTCGCCACTAATTCATCACAGTTTTCATGGCTGGATCTCAACTGAAGCAACACAGATTTGACCTTTAAGTCTTAGCTAGGCTGTGTTTGATCATATCTCCCACAGGTATAACTTCATTGAATTCAGTACTTCCATTGCCCTTTTTCCATAATTTGACTTTGATTTATCTTTTAGCTATCAGCAGTCAACATTAACACACTAAGCCATGGGTGTGAAAATCAAGTGATGTGCTTTATCAGGCCTGTAATCATATATATATCCATTCAATACCATTCTATTAACTTTGAAGCAAAAATACAATTTGATTTTATTGATTTAACAACAGAACAAATTTGCACAATTAGTTATCTCTTGTTATTACTACTTTAGCTGCCTTGGGATTTTGAGACTGAGGTACTTTTACAGGCAGAAAATATAAAGCCATTAATGAGGTCAAAATACAGCAGTGATTCAGGTACAATATTCAGTTATTCTTATGATTTCACATAAAACATTTCTATTGATGTATTTCTTTTTTCCCCTTCAACAGACATTGGGTGAATTATAAAACTTCACTGAAAGTTAATTCAAGGAGGTTTACTAAACAGTAAAAACTTAAATCCTTAAGGACCATTTTTTTCCCCTAATAATTGTTTCTTTTAAACTGATATAAACCTACCTGACCCTCCAGTAATTTTTTACTTCTAACCAACTGAAAGTTAATGAACCACGAATTACACTGGGGAAGAGAATTGGCTTTTTACAAGGAGCTGGAATGTGTTGAATGTGGTGAGAGAACATTAACAAGTCTGTCAATTAGCCTGGAAGGTATTTGTTGGACTTTTATGTGTTTTGTTTCCTTGCTCAATATATCAAATGAATTCCCTTCATTTTGTTTAATATATTTCTAATAACAGTAACCAAACAGCCTTTTTCTCAATCTATAATTTGTCTTTCATAACAGTCTGCTCAGAAGTTGCAGAGACCTAAGCACAAACTTTTCAGACTCACAGTGTAATTGTCCTACTTCCTGACTCTCAGTACAGTAATTTTTGAGGAAGAGATAGTTACTTATTCTTAAATTCCTTACCAGTTTATGCACATAACTAATTTTCATTTGAGCCAGTGTCCTAACCAAACCATTTAACAAACCTCGGGTGGAGACAGGTATTACAGCATTTCCTCAAACTTTCAAAGGCATATTACTGATAACTCTATCCTAATATCTAATAAGAGTATCCACTCATTAGTGACATGGTAGATTATTAGTATTTATGACTTTCATAGTCTTTGCTTGTTTGTTTGTTTTACATCTTTATTGGCGTATAATTGCTTTACAATGGTGTGTTAATTTCTGCTTTATAACAAAGTGAATCAGTTATACATATGTTCCCATATCTCTTCCCTCTTGCGTCTCCCTCCCTCCCACCCTCCCCCTTTCATAGTCTTAAAAACAGCTTTCCCAAGTGCATAGGGAAGATAATCTATTTACTAATACTATCCATTATTTTTTAACCGAATGGTTTTCAAACCTTGGTAAACCTGAGAGCTTAAATTCAAAACAAACATAAACAAAGAAAATAAGCTTAGAAAAAAATGAAAAGAAAGAAAGGAAAGGAAAGGAAAGATCTATTACTAAAATGAAAGAGGACTTTCATTTTAACTTTTTTCGGTACACAGGCCTCTCACTGTTTTGGCCTCTCCCGTTGTGGAGCACAGGCGCAGGCTCAGCGGCCATGGCTCATGGGCCCAGCTTCTCTGCAGCATATGGGATCCTCCCAGACCGGGGCACGAACCTGTGTCCCCTGCATCGGCAGGTGGACTCTCAACCACTGCGCCACCAGGGAAGCCCTCATTATAACTTTTTTAACTTTTCAGGGCTCAAGAATTCAAAACAAAAATAATCACTATATAAATTATGAACTAGCACATAAAATTTTATTATCCCATCTTTGCAGAATTATAATTTGAAATATCAATATTACTGTTTTTTACCATAGATAAACATAATTTTAAGGAGAATTGTGATTATTAACTTTTATTAAAATCACCTAAATGATTAATTAAAAATAAAAGCACCTAAGGTAATTGTAAGGGAACTTGGTCTTAATTTTCTAAACATCCAATTCATCATTCACTATTATAACACCCAGAGGATTGCATGTTTTAATACTTGAATCAGTTGCAGAAATTATACAGAAAACAATTTATTGGCCAAATGGATACTTATTAAGGCACAGAGATATGTATGCTATATGTAGTAATAATGATTTTAGAAAATAAGTTTTGTTTTTTTTTTACTATAAAGTATTCCACTAGTAAATAGAACAGAGAACAATAAAATAAAATATAGGTATTGAATACATCTGTAAAGAATCCTTTAAATGCTATGTATTCTTCTACCAGTGTTGTGAGAACTCCATTTATTGTAATACAGTAATTAAAAACATTCTATAGAAATATGCTTCATTTCATTGAAGACTTTAAAAATAATTGCCTGAAAGAGCAATGCTACTGCTGAGCTTAAAACTTAGTAATTAATATTTTTTTGAATCTAAACTGATGTTGTTTGGATTGGTGGAATATTTTGTTTGCCTACAATATTTGCTACATAATTCATGGCATATGACATTTCAATTAGTAAATAATAAATTACTTTCAAAACATAAACAAATATTTCCTTTTCTATTCCATTTTTCTGCAAGTAGACAATATGTCAGCAAATAAATTATTCTCAAAATAAGATGTTCGTATGATGATAGATCATACAGGTAAACTGAAGGAGCAAAATTCAGGCTTCAAATACTCAGAAACCCAACTTTCCTACTATGTTTTTCAATATTACATTCTAGAAATAGTAAACAGTGAATTTCCTCACATATTAGAAAATACTTATGGCTGTACTGTCTCATAATGAGATTGAAATTATAAACAGCAAATATCTTGGGCTTCTCCCTCTCTCTCATTCCAGTATATCAGCTATCTATTTTTAAAATAATGCTGGTGAAAAGAAACACATAAAATCTCAGGAGTAAACAATGTCTATTCATGTTTTCTCAGAAGCCAGTGGGTGGTCTGAGAGGTTCTGTTTCTCTGGGTAATTGATCTTCTACAGGCTCACACATGTGGCTACGAGCAGGTGACAGTTCTGCTAGGAGCTGGCTATGTAAGGTGGCCTCAACTGGAACTACTCAACTCTGCTCTAGATATTTCTTATCTTCCAGTAAGGTAGCTCTGGCCTGTTTCCATGGTGGTAGCTTTGTTCCAAGAAAGAAAGTGGAAGTGAAAAAGCATTTCTCAAGTCTGCACTTGTAGCAAGTTTGCTACTATCACAGTGGGCAAAGAAAGTCATATGGCTAATCCCAGAGTTAGTTTGGAAAAATAGACACCACCTCTTGAGGAAAGTAGCTGCAATGCCAAATTGTAAAGAGCTTAGATATTTGTATAGATAGAGTGGTGCTGGAATTTTTGCCAACAATCCATTACACTCTACATCTAGTTTGTTATCAGTTCCCTCTGAATACAAAACCATATGGTCCATGTTGTTCTTCCTGCCCTGTTTCTAATATTACTACCCTAATGTAAAATCATGTTAACATTCACCTGAAATATGATACTGATTGTGTAACTAGATTTCATCACTCCTAAGTTTTGCTCCTCCTTAATATTTCCTACATACATTTCAGGTATTTCAAGACTTTGTTTGTTTGCTTGTTTTTTGTTTTGCTTATCTTTTCTACCATGTTTAATGACACTTATTAGAGCATAGGGTTGTGATGCACTCTTCTTTATATCTTCTATAGTTTTTGTAAATATTGTCCAATATGTTGTCCACAAAACACACTTAATTGTTTTCAGTTAGGAAAATAGATGAATGAATGAATGAAAGGAAAATAAATCACAAAATAATCAAATCTAAAATCTCAACCTCAAATATTTTCAGATATAATTATTTCTTAGGATCCCTATGAATTCAGATCCCCTTTCCAAACCCTTAGAAGTATGACTTTACTCAAGTCTTAACTTATATGTCTTATTGGCTGTTACTAGATGATGATTTTGTAACATTCTAAAACTTTCTAAGTATAGTTATGCTGCCTCCTTTCTGCATTATTATGATCTCTTACATCTATGAAATGCACTGGGGTATTTATACTAGAGGCCACAGTGTGTTTCATGTTACATTTGAGTTTGTAGAAGGTATAGTCCTGAGACAATTCTTACAACAGTGAAGAAGTTACATTAAGACAAATGCTCAATTCCCTCTTTGATTGATTGATATCATAATTATTGTTCCAGATCCTCTCAGTATGTAAATCATCCTTGAGAAGTAAATTAGTCCTTTGTGAAGTTTCATCATAACTCCTTAAAGTATATACTTCATGAAATTATTGTTTTAATGAACTAATTGATACCAGTGTGGCTTAAAGATTTTTATGATGTTTCCCAAAGGCTTACTACATCAGCTAATAATCCATTTATTGGTATTTTCTGACTCATTGCAGGTTTTGAATGCATAGTTTGTGTCAGAGAATCCGTGGAAGACAAACTTGTCCTCATAATACCTACATCATGGTGGTCAGACACCAATAGTGTTAAAGTAATCTGACAAGGAGGCCAGTAGACCGAGGTAGCTCTAATGCCTTGGTAGCCTATATAAGCCAACTGAAACCTAAGCCAGAGTCAATTCCTATAAATGCCTCAAGGATAAGAAGAACAACCAATTACAAACACCCAACTAAGCTTTCCCGAGTAATGCAACTACTTAAGCCAATCAAATATATATGTATATATACATATACATATATATATATATATTTTTTCTTTATTTCCATGTTTTTCCTATAAAAACCTTGTTCCTAGCGCCTTTCAGTAGAGCACTCCTAATCACTTCTGGTTTGGCATTGCCCAACTGGAATTGATTTTTGCTCAGATAAACTCTCAAAATTTGTAATACGCCTTGATTTATCTTTTAACAGTGGAATAACCATATAATTTATCCAAACCAGGACACTCTTGAGATTAAAAGGACTGCTATTAATACCTATAACAGAAAATACAGGACTATTCTAGGAAAATGAGACAAATGGTCACCACAAATATCAGCAACCCATTATAATATGATTCCCAGATAAAATAGATAAAATACAATGTGTGTATTTAGATGGGGGTATTTGGAGAGAGACCCTGAAATCTTGCAGTATTAAAGAAAATGAAAAACCAGAGAGTACTTAAAGTAGTAGAGACAGATTCCATTCAAGAACTGTTGTAATAGGGGAAAAGAGATCTCAGTGTAGAATTGGGCTCAATTCTGAATATGGCAAGGACAGGTATGATTTATAGCCAAGGAGTAGGATATGGGGTCAATAGATGGGAAATTACTAAGCAGAGACATCAAGGAAAGGTAGGGGAATTACTTCTAAACTGACCTAACAGGATTCTTGCAGAAGGCAGGCCAGAGTGATTAGATGCCAATGGTGGAAGATGAAGATTTGATCAGATATTGAGAGGGATAAGATATCAAGGTGGAGGAGTCTCTCTAAAGTGACTTATGCAGGATTCTTGCTAAAACTGAGCTAAGCAGGTCAACAAAAGTTAGGGGACCAAGGTATTGAGGTCTAACTGAGAAAAAGGCTCAGAGGAGCCTTACTAAAATGTGGTCAAGGAGAGAGTCTTTATCAGTGCACACACTTTTGCCATCCTCATGAAAGGTATTGGTAGATCTTGGAGACTAGAATATGGGCATAGAACAAAAAAGAGGAATGGGATATTCAGGGTTGCAGTGTAAGTGACTAGTTACTATTTCTTCCTACTTTTCTTCCTGTCTTCCTTTCCTCCTTCCTTCCTTCTTTCCTTTCTTTCTTCCAAAATTATTTATTAAGCAGGCTATGAGGGATATAATAATAACAAATATACAATTAGTTCCTGTCCTTAAGGAATTCACATTTGGTTGGATTTAAAATTACACAATTGAAATTTACTTACTTTTAAAACTACCTTTACAAAGAACTACAAAATAATAGTAGATCTGATAGGAACCTGAACTCTTAGTCTTGGGAGGGACTTAATCAGAAAACTATTTTCTGAGGAAGTGAGGTTTACACTGTTATCTGTCAGATAATTAGAATTCAGATACAGAAAAGAAGGGGAAAAAGATTTTTAGCCAAAGGCCTCAGACAAAGCTACTGGTATGAAATAAAAAAAACAAGCAAATAAACATAAAAAAATGATCAGAATGACTAGGAATGATAGATAAGTGGATATTTAGAAATGAGGAAATGAGGAAAGGGTTCAGATCATTGAAAGCAATTTAAGTAATTTTAAGGCTTTTCATTTGATACCAAGATCATGGTAAATTAGAGTAAGATGAGATAAATCTCAATATTATGATGACTTAACACACAGTTAAACAGTACTTTTCTTTGATATCAGAATTCTGTATGTGGTTGTAGATGTTGAGGCATTATGTTGGGAGAGAGGATAAGGGGAGGTAGGAGTTCTGCTTCATGAAGTTATTCAAGGACCCAGTCTCCATAGCTCTTCCACATTGTACTCATAGCTCCAAATGTTGGCATAAATGTCCAGCAACCAAGTGAGGGACAGGAGAGTGCATGGAGGTTTGTGCAGGACATTTTACAGGCCAGTGTATACTTTTGCCTCACTCCATTGATCAAAACTCAATTACACGACTCTACCTAACTGAAGAAGAGGTTAAGAACTGCAGTTTGGCTGTGCTTACAGTGTGTAAGAGAAAAATAAAATGACTTTGATGGGCACGTACCATTCTTTGTGAGGACTGAAACCATGTATTCATACATTCAACCTGGACACTAAGAACAAAATCCATACCTACTGTTCACATTAACATGAGTTTGATATACCACTATATTTACTAATATTTCTTCATTGGTCCAGGAGTTTACTTAGCAAATAATTTGCTTTTTAATTATAGACACTTTCTGAAAGATACATCAACTCTTCAACGGAAAGCATTAAGAGACAGTTGTGCCCTAAGATTCTTTGAAAAATCCTCACTTTGCTATTTCTACCAATCCCGTACTGTTTTAATGTGATCCTTACCAATTTCCAACCAATTATCTGCATGAAAAATTCACCTTAAACGAAACTTTCTATTCTGAATTAATTCTGACCTTATCTTTCCTCTTCTAAGGTACTGTGATAGCTTTAAAGAGATAGTGTTCTCTCCCTTAGTGAAGTAAAAAATAAAATCTACCTTGTGTTATCAATAGTTTGTGTTGGTGATATTTGGAGTAGCTAGCATTCAACATTTGTTAAATTAAAGCATTTATTTATCTATTTATGCTATAGAAGGATGTGCTCTGATTTGTGTTTGCCTAAAAGTCTTTGTGGTATAGTTTATTTTTTTAGAATTTTACTAAAATTTACACATGATTTTGTAGCCTGTAGTAGCTATAAATACATAAATGACCAAACTCTAGTAGATTAAAACCGAATCCTGGGGAATTATATCCAGCAAGATGATTTATAGTGCCAAACAAGTGGTCTTGTAGAATCAAAACATTTCTAAGTTGTAGGGGGAGAGAAAATATTTTCAGATTATGCTAAACCTGGTAAATCCTCCCATTTCATGAAAGCTCAATGTGGACAAGTAAAGCCATTTTATAACTCAGGTCAATTTCAGAACTGAGATAGAACTGACAAATGAAACAAACCAAACAAGAAAAACCCAGAGATACAGCATAAGCAGACAGAATCCATTCCCTGAGCCCTTTCCCTAAGAAATTACCACTTGAATTAGGAATTATGCAGGGTACCTACTGAAGAACAATAAGCTATTTAACAAAGCTGCATAGATCTCTGTGGTAGGTGTATAATAGGGAAACATAAAGCTATATAAACAGCACTGCTGATAACTCTATGTCAAATTCCCAACTTTAAGCAAAGGTAGAGATTGAAGCTGATATTACTTTGCAGGTATTTCTTCAAAGAACTGACCTTTCTAATACAAATCATTGAAAGCAAGCATATTGACAATTATTTAGATCCAACTATATACTGTCTACAAGAGACTCACTTTAGATCTAAGGGCACACATAGGTTGAAAGTGAAATGAAATGTAAAGATATTTCATGTGAATAGTAGCCAAAACAGAACAGGAGTGGCTATACTAATGTGAGACAAAATAGACTTTAATTCAAAACTGTTCCAAGAGACAAGGACATTAAATAATGACAAAAGGGTCAATTAACCAAGAAGATATATTTATATGGATATATATGCACCAAAATCAGAGCTCTAAATAAGTAAAGCCAACATTGATAAATCAAAGGGAGAAATGGGCAAATCTATAATAATAGTAGAAGATTTCGATATCCCAATTTAAATAATGGATAGAACAACCAGACAGACGATCAGTAAGGAAACAGAACACTTAACATTAGACCAATTGAAAGTGCATATATAATATATCCCACCCAATAACAGCAGAATATGCGTTCCTCTCACATGCACATGTAGCATTCTACAGGATAGAACACATATTAAGCCTCAAAACAAGTCTTAATAAATTTAATGAGATTAAAATCATACACAGTGTCTTTTCCAATCATAATGGAAACTAGGAATCAATAGCTAAAGGAAAACTAGAAAATCGACAAATACATGGAAATTAAACAAAATGCTGATAACTCTATGTCAAATTCCCAACTTTAAGCAAGTTATTTAACTCATGGGTCAAAGAAGAAATCACAAGGGAAATTAGAAAATATCTTGAGACAAATGAACATTAAAACATAACATACCAAAACTTATGGGTTACAGTGAAAATAATGCCAAAGGGAAATTTGTAGCTGTAACCACTCACATAAAAAAAGAAGAAAGACCTCAAATCAACAACCTTACTTTACAGCTTAGGGAACTAGAAAAATAACAAACTAAATCCAAAGCTAGCTGAGGAAGGAAATAAGATTAGAGCAGAGATAAATGAAATAGAATAAGAAAATGGAGAAAATCAGTGAAACCAAGAGTAGGTGTTTGGAAAAGACCAAGAAAATTAACAAACTTAAACTAAATGAACATTATATATACCCTGTTGTTTGGCATATAATATTTGGAAGTATCACACTTCTCCAAAAACACACATTTGCAGTTGGTTCTATGAGTCTAGCAGAATTTTTATCATCTTTTTCTTATAATTATTAGCCTCTACACATTTAATTATTTTCCTAATATAAAGAAGTATTTTTATTCTTGATGATTTAATTGGTGATTAAATTTGGACCCAAATCACCTAGTAAATTTCAAGCTAATAAATAGTGAAGTAAAAGGAGTTTCTAAGCTTGCATTTCATATGAAAACAGGACATGAAGCAAAAACTTCGTATAGCTATTACTTTGGGGGGAAATGATTGGTCCAAGGAAATCGAAGTGAGGCACTGAAGAAAGGGAGATAGGGAAAAGAGTAAAACCTGGTTACTGTTGAGGACAACTGGAGCTCAATCCTTCTAAGACCTTCTAAGAAAATGTGTAGAACACACTTCAGAATTTTCCCATCAGTCTATGAAAAGGTTGGGCTATTTATCCAGAGTTCCTGTGCTCCATAAGTTGGGGGTTGCCCTGAGGAGCATTAACTTTCCCCACACTTTTTTTTGTACCTACTTATGATTAATTAAGTGACCTACTGCTGCTTTGAGGAGAGCGAACTAACATATGCCAAGGTGTGTGCTTGATTGTTTGATAAAAGACATTGGCAAGGATGCATTGGAATTGTCCACTACAAGACTGCCGCAAATGGGTGACAACCAGGATGTAGCATTGTGTGCCAAAATAGCCGCTAAAGCCCATCCTTTGTACCATTCAGATCTATGCCTGCGATATATAATTCTACTCTATCACTATCCCTGGTGGATACTTATAATGTCAGAAAATTTAAAGAAAGACTTTATTTTCTTTAATAAGAAAGTTCATAAATATACTTCAAATTAATTTAAAATCCATGTTGATATTGAAAATTCAGATTTATAGCAGTAAAATGTGTAAATTTCCTCAAAGATATTTCTAAAATAAAAGTCTCATCATTCTATTACAGTATTATATAAGGTGATATGTTTCTTTAATAAAGGCCCTGAAAGTGATGACATAGCTTTGGCAAATTTTTAATTAAAGCTTTAAGATGACGTAGAAAATTGGCAGATTAAAAAGAGAAAATTAATTTATTTGTTAACTGTATTTGTTGTGTGGGTAGAATTAATTATAACTTCGGTCAAAATATTTACCTCACTTTTGACCTGCCTCATCAGAAAAACATGGATAAGCTAAACCTAATATAATATTCCAAATGTCTCACTTTCAAGAAATAGAGATTTCATGGCACATAAAAACAGATTTTAAAACATTTTATAGGATGCATAAAATTGTATTATTATTCAATATTAATTTGAATTTGTTAATTTCTTATTTATACTTCACCTACATCACAAACTGATTTGAAGAAACCACTGAACTGAGAATTGTTTGTAAACATAGAATGGCTTTTTTCATGGATGTTTCAGTTTCATGTGTTTGACACCAACTGAAATAATGCCATCTCAGCATCAAACATTAAGTTTTGTAGGATATCTCCCTTTTCTTTCACTATATATTGTAACTTTAAATATTTGCAAATAAAATTCAGAAAAAAGCAATGTAATGGTTGAGCAGAATTTTCTAATAATGTAATAAAAGGAGCTGAGAGTAAGGTTTTTCTTTCTTCACTGAGTAAATCTGTATCTTCGCAGGAGAAAAGTAGGTGAGGCCAATATTTTCTGAATTACATCTCCAAATGAATAACAAATGAGAAAACAATAACAGGAATCAAAACAGCAAAAATAAAAACAAACCACCTGAGAAATAAAAATAATTCTTCTTGGGCTTCCCTGGTGGCACAGTGATTGAGAGTCTGCCTGCGGATGCAGGGGACATGGGTTCGTGCCCCCGTCCAGGAGGATCCCACATGCCACGGAGTGGCTGGACCCATGAGCCATGGCCTCTGAGCCTGCGTGTCCGGAGCCTGTGCCCCGCAACGGGAGAGGCCACAACGGGAGAGGCCACAGCAGTGAGAGGCCCGCTTACCGCAAGAAAAAAAAAAATTCTTCTTGTTATTAAGTCAAAGAAAAATAGAAAATTATTAATATATTCAGATAATGAGTACACATATCAAAATAAATTGAGTGAAACCAAAGGTATATTAGAGAAATATTTATAATGTCAAATGTTTATGGAAAAAATCTAAAGAAAATAATCTAATAATTAGGCACATTTTACTTTGAAAACCCTAAAAAAGAGAAATAATAAATTAAAAATATGAAATAATACATTATAAAAAGCAAAAATTCCATTTTAACAAATGCAAAACTTGCATATTTGGTATTTGAAGAAACAAATACAAAATGTAAGATGATATCAAAAGAGAAAATATAGAATATGACTACTGATGAAGATGATAGAATAGACTGTTATTAAATATATGACAATTAAAATATACATTTTGAGTAACAACTTTAAAATCTTGAAATAATTATTTTATTGCTCAATGTTAATTGAACCAAGAGGTAAAATGATTGAATAATGTGTTCAAAAGTCGATAAGTTTTTTCAAAAAGCTAACCCCTAAATAGATGTTGGCCTCAGGTAGTTTCATAAGCAAGTTTGTTAAGAAACCAATTACAAACATGTAAATATCATCCTTCTTAGTTTTTAAATCCTAGACAATTAATATAAATAACTGAAAGAAATTTAAGGTTGCCCCCTAGTACTAATTTTATTTGACATTCTTCACTAAGTTAAAAAAGAATGAAATATAAGATATGAAATATGATTTTACTAGAAGGACCAAGAAAGTTATTTTTTTAAATATTTATAAATAATAATATTCAGCACAACATCTAGTTAAAAAGAAAATGGTCAGAAAGATACTTTAATACATTGTTAGTGAGATGGTAAATTAACACTATTCTGTAAACTAATTTTAAAATGTTATCAACAAGCTTAAATCACACATATCTTTTGAACTAGCCATTAGTCTTCCAGTAATTTATACTAATGAAATTGATAAGACAAATGTGCTAAAATTTATGGACTCGCATGCTTATTATAGCTTGGCGTCTAATAGCAAAATGGGGCAAATATATTAAATGTCTAACCATGATACATTAATAATGTGGAACATGATATAATTTTATGTGTATTCTTCAGTTTAGGTTTCATTTAATAGCTGTAGAAATGGAATTATATATATTTTGTATACCAAGTGGTATATGCTACACCAAAGGATTTATAATATACTAATTACACTGTTTGGAAGCATGTACACCAAAATCTTAAATATGGCTGTCTCCTGTTGGATCATTTTTTTTTCTTCCATTTTTTTAGTGTATTTCAATAAGTAAAAGGAAAAATGACAGAAGAAAGAAACTGCTTTTTATTATGGGGGAGAGGAAAACAGAAACCAGTGTGGCTATAATCCTCACAAATGATGCAGCATGGAGCATGGTGGAATATTAGGGTAATGATACAAAGGCCAATACTTCCTCAACATAAATACCAGTCATTGAATAAACTCACATCAGCCAGCATTTTGCATGATTCAATAAAAGCAAACTTCTTATTTGAAAATACAGTTATATTAATATGTGACCTTTGAAAATTGCCAGGTAGGAATGTTAAATGTTCTCTGCAGTTAGTGCCAAGCAACTATATATGAAAATGATTTTATTATGGTACAGAACAATCATGAGACATAGACAAGGTCAATGAAAAGTCCTAAATAAGAACAGGAGAGAAACTTTTCCCATAGTTTTACTTGTATAGTTGATGAGCATGATTTGGAAATCAATATTACACTAATATAACAACAGTATTATAGATTTTTGCCTTTGTAGTTATTCTTTACTTATCTATTTAGTTTTAAAGAGTTTTCATTCTGTATTAGGATTTCTACTCTCTCAATATTTTTGTTTTTATTACCAAGTTCCAAAAATAGATCTTTGATTGCAGCCAATGTTATTTTATGCAGGCCTAGATGGAGGCTGCTACATCTAATTGGCTATTTGATGTTCATTTGATAATAATTTGTAATAAATATTTTCATGCACCTAGTATGGGCCATTTATGTTCCCATAGCAGTCAATGTGCCCAAAAAATAAACTCATGATCTTCCCATACGAACTCAGTCCTCTTCCTTTTGAGACCTGTACATCTAGTTGTAAAATCAAGAAACATTTCCAGGTACCATATACCATTATCCCCAAGTCATATGTAATCCATCACTAAGTCCTGTCCCTTTGCCACTTAAATGGTTTTTGGATTCATCTACCTTTCTCCAATGCCAGAGTCACTGTCATTGTACCAGTCCAACTCTCCATCATTTCTCTTCTGGACTACCACAGTACCTTCTTACTTGTTTTCCCTTCTTTCACTGTTGCTTTTCTCTCAGATATTTCTTACATCTTCCTTATAGTCAAAAGAAAGATACAATCATGGTACTCTATCTTGTCTCCACTTAAAATTCTAGAATGCTTTTTCTTATCAGAAAAATATGAAAATCTTAACAAAGCCCTTCATAACATCATTATTTCCTCCAGATTCATCTCACTTTACTCATTACCTCCTTGTCTGTGCTCCAAGCCTATTTTCTTGTTTCTGGAAAGTACCATGCCCCTTTTGGTAATCCCTGGGATCAGCTCCCATAGTACCTTGTACTTTTACTTCCTGACACTTATCGAGATGTATATTGATACATTTTAATATAATTAGTCTAAAATATTTATCTTTCATAGAGCGATACAGTATGTGCCTTTTTTGTTTGGTTTCTTTCATTTAGCATAATGTTTTCAATGTCTATCCAAGTTTTAGTATGTATGAATACTTCATTCCTATTTATAGCTAAATAATATTTCATTGTATAAATATACCACATTTTGTTTATTCTTTCATCAACTGGTGGAGAGTGTGGGTTGTTTCTAATTTGGGGCAATTATGAATAATCCTGTACAAACAACTGTGTACCTTTGTGTTTACTTTTATATTTCTTTTGGGTTCCTATCTAAAAGTAGAATTTCTGGGTCATATAATAACTCAGTTTTTCATTTTTTGAGGAATTTCCAATCTGTTTTCCAAAGCAGCTACACCATTTACATTCCCATCAGCAACATTTGAGTGTTCCAATACTCCACATCCTTGGCATCATCCTTGTCTTTTTTATTATAGTCACTCCAGTGGGTGTGAAGTTGTAGCTCACTGTAATTTTGATTTGCAATTCACTAAGGAATAATAGCGAGATCTTTCCAGATGTTAATTGGCCATTTGTATATCATCTTTGGAAAAATATCTATTCTAACCCTTTTCTTATTTTTCAGTTGAGCTATTTATCTTTTTATTATTGAGTTGTAAGAGTTCTTCCTATATTCTCAATACTAGTCCTTTATCAGACATATAATTTACAAATATTTTCTTCCATTCCATGAGTCATTTTTTTTTCATTTTTTTCCTTGATAGTAACCCCTGAAACACAAAAGGTTTAATTTTGATCAAGTACAATTTATCTGTTTTTTTTTTTAAATCTTTGCATTGTATGCGCTTTTGGTGGTATATCTAAGAAACCAGTGTTTAAAGTTGCAGAGATTTATGCCTATGTTATCTTCTAAGAGTTTTATAGTTTTAGCTCTTACATTTAAGTATTTAATCTATTTTAAGTTAATGTTTTTGAGTGAAGTAAGTTTTCTGCTTAATTCTTTTGCATGTAGACATCTAGTTATTCCAGGATCATTTGTTGAAAAGACTATTTTTCCCCATTGTCTTGGCATCCTTGTTGAAAATCTATTGACCATAAGTAAGGGTTTATTTCTGGACTCTCAATTCTATTCCATTGTTACATATGTCAATATTCTTGTTTATCTTATGCCAATACCACAATGTCTACATTATTATAGATTTGTAATACTTTTGGAAATCAGAAAGTGTGAATCCTTGAACTTTATTTTCCTTCAAGTACTTTTTGGCCAGTCTGGGTCCCTTGCATTTCCATATGAATGTTATAATTAGTTTGCCAATTCCTGCAAAATAGCAGTTGAGATTTTGATGAAGATGGTGTTGAATCTGTACATCATCTGGGGGAGTATTAAAATCTTAATAATAGTAAGTCTTACAATTTATGAACACAGGATGTCTTTCCATTCCTTTAAGTTTTAATTCCTTTCAATGATATTTTGTAATTTTCAGCATGTAAAACTTGTACTTCTTTTGTGAAAGTTATTCCTAATTATTTTATTCTATTTAATACAGTTATAAATGGAATTGTTTTTTTCTTAATTTGGTCTTTGATTGTTCATTGCTGGTGTATTAGAAATACAATTGATTTCTGTGTATTTATTTTGTACCCTAGAACCTTGCTGAGCTAGTTTATTAGCTCTCACAGTTTTTTGGTGGCTTTCTGAGTATTTTAAATTCACAAGATCATGTCATGTACAAATAGAGGTAACTGTACTTCTTCCTTTCCTTTTATATATTTTTCTTGCCTGACTTCCCCTGTTAAGGCCTCCAGCACGATGTTGAATAGAAGTGGTAAGAGTATATATCCTTGCTTTGTTCCTTACCTCAGGGGAAAAGTTTCAGTCTTCACCATTAATATGATGGTATCTCTGGGTTTTTATACATGACTTTATCAAGTTAAAGAAGTTCCTTTCTATTCCTAACTTTGTTGAGTGTTTTTATATATACCTGCATTGCCTCTCCCCTTCTTTATTCTATTATTTTCATAAACTACACCTTTATACATCATGTTTATCAATCCATAATTATAATGATTCTTTTATGCAGTTGTCTTTTAAATCATATATTTGAAAGAGTTTAAAACAAATAATAATACACTTATACCGTCTTGTACCCATGTAGTTACATTTATTAGTGCTCTTTATTTCTTCATGTGAATTAGAGTTACTGTTTAGTGGTCTTTTATTTTATCCTTAAAGATTCCCTTTAATAGTTTTCATAGGGTAGGTCTGCTAGTGATAAACACTGTTTTTATTTAGAAATATCTTCATTTCTCTTTCATTTTTTTTAAATTAATTTATTTTATTTATTTTTATTTTTGGCTGCGTTGGGTCTTTCTTGATGTGCACAGGCTTTTCTCTAGTTGTGGTGAACAGGGGTTACTCTTCGTTGCAGTGTGCGGGCTTCTCATTGGGTGGCTTCTCTTGTTGCAAAGCACAGGCTCTAGGCGCACGGGCTTCAGTAGTTGTGGCTCGTGGGCTCTAGAGCACAGACTCAGTAGTTGTGGCACACGGGCTTAGTTGCTCTGCAGCATGTGGGATCTTCCTGGACCAGGGCTTGAACCCATGTCCCCCACATTGGCAGGTGGAATCTCAACCACTGCACCACCAGGGAAGCCCGCTCTTTCATTTTTGATGGAGAGTTTTGCTGGATATTCTATTCTTGGTTGAATAGTCTTTTTCTTTCACCATTTTGAATATTGCATCCCACTGACTTCTGGCTTATTTTGTTTCTGATTAGAAATTAGCTGTTAACTTATTTGTGATCCCTTGTATGTGATGAGTTGCATCTCTCTTGCTGCATTCAAGATTCAACATTTGTCTTTTGCTTTTGACAGCTTGAGTATGATGTGTCTAGATGTGGATATCTGAGTTTATCCTCATTTACTGAGCTTCTTGGATTTTTAGATTAACGTTTTTCATCATATTTGGACAAAAATTTGGCTAGTATTTCTTCAAACACATTTTCTGCTCCTTTCTTTTTTCTTTCTTTCTGGGACTCCCATTTTGTGTACCTTGGTATGCTTGATGTTGTTATTCCACAGTTCCCATTCACACAACTCATAACAGTGGTTCTTAACTTTTGTTGAATCACCAACATTTTTGGGACTCTAATAGATATTACCCTCTTAATATGCCAAACATTACATTTCCTCATACTCGTGAATCAATTACTAGCTAATAATAATGATGACAATAGTAATAATAATAATAAGCATTTACTATGTATTTACTATGTGTTAGTCATTTTTTAACACTTTACATATATTCAGTCATTTAATTTCTTATCAGTCATCTTCAAGTTGATATAACTAGGCACAAAGAGGTTAAGCAACTTAATGAAAGAAGTCTGGAAGCCAGTATATCTCAAAAATACTTATTGAATGAGCAAAGTTCCAGAAAATTTACATAGAATGTAAAGGTGTTAGAGATCTCCTGAAGCCTGTTAGGGGACCAAAGATTAAGCAGCACTGAATTATAAAATGCTATTTTACCAAAGATTTCTATCATTTTTGCTTGATATTAAACAGAGAGTTAGGTAGAAGATGAATAATTTAATGAACACATTTTATGTTAATGTGTGCCAGAAAATAAGTTTTTAGTAAGGTACTAATATGTGTCAGGTACTGAGTTATGTTCTAGGCATCAAGCAGTGAATAAAACAGACATGCTGATGAAAACATATTGCATATTATTGAACTTTCAAGGTCACTCCACGTGTTAATGATAGAATGAGAATTTGAACTAAGATATATGTGATTCAACATGTCTTGTTGTTCTACTTTGCTGCACTTACTATCTTAACCATTCCTTGAATTAATGATTACACGAATAATGCCCCATGTCAATATCCATCTGTAGGTATAGAAATGAAGTTACATCTACAATGACAGAAGTAACTTAAATGCTTTGTAATTAAACTGTTAAGTACACTTTAAAAGACATTCTTAATTCCTTTACATAAAGAGATAGACTCTGGGCTTCCCTGGTGGCGCAGTGGTTGAGAGTCCGCCTGCCGATGCAGGGTACAAGGGTTCGTGCCCCGGTCCGGGAAGATCCCGCATGCCGCGGAGCGACTTGGCCCGTGCGCCATGGCCGCTGAGCCTGAGCGTCCGGAGCCTGTGCTCCGCAACGGGAGAGGCCACAACAGTGAGAGGCCCGCACACCGTAAAAAAAAAAAAAAAAAAAAAAAAAAAAAAAAGATAGACTCTGTAGTGGTAATAAGATTTAACTCACCTAATTATAACTCTAGACCAGAGTCCAGCAAAACCTGGACTGATTCCATCTGCCCTCAATACTTCCCATACCATTCCTCACTCTTTCTGTTGCTTCAAACATAATTCAAGAATGTTGTTCCAAAACTATACTGTGATTTTGTACACTAACTTAAAGTGGTTAATAATGTTTCCTTATGCTGACAGTTCAGAATAGGACATGGGCAAAGAAAGTGAGAAAAAACTGAATACCTACTTTTTCAAACTTTCCCTGTGTTTTTTTATTTTAATTTAAAATTTTCCTTTTCATTTATTTTCTCATTTTACCTGTTTTGTTGGATTAGTTGAGAAACACTCCTAATTTTTATCTTAAGTCCCTTGACTCTATAAATTTTGGGTTTATCAACTTCTGTGCTATTCAAAGAATGTTGCAGTTAATTATGTTGCATTGTACTAGCTTCGAAAAATCTTAACTTCAGAACTCTTGACATTTATTTCCAGGAAATATTATAGTTTAGAAACTACAATAGCAAATCACCTACTGTAGGCATCAAGTTCCACAGGACATTGAGATCACACTTTACATATTACAGCTAGGAGAAATGTGGTATTTGTATTTATTTCTATTAAATGCTGGAACATATTTCTTTGTCTTTCCTGAAAAATGTAATTTATTTTGACATTTTTCTAATTTCATGGAAGAACTTACTTTACATTTTGATTTTTTTTTTTTTGTAATTTTTTTTCAACGAACTCCTGTTAGCTAATCCAGAGGATGAACGGGGTAAATAGGAACTTTTGCATATTGTGCAATTTCATTTAAATTCCATTAGAAATGTGTTAATAAATATTTTACAATTCTCTTTCATGGAAATAAATAAATTATTTTCAGTTGCTTCACAGCATAGTAACAGTTATTCATACGTGACACGAGATATACTTTAAAAGCAGTCCTTTGTCTTGATAAATATTAAAGCCTGCATTTATAATTAACAACTATTTTTAGATTACTATTGTAACGACTTGGGATAGATATTAACAAGATAACAACTGCCTGTAGTGAAAAAATTAATATTTGCTTTCATTTTAAAGACTGCAGTATTGAGCTCAGAAGTACTTTTGTTCCATATCGTCTCCTCAACACAAGCTTGATTATGACATTACACAATAAATTCGATTGCACACTGTTTATCACCATATGTGAGTAGTGGAGAGGTTTTATTAGAAAAATGTCACCATTTTCTTAGACTGTTACTGATTTAATAATCAAGTTGAACTGCTGTATCACAATAATCATACAACACATAAAAAGCTGTGCCACTGTAATAACTTTGATGTCTTAACGAATTAGTCTGCCATCCGTCTCATATAGCACCATTATATTTCAATAATATTCTAGTTACATATTAGTAAGTATATTTTACTTTAAGTAAATGTGATCATAAAATATCATTATGTTAGTTATTAAGACATCCAAGGTTTTATTCCATGCTTAGTCCTTATGTAGAGATTGACTGACACTGTTGACATCCTATAGGGTTAATGATGACCAATGACTATCACATTAATAATTCACAATTTTAATAACAAGAATAGCTTTTAAGTTTTCATAGATATGTAGTAATATAGACAGTGTCTGTGACTTAATACTTTATAATTTGAGAACTGACAAACTCAACACTTGCTGATATGACCCTCTGTGGTTTAAGTGTTATTGGATTGGCAGATTTTTGCCACCAATGCTCTCTCCATTTACTCATAATTAATTAGTAATAAGTGTGGAAATTGTATTACGACCTAGTTATATATCTCTGTGGACATCTGTGTATTTAGAGAAAATGACTGTTCTAGATAGAATGCATGAAACTAATTTCAAATGCCATTCAAATGGTGCTTTTCAGTTTATAAATGTACTTCTGGGTGAGATGTATCTCACTGGAACCTTTTAAAACTGTTGTCACTGAACATGCTTTCAGTATTATGGGACATATTGACATTTTGAACATTTAGCTTAATATCTTTGGATGTGAACTATCACCTCTGATGAGATTATTATTGATCTAAACAGCATCTAAAACTACTTGGATGTTTGGAAAAATCGTATATCTTTTGTTTACTTTTTCTACTTTAATATGTATTAAGCCTATTGGAAGCCTCTAAACTACATACCTTAAGTAAAATTTTAGACTTATGATATTTGATGCTTCCAGGTAAAATAACTGACTAAATTTGTGAGCACAGGTGGTACCCTTCCTCATTATTTGTGGAACACATTTTTAGTAAATTTGTGTGATGGATTCTCAAACATGGACACATAAGAAGGAAACTGAAACATTTGTCACTGAAATATTTAAAAAGCTGTATTTTGTATAAAGGTTGTTAGAGCTATGACTGTATATATATAGGTGATTTAAAATGTATTATATGTAAATTAATAAAGTGCTATGATTTGATTTAAAGATGATTTCAATGGACTTCTTCCTATGGAGAGGTAGCTTATGCCAAAATCCTGTGGAGAAGGAGGAATTAAAAAAATGTAAGTAAACAAAAAATTATTTTCACTTTCCTATCAGCCGTTGCCTGGATTATTATGCACAGAAAGGCCCCTGCATCGTATGAACTGTATTCATTTTATTAAATTTCTATTTCTTATGACAGGAGTATGCTCTGTTTCTTTCCTTTGTACTCATTGCAAAATATTTCAGTAATTACATCTTCTGATTGCTGTAGTATCTAGTCTTCTGCAAGATATTCCAATTTCCTGGGTCACCCTATGAAAAGTGTACTCAGAGAGATCTATTTATTATTGTTAGTTTTTTTTTTTTCTAAAAAGAGAATTTTACTAAATGTCAACATAAAGACATGCTGAGAAAAATCAAGATAAACTATTCTTAATGAAACTATTGCTTAGCAGTAAATACTGACCAAAAGATGATCAACACGTTTATTTTTTATGGTACACTCAATTTCAGCATTCACCCATTGTCCATTCATTGAAAAGGTATATATTGAACATTTACAAGTGTTAGTTTTTGTGGTTATTGGTTATTGCTGGGGATATAGAGAGAAGAGGTTCCTGCTCTCTTAGAGCTCCCAGGCTGTCACGGCATTGGATATTAAACCAATCCTAAACTTCCTAAAGATTTAATTACAATTGTGATATGTGCTGGGAACCTCACATAGAAGGCACTATAAAAACGTGCAAAAGGGAAACTTGACAGATCTGTGGGGAGAATTCAGAAAAAGACGTCTCTGAAAAAGTCACATTTAAACTGAGATTTGATGAATAATGGTCATTCGGGCAAAGAGAATAAGGAGATTGTTCTAGGAACAGCAAACAGAAGTCTTGTCAAACCCTCTTCCTCCATATATCAGGAAGAAGCACAGCATATTAAAAGTATAACAATTACTTTATGAACTGGTTAAACTTATACACGAAGATTTTATAATAGTTGTACATACATATTGTAATGATGTATAATTTATTCATCTTAGAAATAACTGGATTCAAAGAGTATCTTCAAAGAAACATATTTCCTATACAAACACATATTCAATTGTGGGACCATAAATATGTATTACTTTAGAATTCCATTGCAAGTTTCAAGCAGTATGACTCGTAAATACATCTACTATCAGAAAAAGAAAGAAACAAAGAAAAAAACACACTTACTCCCTGCTTCATGGGTTCATGGTATGTCATTTAAGATAGAGTAGAATGAACACTTGACAGAAAGTTAGAAAATGCAGGATCTAGTTGCAGTTTTCCTGGGACCACCCTGAACCTCAGTTTCCTTGTGTAAAATAGGGGATAATACTATCTTATAGTGACATTGTGAGGGTAAAGTTTGATGATGTTATTCATTTTGAAAACCGATATAAACTATATAAATGCAATGTTTTATTATTATTATTTTTCCTGAGCATTCCATGCATATTTGAACTTATCTTTGATCAAATATGTTCCCTTTATTGGAATGTTTTCAACATGTTCCTTTTTTTCCTCCCCAAAGGCCAAATTCAAATCCCATCACTTCTTTGAGGTTTGTTCCCACTAGAAAAGAAGTTATTTATTTCTCCCACCTCTAATCTCCTTTAGCACTTATGAGTTATTTGGTGACTGGCATTTATTGACTTGTATAGTTATTTTAATGTGCATTTCAAAGGCATAGCATTTTGATGTTGAAAGGGAAATTCAAGTTCATTTGGTTCTCCAGATCTCAGAGATTGGGTTCTCCTCTGAATGATTTCAACCCACTTGTCAAATCAATTTTGCTTGAACAGATCTACTGACAGATAGCTTGGTATCTTTTGATTAAGTATATTTTACTTCTTGACATCTCCAAGAGAAAGTTATTCTGTAAATTTAGAATAAATATGTCAACTTGCTTTCATGCCTAGCAACTATTTCCTGATATTCTCTACCATCTCCTTCTTTTTTCCTGGCAAAGTCAGCTTTCAAGTATCTTACCTGTATTCATCACTGTTTTCTCAAGATATTCTAGGATATATATATATATATAAAATATATATGTAATATATATATACACACACATATATGTCTTAAAATGAATATTCAGAACTACATGTATTTTTCAACTATAATAAAACACCTGTCTTTTATTTTAAATATTATAATTCTGGCATTGCAGCCCCAAACCCCATTATCCTTTGATAGTCATATTAAGTTGAGCTTACTTTATATTCAGTCCTCATGTCTCATTCACATGTGATTCTGCTAAATCGTATATGCTTATCATAGATTACTATAATGTATTTTTAAAATATAATTTCCAGGAAGCTAACATACATTCTGTTAGTTCTGGTAGTAGACACTAGATAGTAAACCAGCAAACTAAAAGAGAAAAAAAAAATATATATATATATATATAACTTCTTAAACATACTTCAATCACCATATAATGAGAAACCTATTTTCTAACTCCATTACATAATAAAATTCATAGCAAATAGGTGCTTGTTGAACTTCTAAGGAAGATATGACGAGGATGATTTCCTTATGTGTACTTTTTGTTCATATACATGCATAAGGATACATGTGTGAATATTTGCATTTTCATTGTCAAAATGAATAGAATTGTGGACTAAATAATGACGTGCTCAAGAACATCTTTTATACATATATGTAAAGATATATTTAGTACAATTTTATAATATTGATAAATAATAAAGCATGCCCCACTACTCTGTAAGAGTTGTATAAACAGACATACCTTCATTTTTCATTCTGTAAATGGCAAGGGGCACATCCTTATTTGAGTTACTAATAGGAACTGAAAGATTCTACCATTCTGTGAAACCCTTAAATTTTCTTATTTACAGCCTAATAGAATAACATAACCTGCGTATAGTATAGTTATCTGAATATATTGGCCATGCTTCCTTTGTTCTAATCTTGTTTACTTTTCTCACTGTAAATAGCACTGAGATCTATGTTATTTGTCATGTGTTTCTGTTAGCCCTATGTTTTTACCTTTCTCTCTTCCAAATCAGCAAAGAACAAAACAGGTTAAAAAATGTAACACTGTTTCATATTATTATAAAGTTGAAAAAACCTAGTACATTTCTGCTATTTCTGCTCTATTAAACAATCAGTTTCTTATCTTGGTAATAGACTCGTGTAAATAACATGAGTGTGCAATGACATTTTCTGAGCTGGCATATTTCCTAAGTTGTGTATCATAATCAGAACATGAGGAGTAAGTCATATTTTGAAAGCTAAACAATGCATTCTTCTGCACTTTAAAAAAAATCTGAAAATTATAACAGCTGTTTTAGTCAACATTTGGTTACAGAGAGCAAAATCTGCTCTACTTTAAAGAGAAAGGTAACAAAACCAAACACAAGAACTTGACCACCAAGGAAACTGCTGCCTGAGCTATGATTAGCAAAATGCACAATCAGAAGGCAGAGCACAGAATTTGCAAACTGCAACTATTCCGTTACTTCAGATTTACACATTTCTGTCACAATTTCCATCAGCAAAATGAACACCTTTTCCCCTCTCTTTTTTCCTATGAATCTTAAAATCTTACCCCCAGGATCATACTTGTAAGGGAAACAGAGCAACATATTCTTTTTTAAGCTTTCCAGTTTCTTTAACACAAGAAAATACACCAGAAGCGGACTGGAGTGGATGTTAAGCAGGCAGATCTATCATATACATCAATCACGTCAAAATTTATCTTCAAACTCCCATGTTAACTGATCATTGAAAATAACACTGTATGTTAAGACAAATCCATAATAATTTAAGTCTAGATTATTAAAGTGTTCACAACTCCCAAACTGATTTATTTCTAAACTACTATTCCTGTTTCTCTCCCCTATAGCAGGAGAGAAAGTGAGTAGCCTGGAGGAGACCATTCCAGACACAATGAATAGCAATGGCACACAATTTGTGCCTGAATTAAAGAAAAAAAAATTAAGTAGAGGAAGTAAGTTAATAGCACTGGCGAAGAGTGAGCAAGTGTGAAATTTAAAGGAAGTAAAATCAGAAAAGTAATGAAGAACTAGATTAGGTAACACCTTGTCTTTGGGAAGAATTTGCCTTTTACTTGAGGATAGGAAAACCTAAGTTACGGAGCAAAGAAGGGACATGATCTACCTTATGTTTAACTAGATCACTTGACTTCCATGTTGAGAATAGACAGCAAGAAATGAATCAAGAGCAGAATAAGACAACTAGTTAGCAGACAATTGTAATCCTGGAGAGAGATGATGGTTGAATGGATCAGATTGGTGTCAATGAAAGTGGTAAAAAGTGACTGGATTCTTCATATATTGTAATGTTACAGTCAACAGGATTTGCTGATGAACTAGATGTGGGGTGTGAGAAAAAGAAGGGATTCCAAAACTTTTGAGTAACTGGAAGAATGATGTTGCTATTGATTGAAATTAGCAAGTGTCTCCATCTATTTGGGCTGCTATAACAAAGTACCATAGACTAGGTGACTTATAAACAACAGAAGCTTATTTCTCATAGTACTGGAGGCTGAAAGTTTGATATCAGAGCTCCATCATGATTTGTTTCTAGTGGGAATTCTCTCCTAGGTTTTAGATTACCCACTTTTTGTTGTATCCTCAAGTGGTGAAAACAATCTTGCTAGCTCTCTGGCCTCTTTTTATGAAGACACTAATCCTATTCATGAGGTCTCCACTCTCATGATGTAATTAGCTCCCAAAGGTCCCACCTTCCAATACCATCACATTAGGATTAGGATTTCAACATATGAATTTGGGGGGCACAAAATTCACTCCTCAACATCAATGTTACAAAAATAGCAATTTTTGATGATAGGAATATTAAGAATTCAATTTTGGATTGAACTCTAGGGAAGTCTGAAAAGAAACTGTTTCAAGGAGGACAAGTCTGTCATAAAATGTTGTATTGTACTTAGGTAAAAGGAATGTGGCTGAGAAATAGCCATTAGATTTATAAACATAGAGTACATTGATGACTTTGAGAATAATAATTTCAGTGGAGCATTTGGGAGTGAAAACCTGATTGGTATAGATTAAATAAAGAAAAGGAAGGGAGGAATTTAGGATGAACATAGACAACAATTTTAAAAAGTTTTACGGTAAAGAGAATAAAAGTAGTAACGCAGTAGTTGGAGAAAAAAAGTGGCATATGAGATTGTTTGTTTTTATTTTTATTTAGACTAGGGAAGAATCAGCATTGTTGTTTGCCAGTAAGAATTAGTTTATTTTGCAAGTCAATTACATGAAATGTTGAGAATGATTTACAAAAGCTTTGTGATTCTTAGAAGGGGGAAAATAAAGATAGACTGTATATACATATCCATAAATACTAGTACCATTTAATTCTTTTGCCATGCAGAAACAGGAGGCTCCTATGGGATGTAAAATGCAACCTGATCTACCAGCTACTGAAAGAATAAAACTAATTAAGAATTGGAAAAAATAAATATCCTTGCTACATGAACCACATTTGACTTAAATTTGGCACTGTAAGAAATAGGATCAAAGTGGATAGGATTACAAGTGTGTTAGATGTCAAGAAAGCAAGTTATTGTGAATCAGAAATAATATGAGATAGAAATTCTATTAGTAAAGAAGACAGGTATAGCCTAGAATAATCCTATTAATTAAACCATAGCAGATTATATTTCCTTTGAAAAAGGAAAAAAAGGATTTGAAGATCGCATAACTATGAGATGCTGCTCAGTAACTGGAAGTAACAGAAAGTCAGTGGTAGGAAGGAAAATCTGTAGAAGGAACCAATTAAAAATGGGTAGTTAGGGCTTCCCTGGTGGCGCAGTGGTTGAGTCCGCCTGCCGATGCAGGGGACGGGGGTTCGTGCCCCAGTCCGGGAGGATCCCACATGCCGCGGAGCGGCTAGGCCCGTGAACCATGGCTGCTGAGCCTGCGCATCAGGAGCCTGTGCTCCGCAACGGGAGAGGCCGCGACAGTGAGAGGCCCGCGTACCGGAAAAAAAAAAAAAAAAAAAAAAGGGTAGTTAAAGTTTGCAAGGACAAGTCTGAAGGTTTCTAAAATAATTACGGGTTAATCTTAGCAAAGGAATTTAAGAAAATAATATGTGCTCTTATCAATTTATATTGAGAGAAGATAATAAAGATAAAATAGTTTTTGTGATGAATGTGTAAGGATATAAAATTTTTCATAACTTGAAAATGATTAAGACAGTACATTTTTATAAAGTTTTTTTTTTCTGAAAGAAAATGAAGAGGAGAATATGGTATAATAAGGCAAAATGAAGATTGTATAGAAATAGCTATTGTATAAAAGGGAACATAAAGAGCGTAAGGGATATTTAATAATTTAGATACTTTAAAGAGTTCTTTTTAAAAGAAAATGTCAGTAGCTTAAATTGCTTACTTAATACAATGTCAAGTAGACAACCTCCATCTCTAAATAGGTGTCTGACTCAGGCAATGTACTCAATTTGCAGTCCTATTTTCTTATCTATAAAGTGGAGATTAAAATAGCATTTACCTCTTGGACTTTGTGATGTTTAAATGAGTTAGCATATATAAAGTGTTTAGAATAGTCAGTGGCACTTAGGGAGCCTTGATAAATGTTAAACATCATCATCACTATTATCGCTATTCTAAATTATTACTTTATAACTGTGCAGAATCTAACACTTTGAATATTGATTCTGCATTCTATGTCACGTACAGCCAGGTTTAATTTAACAGCTATTTATTGTTTACCTCCATTGTTTGATACACTGCCCTAACTTTTGGGATAATAAGAGTGAGCAGGATAGACACTATCTTACTCTCTTCAGGAGAGTCTGGCTGGGGACATATGCAATTTAAATGAGTTGAAGTGGAAAAAACAAATGCCCCAAGAGAGTCAAGTGTGGATAAAAATGCCTTAAGACGAGAGATCTTTTCAAGAAGTAATTTCAGAGGTTTGGCATGGTATTGGTAAAGCTAAAGAAACTTTCATTAAGAGGTAGAAGTCTCAGTTACTGTCTGCTTCTTTGTAAAGCTAAGGAAATATCATTAAGAGGTAGAAGCCTCAGTTATTGTCTGCTTCTTGTTTTCTTTTGTTTTGTTTTGTTTTTGCGGTATGCGGGCCTCTCACTGTTGTGGCCTCTCCCGTTGGTGGAGCACAAGCTCTGGACGCGCAGGCTCCACAGCCATGGCTCACTGACCCAGCCGCTCCACGGCATGTGGTATCTTCCCAGACCGGGGCACGAACCCATGTCCCCTGCATCGGCAGGCGGACTCTCAACCACTGCACCACCAGGGAAACCCTATTGTTTGCTTCTTAATCCAAAAAAAAAGCATAATTTGAAAAAGGGGCCGGAGGGTAATAAATTATGATAGGAAAAAGAATGTGCTATGGAAGAACCTAATAGAAACCAAGAAAATATTCTAAGAAGAGACAATGGAGTATGAGAGACCCCAGAGGAAAAAAACAGGAAAACGATATTCCTTTAATTAAATGTCTTGTAGACCTATCATAAGAATACTTCACTAAAATACATTCTTTAAAACCAGTGACATATTAAGGATGTGGAAAGGTTGATTAATAAGACTAGAGAACTTAAGTAGATAAACACACGGATTGAATAACTGTTATTCAAGCTGCATTTGATGAAAACAGAGAACAATTTAAAAGATAAAGAAATATTGAAATGAAAATGGTAAGTTGCTATCTAGAATAGCACAATAATGTTTTATCCCAATATTTTTTTAAAAGTCCAATATTATTAGGATTACTATATGAAATTATTGTTAAAAACAAGTTTTCTCTCTTCACTCCCCACTCTCACCACTTCATCAAAGAAAGTGCCATGTGTGGTCCTAAGCTGAAGAAATGACAGAGAAAAGAAGATGAATCAACACATGAAACTCAGAGAGGTCTTGGACATAAGCATGGTAGAAACTGTAAAAGATATACAGGTATATCCCATTTTAAGAGAAAGCTCTTTACCCTGACCAGTTCTGTCAGTCAACACCAGCTTTATTTTGGAGAGCTTTTTTTTCTCCCCATTCCTTCTCCTCCATCCATGAGGAGAATGGGACTAATGTACTTGTAAACCTCAAAGTTACCTGAAAGATAATTTCAATATTAAAAAAAAAAAATCTACAGATAATCTGTAGTCTATTTTAAAATACTCTTAAAAACAAACAAACAAACAAAAAACCTGGCAAATATCTAAATATATTATGTCAAATAAATGTGCACTTAAGATACTATTGTTGAAGTCCTTCCTGTTAACCTCCTGGTGTTTAGATAACATTAAACTGTTAACTCTATTTCCAGCAGGATTTACCTATGAATTTTATTAGTATATAACATTATATTAGTTTCAGATGTACAACATAATAATTTGATATTCGTATATACTCCAAAGGGGCAACCACAGTAAGTTTAGTTGCTAACTGCCACCATATATTTGCCCCTTTTCACCCTTTCGCTTGAGAATTTTTAACTGGGGCCAAACCTCCAGAAGTCTTCCTCCTTCAACTAAATTCTTTTTTTGTTTTTTGACATCTTTATTGGAGTATAATTGCTTTACAATGGTGTGTTAGTTGCTGCTGTAATACAAAGTGAATCAGCTATACATATACATATATCCCCATATCCCCTCACTCTTGAGCCTGCCTGCCACCTTCCCTATCCCACCCCTCTAGGTAGTCACAAAATGTCGAGCTGATCTCCCTGTGCTATGCAGCAGCTTCCCACTAGGTATCTATTTTACATTTGGCAGTATATATATGTCAATGCTACTCTCTCACTTCATCCCAGCTTCCCCTTCCTCCCTGTGTCCTCAAGTCCATTCTCTACATATGCGTCTTTATTCCTGCCCTGCCACTAGGTTCATCAGTACTGCTTTTTAGATTCCATATATATGCGTTAGCATATAGTATTTGTTTTTCTCTTTCTGACTTACTTCACTTTATATGACAGAATCTAGGTCCATCCACCTCATTACAAATAACTCAGTTTCGTTCCTTTTTATGGCTGAGTAATATTCCATTGTATATATGTGCCACATCTTTATCTATTCATCTGTCAGTGGACACTTAGGTTTCTTCCATGTCCGGGCTATTGTAAATAGTACTGCAATGAATATTGTGGTGCATGTCTCCTTTTGAATTATGGCTTTCTCAGGGTATATGCCCAGTAGTGGGATTGCTGGGTCATATGGTAATTTTCTAGTTTTAGTTTTTTCAGAAACCTCCATACTGTTCTCCATAGTGGCTGTATCAATTTACATTCCTACCAACAGTGCAGGAGGGTTCCTTTTTCTCCACACCCTCTCCAGCACTTATTGTTTGTAGATTTTTTGATGATGGCCATTCTGAATGGTGTGAGGTGATACCTCATTGTGGTTTTGATTTGCATTTCTCTAATGATTAGTGATGTTGTGCATCTTTCCATATGTTTGTTGTCAATCTGTATATCTTCTCTGGAGAAATGTCTACTTAGGTCTTCCGCCCAGTTTTGGTTTGGGTTGTTGGTTTTTTTGATATTGAGCTGCATGAGCTGCTTGTATATTTTGGAGGTTAATCCTTTGTCATTTGCTTCATTTGCAAATATCTTCTCCCATTCTGAGAGTTGTCTTTTTGTCTTATTTATGGTTTCCTTTGCTGTGAAAAAACTTTTAAGTTTCATTAGGTCCCATTTGTTTATTTTTGTTTTTATTTCTATTTCTCTAGGAGGTGGTTCAAAAAGGATCTTGCTGTGATTTATGGCATAGAGTGTTCTACCTCTATTTTCCTCTAAGAGTTTGATAGTGTTTCGCCTTACATTTAGGTTTTTAATCCATTTTGAGTTTATTTTTTGTGTACGGTGTTAGCGAGTGTTCTTATTTCATTCTTTTACATGTACCGGTCCAGTTTTCCCAGCACCACTTTTGAAGAGGCTGTCTTTTCTCCACTGTATATTCTTGCCTCCTTTATCAAAAATAAGGTGACCATATGTGTGTGGGTTTATCTCTGGGCTTTCTATCCTGTTCCATGGATCTATATTTCTGTTTTTGTGCCAGTACCATACTGTCTTGTTTACTGTAGCTTTGTAGTGTAGTCTGTAGTCAGGGAGCCTGATTGCTCCAACTCCGTTTTTCTTTCTCAAGATTGCTTTGGCTATTTGGGGTCTTTGTGATTTTTGTTATTGTTAGTTTTCTGTGTCTATGTGAAACTAGTTCTCAGTTTGATGATATGGCAGCTGTTTTAGCTGTAACTTTCATCTCTTGAGTTCAAGTGAATAGAACATTTAAACACTTGTGACTAAAGCTGTGTGTGCATGTGTGTGTGTGTGTGTGTATAGAGCAAGAGTGAGAGTTCAATCTAGGTGTTAACCCTAGGGTCTTGGAAAGGTTCCCATTTGAGTAATTGAATTTTTATGAACTCACTTCTTGCAAGTATTCTCCATTTAATGCAGTACACCAGTCTGCATCATTTCCAGCTGTTAAGGTGTTGCTACATTTCTCCCTATGGTGACTACATTTCATCAATGAATTAAGTATGAATTAAATCATTTTTATTTTCATAAATTTGCTTTGGAACCCTCCCTTATTTTAAAACAGACACTAGAAAATAAAAGAGAGATGATAGCAACATAGGTAGAAGAAATCAAGATGTTTGCAGGATTCCTGTTGTTTAAAAATATTTTTATTTCAGTATCACCCTTATTTCTGTTTTTCTATTTTTATTCTACAAAATAATGGAAGTAAATGGTTTTACTCTTTTATTAGATGATCCATTTAGAGAGTCTGGGAAGCAATAGAACTGGATTTAAAAAAAAAAAAAACAAAATGTAGTAGGAGATAGATATGGCTGTTTGTTTTTGTCTCTGAATAGTGGCTGGTGACAACACAGATGTTAAATAAGAAATATTACAGGGATTAATTCATAGTGTTCTAGTTTGCATCCAAGGTCATGTGCAGTGCAAACAATAACTTACAGCCAGGCAGTCTGTAATGGCAATTAAGGACCACCTAGGGTAGGGGTGAAACTGAAGTTGGCTCCAACCCTAGGAGGTCTGCAGTCACTTCAGTGTACCTCCTTGGAATGCCTTCTTGTTCATATAAATTAAACAAAGGTGAATTTTCTCCCCATTAGTGAACAAACAATCTGTGGCTCAGATGATGCAGCCTAAGCATTTCTTCCTTTAGAATTGCAAGTGAACCTCCACTAAACAGCAATTAGCATTTTAATAGTATTAATAATATTCATGATTTTAACAATCTGAAGCTTTCTGCTTTTTATTGATGTCTTTTGTTGCAATTTTGTCTAATAGTGTGCCCAGGGTAGCAAAACATAACCAATTAGAACTTTTGCCAAACAGCGAGGAAACTGGATAGTTTCAATGCTACTCAACTAAACATAAAAATGGTTGTATGAAAATAACATTTCCAGCCAGTAAGACTAGACGGTATACTAGAAATGTTAGGTTGGGCAGTCCCCTTACATTACTCTTCTGCATCAAAAATAAAGATACTTGCTCGATGTTGCATAACTAGTGGCAGATTAGAAAAATTAAGGCTGGCAGTCTCATAGAGAGTCCCTTGAAGCCTGAACTCTGTACTCTTTACAGAAAGTATAAATATACAGAAAACTGGGTAGTTTTAGTTTAATACCAGGTTGCACTATTTGTCAGGGAACACTCCCTAAATGTAAACTTAATTAGATGTCCTTATTATATATTCTTTTAACACCTTGCATTTTTCTTTCAATTAGCTCAGTATACCTATTTCTCTAATAATAACGAAGTAACTAGCACTCATTGAGGACTTAACTATGTGTAGACTTTAAGTAAAAACTTTATGTGATTCATCTCTTTTAATCTTTACAAAAAACAATATTCTGGGATCTATTATTATCTTTTATTTTTTATTTTATTTTATTTTTTTTACAGACACACAAACTTAGGGAGTTTATGTGTCCAAGGTCAAAAGGTAGTAAATAATAGAGCAATGGGCTTCCCTGGTGGTGCAGTGGTTGAGAGTCCGCCTGCCGATGCAGGGGACATGGGTCTGTGCCCCGGTCCTTGAGGATCCCACATGCCGCGGAGCGGCTGGGCCCGTGATCCATGGCCGTTGAGCCTGCGTGTCCGGAGCCTGTGCTCCGCAACGGGAGAGACCACAACAGTGAGAGGCCCGCGTACCGCAAAAAAAGGATTCAAAGCCAGGTCCCCTGCCTCCCGAGTACATGTCTTACGTTATATTGCCTTCCTTGTGTGATTTTTTGGGGGGGATGGGAAGGTATTGGTTTTATTTTGTTTTTGAAAAACTTCTGCCTCAGTGACTAGACTCTAAGATCTATGGAGGTAAGAATTGTTTCTATTTACTTCACTCCTTTATCTCTAAATTAGCATGGTGTTTGTTACATAGAAAGTGATTGATTTTATCTTTTTTGAAGGAATATATGAGTATGGGTAGATGTGTTCTGCCTAACCAGATTGTCATATGACTTTTGTTTACTTGCTTAGTGTGATTTAGGCCCTTTGTATTCCTGATTCCTAAAGGAGGCATACAGAAATTTGAGCAATTTTTGGTACTCCATCGTCTTGCTAATGTTAATTTTCCTCTGGGTTTGTCTGTTTATACATATGAATAATGTTATATCCTTTATTGCTTCCAAAAAGGAATTTAAGTGGTCATACTCTTTGGTAGTCTTTCTCTTTCATGCTGGTGCAGGCACGTGCGTTTGATGGAAAGGAAATAGGAGTTATGGGGAATGATTTTGGAGAACTTTAGTGTTGTTCTTACCCAAATATGAAAATCTATGAATATACATTTTTATATATATAAACATGATGAGATAGCCAGATGAGAAACAGAGTCAAATAATTTGTCTAAGAAAGTTCAGGAACTAGAGGAATGGATGATTAATTGTGGAAAGCAAGGACTTCCCAAATGGCAGAATACATTCTTACAACTTTATACCCTTTGACCACTGTTCTTCTCAGATTTAAGCTTGATAATCACCTGAACATCTTGCTAAAACATAAATTCTAGGGCCCATACACCAAAGGTTCTGATCCAATCTGAGGTGGGAGTTGGGGATTTGCATTTCTAACAAGTTCCCAGTTGATGCTGCGAGACCACACTTTAAGTAGTACTGAACTGGAGTATATTAGAGCAATTGTAAGTCAGAAATCAGGAGAGGAGTCATAGTAATGCTTCTGATTTTCTGCCACCTGGTGCCTCAACTAGATCAAATGTCTAGTGCTGGATGCCAGTCAAGAAGTGTGGTACTCTTGTATGTCTCCCCTGAAGGGAAATGTAGAACAGTTAAAAAAAAATTCATCTTGCTCCTATTCTTTCCCCTGACTCTGAATTCAGACACCTATATATGCCCTCATGGAATATGACTCAATCATGATATCATGATTTTCCCCCATAACAGTAATACTCTGGTTTCCTTCTTCTTGGATTGATATTCCACAGTGGTGGTAAAGAGTGTAGTTGCAGAAGTAAAATGCCTGGGATCAAACCCACCTCTGCTCTTTTCTAGCTTTCTAGATTTTCAGTGTTGGGAAAGTTGCTTAATCTCTCTTTTCTTCAATAATAAGATAGGGAGCAAAACAGTATCTATTTCATGACGCTGCGAATACACATTAAGCATGAAACACTTGTGTTAATTATAATGTTAGCAAATGACTATTTAATCTTTTTATTCAATTTTTTATTCATGGTGGTTGATCTTGCTAAACTGTTAACTCAGCCAACTATGACCACCTCCTTGATTTTCCAGGCTTTCTCTTATTTTTGCCTTTGTAAATTATATTATTGGGAACTTCAGGAAGAGATGACATTTCAGTCCATGGTCAGGTACATGTTTTGTACTTGAGTTGTGAAAATTCTAATTTGGTCCCTCACTGACCATAACTCATAGTCCAAAAATTCAAATTAAAACAAAAGCAAACAGAAGTGATGTCACTCCATGTTGATTCAATTTTTGTAAGGGAAAAAAGGAGAATTTGTTCCTATAATTTCCTTAGTGTAAAAATATCACAGCCTTTACTTCTTTGCATTGATACTATTGATTATTTGAATCCTCCACCTGACAGTGGAAAAAACCCTATGATTCCTTGATCTTTGCATTCTAAGTCATAACACAGAATTTGGCCCATTGCAGGTACTAACTCTCTGTTTACTGAATCAAACCAAACTCCTTCCTTGAAAGTCAACTTGTATTTTAATACTATTTTAACACGGGATTTGAACACCTCCAAACTTCAAGTAAAACTTCATGGGAAGGAAATGATTAATTCTCTCTTAGGTTCAAATTTCCCATGTTTTATGTGAAAACTTAAGTGGCATATGGCTTAAAAATGTTAAAATATTGAGCTATTTATTATGAATATGAAAATCAAAAATAATTTTGTTGCTCATCCAACTTTTGACACATGCTTTCCTTTTTCCTTTTGTGATCCACTAAGATCTCCTTAATGAGCTCAATGCATACATTTTTGTTGTCATATGAAGTACTAGGCATTCTAAGTTTACATACTTTACATCTAACTTTTGCTAGCTAGGGAGCTAATTAGCAGTTACTTCTTGTTGTGAATAAACTGCCCCATAAGATATAAGAACTCCCCAATTCACAAGTTCACATTCTTCTATGAGGTAACTTTAGCCATCTAAGTCAATTACAGCATGTTAATATTTCTTTGCTTCTGAAGATTATTTTTCCAGTTATGGAGTTGTAACTGTTTAAGTCATGACCAAAATGCAGGCTATATCAATCAGGTCTGTCTGAAAAGACAGGGTTAAAATAGTTTCAAACGAGATGAAAGCTATCAAGGGAAATACCTCACAGTTATTTTGACTGCTATAGCATCAATATTCACAATAATATCTGGAAGTGATGAAAAAATAACAGTAATGAAATTATTCTTTTTTATTAGGTTAATGAAATGATTGAAGGAATATAAGATTGACAGTCCAGACATCTAAAGTATTCTTTTTAAAGAACAGATACCATATTCATAGCAGATAGGTAAAATTCTCTTTACAATACATCTCAGTCTTTTTAAGAGTGAAGTGATAAGGAGGATGCTGATCTTGGGATAGTGTTGTTGCATATTAATATGAATACTCATAAAACTACAGATAATAAATGTGGAAAGTATCATAGATTCAGACCTAGGCATGGTCCAAACATATTAGTACCTGCATTCTGAATTAATACTTCACATTTCCAGAGGGTCATAAATGTGAGCCATTTCAACTGTAGACTTATAAACAATATAAAATAAACCTCAAAATTTCAGTCTTAGACAGAAAAGAGATGGGGTGGAGGGGAAACCTGATTACATTTATCTAGCAATGTGGACAGGTGAAAAATCCCCTGAGCTACCCAGGATAGCAGTTTGACTAGTGTGACTCTAAAACTTCAAGTAATGTTGGAATTAACACAAACTTTTTTTTAAATTATGCATCAGAGAATATGACTCATCTAATAAAATTTTATTTATAACACAATTGAAATATTACTCTTTAAATAAAAAAAACAGATTTAGGATGTGGTTATTATTTTTTGTTATTCTTGGAATATTGAATACTGCTTCACTAAAAACAATTTAAATTTTACAAAAGCATGCCACACCTGATATTCACATCAGTTACATGTTCCACAATTAGTTGGTGTTCTACCTGAGATTTTATTAACTTTGAGTGTTGCTGTTTATATTTTTATGTTTTGCACCTTTTATTTTTATTGTATTTATTTGCTAAAGTATATTTGATTTACAATATTAGTTTCAGGTGTATGACAGAGTGATTCAATACTTCTGTAGATTATATTCCATATAAAGTTATTATAAAGTATTGGCTATATTCCTTGTACTGTACATCACTGAGGGGTAGGGAAAGGGACAAGATAGGTAAAGGAGATCAAGAGGTACAAACTACTAGGTATAAAATACATATTTGTTTTGAATTTACAGCATTCACAGACTAGTGCTGAGTGCTTTGGAGAGTGCTTAAGAAATACTGTAAAATGACATCCCTATGACAAACACTGCCGTTTTTACTTGAAACTGCAACTCTAGATTGCTCTTTAAGTAGTTTTAGTTCATGTTCCAAACAAATAATGCCTTTAAGAAAATGAAGACCAAATATCTTGCTCCTTTGAAAAGATACCTAGAGGGCTTTCCTGGTGGCACGGTGGTTGAGAGTCCGCCTGCCAATGCAGGGGACACGGGTTCGTGCCCCGGTCCGGGAAGATCCCGCATGTCGTGGAGCTGCTGGGCCCGTGAGCCATGGCCGCTGGGCCTGCGCGTCCGGAGCCTGTGCTCCGCAACGGGAGAGGCCACAGTGAGGGGCCCGCGTACCGCAAAAAAAAAAAAAAAAAAAAAAAAAAAAGTACCTAGAAATAGGAACTCCACATATAGTTGTATTGATCAGGTCAGGGAACTTGGCCCAAGTAGCAAATCTGTTCTTTGCAAGGGGAAAAAGGCAGGATTTTACATCGTACTTGTGATGCCTATGAAAATTAATGTTCTATTCTAGGACCTGTGTGGTTGTATGTGATTGTAAAGCCAATCAAGAGATAAGGCAATAATTTGGGGTTATTTCTTTCTGAAAAAGAAATCATTCTCAGTTTTCCTATAGTGAAACTATCTCTTGGACTTTTTATTGGGCAGGTAATCTATGATTCCTTTATATAATATATATTTTTAACTTATAATTCCCAGTTTCTAGCACAAGGGGGGAAGGCTCAAAACCTGAATAAGTATGATGTTCTCCTGTTAAAGCCCCAGTGTGGTGAAAGTCTGATGTCTGTTCTAATTGGCTGGTGTCAGCACTCAACCAATTGTTAAATATTTAGAAAATCATCCTTATAATACAACCATGGGAATTCCTAAGCAGAACAAGGAGGCAACAGCATTTCTCTTGTTAAGGAGTACTATGTCAAAAAGAAAAGGAAAGTTAAAAGTTATCCCTAAGGATAATTCACACGGCCCTGGAATTGACATGAAACAGAGTGATGGTGGTTGGTACTCCAGCAAGGCCTGGTTTCTGCCCTGAGTTAATCTACATCATACATACGCAAAATCTGCATCTCTCAGATGTAAAGCAACTGACAAGAAACCTAAAGAGTAAGAACGTGGAAAATGGAAGGTCTTTTCAGATTCGTATTTGTCAAGACCATTGCACTGGTGATAATGAAGCCGGTTTGTTGACAGATCCATCACATAATTACATCACTAATGTAGATTTTTTGTTATTAAAAATTAGTCCAGAAGGACCGAACACTAACTGAAAACTTCTTGAATCGCTTGAAGAGTCATACATTTGATATGAGCTTTATCAAAGATCAAGACGTATATAATAAAATCATTACACATTCAATTCATCCAAAATCTCTTCTATTTTAGCCTTTTAAGTTTTACAAAATGAAGAAGTTATTAAAATATTTAGTTTTCTGTAATATATTTCTATCCATACTTTAAGTATCTATTAAAATGGATAAGCTCAAAAGTGCTCGAATCTCAGTATATTAAGCAATATATTATGTAAATTTAAGAGTAAACATTTTTCTTTCATGATTATAAAGATGATTTGAGATAATAATATTGATACTATGTTTGTCATTGAAAAGGAATTATAAGCTGTGGTCAGAAGCATATCATACAAGTTTCTACTGGTCCCAGATAAATATTACTCAGATGTTACTAACTGAAGAGGAAAACATTTCTCTTGCGTGATTTTTTTAACAGTCTTGAAGTACAGTAACTATTGTTTTACTTGTGGTATAGGGCTAAAAAAATTATTGGAATTCTAATCAACATCTGCTACTCTTATTTTTTTAATGCCTTATTTTTTTAGTTTCTTTGTTGATCTAGTGGGAATTTAAAAAAACACCAGGCACATAGTGGCAACAAGTAAATTATTTATTGTTTAGAAAGAGCTTTGAATTATTATGAACACTTAGGAATTAGGACTTATTACTAAACTGGTTTTCACTGAGTAAATGTAAGAGATAAATATTGAGTCACAATTGGACGCAATACTAAACTATTTTTTTCAGCATGAAAGAATATATTTCTCTATTATTTTGATCAAAGTATTGTTTTAATAATGGTCTTTTTATCCTTGTCTCATTTGAGCTTTGACATAAAGGCATCTATTTTAAAATTCTTCAGTTGGAATTATATTATTTTTCAAGTGAGAAAAAAATGATGATAATATTCACATACAGACAAAATCATTAGCAAGCAATCTTGGTACGTATTTTGCCAATATTAGAGCTAAGAGCCATAGTTGCTTAAATCTGAACAAGCCTTTCCAATCTATGTTCTCTTATGGTGATTAAAGAGTGGAATTTTTAGAAGCAGACAGATCACAGAAAGAAATATCAAAAGCCAAGGCTGATGTCAAATCAATGCCTATGTTTAGTTGATTTTTGCTATATTTGGTTTGAGCACTGATTTAATCTAGAAAGTGCTGAGCTCACTATGAGCTCCAAACAATGTGCTTTTTATGTAGTGATATGTTTGATAATAAAATAGAACACAACCTATCAAAATGCATAATAAAATACCATCAAGATAAATATAAATAAAAACTGTCAGTATTTAAAAAGAGGGTAGAAAAATCACTGGGATTTTTCTATGTTATCTGTATAGTGTGCTTATTACTGAGGAGTCTGGCAACATCTTCTTTTAAAAAACTATCCTCATGTCTCTCTTGTCTTCCTTCTTAGCTCTCAAATCTATATTTTATATTGTTTTTATCACATTTTAGACCCCTGGGATATTTTGGATCCTTTAGTAGATTAATCTTATAAAGGAGGAAACATGTTTATTTGTTCTAGATTTCATTGCAAACCATCCTCATGCTATGGAAAGTATTTCAGCCAGTCCCTGTCTCACTTTCAAGCACAAATATTGTATATTGGTTGGATTTTGATCTACAATAATGAGAGTTTTCAGTTAACTCTTAGCTCATGAACAAGTATGAAGAGTTCACTATTTCATGGTGAAGATACTAAGAACACAGATAGGTCACCTATTTCAGTAACTATTTCTATAGAAAAAATCACCTTGTAGGTCTTACACCTCCTACTTAAGTAAAGATTCTTTAGAGACCCATCTGCTTTTGTTTTTTGAACATCTCTATCACATGAAATTGATTCTGTGGCACCCAGAAGAAAAATGAGAAAAAAAATACATATATATACACTCATAGTTGGGAAATTAGAGTTTGTAACTCTAATAATAATACTTGGGTAACCCATTTAAAACAATGTTTATCTCCTTTCCCTTCTGTAGAGGGAATTCAATAACATAAGAACTAATTTTGAACATAGAATTGAATTTTTTTTTCGTAATTTACTAATACTCATTTTCAAGCTTTAACAGATGTAACAATCTGTATTTTGATACATTTTATACTTTCCTGAAAAGGGCATTTATGTGAGTGAATTTTGTGCCCTGGGCAACTAAATCTAAATCTTATCATAATTAGCCTTAATTTAATGATTCGGTGTGAATACTCTGTTTGGGTTAGCTCACTACAAATGAAAATAGATAGCCAAATAGACAGACATCTCTATATTTCTGTCGGATTTCTATTTAATATGCAAAATGATTTTGCTTGCATAGGTCAGAATATCCTGCATTCTAAAGCTGAGGTAGAAAAATCCTCCCAATTTTAAGGATAGTTTCTACCCCTTTACTGAATACTTATATTCATTCCAAAACAAGACTGTAATGTGTGTGTAATAATTAGTATTAGGTGAAGTTTCATTTTGGTGCAGACTTTGCATTACCCAAGACTCTTGTAGTTAAACTATGCAAATGAAAACTTTTCAGGTATAGTAAGTACATCAAACGTTCACAGAAAACAACCTATTATGAAGTAAAAGGTTGTTGCAACATCTTCTTCAAGGTAATGGAAAAAACAAAATTCTATTAAAACAAGGCATGGTTTTGGCCCCCACGGTTGTAAATCCACAACCCTGCGACTTGGGAACCCTGTGAGTCTAATGATGAGTCTGGATGCCAGATCATATCCCTTCTATGACACTTTCATATTCCTCTCAAACAAGTTGCCCTTTCAAAGTTTAAAACTAAGTGCAATGATTAGGAAAAGTCATATTCACAGAGAATGGTCATGAATCAACATCAAAGTGTGTGACATTTGGAGCAGATTATAGAAGTTAGATCATTGTTGAACCTGGTAGATGATAAAAGAGGAATTGAGAAAGAAAAATAGAGCAGTCTTGTCTGAAGTATTTTTACATAATATTTTAGCAGCACAATGAATTTGTGATTCATGGAATTTAGCAAAAAAGCAGAGACTTTATGACAAACTCAACTCTGATAATAAAATTAAAACACTGGATTTAATAAGCTACAAGATTTAAACATTTTCCATGCTATTAGTTAAATATACAGAAGTGTGCCAAGAAGTCATGAGGTAGTCTCCATTAATCAAATGTTCTAGAACATGATAATGAGCTGAAATGTGGAAAAATAAATTGGTTGGAAATTAACAAAAATTCCTTTATTAATGTTTTCCCTGAATGGATAAAACCTACAATTTGTTGCTGAACCCCTCAATGGCAATATACCTATATTTACAAACCAACTGTTTTTCATGCATGTAAAATAAATAAGACAATGCCAGCTACAGAGGTAATTAGAGTTGCAGGTAATTTTTTATCATATCAAGACTTGCCTCCAGTATGTGTAAAAAGAGCTGGGATTATTTATTCCCACTTGATCACCAGTCAACATTTGCCTTCTCATTTCAGAGACTGTTATCAAGATACATAAAAATTGAAGGCCATATTCTTCCAAAGCACAGCACTGGTCTACTCTTTAGACCAACATTGTAGCTGCCCATCTCTGACTTATTATTGCCCTGAGCTATATACTGCTGTCTTCCAGTGCTATATTTCTTGAAAATTTGACATAGAAATCTGTGACACAAACTGTCAGCTTGGTGTGGAAGAAAATCTCAAGTTCTCTCATTAATATTAAACTTCTGGGGGAAAATGTGTGACTGAAACAAGCATTTCTTTTAGGATGAAGGAATTCATATATTACTATTGACATGATAATTGAAATCATATTCAGCAAAATGAATATGAAGAAATTATACCCATGCATTATAAAAGAAGGGACAGAGATGGGTCCGAAGAAGGAAAAGCATCTTATCAAAAAATATGCAAGCATTCAGACATCCTTATCAAAATGATGAAACAATGAAAAGGAAAGTTATTGTGACCATCTATTATTGTTTTTAATGAGCATCAAAGGGATTGTGATAAAGAAAAATTATTGTCAGTCATTGCAACAGAATATAGCTGAATAGATACATCTTTTTATGACAATGCAGGCAAGAATAATTTGGATGTAAATCATGTCTTTGTCCCCACTTTATAATGGACTTTTTACACAAAATTTGGGAATGTAGAGAGACAGAAAGTCAGGTACTTGATTCTGCCTTCCCCTCTAAGGAGTCCTTATGTAAAACTTTTAGTGATTTCAGAGGACAATAAAAATTGTGGACACTGTAAGGTCTGCTCTTGGGAGCTAAAGAAAAATGGGATTCCCCTCTGCCTCTTTTTTTTTTTTTTTTCATGTGACATAAAAACTGCAGGCAATTTTCATTTCTCTACCTCAACTCAAAGATATGTCTTTGAAGTCAATATTGTTGTAGTTATTTATTTATTTATTTTTCTTTAACATACCAGGTTTTTTTCTTCTGCTTTTCCCTTTGCATATATTCTGTTCGTTTGTTTTGTTTTGGAAAGAATTCATCTGAGTGCAAAAGAAAATGAAACCTTAGTCTTGTTACACACTGATGAAAGGAATTAAATTTTTCTATGTTGTCATATCGTCATTGCTATAAAAAATAAAATCACGTGACAGTCAAGGCAAAATTATCTTCCAAAGCCAACTCTTTTGATAGTAACTAATATTTAAAAAGCACTTTAAGGTTAGCAAAACATTAATGTACATTGTTTCCCATGATCACCATAATAACAATGTGATAAGAACAGTATTTTTTTTAAATTAATTAATTTATTTTTTGTCTGTGTTGGGTCTTCGTTTCTGTGCGAGGGCTTTCTCTAGTTGCGGCAAGCGGGGGCCACTCTTCATCGTGGTGCGCGGGTCTCTCACTGTTGCAGCCTCTCTTGTTGCGGAGCACAGGCTCCAGACGCACAGGCTCAGTAGTTGTGGCTCATGGGCCTAGTGGCTCCGTGGCACGTGGGATCTTCCCAGACCAGGGCGCGAACCCGTGTCCCCTGCATCGGCAGGCAGATTCTCAACCACTGCGCCACCAGGTAAGCCCAAGAACAGTATTTATTGTCACTTTAAAGATAAGAAAATTGAATTTGAGAGATATACATTAACTTGCTAAGCGTCATGTACCTAGTAGGAAGCAGAACGTGTGTCTTAAACACAAAAGTTTTAATTTAAATCCTGGGTTCCTTCTTCTATATCACATAACCTCAGTTAAGTTTCTATATCATAGCAGATTTTTTAAAGTTTGGTGATTGTCAATATTTTTCTAGGGTCTAGTAAGCCTAGTAATTACCTAAAAGGATCAGTATTCCTTTCATTATATATATATATATATATATATATATATATATATATATATATATATATATATATATATATATATATATATATGTTTTGAGAATTGAGGGGAACACAAATTCAGTATGTAAAAAATTAGCTGGGTTACTTATTCAGTGTGCAATCCTGGTCCTAACCTCCTAACAATTCTGATTCAGTACATCTAAGTGAAACTCTATCATCTATGTTTTAAATAAAGAACTACATTTGAAAAAAAACCCTATTGTAATCAACTAATAACTCGATGTATAGGTCCATACCCTAATTTTTGAATCTACAGAAAACATATTTTCGTTTTATTTTTTCTTTTATTTTTTTTTATTTCTTTTTTTTTTCTTCTCTTTCCTCTTTTTGTTTTCTATCTAACAAATTGATGTTCTCCAGTTGTGCTACCTCTATTACCTGTTTAAAAAATGATTTTAGATTGCTCAAAGGTGTAAAACAAATGTAAATATGACCAAGATTCTTGTAGAAGTTAATTATTTTATGGGTTACTTAGTTACTTCCTGACTAAAAATGGATACAAGGTAAGCAGATGGCAGCAGTCTAGAGTGTGGTAACCCAGGTTCAAATATTCTCCATTATTGCTATCTGGCTGAATTTTTAAACCTTCTATTCCTCGATTTACTCATCTGTAAAGTTGGAATAATAGCATTTTATGTGACAGAGATTTTATGAATATTAAATAAAGTTTTTGTTAACCTTTATCTAATGCATAACACTGTGCCCAGAATATGGAGAATGCTCACTAAAATTAGCTATTATTGTTGTTTTTAGTTTTTACTGTAGTTGTTGTTATTATTATTATTTCGCTGATTTTATTATTAGAGAAAAAAATATATGCTCCCACTGACCATCTGTTTCTGATTTTTGGAACATTTCCTACGAACAGTTAAATGAATTAATTTTCAGAATAGAGTTACTTGATATGACTATCAGTCTTTGAGAATGATGGCCAAAGGCAAAGATTTTCCTTTCATACAATTACTATTGACATATCCTTCCTAGTTTGATACCATGATTCATCGTATATTGAGTCATTCCTGAGCCACCATATGTTTTTATCTTATTTGATGATTTTTTTTATTTTTTGTAGTTATTGATTCTGTTGTTTAGCAAGTTATATAAGCTCTTTGTGTTATATATGTCTGTATAATTTCAACATTTGTAGTGTGGTTAGTACTTAATGATAGGGAAGGAAATTATCTAAAATATTATATATGAAATTCTCAGATATATTTTCTCAAAGCACAGTAGAATTTCACTTTTACGTGGTAACCTCAGTCAATGAATGTGCAAGTATCCAGTGGTTACATTAAAATGTCATTCATTAATGTAAAAGTGTTGACATTTACAGGTGTCAGATAGGCAGGCAGATGATAATTTTAAGAATTACATGTCTTTCTGAGAATTTTGTTTTCTTGATCTTTATGAAACTAAACTATCATATGTAATATTAAATTTGAGCTACCTCTTTTGACCTTAGAGTGCATACAATAAGAATTATAATCTCCTCTACATGTTTATTTACAAGGTCAATTTTTTTAGCCATTTAAGCATGTATTCACTTATTTGAAGGTTTAAAAATTCTAAGAAGTATAAACCTGTCTGATTTGAGTGTAAGTACCATGAGAACCTTTAGAGGAAATGTAAATGAAGCATTAGAAAAGGAGCTAAAGGAAAGAAGACTGATAACATTGAAGAAAGAAAGAAAACATATTACAAATAAAAAGCAATGAAATGCCATAAAAATGAGAGAAATAAGTATATTAGATTACAGAAATCTGCTTATTTTATTCTCCAGGTATTTGCACTTGCCATTGCATGTACCTAAATTGTTTTTCATCTAGGTAAATTTATGATTTGCTTCTTTTTAATTACAATCTCACCTTAGATGTTGCCTATTAAAAGAGACTTTCTTGACACATGCCACTAGTAGCAAAACAAATCCCCAGCCAGTAGCTATCTCATTATTTTTCTCTGATATTCTGAAAATACCTTCCTTATTAAATATAAGCAACCTGAGGACTGATTAGTTTACCACCAGTCAACCTGGAAGAACACAGCATGTATATATATATATATATATATATATATATATATATATATATATATATATACTATCCAATAATATTTAATCACGACATATAACAATTGTCTATAGTCTCAATAGTTTACATAGATTTTCTCAATTCCCAAACCATCCTATGAAGGAAATAGGACAGTAGGACAGTGTATCTTTTGTAATGTGTCAACTTGGCTAGGCTGAATCCCAGAACTCTCTTCCATGTATGTTTCCTGTCAATGGGAGACCACAGAGAGATTCTTGGGCAATATTTAGAGAACAGTAGTGAAGTAGAAGCCATTTAGTAACTCAAACCCTGTTGCTTATCTGAGGACTTATCACCTCTATGGTATAGGGGAGCAGAGTCTGTAACCAATCTACCTCCCCTAGATGCTATACCACTGTGTGCTTAGCACCGGAAGGAAGGGTGCCAGGTTCTTTTGAGCATGAATACCATCAGGATAAGAGGTCCAGCTCGTACTTGTGGATTTAAGTTTGTTCTTACTCCCTGTATTTTATAGCCATCTTCCCTTCCTTACTGCCTATTCTGCAGATTGGAAGCTACAGAATCAGCTATGAAGACAACAACCTTACATACACTTTTAAACCAGCGTTCATTATTGAGTAAGCTCAAACCCCATAACATATCTATTTATCCATCACCTGTTTATCTATCTATTTATAGAATCCATCCATCTACATCATATACCTCTTAGTTGTTCTGCTTTTTGGATTGAACACTGACTAATACAATCACCCTATAATACCTAAGGAAACTGTGGCACCCAGTTTAGTAAAGATCTGCCTCAAGGGCATATGGTGACCCAAGAAAGACTAGTAGTTAAGTAATAGGTTATAGAGAGCTTAAAAGATTTTAGTGATAAGTTTATCTGCAGCTGTTTTTTTAGGTACTTTCTTTGCCTTATGATAGAATGGGGGTGTAAGTGGAGTGAGAGGGGTGATCAGCCTTTTTTTGACAGATAGTTTATGAATAATGGCTTAAGTTCTCAATTTCTATTTTTACTACCTTTATTAAAACTTCTACTAAATACATATATGAATCATGCAATATACTTCAAAGACAATGATTTCAAAAGGTATGAGCTCCTAGGCAGGGTTATATAAATAAAGGCTTAAGAAAAAAAAATCCATTTTATTAGCTTTTTCAGACTAAATGTTGGATTTTGTTGCTCTCCTACACTGTATTGTTTAATTTTTCCCACTAATCACTCTAACCTCAATTCTAGTTTCATCATGTTTGTTATATTTTTCTACTTGCAACTTCTTGATTTGATTTTTTAAATTATATTTATTTAACAAACACTTGTATAGTACACATTATGTGCCATGCACTGTTCTCAGAACTTTGCAAATATTAATTTATAAAATACTCTTAACAACTTTACAAGGTAGGCACCATTGTTTTCTCTATTTTACATATAAAGAAACTGAGACCCAGAAAATTTAAGTAACTTGTCTGAGATCATTCAACTGTAAGCTGTCAAACTGGGATTTGAACTCAGAGTCTAGCTCAGGAGTTCATAACTTTCCTAATATTATAATTTAAAGCTATAGTTTTTCTTCAAAGTTCTACTTTATAGAAGGGAACAGGATATAATGACATTCAAACAGAGATCTAAGGGAGTGAGGAAGAGGTTAATATGGAGGTAGGGGGGAAGAACATTCTATAAAGAGAATACTAAGTGTAAATAAAGCTTGAGGAGGGGACTTTGCTTGACCTGCTTTGGAAGTTTGGGGGAGATCAAGCAAGATAGTTTGTATCAGAATGAGGGGGATAGAAATGGTAAAAGATAAATTTCACAGAGGTAGAAGGGAACCAGATCGTATAGGCCCTTACAGATAGGGTGACACATATTCTAGTTGCCCAAACACCCCATTTTCATGCCTGTTAACCTGGCATAGTTATTAATAGTTCTCATTTCACTGAAACAGTTGTCCAAGTTTGGACTATAAATCATAGAGTCACCTTTCTTATAGGTCATTTAAAAGACTTTCTTTTTAATCTAATGAGATGAAAATTCACTCTTGTTGTTCTGTTGGTAATAAAATGTAGGGGGATCATGAAAAGATAGATACCAACTAAAAGCAGTATTTCAGGTGACAGAAGTGATGGTAACCTGGGCCAAGGTAGCTGTGAATGTGTTAAGCAGTGATGAGATTCTGTGTGTATTCTGAAGGCCAAGAAAGTGGATTTGCTGATGGATTAGATGCTGGGTATGTGATAAAGGTAAATCAAGAACGATTGCAATATTTAGGCTGGAGCAACTAAAAGTGTGAAGCTGCTATTTAATAAAGAAGGAAAGACTGAGGGAGGAACTGGATCAGGGGAGGAGTAATAATTCAATTTAGATGTGTAAAATTTAAGATATTTAAGAGATATCCAAAGGTTGACGTTGAGTTAGATGTAGGACTCTAGAGTTCATGAGAGAGGCCTAGGTTAGGTTTTATATTTGGAAGTTAGCGATGATATTTAAACTCCCAATGTGGAATAACTTCACATAGAGGGTGTTAATAGTGTGAATTAACTCTCAACACTTATATTTTCTAAGCAAGTGGGTAGTTGATGCCAGAGATATCTAGACAGATAGTTTAGATATTCCCATTAATATTGGGGTCTAAGAGATTAGAGATTAGGATTGATGGGGAATAGGGGGAGTTCTGGTACAGAAGGCAGAAAGGTAGTGTCAAGATCAACTTGTTAAGCACTGCAGGAAACCTTTGCAGATACCCACAGATTGTGTTGGACGATACTTGGTTTTCTCACACTTTGCCTATTTCTATCACTAAATTTGTACATTATAATTGTCTCCCTTTCCAAAATTTCAGCTCCTTTGTGTCATGAACTGTGATTTGTAGACCCATGAGAGACATGCAGTAAAGCTCATTTACGAGAGCAAATATTCAATTATCTTTTAACCTATAAAACAACAATTTCATATAATCTGACCTAATAGATCACTAGTAGTTGAACAATAAAATGAATGAATTGGAGGGAAAGACAGAAACTCAATTACTAAAGTAGGTCCCAAGGTATTCAGACCTGTTGTTATCAATGGGCCCTGGGACAAAAGAAGTGTTTACTTACTGGTTAGGATGTAAAAACATCTGTTTTGATGATGGTACATTTAAAAACTACTTAAAATTCTGGAAATTTCAAGTTTTGTTCAGAATCGGCTCTAGCGTAAGGGTGGGGAGGAATTGACAAGTTTAAGGGAAGAAGTCCAATAGCTAAGGGATGAAAGAGCAATAAGATAAACAAATTATATACCCTATACTTTCTAAACTTACATAATTTACATTTAGATATGATGAGAATATTCAGTAAATAACATTTAAAAACAAATTTATTAAATTCATACAATTATAAATTATTAAGATACATTTTTAAATGTTTACTTTTGGTAAAAATATAACAGTTAAATAGCAAGTAGGACTAACATCCTTGTTCACTATGAGAAGAAAATCATTTTTGCCTTCAAATACCACTCATAGATTATGTCAACACATAGTATAAATCAGAAAATTTGAAAACTCCATAGGCATTTTTCAAAAAATTTATGTATATAGTTAACATGTAAAATAATTTCTTGTGTATTTTATTAATATGTTATTGAAACTATTTTTCTCATGTTTTATTATCTTTTTAACTTATTGCCTAGGATATTATTTGGGGGGTCTGGTATTGATTGAATGTGTATGTCCCCTCTAAAATTCATAAGTGAAATCCTAACCCCCAAGGGGATGATTTTAGGAAGTGAGGCCTTTGGGAGGTGATTAGGTCATGAAGGTGGAACCCTCATGAATGAGATCAGTGCTCTTATGAAAGAGACCACAGAGAGCTCCCTCATCCCTTCCTACCATGTCAGGTTACAGCAAAAAGACAGCTGTCTAAGAAGCAGGTTCTCAACAGACACTGAATCTGCTGGCACTTTGATCTTGGGCTTTCCAACTTCCAGAACTGTAAGAAATAAATTTCTGTTGTTTATAAGCCACCCAGGCCTGCTATTTTGTTATAGCATCCCAGACTAAGACAAGTGTCTACCCCCCAAATTTCCAAATATTCTTTTAATATACTGATTTTTCCAGCTTACCAAGTACTGACATAAAAATATATCCTTTGCACTGAGAGCTAAATGAAGAGTCCTTAAAAAACTTATGAGAGTACTTCTAGAAAAACATAATATATGTGTGCATAAGAATTCTATTTAGCATTTATGTATTATTTTTTTAAATGTTAGTAACAGGAAATCCTGAAACTGGAATATATTAGCCTTTATTTAAGCTACTGCATATTATATTATTGAAATCTAAGTTATTGTTTTTGTGGTTTTTTTTACATCTTTATTGGAGTATAATTGCTTTACAATGGTGTGTTAGTTTCTGCTTTATAACAAAGTGAATCAGTTATACATATACATATGTTCCCATATCTCTTCCCTCTTGCATCTTCCTCCCTCCCACCCTCCCTCTCCCACCCCTCCAGGCGGTCACAAAGCACCGAGCTGATCTCCCTGTGCTATGCGGCTGCTTCCCACTAGCTATCTACCTTACGTCTGGTAATGTATATATGTCCATGTCTCTCTCTCGCTTTGTCACAGCTTACCCTTCCCCCTCCCCATATCCTCAAGTCCATTCTCTAGTAGGTCTTAGTCTTGATTCCTGTCTTACCCCTAGGTTCTTCATGACATTTTTTTTTCTTAAATTCCATATATATGTGTTAGCATACGGTATTTGTCTTTCTCTTTCTGACTTACTTCACTCTGTATGACAGACTCTAGATCTATCCACCTCATTACAAATAGCTCAATTTCATTTCTTTTTATGGCTGAGTAATGTTCCATTGTATATATGTGCCACATCTTCTTTATCCATTCATCTGATGATGGACACTTAGGTTGTTTCCATCTCTGGACTATTGTAAATAGAGCTGCAATGAACATTGTGGTACATGACTCTTTTTGAATTATGGTTTTCTCAGGATATATGCCCAGTAGTGGGATTGCTGGGTCATATGGTAGTTCTATTTGTAGTTTTTTAAGGAACCTCCATACTGATCTCCACAGTGGCTGTATCAATTTACATTCCCACCAACAGTGCAACAGGGTTCCCTTTTCTCCACACCCTCTCCAGGATTTACTGTTTGTAGATTTTTTGATGATGGCCATTCTGACTGGTGTGAGATGATATCTCATTGTAGTTTTGATTTGCATTTCTCTAATGATTAATGATGTTGAGCATTCTTTCATGTTTATGTTTTATACATATAATATTTCAGAAAATATGACATGAAGTTATTTAAAATACATAGTAACCTTGAAAAAGAAAAGAAGCTTAGAAAAAAATTTAATTGACCTCATGAAGATCAATCTGACTAAGTCTTCTATAGAGTAAAAGACCCATCAAATTGCATAAATTAAAAAGAAATAATAGACAATCCATTTTGACTTTCATTTTTCTCTTGCATAACTTAATTTGTTTAACACTAAACAGAGAAATAACAGGTTTTGATAATGTTAATATTAAGGAGTGATCACCTTAAGTGGTTTTTCATGTCCATTATAGTTCTTAACATATTACAGGTAACCTAAAGGGGCATGACTCATACATTTATTCCTTTTACAAATATTTCTTGAATTCTTATGTAAGAGAATGAGTCTCAATTAAAAAGCGAGTCCTCCAAGTTTAGGTGGAGAATTAGATGTTCTCTTACATTGATTTCCACTGCAGCAGAGGGCAAACTGTTCTCCCTTAACATCTAGCCAACAACAAAAAGAAAATAAAAAAACCCACCAAAATCCATCTTTTTCCAGAAGTTCCTGCCCTCAATGAGTGTATATTCCTGTTCTAAAGTTATCACACACACCAGCAGTTGGTGTATGAGAGGAATTGGTAGTGCCAAAATAGAGATATATACACATCACTGAAGCACGGAACTGACCAAGTTAGTTCTGTTTGTGGTCTGTAGAATGGTAAGAATATGGATAAAGGAAATAGGTTTGGGGAGGAGGTGGTTTTGAATTGTGCTTAAAATATGAGTGGGGTTTTATAGGGATAGCTATAAAATGGTGTTCATTCCTGGCAGTGGAAATATCTTGACCAAATACTTGGAGATGGGACCACGTGGGACATCTTTGGAGAACTTCAGTAAGTTCAACATAAGTCATGGGTAGGGTAATGATGAGTATAGTGGAAGGTAAGGCTTGCAAAAATCATCTGTGAATCTTGAATATCACTATAGGTAAAGTGCATCTTATCTTGTAAAGATAGGGAGTAAGTTTGGTATTTCTTCACATTAAGAAGAGTTACTGAAATCAAATATATCTTCAGAGGAAGAAAAGTTATGTCAGCCTTTCGGTATGGAAAGAAAAAAAGCACATTTACAATATTGAACACTTTACTCTGGACCCAGAATTTAACATACGTTGTCTCACTTAATCCTCACATTTTATGAGGCAAGGAATATAATGTCCATTTTATACATGAAAATACTGACTCCAAGAGAGGTTATGGAACTTGCCTTTGTAACAGTATCTGTGTTGATATTTAAACCTAATTCCTAACCCTGGCTGCTCATTAGAATCATCTAGAGAACTTCTTAATAAGTATTTAAAAATACTGATACTTTTCTTAATTAAAGGAGTTGTCATGAACAAAAATAGAGTTATTCAATAATGCTGAGTAAAGAGTGACAGAGCTTAGAATTAAAAAGAAAAGACAAAACTCTGACAAAATACTTAGAAGATTATTTCTTAAGTCCCCTCAAGTATACATTCTTCATAAAAATAAAACAAATTTCTAACTGAAAATATTTGTACTGGAAAATATGTGGACACACAGATATATACAGCTGATCCTCATTATTCGTGGATTCTGTATTTGCAAATTCATCTACTTGCTAAAATTTATTTTTAATCATAAAATCAATGCCTATTATGTTTTTGCAATCATTCACAGATATATGCAGAATGGGGGCAAAAATTTAAGTTGTTCGACATGCACATCCCCAGCTTAGATCCAGTCCCACCTTAGGTCAAACAGGGTGACAGTCTGCCTTCTTGTTTCAGCTCTCAACTGTAAACAAGTGTCCTTTTGGCCTTTTAGTGATTTCTCTGTTTAAAATGGCCCCGTAGCGTAGTGCTGAAGGGTTGTGCAGTGTTTCCAAAGCACAAGAAAGCTCTGACGTGCCTTATAGAGAAAATATGTGTGTTAGCTAAGTATCGTTCAGGCCTGAATTACAGATCTGTTGCCTTTGAGTTCATTGTTAATGAATCAATAATATATATATTAAATAAGGTGTTTTTAAACAGCAACACAAATAAAACAAGGGTATATGTTAATTGGTTGACAAAAATGTTGTGACCAAAGGCTGACAGGAAGCTAACCCTGCATTTTCCCCTAAGGGCTAACTCAGTATTCTTAGCGTAAAACAATACCAAGAATAACAGGAACCAACTGTCTATATAGTCATAAGTGACACAAATTTTTTCAAAAAACCCTAAAAGTGATCATTGTCATTTTATTTACTTATTAGTTTAATGAATAGTTGTTGAATATTTACTATGTACTGGCAGTGCACTTGGCCGAAGAGTTAGTGCTAGGTGAGATAGAATCAGTTTCTGCACTCAGTTTATTCATTCATTCATCTCTTAGGAGTCACTGCCACAAACAAATCAATGATAAGGCAAACATTCTGCCTACTTAGGGTCATGTCTACCCAGTTTACACACCTCTCTCTAGAATCTGTCTGCCTTACTGACCCAGCCTCTGGCTTAGGGAAGAGCCCCAGGCCATGCTTCTGTCAATTTACATAAACACCACAGCCTTCCCCAGGCAGAGGGCTGGCCTCTTCTGCCCTACATTGATGGTGCAAGTCCCACCTGACCCTCAGGAACTCTGCCCCAGCCTTCACCAATTTCAGACTTGGAATGTGTGGGTGGGAAAAGGTCCAGCTGCTGCCACTTACAGGGCAGAGCAAGCAAAGACCAGCGAGTCAAAGCGAACTCTGACCAATGAGAGCCAAGGGTCAGGAAGAGGAGAGTGAATAAACTTCTCTCCTTCCTCTTTGACTCTAAAAAAGGAATGATCCCAGACACACCACTTGTACAAGTCCTTTCTGGGAGATCCTCCACAAGATTGAGAACCAGTTATGTTTTCTTGTGCAGTTGTAGACAGCTCAATAATTACCAATTTGTATTGATTTTCTTTCCTTCTCTGCTCATTTTCTTTGTATGTTGCTAGCATTACACTTTCTAGTAAAACCATAGTATGTAAACTTTGTCTTAGGCTCTGTTTTCTGGAGAACCTGGGCAAGACCTAGTTAATTCAAATTATAACTTGATCTAGTTCACCCCGTGTATAATGGATTTATTTCTCCCTTTCTTATTAAGTTTCATTCTTCCTTCCTCTTATTCACTAAATATGTAGAAAATACTTGGGGTAATACAAGGGGAGAAACAAACTTCACTATGCTCCCAGGTGGATATTTCCTGTGTCTCTGTTTCTTCATACTTTAAATGAGGATTACAGAACCAACCTTTTACCGGTGTTGTTAGAATTAAGTGTGGTAACGCATTTACAATGCTTGGCAAAGTGGTGTTATGAACAGTATTTATTATTGTTGTTATTATTCTGTTGTTGTCATCATCATTATCATAACTTAAATTTACTGGGTATATTGTTTGATTGATTGCCAGATGGATTCTCCAGGAAGCAACTAAGATAGTTTACTTCATAAGACAAAGCTGAGATCCAGACTGGAAAGATATCTATAAGAATAATAATGAAAGAAATTTAGAATCACTTAATAGAAAAGGATGGGAGCTATTTTTAAAAAATATTTTCTAATTACTCTATAGGGGCTAGTGATTATTTAGAGGCTAGTAGTTTCTATTTTCACTAAGCTTATAAATAATACAAGCAAATAGATTAAAACAAGAACATGTGTAGTTTACTCTAGAGAAAAGACAAAAATATTAAACCTTTAACAAATTAAAACTTAGGCTTCAGTATTCACCTTAGGACGTCTTTTAAAAATAATTGGTTACTCTTGGCTGAGAAGGTTTTGACTAAGTATAACACTTTAGGACAGGACAATGAAATAGTTCCCAGAGGTTCCTACTCAAACATTTGACTTTAGAAACACTGAAATTTGTATTAAAGTATTGTGCATTTGTCATATATAGACATTATATGAAAGATGAAGCAACTGAGTAATTATGGGATAGTCAAATTATATCATTCCCCATGTACCTGAGAACCAGATCCTCAATATAGAAGGAAGAAAACACACATAATATAAAACAGGTTAAGTAAAATTACATAGCCAAGAATTATAATTAGGATCAATATAAATGGGGTATTTTCCCTTCCTGTCTGTAATCTATCTGCTGAAAACTCCTAGAAAAAATGGCCAACCAGTAACAATGACTATACTTCATACCCTGATTGTGATGTTGAAATGTCATTTTTCTGTTAAAAGAATGAAGTCAGGAAGTCTTAGAGAATAGTTCAGTCCAGGTCTAGGACAAGAAAATGCAAGATAAGCCTGGAACCAATCTTGTTATCATGATAAGCAAGAATATCAAAGACTAACAGATTCATGTACAAAGGTTTCTATTTTTCCCAAACGAGGCAATCTGAGTTTCAAGAAAGTAAAGTACTTTAATAGATAGACACTGTTAACCAGTTTAAATCCATGAGTTCAGATTTGGTTATTATATAATTTTTTTATTAATACTCTTACAAATTACCCCAAAATTTAACAACTTAAACCAGCAATATTTTTTATCTCACAGTTTCAGGGCTTTATTGGGACTGGGTGTGATCTCAAGTTCACTCATGTGGCTGTTGATAGACCTTGGGTCCCTACCGGCTATTGGCTGAAGACCTGAGGTCTTTGCCACAATGTCTCTCCATAGGGCAGCTGACAACGTGGCATCTTGGCTTCTGTCACAGCTAGTGAGAGAGAGAGCAAGACAATATGAGACTGTTTTGTTTTGATCAGCAGTTGCCAAGATAATAGCAGGTCAATGAACTGAAACACTTTCAAACACCATAAAATTTAGAGAACTAATGAATTTGCAACTAAGAGTTCACATAAAAGAACTTTTTTGTGTGTTTACTTTGTGTCACTTTTATGTCAAACTTTATTCTTTTAAATATATACCAAGCCAGACAAATACCATTTGGATTTGTTTATGATCACTATAAACAAATGTGTAGCCAAGTGAGGCATCTGGGGAAGTCTTCAAATGTTAACCCCAACATTTTAACAAAACACATTTTGATATTTTTTATTGTTGTTACAATCTTTGTTGTAGTGATGAACTGAGGTTATGCCCTTTCCCTTCCATATAATCTTTGACTCAAGAAAGAGGAAGGATAATTAATGCTTGGTATAGTCTAGGAAATGCTATCAGCTTTTAACAGACTTATTAAAGTATGTTTGGGTTTTAAAAGCATACTGTGTGTTTTAACTGGCTGTCTATTGAAACTCTCATGAGTTCATGAGGTCACATAAACATAAGAGGATGTAAATACTCTGTGAGAATCAAAGTGAAGAAATTGAAGAAGATCAAAGTGATCTCGTTTACAGCTTTCATGGAATGTGAGGCCAGATTTTGAATTCGTACCCTGATGATACTAACCATATACTTTGTAGACCAATGCGTGAGTGGTGGTATATTTTTGAAAATGCTTTTAACTTATTGAAGTACAGGTCTACTCCATTTTTCCTAAACTAAAATTAAAAAAGACTTAAAACTGGAACAAATTAGGAATATTGGATAAACTGTAAACTTCAAATAGAGTTCAAAAGTCTTTGGGGGGAGTGGTGTTGAGAAATAACAGAGTAGATTCTTTTGACTTCTATTTCACAATTGGGCACAGATACATTTTTTCCACAAAAGTGATAGATTGTAGTTGTTAAATCAATATTAACTATGGAATTGTTAGTGGACAGGATATTTGAAAGGTTATACATTTCCTGTGAGAATTAGAAATATTTCTAAAAGAAACCCAAACACTCCCAAAGTCAGGATGTCACTTTTAAAAAATTAAAGACTTTAATAAACAGGGACTTTTCACATGCACCACAGTGAACAGAGTGGACATAAGGACACATAGTGAACACAGTGAACATGAAGATATGTGATTGGCTGGAATGCCCATTTACTGACCTCTCATCATTTTTTCTGTACTTCCCTAACTCAGGTTATACCTTGTTTTCAGAGGATTTCAGGTATTAGGAGTAGCTTCTCCCATTTAAAATTCCTACTTAGAGCTCTGCTAGCATGCTCACTGTATTGCTTTCTTACAATGTATTCTCAGAGTTGAAAAAATAAATAAAGAGTACTTTGTAGTGGAAGGAATCATTTCAAGAGAAAGAATGCATTTGGCTTCATCAGTTTGATGGAATCACTTTAGTGATCCCCCAATACATCTTATCTTGTAATACCTGTTCCCTCCTTCTTCCATCATAATAATTTTCTTTTTTTCCTTTTTAAAAATATTTGGCAGTTTGCAGTGAGATATGTGCAAGTACCTAAGTTCTTAACTGGGAGTGTTTTAAGTGAGGATGTTCTGGGGCAGCTTCCAGAAAGCTTCCTTAAGAGTCAGCTGGCCTAGGCACTTTGCCCTTTTTCCTTTGTCTCTCTCTTTCCATGTGATGCCTGCATAACTACCAGCTTGGACCATGGGGAGGAAGTACACACCCTGGAGATGATAAAGGTACAAGTGGGAAGGAACCCTAAGTTCCTGAAGACTTTTTTGAATAGAGCTACCATACTAGTTTCAGACTATCAAGCCCATAGCCTGAGAGAAATACATTTCTATCTCACTTAAGCCAATGCCTTTTTTGCAGAGGAGTCAGGAGGTTGGAGTGGCGGGAGGAGGACAGGCATTTCTTTCTCCAACTGAACATAATTCTAATCAATAAGCAGCACCACCATCAGATTTTTCTATCAGTACTTGGTTTCACGACTATATTTAGCCTTTAGCTTGGGGTTCCCATTCTAGGCCAAATGCCATTTAAAATATATCAAGAAATTATAGAACTTACCATATGTAAACAATTTGGTACATAAGATAGCAAATTGATCTTTATGAAAATAAAAGTGATTCGATAGGCAGTCATCTGTATTCTTCACGCCAAGACAGCAGCCTGAGGAAAGTGGCTTTGGGGCTTTATGAAAAAAATACATTTAGATTTAAATCTTCAACTCCTCATCCCCTCTCCCCCTGTTCTTCCTATCAACTAAAAAGACATGAAAATCATGTTAACCTTGCTAATAAGTGTGGCATTTACCAGAATGCTTTCTCCCTTCATTTTTACCTATATTAACCTTGTCTAAGGAGGATGACAAATATTAAAATCAGCATTCAGAACTTCTCACCTGGCACAAAATTGCTGCTCTCAGGCTGAAGTGTAGAGCTGTTTTTGGCAAAAATGTGTAGTGTTTATTGTTGTATATAAGTTATATGCATCCTTCCAAGTAATGTCCTTTAGAATCGAATGACCTTTATTGATTCTCTTGTGTCACTTGCTAGTACGCCTAAGCTGAATTCCAAAGGCCATGCAATAATTTTTAAAAAGCAATGAACGATAGAAGCATAGCCTAAAATCCAATACCAAATGTGAATCATCTTTTTCACGGATTCAATTTAGGTCTCATTTTCTCAGAAAGCATGTTCCATAGGAAAACATTTTCTTCAAGACGGAGGCCCGGTAGGACATTTTATAGAGAGCTGGTGTCAGATTCTCTACAGAGCTTGATTTTTGAACCAGAGCAAAGTAGCCCCCACTAGGTTCACAAACACCCCACCATTTCCCCTGAGGCATATCTGGCTGAGAGTCAGCTGCTGCTGACACTGTGTGCTGGGGTCTGGTCCCGTGGCTCCTGGGATGAAACAAGCAGGTGAGATCGATGTGAAAGAGCAACCGTTGGGTGGAAGCACAGGGCGAGGTTGTCCTTTTCATATTTTTCTATGAAGCATTTCTGTGAACTAAGGAACAAAAACCAAAAAACATAGATTGGGTAGGATATTACAGCAAGGAGTATTGATGATGTTAGAGTTGATTTTTCCTTTCATTTTTTATTTTAAATTTGACACTGTCTGCTTAGGAATTTGTAAAATGACTCTCTCTGAACAAACCTGAGTAGATGCGCTGAACAGTTAAAGGAAATATGGGTGAAATAATGTCCCAGCTTTTACTAGGATGTTTAAGTAGTTTTCAACAGGGAAATGAATCTATCATTGAGATACATCTTTCTCTGTGCTGTTGCGTTTTCTGAAGAAAATGTGTAATTTATAGCAAGTTTTAATGACTATTTTCAGTGATCTACTTTTCAGAAGGATTATGGTTTAGGTAAAAGGGAAAGATCCTACTTAATCTTTTTCTAATGTATCCTGTGCTCTCCTGGGGTGTTCTTATAAGATCTGAGATACAATTTCATTCATTTTCAAAACAGATTGAAAAACTGTCTCTTGCCAGCCAATGCGTCCTGTTACCATATCGGAGAAAGTCTGCTAGAGACTACAAGCTATTTTTCAATCTACTCCCGATTTGATGACCATATTTCTTTGAAGGAAAATTATTTTGAGGGAGAATTCATGGAATATCTGAAGAAAAATTAAGGAAGAGTAGGCCACGATTGAGAATGAGATGAGTAAACTATAGAATAACAGGATTTTGGTTTTTCTCAAAAGAAGAAAACTCACAATAGTTACCTTTTCCTTCCCTAACTTTGCCAGTTCTCCTCCACTTTTCCTTCAAATCCCTTACCTTTCAGTTCTGAACACACACGTTCCTTCAGGCCAGTGCTCAATTCCCTTACCTGTTTTGACAAGAAATGCATACTGCAGTCACACGCCAGAGGCCATGGTTATACATAAAGTCCCAGGTCAATAAAGATCACTTACATTTCTTATGAGCCTTTTCATCTTCCTTTCCTCCTGTGTGGGCAAGGCCAGCTGAAAGGGAAAGATAGAAATGTCAAGGGGCCTGGCTGCCAAAGTCTTAAAGCAACCCCCCACTCCCACCAAATAATTTGATGGCCCTTAAACTTTTGTTACCTTACTTTAGGAAAAATGGCCTTTTCTCTTCTATTTCTCATCAAAAGATATTCCTCTCTCTTTCAAAATAAAGTTAAAGCCTTGACTCTCTTCCTTGATGATATACAGTAAAGTAAGAAAAGATTAGTAGGTTTTCTTTAAAACTGTCCTTTAAAAGGAACAAGGGAAATGATCTACACTGTACTTTAGTTTAACATATTTGTCATATGTCTGTGAGTTCATACATGTTTCTTGAAGGTCATAAAGATGCGGTTTGTAAATTAAATTTAGTTTGGGAAATTTTAGGTACCTTTTCTAATGTAATTATGCATTACCAGTATTTACATGGTCACTTTCTTCCATAAGTGAACATATGCATGACTTGAGATTATGACTGGAAAAATTGACCCCAGTTAGGTGGAGGGTAAAGGTTGCTATCGAACTGGAGAGGCAAAGGGAAATAGAATGTTCAAGAAGATATTCCTTTCAAGGACAATTAGGACATATTGAGTGAGATAAAGATGTAGTAGTCATTAATAAATTAAATATTAAAACAGTTTAAAAATGCAGGTTTGAGTTTTTCACCTGTGAAATAGATATGCATGTGTATAATACTGAATATGTGTGAAACCAATTATAAGCTAGGACTCTGACCTATGGACTTGCAAGTGAAATTTGTCTTAGCAAATTTAATGAATGAAAAATTAAGAAAGCTTAAAATCCCTGCCCATGGTTCCATAATTATAAAAGCTTATAAGCATTAGGATATGAATTAGTATTTTGTCCTCCTTATAATCAGTCTTAATTGAAGAGCTACCTTTAGGCTCCCTAGTTACATAAAAATTAAATCTATAGAATTTGAATAAAATTACACAAGAATAAAACAATGATTGGATAAGTTATTGTTTTCACACACATGGAGAGACTTTTTGGGAACTTCAGTCATTACTTGTGATATTTGCTTAATTTTATGAGGCTTATACTTCAGTAAGTTATTCTGCTTCCATTGTAGTGCCTCATACTCTGCAGAGGACATTTATTACTATACAGGTTACTTATTTGTATTAATTATCTTAGCTTGTCACCTAATACAATGCACCACATTGATTCAGAAAGAGAGGAAGATTTGAGTTGGAAAAAGCTTTCGTTTTCTTAAAGATTCCTTTTCTCATATCATATTTTAGGGGGTTTACCACAAAATGTTTACATTTGATCCTGTGTAACAATTCCTCAAGAATGGATTTAGTCGTGATTTAATAAAAGATGATTCTTCCTCATAGAAGAGTGTTTTAAAATAGTATAACAATTTATTTCCAAAACTTGAAATCATTGACCCTTCAGTGAAAGGAAAATAGGTAGTTTTATGATTAACATGTTCTTGGAAATAATTAAATGCATATTCACTAAGCCTAGGAGTATGGCTCAGAAAATAGCAAGCTGTTTCAAACTTCTTGTCACTTGATTCATCTTCAGACTTTCCCTATAGCGGTGCTTTAAAAATCATGATAGAAAAGCCTATGTATTCATGCCCTATTTCAAGGTGTTTTTGCAGTGCTGGAATCTTTATTCTAAATTGAATTTTATAATTATATTCATAATTGACCTCACTTTGCCATACTTAGTGCTGACTGCTTCCCTTTGAATCAAGACAGATTAAAAATAGACACATTTTGTTTAAGAGTACAAAGGGTCATGCTTAATTTCAAACCACAAGCTGTCAAAAGCCTAGTATTCTCCTAGCCCAGTCATTTTATACTTGATAAGTAAACCCACTTGAGGAATGTTTATATGCCCTGATGCTTTTGGACAAGTTCACTGACAGAACACATTCTTTGAAGAAATATATCACAACTGTTTATCTCCCTGAGTGTTACCCTAAACCCTGTCAGTGCTAATGATATCAGGACATGGATTAAATAAATCCTTTTGAGAGGGACTATGGGTATTTCTGCATTCAAATCACAAATATAGGCATTTTGGCTGTGAAAGCAGGCAACAGATATTTCAACGTGTACAGCATTCTGTGCATATGAAAAGCTTTAATAGAGAAGTGCTCCAGAGATACACTGCTGTCACTCTTGGGTTTAACATACAACGGCTGCTTTCCATAAACAGGACAGAAAAAAAAAAAAGAAAGAAAGGTACACTTCTGCACAGATTACATGTGTACATCACAGTTCTGTCACAGTAAAGTAGAAAAAAATAATACTTATATGTAAAGTGGTGAATATAGAATATAGAGGTGTAATGCTGGTTTCCGAAGTGATAGTAGTGACTGCAAACTGTGGGTCCCTCCCATCTTCCTTTTTCTCACAACATACATACTGGTTTTACTTTTCTATTAATGGAGTCAAGAGATTAAAATCTGTACGAAGCATCCTGTGACTTCTGAGACTAAATTTATTATCTTTATTTTCAGCACAATGGCATCCTTTACCTTTCTTTCAGTGAAAATTATTTTACAAGAAACTGCCATTTTTCAACATTGTTTTTCTGTATGCAAGTCATAATTTATTTTAAAACAATTCCAAATAAATATTTTGCAACAAAAGATCATGTCTTAAAAATCATTTACATGTATTTTGTATCAAGTCTTTTGTGATAGTGATTCTTAGGTTAAGACCTATTTAGTTTTAATTTATTTTAAATAATTTTTAATTAATTTAATTAGCAGAAATGATTATTGTATGTTCATAGGTGGCAATATAGCATCAAAACATTATGTTTAATGTGTAGATTAAATCTGAGAAGTAATTGGAAGTGTTTTACTCCTAAACAACAAATAAACTTGCTTTTATTTCTAATAGCTTTTAATATGAAGATATCTTCTGACCTTTTTGCTTTTTTTTTTCAATTAAATATGACACATAGAACAAATTCTTACAGTTGTTATTTATACTCTGGAATAAGTTGATTTATTGCACTAGAAACCCTTTTTTAAAATCCATAGAAAATATGTATTTACCTAACTATTTTCTAGGTCACCACACACTTACTTGTGTTTTAATCTAAATGAATAAATTTGTTGGTTTTTTTTTTTTTTTTCTTTTCTAACTACAAAGTCAGGTATTCTATTGCTGATTTATTATTGACTTTTCAGAGAAACATTTTAAAAAATTATTTTTATTGCCTATTTAAATTATTGTGAAAAATACATTTTTTTTAAGTCCAGGAAAAAGTGTAACATCCTAATAATTTGAGAATTAATCTCACAATTCAGTGATATTGTAAAACTTGAAATTATTCAGCTGCTGACAGCAATTTTGTTAGTTGTGAAGTTTTAATCAGAAAACAACTGAATGAAAAAATCCAAAATCAAATAATGGAAATAATGATGCTTCTCTTTAAACTTCTTTTTTATGTCTGATCTTCTTAAACATAATATGAATGAAGCCCTTCCTTATGTACTATTTCATAACTTCCACTAAGTAAAAGACCTAGATACTTTTAGAATCAATTAACCCTTTATATATAATATTATGAATAATCTTTAAGGATGAAATGATCCTGCAGAAAAGTTGAAGAGTGGTTCAATGTAAAATATTTCAAAAAATGTATTTTAGATGTGTAAGTAAAACAGGTACATGACATTATAATTGCAACTGTAATGTACTATTGTCGACCTCTTCTTAACAGTTTCTATCAGCATTTATAAAATGGACCGAAAAAATTCACTACAGACAACTGCCTAACAGCCTATTAAACCAGAGCTGCTCCATTACTGTAACTGACTCTGACATGGCACAGACTGTGCTGGGCTTCAGTGGAAAAAGGAATTTCAAAAACAAACAGTATTATTTATTTATTTATTTTTTATTTTTTGGTATTCATGCTATTCAGAACTAAGTTCTGAACAGACGAAAAGAAACTTTAACAAAAAGCAGATTTCTTTCTGATTGCCAGCTTCAGCCCAGACCATGTTAGCTTCAAATAGACAGTAGAGTTGATAAACTACAGTTTAAAAGGTCGGTGTGGGACCACTTGCTGAGGGCTATGTTTTTTATCCTATAGACTATCCAAACCCCACTAGAGTTTAAATGTTTCATTTTAGAAGAAATAAAAATTCTGTGTTATTAAATTGAAAGTAAATCAATGAAAAACATTTAGAAGAAAAAAGTAACTAAAGTGTATCAGTATATATTTCTTTTATTAGAAATTAATATCTTCGGCTTCACTTGTTTTTATCTTAACAGACACCTGTAATATGCCCTTTTACTCTAATATCCAGTATACTTATTTTTATGTATTGTTATTTATTTGTATTTATAATATGTATATATAAATGACCACTACATGCAAACATAAAATAATAAACAGTACTGTATATATAGACACACATATTTGTTATTACATATCATTTAACTCTGGTTTGGTTCTAACTTAAATTCTAGGCATTACCACAAGTTTCTAATAGTCTATTTCTGTTCTACTTATTGCATTTGATGCCATTCTCAGGAAGGATCTTTAAAGATTATTTTAAATACTGGCTTCTATCTTAAGTAATTCATTTCACGGAGTATAGCATAATGAAAGTAAACCTTTAAAAGTAACTCTTTTACTAAATTTTTTTAAAGAATTCAGTTTTCATTAATTAAATCCAGAATTTAATATGTAATTATTATTATTTAGTATGTTAAAATATTTGTTATCGTTATTTTTTCTCACTGAAATTTTGAAAAGATCACATTTTATTGAATTCAAATGAAATATAAAAGCAAAGAATAATTTTGTATTTTTTAATGTCTATATAGTTGATATTATTTTTATTGAATGCTCTTTTAACACTCATTTTGTATTTTCATTTATTTATTATGATAAGATAGTCACCAATACTGATTTTCATACAGGATTTATTTTTTTAAAATCCTAAATAAATATGGTAGTATTGGTATATTTACCATGAAATCAGATAAGAAATAAGATTAGTTGGCTACACTAGCAAGTCTAAATGATTCCTGATAAACCTTCTCAAATGACTAGCAAGTATAAAATATCCTGATGTACTTCCAAAAGTCACAACACAAGCTAAAATTTGATTAACTTTCTCTGAAATTCTACACTCAGAGTTTTATTTACAACAAACCAAACCAAACAAACAAACTCTCACTGTTTTCACTGCATCCTTGATATTTTCAATTTATCTCTGAATAAGTCTTCGAGTCTTCTAATATTTGTTATTTCGGTTTAATCCAGGATAAATCTATGAGACAGAAGGACTTGATTCATAAATATGATGACTTAATGTGCAAATGTTCACACTTACAGATTTCTGAATAGATGACATGTTTATTGTGTCTGGAACAAAAATGTTCTAAATTAGAGTATTATAATAATAAATAATCTCCTGCTCTCTTTTTCAAAAAGTAAGCATTGGTTATAGATGTGTCAATGAAGCTTTCTAATCACAGAAAAGCTGCTTAAACATAACCAATTTTCTTCCACTTCTGATACATTATTGTAGCTTCAAGATGGACAATACATATAAAATACTACTGAGATAATTAACCAAAAATATTTTATGGTACCAAGTCTGTTTACTTTTGGCGATTTGGATTTTATCTTCCATGTGGCATCTGCTTGTTAGGGGACCAACTCTTCTTGAGTAGGCTTCTGTGCAATTTGGCAGATTTTAAACTGTCCAAATAAAAATATTCCAGAACAAATGCGAGAGAACTTCTTACCCTTAATTGTGAATTAGTATCGTTGTTACACAATAGAATTAAGATTTCCCTTTCTTAATTTAAAGTTCTATCCTTTTGCTATCTCTGCAATTTATAATCATTGTTTTCCGTGTCAATATTAGTATATGATGAACTATTCTGAAAGTAGTTATGCATCCATGAATTACTTTCTCAGAATGTGTTGTTCATATTATATAAAGCAACTCAAGATCATAGATTTTTTTAAATTTTCATGTCACAATGTCTTGAATTTTTCAAGACTTTGACTTAGATTCTAACTTAACAATTGCCATAGGTTACAGGTAACATAAGAATCTGAGATGGAAAAAGTCTTGACATAACAGTACATTTCTGCATTTATGTTAATGATTACTCATGGAAATCATATAAGGATATTTAAATGAATGCAGCCAGTGCATTTGAGTGTCATATCATCCATTGTAATGAATATGCATTGATTCAAAGGTTTGAACAATCACATTATTCCCTTTCCCTCACTTTTCATGTGAAAAGCAATGAAACTATATGAAACTAACATTAACGCAATGTCATGACTGAGTATTTAAACGAAAATAAGTCAGGAAAATCATTTTCTCATTTGTCTAGTGCTATAGCTTGGCAACATAGTATGTATCTTGAAGAATAAAACCGCCAAAAAAACATAAGATATTCCTAAATAAAACAACCATTCATTTTATTTTCCTTGCTAAACATTTTTAAAGAGGAAAAAAAAAGTAATCTCAAATCATTGACAAGCTAATATTAACAGTGAGCAAACCAAATGAAAAGTCCTTAAATTATTCTAGTCAATTCAATAAAACTTTGCCCAAGGCATGTAAAAATATGGATGGTTGAAAACTAAGATAATAAGCCACATGGGCAAGGAGAAAATAATTGTATTCTGATGACCCACCTGGTCTCTCAAAGTGAACTATTTGTATTTGATATTTAGCAAAGATTGCTAGGAATTTTCCCATGACCATTCAATATTTCTAAACTGAGTCCATACTTACTCAAAGTTAGCACAATGAATGACACAAAGAATGGAAACATTCTCAAATTTTTCTGTTTAGCTAATTATCCCCCTTCTTCTTCGACATAATTCAGAGTGACACCAAATAATCCCAGTTCCTCATAAGTAGATATTTCTCTTTGTAACTTGAATTTCTTCAGAAAAGAAAAAAAGGAATAAATTCTAATTTTTGTGACCTTAGGTGAACATTTTATCTCAAATTATATTTGATTACTTTCTCTTCCTAGATAAATTTAATGCCCAGGAAACCATTGTATGAGAAAGATTGAAATCAGAATATTGAACAACTTTGATTCTAGTGAAGTTACAGTAATGATGCACTGTGAAAAGTGGCAGTATAAATAAACCCTGGGGACTCAGAAAGACTGTCTTGAACTTAACCCAACACAATTTTGCTATACTCTTACAGATAAGTTTTTCTGTATACAGATAGCCAAGGCAGGAGTATGTGACAAAAGTAATGGAGATAGAAACATTTGATCATAGTATTTTGAGAAAATAGAAAAGGGGTTATTGAGGATTTGAAATAAGAAAAGATAGGTGAAATGGATGAAGTAGGATAAGGTCAGTACATACTCTTAACACATGGGTTCTATGATCAAAAAGTCTCTGTATTAAAAGTTATTTCATTTCTCTTAGGGAATAGCAATATGTAGTACATTTTAGGTCCTGAGAACTTTTTCAGTAATGTAATACAGTTAACTTTATTTAATTATTGTATTCCACATTGCTTGTATTCCACATTGTATTCCACATTGCTTTATTTAAGAAACAGCTAATACTGTATTAGGATATTTTATTGTCCAGAATATATTTTGGAAAAAAAAATCATAAAATTAAGAGTACAATTACCATTATTGGCAAACTACGTAAGTCAGAATGGTTGAACTATAGAATGATTAGAACAAGAATTGTGGGAGAAGAGCCTAGAGAAGTTAGTTCAATAAAAGGTCTTGAATATCATTGCTAATGCTTTCATACATTATCCATAGACTGTGAGGCTATAAGAAGTTGTTAAGGGATTTTTAACATGCATCTGATATGATCATATCTACATTTTAGAAATATCCCTGAAATGAGTATTTAGAATATAACTGGGAGAACAGAAATTAGAATTGATAACACTGAAGCTAGAGAAAACAGTAAAAAAAAACACTGCAAAAAGAAGAGAAAAATAAAAGCCTAAAATGTTGCTATGGAGATGAGGCTAAAATGAGACAAATAGAATTAGGAGATAGTAAAGGAATAGAATTAATAGGATTAGGTGGCCAAATTGAATGTAGAAGTTGAGTGAAATTTAGAAATCTGTGATAAATCCCAAATCATCACAGAAAAGTCAGGTGGAATGGCAGCCTAGAGAACCAGGGGAGAGTGGTGGTGAATTTTTTAAATTGTTTTTGTGATGACTTTATAACCTAAGTCTTCTTGACTGAAACTTCTTGACCAAAGACATTGGAAAACTTGATAGACAAGTTAAGGTCTCTAGTGCATTGTTAGGTAAAGATTATAATAGAGGAGCATACTGCATCCCAGTTGTGGCTTAGTAAGAGAATTCAAACTCTTTCTAGTTCCACTATGGGAATGAATGAGAGTTTCTTTCATGATACAGACTTGTGCCCAACTCTCTAGTTTTATTTGTGAAGTTGGTCTCCTAGGTGGATTATTCATGTGAGAAAGTGTTGAAACATGAAGCTTGATAAAATCTCTGAGTATGGATAGATTTTATTACACATTGAGAAGTTAATGTTAAGTAAGTTGACTTCTAAGGATTGGTGCTTTTTACTAGACCAAAAGGAATGAAAAAGCTGGACACTGACTTGGGTACTATGAAGCTTCCTTGCACTGGTTTCAGAGAAAATGTTAATAAAACATTTTTAAACTTTAAACAAATATCCATATATTTATATCTATGTCTGTAAATCTGGATGAAAACATGATCTGCAAGTAATAGCTGGTACAAATTACTCTTTTATACATATAGGGCCTAATGATATGTACATATAAGAATAACAGAAAATAAAGATAAACACACTGATTAAAAGAAAAGAAAAAGTGTTCACCTTGTCCATGAAATAGTGTTTTGCATTACTAAGAACAGTTTCCTGGCTTATACTTCTTATACTTGAGAAATAACAAGGCTTTCATGTCATAAATAGAAAATAACTGAGAAATTCAAAACTTAATTACTCATTGTGGTTTTAATTTGCTTACTTACATTGGCATAAAAGCTTTGAAGCATATTGCATTCAAAAGAATACTATTGTATTAGTTTCCTAAGGCTGCCATAACAAAGTACTATTAACTTAGTGGCTTAAAAGAACAAAAATTTATTTTTTTATAGTTCTGGAGTTAGAAGTACAAAATTAAATTATTGGCAGGGTCATGATCTCTGTGAAGGCTCTAGAGAAGAGTTGTTCCTTGTCTCTTCCTAACTTCTTGGAGTTTCTTGAATTTTAGACACATTACCCCACCTCTTCCTCCATGGTTACATAACATTATTTCTGTGTGTATCTGTGTCAAAGTACAAAGTTCCCTCTTATAAAGACACCAATCACTAGATTAGGGCCCACACTAATCTAGGATGACCTCATTTTAACTTGATTACATATGTAAAAAAAACTATTTCCAAATAAGGTCACATTCACCGACACCAGGGGTTAAAACTTCAATGTGTTTTTGGAGAGGACCCAACACAATTCGATCTACAACAATCATAATGCTTTAAGAATTTTTCAATCTAATAATTAGCCAAGAAATGGTGGACATCACAATTAGGTTGAATATGTTATCTGAATAGCAAATTGGTTCAAATGCATTTACATCACAGTTCTTTGGAAATTCAGGTGGATAACTTTTTTAACTGAAATTCTTATTAGATAATTTTAGGTTAATATTTTTGAATCTTTATAAATATTAAAGTTATTAAAAAAATAATGCAGAGAGGTCTGGTATATACTTTATGCAGTTTCCCCCAGGGGCAGCGTCCTGCAAACTATCACAGCCAGGATATTGACATTCATATAATCCACTAATCTTATTCAGATTTCCCTAGTTTTATTTGTACTCTCGTGTGTCTACTTAGTTCTACACAATTTTATAACATGGGTCTGTTTGTGTATCTATCACCGTAGTCAAGATACAGAACAGTTCTATCACCACAAGTATCCTTTATGTTACCCTTTTATGATCATACCCTTTCTTTTCTGTTCCCACTTCACCCCTAACCCCTGGCAATTAATTAATCAGTTCTCCATTTCTAAAATGTCATTTTAAGAATTTATGTAAGTGGAATATATAGTATGGAACTTTTTGAGACTGGCTTTTTTTTTTTTTTTTTTTTTTTCCGGTACGCGGGGCTTTCACTGTTGTGGCCTCTCCCGTTGCGGAGCATAGGCTCCGGACGTGCAGGCCCAGTGGCCATGGCTCACGGGCCCAGCCGCTCCGCGGCATGTGGGATCTTCCCAGACCGGGGCACGAACCTGTGTCCCCCTACATCGGCAGGACTCCCAACCACTGCGCCACCAGGGAAGCCCGAGACTGGCTTTTTTACTCAGCATAATTCCCTACAGATTCATCCAAGTTGTTGCTTATTACCAATAGTTCATTCATTTTTATTGCTGAGAAGCATTCCATGGTACACATGCATCAGTTCATTTAACCATTCCAGTGGTTCTATTTCTAAGAGTAGAATTTTATTTTAATTACTGTTTAGATAGAAATAACTTTCCTGAGTTCATTCCAAATATTTCCAGCTTTCTTTTCCAAAGCTCTTAGGTCATTTTGTTTTAGAGTTTTGTGTAAGAGTTTTGTATTAGTTTTGTATTGGTACTCAGGAATTTTTGTGATGAATTTTAGTGAGGACAATTTGTAGATTGTTAATCCATAGAAGATGGAGGAGCAGACCTTTGTATATTGATCATTCAGTTCCCTTCTCCTTCCCTCTTCCCATTCTTCCAATGAATTATTAAGTGTCAGGTGTACAATGTTAAACCTTCTTTCCCCCCTTAAAATCCAAGATAGGGGATATGTGTTTATACAAAAGATGTTTATAGTATTTGTTATATGTATGAGAACAGAGTATATTAGTTAATATAATATGAAAAATTACCCCTTTATGTAGAACTTTAAAAAATGATAATCATCTTAATCAGCGTTTTACCAAATGCCAAAAAAAGTGGAGCTTACATAATTAAAATCAGGAAAATAACCAAGTTGTTTTGTCAAAAATGATTCTCCAATGCCAACTTGTTACATCTTGTTCTTTTCTCTCTTTCACATTATTTTTGGCATCAAACCTGATCTTCTCTTTAAAGGAAGATAAAAGAGGAAGTTATAATTTATTGAGTTGATTCTGTGTCAGGGACTTTACCTTCACTGTTATCCCAGTTGGCCTTCACAAAATCTCTATAAGAAAATAATTCTGTGTTTATTTTTACAGATGTTAAAATGTAAGTTCAGAACAGGTATAGAACATAAATATGATTAAGACTCCAGATTTTGAAGTTACACATATCTGGATTCAAACTTAGTTGTGCTACTACTACTGATTATTAGAAGATATGCAAGTTACATAAACCCTCTTGAACTCCAATTTTCTCATATGTATTGCAGGGCTAAGAAAACCTATCTATCAAATTTTTCATAAATAAGTTAATCAATGTATATAAAGTATACTCAAGATATTGCCTGGAGTGAGCTCAGTTTCTGGAAAATAAAATAATTATTTTAAAACATTAATATTTTAAATTAAATTAAAATTGACTAATAATATTTAAGAGATAATAGCTGGAAATTACAGAGAACTTCAAACGTAGGTGTAGATGTCAATTAGACCGAGCTAGGTTTTTTTTCTGTAACAAATCACTCTATATCTTTAATTTGCCACTTATACTTGATAAATGGAGATAAAATGTGCTCATATAAAATAATTCATTCTTTTATTTAAATATATAATATACACCTAGTTACAGCAACTAGTATAAGAATGTACATAAAATAAGAAATCTATTCAGACCACACAGGCTGTGCTTGATTACTGTACCTCAAAGGACTTAAATAGAAGATATAAATTCTTGATTGGCAAATGTGTTGATAATGAGGAATAGAAGATGACGCATGAGGGGCTGGCAGTTAATAGCAGAGATTTTCTCTTGCTGGCTGAATGTTTTAGGTTCCAGCACACAATCACTAACAAATGCAGAAAGGCCCTGAGGATACAACTAAGACCACTCTCAACTGTCCTTCTAACCACAAGAAATTATTCAGTGATTACTTCTAGCCTTTCACTTTAGATATATTTTTAATCGTTCCCAAAATTGTATGAAATATTAATATCCCAAGTATAAGGGAGAAGAACCTTACTCAGAGAAGTTAAGCAACTTATTCAAGATGTGAAATGAGTAGCAATTTGAATTTGAAGTTCTCACATTATGTTAACTTACATGACAAAAAGGATTTTGCACATGTGATTAGGCTAAGGATCTTGAGATGGACAGTTATTATTCTGGTAGGCATAATGTAGGACACAAGTGTCCTTATAAGAGTAAAGGGAAAAGGTCAGAGAGAAGGCAGGGTGTGGCAATAGAAGCAGAGGTTGTAATGATAAGCTTTGCAAATCATAGAAAGGGTCTTGAGATATGAATCGCAGTTGACCCCTGGAAGCTGGAAACAGATTCTCTTCTGAGTTCCCACAGAAGGAACTCAACTTTTCTGACACCTAGATTTTAGCCCTTACTTTGCCCTCCATATATAATACCTTGGTTTTGTTTTAAGCCACTAGGCTTGTTGTAATTTATTATATTAATAATAGGAAACAGGCTCGGACCTTCAAGATGGTGGAGTGAGACTTGGAGATCACTTTCCTCCCCACAAATACATCAGAAATACATCTACATGTGTAACAACTCCTACAGAACACCTACTGAACACTGACAGAAGACCTCAGACCTCCCAAAAGGCAAGAAACTCCCCACGTACCCAGGTAGAGCAAAAGAAAAAAACAGAGACAAAAGAATAGGAAAAGGACCTGAAACAGTGGGAGGGAGCAGTGAAGGAGGAAAGGTTTCCACACATAGAAGCCCCTTCATGGGCGGAGACTGCGGGTGGTGGAGGGGGGAGCTTCAGGGCTGCTGAGGAGAGCAAAGCAACAGGGGTGCAGAGGGCAAAGCAGAGAGATTCCCGCACAGAGGACCGGTGCTGACCGGCACTCACCAGCCCGAAAGGCTTGTCTGCTCACCTGCCGGGGCGGGCGGGGCTGGGAGCTGAGGCTCAGGTTTCGGAGGTCAGATCTCAGGGAGAGGACTGGGGTTGGCTGCGTGAACACAGCCTGAAGGGGGCTAGTGCGCCACAGCTAGCCAGGAGGGAGTCCGGGAGAAAGTTTGGACCTGCCGAAGACGCAAGAGACCATTGTTTCCAGGTGCACGAGGAGAGGGGATTCAGTGCACCATCTAAATGAGCTCCAGAGAAGGGTGCGAGCCACAGCTGTCAGCACGGACCCCAGAGACGGGCATGAGATGCTAAGATTGCTGCTGCCGCCACCAAGAAGCCAGTGTGCGAGCACAGGCCACTGTCCACACCTCCCCTCCCAGGAACCTGTGCAGCCCGCCACTGCCAGGGTCCTGTGATCCACGGACAACTTCCCCGGGGAGAACGCATGGCACACCTCAGGCTGGTGCAATGTCACGCTGGCCTCTGCCGCTGCAGGCTCACCCCGCATCCATACCCCTCCCTCCCCTCAGCCTGAGTGAGCCAGAGCCCCCGAATCAGCTGCTACTTTAACCCCATCCTGTCTGGGCGAAGAACAGACGCCCTCAGGTGACCTACACGCAGAGGCGGGTCCAAATCCATAGCTGAACCCCGGGAGCTGTGCGAACAAAGAAGAGAAAAGGAAATCTCTCCCAGCAGCCTCAGGAGCAGCGGATTAAATCGCCACAGTCAACTTGATGTACCCAGCATCTCTGGAATACTTGAGTAGACAATGAATCATCCCAAATATGAGGCGGTGGACTTAGGGAGCAACTATATATATATATATATATATATATATATATATGTTTTTTGTTTGTTTGTTTGTTTCCTTTTTCTCTTTTTGTGAGTGTGTATGTGTATGCTTCTTTATGTGATTTTGTCTCTATAGCTCTACTTTACCATTTGTCCTATGATTCTGTTTGTTTTTTTGTTTGTTTTTCAGTATAGTTTTTAGCACTTTTTACCACGGTAGATTTGTCTCTTGATTTGTCTCCTGCCTAGACAGGAAAAACAAGAGAAGCAAAAGACCTACAGTTACAAACACAAAACAATTAAGAAAATGGTAATAGGAACATACATATCAATAATTACCTTAAATATAAATGGATTAAATGCTCCTACCAAAAGACGTAGACAGGCTGAATGGATACAAAAACAAGACCCATATATATGCTGTCTACAAGAGACCAACTTCAAACCTAGGGACACATACAGACTGAAAATGAGGGGATAGAAACAGATATTCCATGAAAATGGAAATCAAAAGAAAGCTAGAGTAGTAATTCTCATATGAGACAAATAGACTTTAAAATAAAGACTATTACAAGAGACAAAGAAGGACACTACATAACGATCAAGGGATGAATCCAAGAAGAAGATATAGCAATTGTAAATGTTTATGCATCCAACATAGGAGCACCTCAATACATAAGACAAACACTAACAGCCATAAAAGCGGAAATCAGCGGTAACACAATCATAGAAGGGGACTTTAACACCCCACTTTCACCAATGGACAGATCATCCAAAGGAAAAAAAATAAAGAAACACAAGCTTTAAATGGCACCTTACACAAGATGGACTTAATTGATATTTATAGGACATTCCATGCAAAAACAACAGAATACACTGTCTTCTCAAGTGCTCATGGAACATTCTTCAGGATAGATCATATCTTGGGTCACAAATTAAGACTTGGTAAATTTAAGAAAATTGAAATCATATCAAGTATCTTTTCCAAGCACAATGCTATGAGACAATATATCAATTACAGGAAAATATCTTTAAAAAGTACAAATACATGGAGGCTAAACAATACACTACTTAATAACCAAGAGATCACTAAAGAAATCAAAGAGGAAATCAAAAAATACCTAGCAACAAATGACAGTGAAAACACGACAGCCCAAAACCTATGGGATGTAGCAAAAGCAGTTCTAAGAGATAAGTTTATGAAAACAATCCTATGTCAAGAAACAAGAAACATCTCAAATAAACAACTTAACCTTGCACCTAAAACAACTAGAGAAAGAAGAACAACCCCCCCCCCCAAAGTTAGCAGAAGGCAAGAAATCATAAAGATCAGATCAGAAATAAATGAAAAAGAAATGAACGAAATGAAAGCAAAGATCCATAAAACTAATAGCTGGTTCTTTGAGAAGATAAACAAAATTGATAGAACATTAGCCAGACTCATCAAGAAAAAAAGGGAGAAGACTCAACTCAGTAGAATTAGAAATGAAAAAGGAGAAGTAACAACTGACACTGCAGAAATACAAAGGATCATTAGAGATTACTACAAGCAACTATATACCAATAAAATGGACAACCTGGAAGAAATGGACATTCCTAGAAAATCACAATCTTCTGAGACTGAACTAGGAAGAAATAGAAAATATAAACAGACCAATGACAAAGACTGAAATTGAAACTGTGATTAAATATCTTCCAACAAACAAAATCCCAGGACCAGATGGCTTCACAGGCGAATTCTATCAAATATTTAGAGAAGAGCTAACACCTATTCTTCTCAGACTCTTCCAAAATATATCAGAGGAAGCAACACTCCCAAACTCATTCTATGAGGTCACCATCACCCTGATACCAAAACCAGACAAAGATGTCACAAAGAAAGAAAACTACAGGACAATATCACTGATGAACATAGATGCAAAACTCCTCAACACAATACTAGCAAACAGAATCCAACAGCACATTAAAAGGATCATACACCATAAGCAAGTGGGGTTTATCCCAGGAATGCAAGGATTCTTCAGTATACTCAAATCTGTCAATGTGATAAACCATATTAAGAAATTGAAGGAGAAAAACCATATGATCATCTCAATAGATGCAGAAAAAGCTTTTGACAAAATTCAGCACCCGATTGTGATAAAAACCCTCCAGAACATAGGCATAGAGGGAACTTACCTCAACATAATAAAGGCCATATGTGACAAACCCACCTCCCACATCGTTCTCAATGGTGAAAAATTGAAAACTTTTCCTCTAAGATCAGGAACAAGACAAGGTTTTCCACTCTCACCACTCTTATTCAACATAGTTTTGGAAGTTTTAGCCACAGCAATCAAAGAAGAAAAAGAAATAAAAGGAGCCTAAATCAGATAAGAATAAGCCTGTCACTGTTTGCAGATGACATACTACTGTACATAGAGAATGCTAAAGATGCTACCAGAAAACTACTAGAGGTAATCAATGAATTTGGTAAAGTAGCAGGATACAAAATTAATGCACAGATATCTCTTGCATTTTTATACACTAATGATGAAACATCTGAAAGAGAAATTAAGGAAACACTCCCATTTACCATTGCAACAAAAAGAGTAAAATACCTAGGCATAAACCTACCTAAGGAGACAAAAGACCTCTATACAGAAAACTGTAAGACACTGACGAAAGAAATTAAAGAGGATACAAAAAGATGGAGAGATATACCATGCTCTTGGATTGGAAGAATCACCATTGTGAAAATGAGTATACTACCCAAAGCAATCTACAAATTCAATGCAATCCCTATTAAATTACTAATGGCATTTTTTACAGAACTAGAAAAAAAAATTCACAATTTGTATGGAAACACAAAAGACCTCAAATAGCCAAAGCAATCTTGAGAAAGAAAAACGGAGCTGGAAGAATCAGGTTCCCAGACTTCACACTATACTACAAAGCTACAGAAATCAAGACAGTATGGTACTGGCACAAAAACAGAAATATAGATCAATGGAACAGGATAGAAAGCCCAGAAATAAACCCATGCACATATGGTCAACTTATTTTTGATAAAGGAGGCAAGAGTATACAATGGAGAAAAGACAGCCTCTTCAATAAGTGGTGATGGGAAAACTGGACAGCTACATGTAAAAGAATGAAATAAGAACACTCCCTAACACATACACAATAATAAATTCAAAATGGACTAAAGACTTCAATGTATGGCCAGACACTTTAAACCTCTTAGAGGAAAACATAGGCAGAACACTCTATGACATAAATCACAGCAAGATTCTTTTTGACCCACCTCCTAGAGAAATGGAAATAAAACCAAAAATAAACCAATGGGACCTAATGAAACTTAAAAGTTTTGCACAGCAAAGGAAACCAAAACAAGATCAAAATACAACCCTCAGAATGGGAGAAAATATTTGCAAATGAAGCAACTGACAAAGGATTAATCTCCAAAATTTACAAGCAGCTCATGCAGCTCAATATCAAAAAGAAAAAAAACAACCCATTCCAAAAATGGGCAGAAGACCTAAACAGACATTTCTCCAAAGACGATATACAGATTGCCAACAAACACGTGAAAGAATGCTTAACTTCACTAATATTAGAGAAATGCAAATCAAAACTATAGTGAAGTATCACCTCACACCAGTCAGAATGGCCATCATAAACAAATCTACAAACAGTAAATGCTGGAGAGGGTGTGGAGAAAAGGGAACCCTCCTGCACTGTTGGTGGGAATGTTAATTGGTACAACCACTATGGAGAACAGTATGGAGGTTCCTTAAAAAACTAAAAATAGAACTACCATATGACCCAGCAATCCCACTACTGGGCATATACCCTGAGAAAACCATAATTCAGAAACTCATGTACCACAGTGTTCATTGCAGCTCTATTTATAATAGTCAGGACGTGGAAGCAACCTAAGTGTCCATTATCAGATGAATGGATAGAGAAGATATGGCACATATATACAATGGAACATTACTTAGCCATAAAAAGAAACAATATTGAGTTATTTGTAGTGAGGTGGGTGGACCTAGAGTGTGTCATACAGAGTGAAGTAAGTCAGAAAGAGAAAAACAAATACCATATGCTAACACATATATATGGAATCTAAATATATATATATATATATATATATATATATATATATATATATATATATATATATATATATATATAATTCTGAAGAACCCAGCGGCAGGACAGCAATAAAACCTCAGAGGTACAGAATGGACATGAGGACACGGGGAGGGGGAAGGGTAAGCTCGGACAAAGTGAGAGAGAGTCATGGACATATATACACTACCAAATGTAAAATAGATAGCTAGTGGGAAGCCACCGCATATAACAGGGAGATCAGCTCAGTGCTTTGTGACCACCTAGAGGGGAGGAATAGGGAGGGTGGGAGGGATATGCGAGAGGGAGGAGACATCTTGATGTATGTATATGTAGAGCTGATTCACTTTGTTAGAAAGCAGAGACTAACACACCATTGTGGAGCAATTATACTCCAATAAAGATGTTTTAAAATTAATAATAATAGGAAACTAATACACATAGCTCATCACTATCTTAGTTGATCACTTAAGCCTTAACTGAATGTCCTCCATCCTCAAAGTGGTCCTCATAAATAAAAATGGCGTGTGACAGTGAGGTCTAGATTCAGAAGCATGGTCTTGTGGAGTAAGAAAAAAGTCCTTGTAGATATAATATGAATCTTTACTTGAACCTGGCTTATCTATTTTTTCGTGCCTGTCCCTTCACCAACCGGAAATATTTAGATGTCATGGGAAATAAAAGGATGCTTGATAAAACTAAAAGAAGATTGTAGCTATGAGTCCCACTTCTTCCACGCTTATAACTATTTAAAAAAAAAAACCCTAAATCCTGAAGAATTGACACTTAAAGTATCATCTAGAGATTGGATCAACAGTGAAGAATCTTGTATGAGAAAAGATGACCAAGATTCCCTAGGGGGCACTAGAGACATGTATCAAACCAATATAACCACATAGATTACATTTGTACATCAATACAGAGTTTAATGGACTTTTAAGAGTTTTCATTGTCATTTTACACATATTTTAAAGTTCATTTTAATAAATAACCTTTACAGTGGTATGGTAGTTATTATTTGAACAAAGACACATCATAATTCAGTGACATGTTTAAGTTCACATATCTACTATGTGGTGGAGATGAGATTGAAATTTGGGATTGCTTGATTCCAAAGTCCTTATTCTTAACCACTAATAGGAAAAGAACCTAGCCATTTGACTGTAATGTCTACAGAGACATGTCTTTTTAACGTTCAACAACAAAAATGCCTAGGGTTCTTCTGCACTTCTACAAAAGAAAACCATGAAAAGGGGAAATCTGATAATCAAAGGAAAGTTTCAGTCCATGGCTTTTCAAACTCTCTGATGGGAAGAATCAGGTGTTTGTTTCTTTGTTTTAGTTTCTTTTGTTTTTCCAATTTGTCGCAAGATCAATACTTTGTACAACACTGTAAAATTAAATTACTTTCAAATTTTGGACTGACATCGTTATTGACTTGTTTAAAAAAATATTGATGACTGATACTAGTTCGTAGACCACATTTTACATAGCACTGTTTTAGACACGGTGATCCATATAACGTATTTTCAGAGTGTATTTGTGTAATGCAAATTAACAGGTGTCCCATATGGAAGAACTGTTGTCTGATGTATATTCAAAGACACTCCACTCTGATGCTAAAACCCTTGCAGAAATGTATAGATATTTATAAACTACTCTGGGGAGAAGGAGGAATGATTGCTCAGAATTACACAGAGAAAGTTTTCTAAAACTTCTGTTCGGATTTTTGTCCTACCCTTCAATTATTCTTACTTACAGAAGCAGTTAAAAGAGCCTTGTCTCTCTGTCCATGCCACACTCCCATTATAAATAACCTTTACACCACTTTGCCCCAGTCTTCCCTCTGGTTGACCATACCAGGCCAGTGTTGTACAGCCTAAAAATTTGGCTCATTTCTCTATTCCTCAGTTTCCTAATCTAAAAATAAAGAGGGAGGAGGGCATAATGACTGTGTCTACCTCATAAGAATATCATAAACATTAATATATACTATATTTGGCATAAGACAAATGCTATGTATCTCTTAGGTAATATTATTTTTTCTCATAAAGGGAAGCCCAACTCATTTCCTGTGAAGTATAGTTCATTTTATTTAAAGTGGGTTTTTAAAAAATCTTGTTTCTTTAATCCAATCTTAAAATCTACCTTTTAATTGGAGCTGTTTAGACCAGTTACTTTAATATACTTATTGATATGGTTGAGTTTAAATTACCATATTGCTCTTCTTTTTTACTAATTATCTGTTATTTTATTCCTTTTTGTATACCTTCTTTTTGATTATTTTTATGAATCCCTTTTATCTACTATGCTGGTTTATAAGCCATAACTCTTTCTTATGGTATTTCAGTGGGTTTACAACTTAAACCTGCCATAACATACTTTCAAGTTATATTATAAAATTTAATATATAGTATAAGAGTTCTATGATAGTATACTTCTATTTCTTCCTCCCGAATTTTGTTATTATTGTCATGCATGTTACTTTTTCATATGTTAAAAAACACATAATACATTGTAATTATTTTTGCCTTAAATAACCAATAATTCTCTAAAGATATTATAAATGCTAATAAAAAAACTTTTATGCTTATCTTTATAGTTATCATTCTAAAGTTTTGTCAGTTCAGGTACCTCCATGGTATCCTCTTCCATCTTCTTGATGGACTTCCTTTAGAATTTCTTGTAGCATTGGTCTGCTGGTGATAAATTATTTCAGACATTGTATGTATAAAAACTCTTCATTTTGCTTTAGTTTTTGAAAGATATTATTGCTGGGTATCAAAATGTAGAGTAATACTAATTTTTGTTCAGTACTTTAAAGAGGCTGCTCTGCTATCTTTGGGTTATCATTTTCTGAAGAGAAATCTGTCATTGTTATTTTTATTCCTTTGTACAAAATGTGTCTTTTTCTCTGGCTATTTTTATGACTTTCTTTTTGTTATTGGCATTTTGATTATTCTGTGCCTTAATGTGCTAGGGTTTATTGAGTTTCTTTAATATGTGATTTATAGTGTTCATCAAATTTGGAAAAATTCAGGCATTCTTCTTCAAATAATTTTCTGACCCACCCACTCTCCTTTATGAAATATAATTACACATATATTCAGACATTTAAAGTTATCTCAAAACTCACTAATACATTTTTCATTTATTCATTCCTTTTTCTCTGTATATTTTATTATAAATAGTTTCTGTTGCTGTGTTTTCAAGTTCTCTTTATTTCTTCTGCAATGTCTAATCTGCTGTTATGTAAAGTATTTGTCACAAGACAGGTGCTATGTAACTGCTATGGGTAGGAGATAGAAATTTCAATAATTCTATTGAAATATTATTTCTATCTCAGACACTGTAGTTTTCAACTCTAAAATTTCATCTTGAGTCTCTTTTATATCATCTGTGTCTCCAGGTAGCTTTCTGAACATATGGAATGCAAGTATAATAACTGCTTTAATGCCCTTTTCTGCTAATTTTAATACCTGTGTTTGGGTTTCCATCTACTGATTTATCTCTTCAGTAAATGTTCTATTTTCCTGCTTCTTTTCATGCCTGGAAATGTTGTATGTGTTACTAGACTTTGAGAATTTCACCTTGTTGAGTATTGGGTGTTTTTGAAGTCCTACAAACATTTTGAACTTTGTTTGGCAATGCATTTAAATTGTTTAGAAACTTTTGATCCTTCAAGGCTTGCTTTTAATCTTTGTTATACAAAGACAGAGCAGCATTTAGTCTAGGTATAACTTGTCTCACTATTGAGGCAAAACCATTTTGATTATTCTGCATAATGTTCCTTTGTCAATTAAGAAGTTTTCCATTCTGCCTGTTATAACCAGCCATCTCACATACTGTGAGAATTCAGAAGATTGTTCGCTCTAAACCTTTCCATTGTTTATTCAGGGTTTGGGGTATTTTTCCTCTCACAGATATGCTGACCAGTATACAAAGCTTAAGACATGAGAGATTTTCTCTGCTGTCTCTGAAGTTCTTTCTCTGAAGAGTTCTTTCCTCTCTGGTACCCTACTCTGGAAACTCTAGCTCCTTGTCTTCCCTGAATAACAATTTTCTTCATCTCAGAGAAAGTATTTAGTTCCCTAGGTCCCCCTCCCTGAGCCACAGACAGGAAACTCTCTCCAGCTGGAAAGCTGGGCACTCATAAAGCTCACCTCTTTTGTTTCCCATCTCTTGTGGATTACTGTCCTTTGTTGCCTGATAGCTGGTATCTTCAATGTTTTGTTTTGTTTTGTTTCTTCTTAATATATTCTGTCCATTTTTTTAGTTAGTTCAGTCATGAAGGTAAATCTGACCCCTATTATTCTATCTCTGCTGAAGCAACAGTTCCATTGGCTATAATTTTATCTTATTGCTCTTCTGGAAATTTCTTATACATATGATCTTCCACTGTATTATATTAGATAAACAAAAAAAATTAAAAGAAGTATTGAAATTTCTATCCTCTACCCATAGACCTTGCAAAAATACAAAACCTATTTAATCAGAATTTGACAAGTTAAGAGCAAGTTTAATATTCTTAGAAATCCATCAGTATCTTCAGGCTATAGTTTGTGGCTTAGTGGTTGGATCTTAGTGACCAAAGCCTTAAGTAAGGCTAAATAATAACAAGTAGGAATGAATAAAAGTTCTTATTTTTTGAAATATTCCCTATGTAGTAATGCTCGCACAACAAGATACCTGAACTGTGATATCAAAATACATTTTAAAAAATATGAGCACTTTCTTACCAATAAGTTATGAACATTTTCAATCTCCATGAAAATGGTCAACAAAAAATTCCACACTATAAAACATAATAGTTTCTAGCCACATGTGACTATTGAGTACTTGAAAAGAGGCTAGTGGAACTAAGGAACTAGATTTTTAATTTTATTTTGTATTTATTTTAATTTTAAAACTAAAATATTTAAAAATATGATTGGAATCATTTGAGCTTGTTAATCTAATTGTTCATGTGTAAATTTTATGAACTCTGTATACACATTAATATTTTTGATAAAAATTTAGTCCAAATTGAGATGTACGGGTTTCCCTGCTGGTGCAGTGTTTGAGAGTCTGCCTGACGATGCAGGAGACACGGGTTCGTGCCCCAGTCCGGGAAGATCCCACATGCCGCGGAGCGGCTGGGCCCGTGAGCCATGGCCACTGAGCCTGCGCGTCCGGAGCCTGTGCTCCGCAACGGGAGAGGCCACAACAGTGAGAGGTCCGCGTACCGCAAAAAAAAAAAAAAAAAGAAAAAGAAACAAATTGAGATGTACTATACGTGTTAAATAGACACCATATTTTAAAGACTTTATAGGAAAAAAAAAAACTAAAATTTTCCTTAATAATTTTTATATTGATTACAAGCTTAAATAATAATTTTTTGAATATATTGGGTTAAGTAAATATATTTTTATCATTATTATTTTTTTACTTCATTTTAATGTAGCTACTGGAAAATATAAAATTACATAGAAACCTCATATTTCTATTGAATTAGTGCTTATTTAATGATTATGTTTTGATATGTATATTAACTAATTTATTAAGAAATACTTTGAAAAGTCAGCATGATTCTGTAATTGACAATTACCTAAGATAATTTAAACTATCACAGACTCTCCAATACAAGAGAAGTCCTACATACTAAAATTTTTACTAGAATTGCAGATCTGAAACCTGTCATTGAATTTTGTTACTTAGGCATGCATTTTTAAATGATGAATCAATCACCATAAATCAAAGAATTGAAAAAATGAGACAATCAGTCTGTCTTTTGGAAAACAGAGAGGAAGAAGGGCCAAAGTGTCAAGGCTCTAGACATTGCTAACCAGCAGTTTAATGTTCAACTATTTATTCAGACTGTGAGTCCTTAGAGAATTTAACTAGGTGATAAACTCCTTTCTATGTTAATTTCATAAACATGAAAACAAATATATCAACAAATATATATTGAGTACCACTATGTGAAGAACATATTAAAAATGTATGGTTAGGGAAGTATGATTTAAACAAAACAGTTTAAATGTGCATTAAATATGATACAGATTCCTTGAAACATAATGAGATAGCCCTGAATTTGACTTTTGGGAAATGTGTTAAGGTAAAAGCTAAGCTACTTTATTTAACAAAGTAAAAAATATATAAGTTTATTTCCCTTTCAAGTACTGCCTGGTCTATTTAGTGGCCTAGGCTAATTCTATATTTCTGTATGATTTCCTAGGGTATTGATTTTGTCTTCATGGCTAACTTTAGATTGCTGCAGTATCCATATGCTGATTTATGGGAAGAAGGGGAAATAAATCCCGGGCAATCAATTTATTTTTAAACAAGTCATATGGAAGGTGTACATATTAGTTCTGCTCATATACCATGATTGAGAATTTAGTGACATGGCCACACAAGTTACAATTGAGGCTGGAAAATGTATTCCCAGGTGGCCAGTTATGTGTCCAGCTAAAATTCTTCTGTTGTCCAATAGTGGGAATAATGAGGCCTATTAGAGATAGAGAACCCTTGTTCTGATCGATTATCTAAGAGTATGGACATATATGCTCTAGTGTATGTACAATGTTGATAACAATATTGTGTAAGAATGCAGAATGCCCACAGAGAGTAAATCATTGTCAAATATATGTATATAACATAGCAAAATTTTAATACCAAGTGTAGATTTCCTAGTTGTGTAATCTCTGCTTGAATTGCTTAAGAAAGGTATAGTTTGTTGTGGGCAAGGTAATCTGAAGGGAAGGCCAGAATTTTCAAAAATTCTGATCCTATTCAATCTGCTTGCCTTATCTTTTTTCATTATACTACAACTTTAGAGGCCTTTGTGGAAATGGGAGAATGAGTTTTGAAGAACAATTTGCAAATTTTATTTCTACTTCCATTATTTCATAGTTGTTTGACTTTAAGTGAATTTCTTAGTTTCTCTGAGCTTCACTCTTTACCATATGTAAAAATGTAAGAATAGAACATATTTCCAATAATTTTCTGAAGATTAAGTGAGAAAATACATATGGAACTACAATATTCTAATGTGGTTAGCATTCTATATTTGTCAGGTGGATGAATAAATCAAGAAAAGTGACGATCTCTAGTTGGGTTTATGTTGTGTACTATTATAACCATAGTATATTTTGTGTAAAGAACTTCAATAAGGAGTTTTTGGAAGAGATCATACCATATGTCTTGCAAGACATGATAAGGATTTTGGACTTTATCTTTGGAGCCACTGAAGAGTTTAAAGGAGGTAAATGATAGGATTAAATTTTCATATTTTACAAAGATTATTTTACTGCTATGTATAGAGAAATCAAAAGATATTTTGAGCTAAATTAAAATGAAAATACAACTTGTTGAAATTTGTGGGATGTAGCAGAAAAACAATGTTTAAAGGGAAATTTATAGCAAGAATCACATATATTAGAAAAGAAGAAAGATCTAAAATCAATAATCTAAATTTGTGCCACATGAAACTAGAAAAAGAAAAGCATATTAAATCCAAAAGAAGCAGAAGAAAGGAAATAATAAGTAGAGCAGAAATCAATGAAATTGAAAATAGGAAACCAATAGAAAAAAAAAAAAAAAATCAGTGAAACCAAAACCTGGGTCTTTGAAAAGATCAATAGAATCTATAATTCTCTAGCCAAGTTAACTAAGAAGAAAAGATAGAGGACAAAGATTACTAACACTGGAAATCAGAGAAAATCACTACAAATCCCATGGAAATTAAAAGGTTAATAAGGACATATTAAGAAAAACTCTATGCCCACAGAATTTGATGACCTAGATGAAATGGACCAATTACTAGAAGATACAATTTGCCAAAACTCACACTGGAAGAAATAGATGATATGAATAGGACTATATCTGTTAAACAAATTGAATCAATAACTGACAACCTTTCAAAACAGAAAAGACCAGGCCCAGACAGGTTCACTGGTAAACTCTATAAAACATTTAAAGAAGAAATTATATCTGTTCTCTAGAGTCTCTTATAGAGAAAGAAGGACACATTTACTACCTTTATAGGACTTCCTAATTCATTCTGTGAGACCAGCATGACCTAATATCAAAATCACACAAAGACATTACAAGAAAAGAAACTTTAGACCAATGTCTCTTATGAATATGAATATTGATGCAAAAATCCTCAACACAATAGTAGCAAATCAAATCCAACAATGTATGAAGAGAATTTTACATGATGACAAAGTGGGATTTGTCCGAGGTAAGCAAGGCTCATTTAACATTTGAAAATCAATTAATGTAATCCATCATCATCAATAGGCTATAAACAAAAACTATATTATCAATAGGTGAAGAAAAAGCACCCATTCATAATAAAAACTCTCAATAAACTTGGAATAGAGGGGAACTTCCTTAAGTTGATAATGAATCTCCACAAAAAGACCTATAGCTAACATCATACTTAATGGTGAGAAACTTGAAGCTTTCCCACTAAAATCAGGAACAAGGCAAGGGTGTCACCTCTCACCATTCCTTTTCAACATTGTGCTGTAAATTCTAGCTAATGTAATAAGACATGAAAAAGAAATAAAAGGTATACAGATTGGGAAAGAAGAAGTAAAACTGCCTTTTTAATATAGATGAAATAATCATCTATGCAGGAAATCTGAAAGTATTACCAAAACAATCTCCTGGGGGGCTTCCCTGGTGGCACAGTGTCCCCTGATGCAGGGGACACAGGTTCATGCCCCGGTCCGGGAAGATCCCACATGCAGCGGAGCATCTGGGCCCGTGAGCCATGGCTGCTGGGCCTGTGCGTCCAGAGCCTGTGCTCTGCAATGGGAGAGGCCACAACAGTGAGAGGCCTGTGTACCACCAAAAAAAAAAAAAAAAGAAAAATCTCCTGAGACTAATAAGTGATTGTAGCAAGACTGCAGGATACAAGGTTAACATAGAAAAGTCAAATTGCTTTTCTATATACTAGCAATAAACACGTAGAATTTGAAATTTAAAATGAAACAACATTTACATTATCACCCCCCAAAAATGAAATACTGTACTTGGGTATAAATCTAACAAAATATGTACAAGGTCTATATGAGGAAAACTACAAAACTCTGATGAATTAAATCAAATAACTAAATAACTGGAGGAATATTTCATGTTCATGGATAGAAAGACAATATTGTCAAGATGTAATTTCTTCCCAAATTGATTTATTGATTCAATAAAATACTAATAATAATCCTAACAAGTTATTTTGTGAATACGGACAAATTGATTCTAAAATTTATTTGGAGAGGCAAAAGAACCAGAATAGCCAACACAACACAGAAGGAGAAGAACAAAGTTGGAGGATTTACACTACTCAACTTTAAGACTTACTATGAAGATACAGTAATCAAGACAGTGTGGTATTGAGGAAAAAATAGATCAATGTGGCTGAATAGAAAGCTCAGAAATAGACCAATATTCATTTAGTCATCAGATCTTTGACAAAGGAGCAAAGGCAATACAATGGAACAAAGATGAGATTCTCAACATTTTTTTTGGGAACAACTGTATATCCACATGCAAAAGAAATGAATCTAGACACAGACCTTACACTCTTCACCAAAAGTACTTCAAAATAGCTCATAGACCTAAATGTAAAAGTCACAACTTTAAAACTCCTAGAATATAACGTAAAAGAAAATCTAGATGACCTTGACTGTGGCTATGACTTTTTAGATATAACAGTAAAGGCACAGTCCATGAGAGAACAAACTTGATAAGCTGAACTTCATTAAAATTAAAAACTCTGCTTTACAAAATACAATGTCAAGAGAATAAGAACACAAGACACAGACTAGAAGAAAATATTGCAAAAGACACATCTGCTAAAGACTCTTATCCAAAAAATACAAGAACTTAATTATGAGAAAATCCAGTTAAGAAATGAGCCAAAGATCTTAACAGACATCTCACCAAGGAAGATCTGCAGATAGCAAAAATGCATTTGAAAAGATGTTCCACATGATATGTCATCAGGAAAAGGCAAATTAAAACAACACCAAGACACGACTGCATACATATTAGAATGGCCAAAATCTGGAACAATGACAGCATCAAATGCTGGTGAAGTGTGGAGCAATAGGAACCCTCTTACGTTGCTGGGGGAAATGCAAACTGGTACAGCCACTTTGGAAGACAGTTTCTGATTTCTTAAAAAACTAAACACATTCTTACCAAATGATCTAGCAATCACACTCTTTGGTATTTACCCAAAAAAGCTGAAAACTTATGTCTACACGAAAACCTGCACCTGGATGTTTATAGAAGCTTTAGGCAAGTAATTGCCTAAACTTGGAACAACGAAGATGTCGTTCAGTACATGAATGAAAAATAAACTGTGTTACATCCAGACAATGGAAAATTATTCAGCACTCAAAAGAAATGAGCTATTAAGCCATGGAAAAACATGAAGAAAACTCAAATGCATATTACTAAGTGAAAAAGCCAATCTGAAAATGTTACATAATGTATGATTTCAATTACATGATATGCTGGAAAAGGCAAAACTGAGGAGATGGTAAAAAGGTCTGTAGTTGCCAGAGGTTGGATGTCATAAATTTGTCTGTACCTATAGAGTGTACTACATCAAGAGTAAACTGTAAACTATGGACTCCAGGTGATGATGATGTGTTGATATAGGTTCATTAGCTGTAACACATGTAGCACTCTGGTGGAGGATGTTGGAGAAGGCTATTTATATGTAAGTTCAGAATGTATATGGGAAATATCTATACCTTCCTTTCAGTTTTACTATGCATCTAAAACTACTCAAAAAATTGTCTTAAAACACACACACGGGCTTCACTAGTGGCGCAGTGTTTGAGAGTCCGCCTGACAATGCAGGGGACACAGGTTTGTGCCCCGGTCTGGGAAGATCCCACATGCCGCGAGCGGCTGGGCCCGTGAGCCATGGCCACTGAGCCTGCACGTCCGGAGCCTGTGCTCTGCAACGGGAGAGGCCACAGTGGTGAGAGGCCCGCATACCGCAAACACACACACACACAGACACACACACACACACACACACACATCGTATGACTGTACTTATAAAAGGTTCAAAACTATTCCTGGGCATTACAGAATGATATTGGTTACCTTTAGTGCAGAGAACTGAGACAGTGGTTGGGAAGGGCCAAGAGATATTTTCTTTAGTACAAGTCACATTGTATTTCTTGACCTTGATGATAGTCTCCTGAGTTTTTTCATTTTGTGATGATTCATGGGGCTTTACTCCAGGATATTTATACTTCAATTATTTTTAATGAAAAAATAAAGAAATAAGTAATCCAGAGTCCCTGTTCCCATTTTACTCTCTCCAAGTAGGAACTATTGTTTAACTCCTATTCTTGATTATAACCTAAATTTAGGCTTTAAATTTAGAGTATGGCTAAACAGAGTAGAAAGTTAAGAGTGAGAGATCCATGTTGAAATCAAGGTCACAGGATATGAAAGAATATAAATGAAGTAAATGATTGTTATCTTGGGCCAAAATCCAATATATACGTAGGAAAATATACTTATTTTAATTTCCAGGGATTCTGGAAAATGTGGCAGCATAGGCAGTTTAAAGTATACAGGATATTACTTATCACGTTTACATTCCCACTACAATAATTTTTATTGGGGAACATGGGTTTATATAATTTCTTTTGGAAAAAGAGTTCAGTTGTAATCAGAGAAAATAATGTTAGTATTCATTTGAATGTGTGAACATTTAATATTGACCATACAAAATTTTCAGTGGGGACTTAAAATGTGATATATGAGGGAGTTTAAGTACAATACATTTAATAACATGAACATTTGCTGTTTTACTAGCAAGAACTAAGTTTTCCTCATCTATACAACACACTTAGCAGTGTTAATGTTCTTCTCCTATGGCTACAAATAATCTTCAGAAAAACTTTGTAAAATTCCTCATCGTAGTCAATCTAGTGCTGACACTTATGTAGTTAAGTATGGCTATGTGCCTTTTAATGACTCATTTCATGGGAAAATAATCATTCTCTTAAACTTCCTGGACAAAGTACAAAATCTCCTCTGTGGGAGAGAGAAAGAAATCTATGCAAGACTTATTATGGTAAAGGAGGTGAATAAAAGGACCCTTGGCAATTTTCACCTCTGAAGAAGATGTCTGTTTATTGTTTGACATTTTCTTGACAGTCAGTTATTGAGATATAATGTGGAAACTTGGCAAAAGATGCATAGAATATTTTTTCTAAATTGTTGTTTATTGAACTTCACGCTTGTGTCAAACGGCTGGAGGCTAGGGGAAGGATATGAAGCCTTAAAGAAGACTGGCTCTGATGTAACTTTGCCTTTGCCTCTATCAAATAGCAAAATAATGAATTATTATGGGTAATAGAGAACAATAATGGTTATTGAAAGAAGGAAGATTCCTTTTACCTGGTCTACAAGAGCTTTAATTCTGAAAAGCCTTTGCCATGTACAGAAAGAAGTCCTATGGAAATTCAAATCACAGAAGCTGATCACATTTGTTAAAATACAGTTCTAAGACATGCCTAAAAGGTCAAGCATAAATGGAGATTCTAAATATTTATTTAAGAATCTCTCATTTTCCCACAATTTCTCCTAGTTTATTATATGTCTAGGATGTCCTTAAAGCTCTCATTAGGGCCACGAGCAGTCAGCCACTATGGTCAACTATAGACCATGTATGTATATAACCTATGTAGCAGGAAATCAAAAACATTTGTTGTTACTTAAGTCCCCTTTCCAACCTTTGCCATCATTTTAATTTTCTAACTTTATTTACTGTCGTGATTCTAACCTAGTGCATCATATTTTTGTAGTTATCTTTTTAAACAATAGACAAAACTTATGCAAGTTGGATTTTAACTTGTAGGTAAGGAAACTGAAGATCATATGTCACATATTTGGATTATAAGTGATGCAGTTGGAGAAAACATTATTTGAGTCAAAGTCCATCTGATTCCAGAGCAAATGTTTATCCAGTACTTCACTACTTGACTCCCATACCATTCTCCTTCAGGAAATTTTTAAAAAGATTAAGAAACCAAAAAACCTCTTACCAACTGCTAAAACTGCATATCAGTTATGTTATTTTGTGACCACTGGCATCTAAATGTGACATGGCTAATCTTAGGAGTACCATCCAAGTTGTGGAATGGGTTAAACTAAGTGCTTTGGGTGGTCACAAACTCATTATTAAGTTTATACACTAGAAACAAATAGATTGGCTGGACTTTGAGGACAGCGATGCAAGATGGCAGCCCCTACAAGTTCGAGAATAGAAGCCCCTCATGTTGGAAGAATTCAAAGAATACCAGAAAACAGTAGGAGATGGCACAGTTAGCTGGGGTCTAGAAGATGACACACATGACACAAAATGGACAGGGATGCTAATTAGGCCTCCAAGAAAAATTTATGAAAACTGAATATTCAACATAAAATAGAATATGGACATAAATACTCAGAAGCACCTTCCCTTTGTGAGATTTATAACAATAATATGAATTGAGTTAATAGTTCTAATGGAGTGATGAACTCAAGAGCCTTATCTGCTAGCAAAATGGCAGAATTCCTATAGCATCAAAGTTGTCCTATAAGAGCTCTGGCACCTAAGAGTGTTGAAAGAACATATGAAACTCCCTCAGCCACACAAGCACCCCTCCCCCTCTATTCTATTTAAACTGTTTTCATTTCACAGCAGTAAATCTTCTAGATATGTCTTGTAGACCTTAAAGTTGTAGAAAGGAAACTCACATTCAAAGCAATTTATCTTAAGATCCTATAAGTGATACTAACTTTTTGTTCATTTGAAATATATAAATTATGCTATAACACGTAATCCTGTCAAGTGTAACCACTAATCCATTTAGTTGAACTTTTGGATTAAGAAAATAGATTTAAATTGATTTCCATTAGAACCGGTGGGTCATATCTAACTCAACTGAGAAAAGAGACATCACACAATCACTTTGTTGCTGATTATATGGCCTGGGGTCTCTGTGTTTTCTCCCATCACCCCCTCTTACATCCCCTGCCTCTTTCCTCTCTTTTCCTCTCCAGGTTGGGTGGTTTTTTAGATGTTAAAATTTCAGGTCACAACCTGTGGGACTATTGTTGGGTGTATGAAGGTTCCTCTCTGTACTCCTGGTTTCTTTTATCTTTTTTTTTTTTCAGTCTTAAACTATGCCTACCTTCCCAATTATAGTCTTTTCCCCACTGTCCTCCATTACTCTTGGTGGAAGTATATATTGTACTCCCTATGCTGCCCTCTGAAATTGGCCTTTGATGAGGAATTCAGGAATTTTCCCATATCATCTTTCCCACACATTAAATAAGGAGTGCTACTTTTTCTTTCCTTCTCCTCAAGTTCCTTTTTGTACTGTCACCACCCAGAACTTTTCTTGATACTTCTTAGCTTTGAGTAGAAGCCATCAGGTAAGGTTGGAAAGAGTCTCTGACCTCCCTCATTTAGTTTTGGAACCACATTTAATTACTCTTCATCAGCCCCTGGGAAATGAGTATTAGGTCCTTAGCCCTGCCACTCTCTGCTGTCATCATTAGCTGATACATTTTTTTTTTTTTAGCTCAGACTTTGATATAATGAAAAAAAAATCATCACCAGTGTTATTCAGGTGTGCCAGCTCTTAAAGTCTTTGGTGGTTAAACTTGGATAAACCACATGAAGACACTTGTTAACACAAACAATCCCTCTGAATAAATTTTATTTTCCTGTAATTGCTTTTGCTTTTGAAAATTGTAGAAGTTTTACATTTTTAAGTTTTAAATTCTTCTTAAATTATGAAGTTTTAAATAACAGGTCTCTCATTTGGTCATCTTTGCAATTCATTTGTATCTAGTTTGGAATCTGACAACTGGAATGAAAAGAACCTTGAATTCAGTGCATGTTCTGTTTGTTATTATTCTCACCAGGGATTAAGAAAGAACCCAGTATGCATGACAGATTCCTGAAACTGGAGGGCTTGACTTCCTGGTAAATTGCTGCCACTCTCTTAGCCTCTCCATGTGTTCACTAACCCAGAAGTCTCTGAACCCTGCCCTTTTGGCTTTTATGGAGCCTTCATTAAATTGGCATGATTGATTAAATCATTGGTATTTTGTTATTAAGTCAATCTCCAGCTCCTTTTCCCTGTGGGTAAGAGGGGCAGTGGGGTTTGAACTGAAAGTTGCAACCCTCTAATCATATGGTTCCCCTGGCAGCCAGTCCAACATTTAGGGACTTTCCAAAAGTCACTTCTTTAATATAAAGTCAGGTGTGGTTGAAAGGGTCTTGTGAATAACAAGAGACACATTTATTGCTCTTATCACTTAGGAAATTCCAAAGGTTTTAGAAGTTCTCAGTCAGGAACTGGTATAAAGATGAAATATAGATTTCTTTATCATAAATCACAATATCATAACAATACTAGCTTTGTGCCAGGTTTATAATTTCTGTCAATCATTTATGATCAGATTCTTAAAATCAAAAATCCTCTACTTAGTGTTTAATTTTATAAATACTTGAAAATGATTTTTTTCATATAGGTGACTTTTGAACTTCTAGTTAAATAATTATATATATACTAGTTAAATAATTTGAAATGTAGGTATAGTTTCTTTTTTTCTCTTTTTGTATTTGGCATTCTAAATATACCAAAATAAAATAATCCAGGAGATATTCAAGATGACGGAGAAGTAGGTGGATGTGGAGCTCATGCCTCCACAGATGCATCAGGAATACATCTATAGATGCAACAGTTCTCACAGAACACTGGCTGAAAACAAGCAGAAGACCTTGGACACCAGAAAGGACTATAAAGATCCCTTCATAACTGGAAGGGAAGCATTTGAGGCTGTCAGAAGAGGGTGAAGTAGCAGATCTGGGGCAGACGGGACAGAGTGAGAAATACACAGACGGTCTTCACCACAGCCCTACATGTCCCAGACGGGAACGTGTGTTCACAGGCTACCCCTCCAAAAGCAGAGACAGTGAGAGGACGTGTGTGCACTGGTCCGCATGGGGAAGCAGTAGGGATGGAGCCCGGCACCACCTCCTGGTTCTCCCTCCAGGGAAACCAGGAAAACAAGAACTAACAAGAGCTTGACAAATGCCTGGCTTTGAATTGGAGACCATTCACCTGACTATTGTTTCATTTTGGAAAATTCACTGAAAATAAGTAAGAAAAAAAAATACCTGAAAGAAAGAAAACAAAGAACAAAATACCCCAGAATTCCTAAAGAACAGGTCCTGGAACTCTGGCTGGGTGTCAGGCCTGAGTCTCTGAGGTCGGAGAGCCAAATTCAGGACATTGGTCCACCAGGGACCTCCCAGCCCCACTTAATATCAAATGGCGTAATGACTCCCAGAGATCTCCATCTCAATGCCAAGACCCAAGTCCACTCAATGACCAGCAAGCTACAGTGCAGGACACCCTATTCCAAACCACTAGAAAGACAGGAACACAAACTCACCCATTAGCAGAGAGCCTGCCTAAAATCATAATAAGTTCACAGACACCACAAAACACACTACTAGACGTGGTCCTGCCCACTGAAAGACAATAACCAGCCTCATCCACCAGAACACAGGCACCAGTCCCCTCCAGCAGGAAGGCTACACAACCCACTGAACCAAGTTACCCACTAGGGGAAGACACCAAAAACAAAGGGAACTACGAACCTGTAGCCTGCAAAACAGAGACCCAAAACACAGTAAGTTAAGCAAAATGAAAAGACAGAGAAATATACAGCAGATAAAGGAGCAAGGTAAAAACCCACCAAACCAAACAAATGAAGAGGAAATAGGCAGTCTACCTGAAAAAGAATTCAGAGTAATGATAATAAAGATGATTCAAAATCTTGGAAATAGAATAGAGAAAATAAAAGAAACGTTTAACAGGAACCTAGAAGAAATAAAGAGCAAATGAACAATGATGAACAACACAATAAACGAAATCAAAAATTCTCTATTAGGAATCAATAGCAGAATAACTGAGGCAGAAGAATGGATAAATGACCTGGAAGATAAATAGTGGAAATAAATACTACTATATTCGAATTATAGGGTTCTCAGTAGAGGAAGAGAAAAAAAAGGGGACTGATATAATATTTGAAGAGATTATAGTTGAAAACTTCCCTAATATGGATAAAGAAATAGTTAAGTCTAGGAAGTTCAGAGAGTCCCATACAGGAAAAATCCAAAGAGAAACACACCAAGATACAAATTAATCAAACTATCAAAAATTAAAATAAAAAGAAAAAATATTAAAAGGAGCAAGGGAAAAGCAACAAATAACATATAGTGAAATCTCCATAAGGTTAACAGCTGATGTTTCAGCAGAAACTCGGTAAGCCAGAAGGAAGTGTCAGGACATATTGAAAGTGATGAAAGGGAAAAACCTACAACCAAGATAACTCTACCCAGCAAGGAGCTCATTCAGATTTGGTGGAGAAATTAAAACCTTTACAGACAAGCAAAAGTTAAGAGAATTCAGCACCACCAAACCAGCTTTACAGCAAATGCTAAAGGAACTTCTCTAGGCAGGAAACACAAGAGAAGGAAAAGACCTACAATAATAAACCCAAGACAATTAAGAAAATGGTATAGGAACATGCATATTGATAACTACCTAAAATGTAAATGGATTAAATGTTCCAACCAAATGACAGAGACTGGCTGAACAGATACAAAAACAAGACCCATACATATGCTGTCTACAAGAGAACCACTTCAGACCTAGGGACACGCACAGACTGAAAGTGAGGAGATGGAAAAAGATATTCCATGCAAGTGGAAATAAAAAGAAAGCTGGAGTAGCAATTCTTGTATCAGACAAAATAGACTTTAAAATAAATACCATTACAAGAGACAAAGAAGAGCACTACATAATGATCAAGGGATTAACCCAAGGAGAAGATATAAAAATTGTAAATATTTATGGACCCAACATAGGAGCACCTCAATACATAAGGCAAATGTTAACAGCCGTAAAAGGGGAAATCAACAGTAACACAATCATAGTAGGGGTCTTTAACACCCCACTTTCACCAATGGACAGATCATCCAAAATGAAAATAAATAAGGAAACACAAACTTTAAATGATACATTAAACAAGATAGGTTTACTCGATATTTATAGGACATTCCATCCAAAAACAGCAGATTACACTTTCTTCTCAAGTGCTCATAGAACATTCTCCAGAATAATGATGTCTTGGGTCACAAATCAAACCTTGGTAAATTTAAGAAAATTGAAATCATATCAAGAATCTTTTCTGACCACAAAGCTATGACACTAGATATCAATTATAGGAAAAAATCTGTAAAAAGTACAAACACATGGAGGCTAAACAATACACTACTAAGTAACCAAGAGATCACTGAGGAAATCAAAGAGGAAATCAAAAAATACCTAGAAACAAATGACAATGAAAACACGATGACCCAAAACCTATGGGATGCAGCAAAAGCAGTTCTAACAGGGAAGTTCAGAGAAATACAACCCTACCTCAAGAAACAAGAAACATCTCAAATAAACAACCTAACCTTACACCTAAAGCAATTAGAGAAAGAAGAACCAAAAATCCCCAAAGTTAGCAGGAGGAAAGAAGTCATAAAGATCAGATCAGAAATAAATGAAAAATAAATGAAGGAAATGATAGCAAAGATCCATAAAACTAATAGCTGGTTCTTTGAGAAGATAAACAAAATTGATAAACCATTAGCCAGACTCATCAAGAAAAGAAGGGAGAAGACTTAACTGAATAGAATTGAAATGAAAAAGGAGAAGTAACAACTGACACTGCAGAAATAGAAAGGATCATGAGAGATTACTGCAAGCAACTATATGCCAATAAAATGGAAAACCTGGAAGAAATGGGCACATTCTTAGAAAATCACAACCTTCCGAGACTGAACAGGAAGAAACAGAAAATATAAACAGACTAATCACAAGCACTGAAATTGAAACTGTGATTAAAAATCCTCCAACAAACAAAAGCCCAGGACCAGATGGCTTCACAGATGAATTCTATCAAACATGTAGAGAAGAGCTAACACCTATCCTTCTCAAGCTCTTCCAAGATATAACAGAGGTAGGAACACCCCCAAACTCATTCTATGAGTCCACTCATCACCCTGATACCAAAACCAGACAAAGATGCCACAAAAAAAGGAAACAGTATCACTGATGAACATGGATGCAAAAATCCTCAACAAAATACTAGCTAACAGAATCCAACAGTGCATTAAAAGGATCATACACCATGATCAAGTGGGGTTTATCCCAGGAATGCAAGGATTCTTCAGTATACTCAAATCTGTCAATGTGAAAAACCATATTAAGAAATTGAAGGAGAAAAACCATATGATTATCTCAATAGATGCAGAAAAAGCTTTTGACAAAATTCAGCACCCGATTGTGATAAAAACCCTCCAGAACATAGGCATAGAGGGAACTTACCTCAACATAATAAAGGCCATATGTGACAAACCTACCTCCCACATCGTTTTCAATGGTGAAAAATTGAAACCCTTTCCTCTAAGATCAGGAACAAGACAAGGTTGTCCACTCTCACCACTCTTATTCAACATAGTTTTGGAAGTTTTAGCCTCAGCAATCAGTGAAGAATAAGAAATAAAAGAAATCCAAATCAGAAAAGAAGTAAATTGTCACTGTTTGCAGATGACATAATACTATACATAGAGAATCCTAAAGATGTTACCAGAAAACTACTAGAGCTAATCAATGAATTTGGTAAAGTTGCAGGATACAAATTTAATGCACAGAAATCTCTTGCATTTGTATACACTAATGATGAAAAATCTGAAAGAGGAATCAAGGAAACACTCTCATTTACCATTGCAACAAAAAAAGTAAAATACCTAGGCATAAATCTACCTAAGGAGAAAAAAGACCTCTATAGAGAAAACTGTAAGACACTGATGAATGCAAATAAAGAGGATACAAAGAGATGGAGAGATATACCATGTTCTTGTGTTGGAATAATCAACTTTGTGAAAATGACTATAATACTACCCAAAGCAATCTACAAATTCAATGGAATCCCTACCAAACTACCAATGGCATTTTTCACAGAACTAGAACAAAAAAGTTCATGATCTGTATGGAAACACAAAAGACACTGAATAGCCAAAGCAATCTTGAGAATGAAAAATGGAGCTGGAGGAATCAGGCTCCCAGACTTTGTACTATACTACAAAGCTATAGAAATCAAGACAGTATGGTACTGGCACAAAAACAGAAATATAGATCAATGGAACAGGATAGAAAGCCCAGAGATAAACCCACGCACATATGGTCACCTTAACTTTGATAAAGGAAGCAAGAATATACAATGGAGAAAAGACAGCCTCTTGAATAAGTGGTCCTGGGAAAACTGGACAGCTACATGTAAAAGAATGAAATTAGAACACTCGCTAACACCATACACAAACGTAAACTCAAAAGGGATTAAAGACCTAAATGAAAGTCCATAGACTATAAAACTCTTAGAGGAAAACATAGGCAGAACACTCTATGACATATATCACAGCAAGATCCTTTTTGACCCACCTCCTAGAGAAATGGAAATAAAAACAAAAATAAACCAATGGGACCTAATGAAACTTAAAAGCTTTTGCACAGCAAAGGAAACCATAAACAAGATGAAACCACAACTCTCAGAATGGGTGAAAATATTTGCAAACGAAGCAACTGACAAGGGATTAAGGTCCAAAATATACAAGCAGCTCATGCAGCTCAATATCAAAAAGAAAAAAAACAACCCAGTCCAAAAATGGACAGAAGACTTAAATAGACATTTCTTCAAAGAAAATATACAGATTGCCAACAAACACATGAAAGGATGTTCAGTATCACTAATCATTAGAGAAATGCAAATCAAAACTACAATGAGGTATCACCTCACACCAGTCAGAATGACCATCATGAAAAAAATCTACAAACTATAAATGCTGGAGAGGGTGTGGAGAAAATGGAACCCTCTTGCATTGTTGGTGGGAACATAAATTGATACAGCCACTATGGAGAACAGTATGGAGGTTCCTCAAAAAACTAAAAATAGAACTATCATATTACCCAGCAATCCCACTACTGGGCACATACCCTGAGAAAACCATAATTCAAAAAGCGTCACGTACCACAATGTTCATTCCATCTCAATTTACAATAGCCAGGACATGGAAGTAACCTAAGTGTCCATCGACAGATGAATGGAATAAGATGTGGCACACATATACAATGGAATATTACTCAGCCATAAAAAGAAAGGAAATTGAGTTATTTGTAGTGAGGTGGATGGACCTAGAGTCTGTCATACAGAGTGAAGTAAGTCAGAAGGAGAAAAACAAATACAGTATGCTAACGCATATATATGGTATCAAAAACAAGAAAAATATTTCTGAAGAACCTACAGGCAGGACAAAATAAAGATGCAGATGTAGAGAATGGATTTGAGGATGTGGGATGGGGGAAGTGTAAGCTGGGACGGAGTGAGAGCGTGGCATGTACATATATACACTACCAAATGTAAAATAGGTAGCTAGTGGGAAGCCGCTGCATAGCACAGGGAGATCAGCTCAGTGCTTTGTGACTACTTAGAGGGGTGGGATAGGGAGTGTGGGTGGGAGACACAATAGGGAGGAGACATGGGGGTGCATGTATATGTATAGCTGATTCACTTTGTTATACAGCAGAAATTAACACACCATTGTAAAGCAGTTATACTCCAATAAAGATGCTAAAAACATAATAATCCATAAATTTTACGCTAAATGATTTTTTCAAATGACAGAAATAATACAATTTAATAATAATGTCCTTTATTCAAGGGAAAATAATTCATGGGTTTGGGGAGTATAGCACCTCACAAGCAGTGGGTCGCTTCCCAAGGGATTTGGGGCAAGAGTCAGCTTGCAAATCTTTAGAATAGGCAACTTGGAAATAGGGCCTGATTGGCTAGGAGGTCTGGGATTTCCTTATAAGGCTGGTAGGTCCTATTTTCTAGGGTAAAATGAGCTAGCTACAGTCAGTTTGGAGGACTGTGATTGGTTGTATGTAGTTTCCTTGCCAGTGTGGCATTTCTAGTAAGTGCTGGAAGACTTAATGTAGAGTTGTGACATGGGCTGGGCCGCTGGGGCAGCCTCCTTTTTGTGGGTTCTGATACACAAATTACCTTCATCAGTATTGCACTGTTCTAACAGGCCTCATGGAACCTCCAACACACCAGTGTATGCTGAAAGTGCTCAAATATGTGGTGGTTCCACATTGCCAGTTCTACTGCATGGTGGTCTTCAGAATGCCTAATGTGAATGGCAAGCCAAACTTTTCCAAGAGAGACTATAAGAGAAATAGAACGATTCTGGGGTTATTTCTAGAAGTTTTCTACTATCTTTCAACTGAGTTTCTGAGTAACTATATAACCAAAGAAGCTATATACTTATTTTACTTGCAGAGAGAAAGGCGGATCAGTGGTTTAGGCAGGCTAATGTCAGATAATTCAGTATTTTTATATTGTGGGTGTTGTAGTAGCAAATAAACTAAGGCACAAATATGGTCAAGAACATTTTGAGGGTCCACATGGATGAAATAGTCTGTATTATGTATAAAATGTAGGCAAGAATAAAGTAGAAAGAAATATTAAGGAGTCCCCTTTGTTAGTTGACAAAAGCATAGAAATAAATTATGCAAAATATACTTTTGACCATGTCATAGATAAGTAGCTACAGCAAGGATAATCAAAATATATTATTAATATTAATTTATATTTGCATAAGCTTTTACTTATAGAGACTAAAATACTATGTTTGGCAATGAGAGTTTTGATCATTTTAATAAAAAATAAGAACTTATAGCATAAACAATCCAGTTTGTAAAAATAATGAATTACAGTATCTTCAAATATATCAACAAATATTCAACTGATTGTCCAAACCCAATATTTAATATTTCTGGAATTTCTATGGAAATTCTTGACACTTTAAATGAAAACAAAATTTAAGTCTTGAGCACAACTGAGATGCAAGAAAATTGCAATTTGGTGGTAGCGTTTCAAAAGATTCCTGAAGTTGTGGAAAACAGAAAAAAAATGAATTCTGGGAATGTGCCCCAACTAGCTATAAATAAGTATTTGCATTTTTCACATTTTGATCTACAGAAGTTTTGTCATCCTTCTTCTCAGCCAGAGCACACTTTATAGCTTCTTGTATTTTATACTGACTCTGAGTAGTTTATTCTGGTGAATTTACACTTAAAAAAATACATATGCTTTACTACTGGTTTTTCCAGACCAATTAATCAACAAAATTCAAGTCATCTAAATAAGGAGATAAATTTTAAAACTTTGAAAAAAATTTTTCATGCCTGAAGGAATTCTCCTTCAGAACATCTGTCATTTCACAAATCTATTCAGATAGGAGACATTTAATGACATTGACAATCAGTCCTCCTCGAAGCAGACTATAGGGCTTTACTTTCTTGTCAGAACCAATCAATGGACTTTAGAACAAAAACTCAGCAGTAGTGAAACTGAGAAAAAGGAAAAGGGGAATTTCGTGGTCCAGGATGCATTTCAACAAGTTTAAACTCTAAGTGACAGATGAGGAATTTAAGCTGCTCCGTATAATTCTACAAATGAGGTGTGTGAGAGAAGTTTTCATTAAAATGAGTCTCACTTTACACAGGCTTATGAGTGTTCCTGATCGTGTTCTCTGACTCTCATTAAAGGACCTGTAAAGTGTAAAGCTTCTCCAACAGTTTTTCACACTCACTCTCTATATGTTTATATATATGTGATATATGAATTTCACCAGCAAAACATCTTGAAAGAGTATTTGAACTGAAAATTATATTCATAACATGAATTAAACAAGAGTTCTGTTTGATCTTTCCTTGCGAGAAATGCATTTACATTTTCAAATGTGATCATTTATTAAAGTGCCATAGTTTGTGTCAGACATGGCAGAAAAGATCATGCTTTCTAGCTGGGGTGCAGGCTTTGGCTACAGGTGAATGGATTCACAAATGAGTCTTGGGGTACATTTTTGTTATTCAGTGAATCTTTTAATTCCTTGTAAATGTTATGATTATTAGAATCATGCTTTTGATGAATATCTCTAGGGCTTATAATGAAATAAATTCAAATCAGTATTTAGAAAGTCTAGATTAATACTATCATCATGTTGCTTTAATTATTTTAAATGGGATATCCATAATCAAATTCCTCATTGTGGCTTTTTTATTCTTACTATTTTCAACACATTTGTATTACTCTTTGTCAATAAGCATATATGTACGCCCAAGCTATTTTTACAACAGGAAAATACATTTAATTTCTAGGTATTTAAATTTCATGAAAGATAAGAAGACTTATTAAGAGAAAACCTAAACCTAAAAGACTTAATAGTATCATTAGAAAATTGGTTTTTATTATGATAAATTAATAAAGTTTGTTGTTTCATTTTTACATTTGAAATAATTACTCTTGTATAGCTATTTTTATATAAATGAACTCTACATGCCTTTTTAAAATTCAATTTATATAACAGAAAACTAAATGACACTGAGATTGCCATGACTTACCTTGGTGACTTCTACAAGCTGAAAGTTTTAGTCATATGATCTATGTTTAATAATTTAACACATTAATAATATTTTAGATGTGGATTGTTGAACATAAGCATGCAGATTATTTAAATGAATATTTAATTTTTATTCACCTTGCCAGAAGACAGAACATGCATTTAATTGCCTGATATGAAAAATGTAAGAAAGATCAGTAAAACAGTAATACAAAAAAAAGTTTAAAATAAAATATGTACATCTCTTACTTTTTGGGCCACAAACAATAATAATTGGCTTGTCATTTGATATTATATAAAAAAAGTATTGGACAATTTCACCTTATTTTTCAGTTGGAAAATGTTGAGTCTATATTGAGCCACATATTCAAAATGTACATTTTAATTTGGATCTATTTTTAAATTCTGAATGTTAAATAACATTATGAATACTTTACATAATGAGATTAGCACTGTGCCTAGAATGAACACCTGATGAATAAATACCTTTTTTGTGTTTTTCTTCTGTGTTGACTGCCAAAAAAACACTAGAGAAAACTACTGTTCAGGCAGGTTGGGACACTGACCCCACCAATAGGCAGTCAGGATGTGGCTGTGAGTAACACTCTGAATATTACAGAAATGAATATTTTAATACTAATATGTGAAGAAGGGTGAAATTTATGGTGGAACTAGTCTAAAATACACAATCCAGATTTCCATATACTGGGTGTTCATGTTCTCTTACCCTATTTGGAGTAAATCAGCAACTAGGGAACAGTGTATTACACTCACACTCACACACACACACATACACACAGCTTTGCTGTAACTATATTCTAGAGACTCATACAGGGTGAGTTATAATGATTTACTTTTGCAAACTAATATTCTTTGACTATGGTTCACATGCTGAATTCTACTCTATAGCAAGTACTGTTTAAGGACCCTCTGGTGTATTTAGAGTACTTAATGCAGCAGGCAGTGATTGGCGAGCATTGATGCTAGAACAGCTACTCCTGAGAATTTGCAAATCAACCTGTAGCATTTCTCTTAATGTCTATTTTCAGTGTCCATTTTCACCCACCTTTTCCTTTTTTTTCCTTCATGCTCTTTTTCCACTCTCATCTTTTTAGCTTTAAGCACCCAAATTGTGGGTGAGGGCATAATCAAGACTAAAGAATATTACTGCCATTTGGACAATTTCCTTTCCCTGCCTGTCCTACACCTCACCACACCTAACTTGTCCTGTCCCATTTCCAATGTCTTATGTACCTATGCCTTGATTTAATTTGTCCCAATTCTGAAGACACACTATAAATAAAGAAAACTCTGTCCTTCCACAGTAGGCTGTAATTTAAAGGAAGAGAGGAATATGCAATATAAGACCTTTATTGTATGTGTGGAAGTGGGGATAAATTCCTTCACATTACTGGGCTGAAATTATCCCTGTAACTTCATCTGCAATTTTCTCTGATTGGGGAGAATTATTTCTGTCTTGTTCAGTTCAGCTACAGGCAAGTAGGCAAATTTAATTTCAGGAACTGAAATTTGAGAACATTGGAATGTTTCAGGTACTAACCTCTACATTTTACTGTCTTGTGAATTAACAGTATATTTAAGTAAAGTGAATAGAACCAACAACACTCATTTAAAAAAAGGGAATAAATGGCTATCTTTACATAGTTTAATTAACTCATACTAGGCATCCAGTTTTTTGTTTTTCCTAAAAATACACAAATTATTGCCCTTTCTTTTAAGAGTAAAAGCGCTGATTTCTTTTCTCTCTCAATAGTACACACATTTTTATGGAAGAAAACATAAAGAAAAACTCCACATAAAAACTCTATAACCAGATGGACTGTTACAGAGTTTTTCCCAAGTCCAATCCAAGTCTCAAACTCCCTTGAAGCTCTCACAACAATATGTCAGGTAACATTTTAGATAGCTCTTTGAGATACTTACTGCCTGGAAACTTTTCCACTTAGGATTTACACACAAGTACACCAGAGTAGTTCTCATTTTTAGGAACCTCAGGAAAAATAAGAAATAGAAGTGTTTTTTGGTTAATATATATTTGGTTTAATTAAAGAGAGAAATCAGATGTCATGATGAGAGGTACTGTTGAGTGTTACAGTCAGATCTTTGGGTGATATTTTTATTTTAAACAAATACGCAAACTGAGTCAGAGAGCCAGAAGCTTCTGAGTTCTGATCCCAGAGCTGTCATTAGTTTCCTCTGCTCTAATGGATATGTCATTTGAGCCCTGTCTGCCTCCATCTTCTTATCAGTAATACCAGAATAAGACTGTAGTACTGACCTCAGAGGGGTAAAATAACAAGTATTTTAGCTTAAGAAGTATACATTTTAAGTGTCTGGAAAAATTGTCTGTATTTTAAATATATATACTAGAGAAATAGGTTGGGTATATTCATCATTTTAAAAAAAAAGTTTTATTGTACTTACTGCAAAAGAAAAGTTATGTATTTTGTGAGCTAAAACAGAAGTTAAACATTTTCTTTCTTTGAGTTTCTTGGCTTCCAACACAAAGACTTTGGAATGCAAACTGACTTCTCCATTATTAGATTATTTCTGATATTTGTGAGCTTTTCATTCTGTAAAATAAATTGCTGCTATACTTCTCAAATGATTCCCTATAATAGTAAGATTTTGTGCCTGAATTGAAGTGGGGGAGTGATAGTGTTAAAACATCTATTTAAATGCAAAACAAGTAAATAATTTTAACAAGGTTAATATAACCAATAAGAAAGAAAACAGTAGACAACACTTCAAACTGTTAATTGCATAAGGGGCCTCAAACTTCATTAGGCTATCCCACTTTCTCTTGTCAAATGGTATTGGTCCTTTAGAAATTTATCTTATCCAATATCTGCTAAAATAACTCCTCTTAGGGATTATGAGAATTCAAGCCGTTTCTCCTGTGGCATTCACTCCTTTATAGCTTAGAGCCAAAGTGAATTAATACTTCCCACACAAAGAAAATATCAAATTTCAAACAACACAAATTTAGTGTTTATATAGTCATATAAAACAATCTTTGAGTTAAAAGATATTTTCTATGTTTAAATAATCTCTTGCTTAAATCAAACATTTAACCCTTAAACTGCCTTGTCTGAAACCTTAGGTCTATATTTGGTACAGGAATATTTTAATACTTTTTTTTCTTCATATAACTCATGGAACTATGGATGAATCAAATGCCTTTGCAATTTGAATTTGGTCTCTTAACTGCAGTGAACTGAGACATGAAAGCTCCTTTGTATATAAAGGAGAATAAACATAGCATATTGATTGAGTTGGATAAGGTTTTAAGAATTATCTGAATTGTCTGTGGTTGTATAAATTCACTATTTTTGCGAGATGATGTTAAATATATACACAAAATGTACATATTAGTATTTATGCATTATAACATAAAGTGTAAATTAACAACAGAAATTGTTAAACGTAGGGAGATTGGCTTGTTGACTCTTTTTAGTCTTAGCACCAGATATTTTATGGCATCATTAATTATCTATAATACTTTTGTTGAATGAATAATTTTGGATTATGTGTATCAGTTGATACTGGAAGGTTTAAACTACATATGAATACAATATGTGTTCCATAAAACAGAGGACGAGCCACATTGATAATTCAAAAGCCAAAGATATATTAAAAAATTTATGTTCAGGAATAATTTCAACCTCCAAAAATTTAAACTTCTTCCATAGGGGAATGTAGTTGCTTTATTTTATTTATTTATTTATTTATTTAAAACATCTTTATTGGAGTATAATTGCTTTACAATGGTGTGTTAGTTTCTGCTTTATAAAAAAGTGAATCACCTATACATATATCCCCATATCTCCTCCCTCTTGCGTCTCCCTCGAACCCTCCCTATCCCACCCCTCTAGGTGGTCACAAAGCACCGAGCTGATCTCCCTGTGCTATGTGGCTGCTTCCCACTAGCTATCTATTTTGCCTTTAGTAGTGTATATATGTCCATGCCACTCTCTCACTTTGTCCCAGCTTACTGTTCCCCATCCCCATGTCCTCAAGTCCACTCTCTACATCTGTGTCTTTATTCCTGTCCTGGCCCTAGGTTCTTCATAACATTTTTTTTTTTTAGTTTCCATACACATGTGTTAGCATATGGTATTTGTTTTTCTCTTTCTGACTTACTTCACTCTGTGTGACAGACTGTATGTTCATCCACCTCACTATAAATAACTCAATTTTGTTTCTTTTTATGACTAAGTAATATTCCATTGTATATATGTGCCAGAATTTTATCCATTCATCTGTCGATGGACACTTAGGTTTCTTCCATGTCCTGACTATTGTAAATAGAGCTGCAATGAACATTGTGGTACCTATTTTTGAGTTATGGTTTTCTCAGGGTATATGCCCAGTAGTGGGATTGCTGGGTCATATGGTAGTTCTATTTGTAGTTTTTTAAGGAACCTCCATACTGTTCTCCATAGTGGCAGTATCAATTTACATTCCCACCAACAATGCTAGAGGGTTCCCTTTTCTCCACACCCTCTCCAGCATTTATTGTTTGTAGATTTTTTGATGATGACCATTCTGACTGGTGTGAGGTGATACCTCATTGTAGTTTTGATTTGCATTTCTCTAATGATTAGTGATATTGAGCAGTTTTTCATGTGTTAGTTGGCAATCTGTATATCTTCTTTGGAGAAATGTCTCTTTAGGTCTTCTGCCCATTTTTGGATTGAGTTGTTTGTTTTTTTGGTCTTGAGCTCCATGAGCTGCTTGTAAATTTTGGAGCTTAATCCTTTGTCAGTTTCTTCATTTGCAAATATTTTCTCCCATTCTGAGGGTTGTCTTTTTGTAAGTGGTGCTGGGAAAACTGGGCAGGTACATGTAAAAGAATCAGATCAGAACACTCCCTAACACCATACACAAAAATAAACTCAAAATGGATTAAAGACCTAAATGTAAGGCCAGACACTATAAAACTCTTAGAAGAACACACAGACATTACACTCTATGACATAAATCACAGCAAGATACTTTTTGACCCACCTCTTAGAGAAATGGAAATAAAAACAAAAATAAACAAATGGGACCTAATGAAACTTAAAAGCTTTTGCACAGCAAAGGAAAGATATTAGCTTTTTAACAGAGCAAAGCAAAGTGCAAAATAGGTAGGGTCAGAAACCTTTAAATCTTAATCTCTACTTTGTTACTTACTTCTACTTACTGTGTGGCCTCAGGCAAGGCACTAAACCTTTCATTTTATTCAGTTTTGGGATAATATTACTTACTTTATATAGCTATTGTTTGTATTCAGTAAACAATGATTGCAAAGCTCTTTGAAGACTGTAAAATATACTATAAATACTGAGCTGAATTCTTTCATTCAGTATCTTCCACTGGGTTATAGACACAGAATTCCATACATATGGTGAAAACTGTGTGAAGAGTAACTGATAATGAGACTTTGGGAGAATTTTTGGTGCGCACAATGTTATGCAATTAAGAAGGTGTTGTTTATCCTGTTTATCAGAGGTAATTCTTAGTTGCTGAGGCAAGCCATGGGACTTCTAAAAATCAACAAATGGGTACAAAATCCAGTTTAAATATTGTATTTTATAATAAAGAACTATATTCCATATATATTGTAGAATGAATTGAAAATATATTTAACAATTATATTCATCAGCTGGCTGATAAATTAGGATTAGATTCAGTTGTGAGTTACAGACAAACCCGAATTCGAGTATCTTAAATAAAATAAATTACGTAATGATTATTACCTGTAGGTCATGAGTCCCTGGCTGGTATGGACCACCGTAGTGTCCAATGCAGTTCTTCTCCTTTATTGTTTGCCCATCTTCAACATGTGGCTTCCAGAGCATAGTCAGAAATGATTTATCCAGTTCCAGTCACAATCTTCCCTTTCCAGAGAGGAAGAAAAAGAAAAGGATAGTGAAGAACAAAGGGCATATACCAGCATAATCTTTCAGAAATTTTACAGAAGCTACTGTATGACTCCCATTGAACAGTGCTTGGCCACATAACTGTACTTAGCTACACAGGAAGCTGGAAATATATTTTTTCTAAACGCCACATGTCAAACTACAAATTCTATTGTTCTGAAAGGAGAAAATAGATATTGTGGTACAACAAACAACCCTGTGGTACAGCCTTTATTAACAGACAATTTCAGATTGTTAAAACACATAGCCATATCTCAAGATGTAAATAGCTACAGAATATCTATAAAAGGAAAGAAATTGCAGAGAGAGAATTTTTAGTATAGGGCTAAATGTGTCTCACCTGTTAAATCAAATACATATACTATTAATTAATTAATTCTATGTAATTAAATAATAAAACTGGTTTGTTTAGTCTTACTGAATCACTTGCCCAAAAGAGAACTATGTATGTTCATAGAGACATGAAGATAGGAATCTAGGTCAGATAATTACTAAAAGGGGAATCATAATTTAAATCCACTAGAATGATTATAATTGGATAGTTTAGTTGAGCAGGATTTGAGGTTCTTGAGGACAAAGTAGATGTATAATTCTTACATCAGGAAACTAGCTGAGATAGGTTGCATGGATCTGGATCACACTCTAGACTTCAACATCTTGTCTTGGAAATACCCTGTTTAGTGTGTTAAGGAGATTAACTGATTAGAGACAGTACATGGGACAATGAAAAGTTTATTGCCTCCTCTGGGTAAAGAGCTCAGAAAAGAGCTCTTACTGAAGTTAAGAAAATCTAGGACTAGAGAAAAAAAGTAATATGTTGTTTAACTACTACGTTTCATACGTGCTGGTCACCCCTTCATGTGTTGCTCATTTATTCATGACAACACATTGTGAGATAGCATAATATTTTTCAGCTAAATATTTGGAAATACAGAAAGTTTAAATTATTTGATTAAAATCTGACAGCATGTCAAATTACAAACCCAGCATTAAAAGCCAGATACACTGGACTCTCAAGTAAGTGCTCCTTCTATTACCATGAAACATCCCCAAAGAGATCCAGTAATGTCACTTTTTATTTGAAGACAACTTGTAGATGTCAATAAATAGCATACATATTTTACAGATTGAAATAAAAATATTCCAAGTTCATGCTTATAATTAATTATCCATATATCATTAGTTAACATAGTGGTTCAAGAATAATCCATTTCTTTTGCCAAAAGGATATGATTATTTTAGTGTTTGATTTAGGCCTAATAGAATAGTTCACTAAAGGTGAAATAAAAGTAGTAACAAGCACTGGTTAAAATATTCACACTACATCATACAATAATCAATGACATATACATTTTTATTTTAAAAATTATAAAATATTGATTTGAAAAAGATATTTATATTCAGGTTTGGGGAAAGTGCCTCAAAAAGGCCTTAAAAATGCCATTAGTGGGAGGCCAAGTTGATACTCTTTTAGAAAAGAATATTAGCAATGTAGAAAGAGTGTTAAAAATTTCCCTACCCTTTGATCATGCTCTTTGAATTGTCTTCTAGGAACCTACTATGTAACGTATAATTGGAGATTAGGGCACAGATTTATGTGCAAGAATGTGCATTGTAGAAGTACTCAAATTAGTAAATTGAATCAAAGTTAAATATTCCAAAAAGGGAAAGTACTGCCTAAACCATAGCATAGTTACATTTTAGGGTATGGTATTATTGAAATTATGCTTTAATATTATTAGATAACATGGTGAAATGTAGCACAGTGAACTGAGAGCAGGGCCAGGTCTTCTAAAATATTTGGGGGCTCTTTTTACAAAGCCAACAATTCACAAGGATTTTATACCAGAAGATGGGTTTATTAGGTCATATTGCTATACTTTAACCAAAGGAAGAATGATTAAGAAACAAATCTTTTTCTCCCCTTCAGAAAATCTGGATATATCAGATTAGAAGGCTTTAAAATAACCTAGTGATTTTTTTCACCTGAAAACAGTTTGGCTACTGTAATATTTATTCTGTGTATACTTGTTACTATTCTCAGGATTGTGTCAAGAGTTTGGAATTTAGAAAAACATAGCTTCTACATTTTGTAGTTGATATCTTTTCACAAGAACTTGACCACATAAATGCATCTTTCCCTGTGCCTCGGTTTCCAAGTTACAAGACAAAGACATCAATGATAAACTACCTCCCAGGGATGTTTCTGAGCATGAGTTAATGTTTGTAAAGCCTCCACAGAGAGCAGAGGATGAATAATGAAATAGACTCTCAAAGTAGTATTAGCGCTCTCATCTTTCTCATTAGTTTCTAAGAGGCTTCATGCCAACTGTTAGCATTTCAGCTGCCAGAACGAGGGGTTCCTATTTTAATTTTGTCTGGAAGAGTGAGAGTTCCTTGAACATCTGGGGTTCACCTCGGCTTAATTCCAATAATGTTTCTATGGAATCAGGTATGCGAAGTGTGATGGCCAGTATCACAAAGGAATTCATATCTAATTTTAGGCCTGCTGTTTCAATTTCTAATTTAGCTTACATTTTAAACCTATTAGGAAAAACAGTATCTAAGTAACATACCTGAGATTTATTTGAAGTTTTTATGTGAGAAAATTTTGCTTTAAATTAAATTACATTAAAACCATGTCTATGGGGAGTGGGCAAACAGAATGGGATTAGGATGATTTTGGCCAACTCCTTTCACCTTATTTTTTTATATTATGTCTTGTCATGGCCAAGACATGAAAAAATAAACATAAATAAAAAATTCGTTCTTTCACTTTTAAAGATATATATATTGGAGGTGCTTACTGGGTGTCAAATGGTGCTAGCAATACAGCAGAATTCAAAGTCAGTGAAAAGCCTGCCTCCATGGAGGATATATTTTGTAGCACCTATAAGACCCAGGATGATTGGACCATATTTTTAAAGCTTCCCTATGCCTGTCACACTGCCTATCAGTAGTAGGCACTTGGCATGAGTTTGATGAAAGAAAAAGTGAATGAGTGACTCAGGCAGCCAAGAATTTCATTTGCATTAACTAATTTCTGAGGAGTTATTGGCACTGGATGATATGGGCTAATCAGAATTAAATAAATATTTAATCAACTTTACAAGGTAGCTGTTGTTGTTTTTAAGATTACTGTACCTCTACCAATGGTATAAATGTTAGACACATACATATAGACTGATGAGCATAGCTGAAGTTTTCTCAGGATTCAGGAAATTAATTTTCATGAGTCATAACTAAGGAAGATGAGAGGGAATAAAATGGAATCAAATCACATTATATTCTTTCAAATAATATAGACAATGGTCAGAGTTTCTGTGACTCACATTGTTCTTCAGTGCAGAGCAGTAGAAATGGTATCTGATTTCTAGGGTAAAGTCAAGAACAGTGCTGTCCGAGAGAACTTTCTGCAATGATGGTAGTGTTATAATAGCTCTGCTGGACAATATGTTAGCCACAGGCCACATGCAGCTATTGAGCACTTGAAATGTAGCTAGTGCAAATGAAAAACTAAATGTTTAACTTTAATTAATTTAAATAGCCATATGTGGTTAGTGGCTACCATATTGGGCAATGCAGCTCTAGAAGAAAAAACAATGAGTAACAACTCAAAGAATTATTTTGCTAAAATTCTTACATGACAGTTGGAGAACATGTATCGGATTATGGTGACAACAACTTTGGAAGTGATGAATCATAACCTGGCAGCTGGGAGCTGGGAAGGTGGAGAGCAGGGAGCAGTACAGCCACAGCCTGTGGTTAAAGCTCCAACTAAGGAAAGAGACAGACCTGGGCTTAAATTCTGATTTCAAAACTTCTAGCAGTGAGACTTTGGGCAAATAAACATAGCCACATTCAACTGTGAGGCAAGGATAATAATATTCACACCCGTATCATAAGGTTATCATGAGAATTAAACATGATAAAGCAAGGATAGCACCTGGTATTCTGTCAGTGTGTAATATGTGATTGCAATTATTATGATTATACTATTATTAACCAATCTGAAGTGTTCTCAGGTGATATGTATATAAAGGGAATAGCATGATTAAATGACCTGTTTAATATATGATATTAAATAACTTGCTCTGACGTTCATTCTGGCTGGATAATCATTGCCCTCTGTTACTTCTCCCAGTAAAAATGTATTTCATCAAGTCTTGACTAAAATAACTTACACTGAAAGTTTACTTGAAAACAGTAGAGAAAATGCAATCCCTCTTTATGCTTGGAGGTGGGGAGAGTAATGTCCATGTGCTACATTGTGGTGCTTTGCTCATGTTCTTACCATGCCCTTCAGGATATATTATTTAGGATATTTGGATGGTTAACTTCTGTATCATTTTTCCTCCTATTTTGTAAACAAGGAAATCCAAGCTCAGAGAGTTTTTCATTCCAGAATTATTACTACTTTGGCTGGATCATTAGCCCCTTGAGGACAGAATATAATCCAGAGATTTGATATTCTGGTTCTTGAAGATGGAATGCTCTAGTTTGTCCTAGGGTTGGTGATGCTGTAGTCACTCTATAACTTCCAAGATGAGTGGTTTAGGCAATGCCAGGTCTGCATGTTTACCAGGTAGCCAGTGGGGCCAGTGGATGACATTGGCCAGTGTGCCCCATACAGTCTATATTCTATGAGTGAGTTACCTTAGAGCCAAGCGTTGTGAAATAAATTCAGTTGTTGGTGACCAGCATTTTACAAATGAAATATGATACAATAAACAGGAGACCCCATCACACAAATATTTTTCACAAGCCTTTTATTTTCATTAATAAGCATATATATGTGCATGTATGTGAGTCTGTACTAAGCCATGATGTATAAAGTAATTTTTATTTGGGTCACAATTTAAAATTTTGAAGGCTTACTCTTGATTAAGCTATATCCCAAAATGTATTTTTAGGAGATATGTGGCCAAAGAGAGGGTGCAGTCTCAGATAATTATGCGGAGGGTAATATAAAACGGTAGATGGTATTTAAGGGCAGTACAATATTGTATGCTGCACGGAGGTTCAGAGATTAAAATGATAACTTAAGAATGAGAAAAGAAAATTAGATATAAATCATGATGGATAAGAAGGAAAGAGGAAAGGAAGACAAAAAGTCATTTAGTCAGTATAGTAACAAAGAGAAGATTTCCAGTAACGTTTGCAAATCTTTGCAGCATATTAACTGGACTGAAATTTTTAATGAGAAAAATCTGAGTTTCTTCAGAAGTAGATGTATTATTTTACTTCCTAGTAGCAGGAGTTCTCTTCCCACCTCCCCAGCTTTACCTCTCCTCTCCTACCCCACATCTTCTGGGAACTGTTCCACATCCTGTACAGATACCTCACTCCCAAGGAAGCTGCTGTTATCCTCTGTGACCTCCCCCAAAACCCTCGACAGATCCAGAGTTGGGCATATGACTAAACCTAGTGGAATTTTTTAATTGAAACTGAGAAATGGTTACTCTTCAGTGATGGATTTCCCAAGATGTAAAAACAATGTTTTCTGACATATTTGGGCAGCTGTTCTGTAGAAGGAGAATAAATCTGACACCCAGAGAGAAACAAATATGAGAATTAGAGATGGAGCCCTGGTGAATTCAGTTCATGGTCTCCACTTGTTCCTGAGGCCCAGCTGTACCTCTACCTTTCTCGAGAGTTCAGCGTCTAATCCTTCAGTGTTCTGAGATCCGGTAAAACCCTATTCAAATCTAAAGTGAGAGGAGGTACTATTACTTGACTAATACAATTGTTATAAGAAGTCCCTCTAACAAGTTCAGAAGAGAGAAGACATTGTAAGACACTTGAAGAGAGTGGCAAAAATCATCAGAGTAAGACACACAGAAACAAGAAGGAAGTACAGAAGCAACAGGACTAGACTAAGTCATCAATACTGGAGTGGGAATAATTGGTGATTAAAATGAGAAACAAATCTGAGGAGACATTTTATTTACTTTGCTTTAAATATGTGGAAAAATAGTTATGTGTGCGTGACACATAAATCTAAGTTAAGTATTTAATAAAACCACTGTTCATAACGCTGTGGCTTAGAATACTGTGTGTTCACCAAATTCTGTTTCCTTTGTCTGCCTATCTTGGTCCTTATTGCATTTTGGAGTTGCCATACCACTGGGTTCTGACCTATGGAATAGGTTCATGGTGATGTGTGCAACTTAGAATCCTGGCCCTTAGAAATCTCCCTCAAGTGATTCTCACTCTTTCTTTCCACCCATTAACTGAACATAGATAATAATGAATATGGACTATGAAGATGGAGAGGAGGGGAGAGCCGCAATATTAAAAGAACCACATGGAAGGCTGCCCAGGCAGGAACAACTGCTTGGACTAGGGCATGGACTAAGGTACACCTAGTGTCAACTTACTGACTTAGGAGAGGAGGGGTTTCTTTTCCAGAAATCAGTGGTAGTTTAAAGAATACAATGTTGTTCAATTATTTTAAAATTATTCATTTGTACATGATGTTAAAAGATTAAACATTAAGAAATGGTTAGGTTAGCAATAGCTGAATGACTAGATCTTACCAGTTAGCAAGGGGCTGACAATAGATAACATACGTGAATTTGAAACTGTGTTTACATCACTGCCTCTGTTTGCTCAACCTCAGCCGACTAAAAAGAATAGCCTTATTCTTAAATGGCTGCAGAAAAAACTTGTCTAATATTTTTCCATATCTGCAAGGAATTTCTGAATATACTGCACACTTGTAATATGATTCCATTGATTCTAGTACATCATGTTATTGGAAAACAGAGGTACCTAAGGAATAGATACAGTTTGATAGTCCAACCATCAATGACTATGTGAGAGCTGCTGAGAATTTCAAGGTTATTCTTAAACAGATATGAGCATGTCCTGAGAGCTTTGTACTTCTTAGTGAAATTATCTTCAGAGGTGATCTTTGAAGAATAAAATAATCTTAATTTCTAAATGCATCTATAAAGTGTTCTTTGATTTCTCCTTGTTGGAAAAAAAAAAAAGGCAGTCTCTCTACTACTCTCAAATTTATTTTATTCATTATAGTGGCTGAACTTTAAGACAATCTGCTAAAGAAAACGAATAATTTAGGAAGTGTATTTGGGCACCCATATATTTTATTGTAGAAATAAAATATTGTAGAGGTTTAATAGAGATGGGAAAGCCATAATTTGCCTCATACTTAGACCACTGATGCTTGCATGAGGATTGATGTCAACTGACAGAATAGAATTATTTCCTTTGTTTAGTGTGTCTTAGACAAAAGCAGGCTTTTCTATAAATTCAGATAATTTTCTCAATTTTCTTTAAGTTCAGTAACCAATCTTTGTCTCTTTATTGTCCTTTGCCAACCCTAAACCTTATATTATATCAAATGCCAAACAGTGGATTTCATTCATGTTATCTCTGGAATTGTATCTTCTTTAACTGTTAGGTCTACTAAATTACATTAAGCTGGATCTCCATGGTCTGCACATTTCTCTCTGTTTTATCAGTAATTGGTAATACCAAATCATCTTCTCACAATATAAATCAATGCTTTAACAATTTGAATTTTGTACATATTAATTACTTTACTTGGGAGGCTGGTATTGCATAGCAGTATTGCAAAGTGTAGCTATAAAGTCAGATTGGCTGGTTTCAAACCAGCTATGTCTTACTTGGACAAGCTGCTTAGCCACTTTGGGCCTCAGTTCCTTTATCTGTAAAATGGGAATACTAATAGTGCTACCTCATAAAGGTATTGTGAGGATAATATGAGCAAATGCCTACTATGTGCTTAGAACAGTACCTGAATAGACCCTGATGCTTGGTGGTGTTTTTGTAGTTATTTCTGTTGATGTAACTAGGTATGATATATCATATTGGGTGGTGTAGGTGGGAAAAAGGGATAAGGTAAATTCCTGTCCTTAACTACTTTGAATTGCAGTAGAGAAATGTATGTTTACAAAGATGATTATTATATAATATAATACAGGTTTAAAATTAGTGCTTTAAGAGTTTTGAAAAGGAAGTAACTTACTATTGGGGGATGTCAGAAATTTTACAGGGAGTTGCATTTGGTTTGGGCTTAAAGAATAAGAAGCATGCTAGATAAAGATAGGAAAGTATTGCAGTCATAGAAAACAATGGGCAAAGCACAGAACAGTAAAGCATGGTTCATGTTCAGGAAATAAAAAGGAATTCATTAATTCAAAAGTAGTTCAGCAGTTAACTGAGGTTAGAGCAGTGGTTCTGGATGAGTAGCAATTTTGTTTCTCCCCAAGGAACATATGGCAATGTCTGGAGACATGTTTTATTTTCATGACGGAGAGCTGCTACTGGTATTTAGTTGTGTAAAGCCAGGTGTGCTGCTAACATCCCTATGCACAGGACAAGTCCCCACAACAAAGAATTATCTGGCCCAGAACATCAGTAGTGCTGGAAGTGAGAAGCACTGGGCTAGAGAATCAGGCAGGTGGGGAGAGGGGTGGACTCTACAGATAGGATTTTGGGCTGGGATCCAATTCAAAAAAGCCTGATATGTAATTATAAAGATGCTACATTATTATGATGGCTATCTGGCCTCTGGTCCATCAGCTCCCTGATATTCCAGAACATTTATCATTTGATAATTGATATATTAACAATCGATGATCAACTTTATTTAGAATGTCTTCACTCTTGTTGGGAAAACTCCACACTTCCTTCAGAGATCTGCTTTCCTTAATCATTGAAACCAGCCTTATCATCATTTTAGGTAAAATTTCCGTCTTCAGAAGTGCCAATTCATGTTCCCCCTCAGGCCTTAGAATATATTTGAAAAGCACTTTCTCTGTTAAACATTTCCCTCCCTCATAATCATTTCCATCTGTGTTTGTAGTGGGCTCCTTCCCTACCCACCTTCCCCCAGCAGATGCTCCCTAGACTCTGTGGTATTCGATTTCCCTGATTCCTGTTAGTCTTGGAAAAACAAAAGACGTAGAATCTTTTTCATACACTTTTGTTTGTCTTTTTAGGTAATCAAGGCACAAAGAGAAAAACAGAGAGGAAGGAAGAGATGTGCAAGGATCAGAGTAAATAGTCCCTTTGAAGGCTTTAGCTTTTTAGTAAAAATGTTTCTCTAACAGCATACTGCTAGATGACTAAAGGAATTCAGGAAAGTTTAGATAAGAGGAACAACAAAACAACATCATTTGCTGCTTTTCCAGAAGAAAATCAAAGTGTTGCTGAGGGTCTTCTACTTCCTGCTGATTTTGTTTTATAAAAATATATATTGATTTCTTCTACCTCAGAGATTCATAAATATTATTAAAAATGAATGGCAGGTCTGATTTAAATTAAATGTCAGGTGGCTAATAGGTTTCATAATACTTTAAAAAAAATTAATGACATTCTTACTTGATTTTGTATTAGAGGCATGCAAAGCATCGAATACCAAAATCTACAATAGTATGTGCTAAATGAATGCATGAATAATGAAGCTCTTGCTTTCTGAAAATAAAAAGGAACAGTATATCTGTATTTGTTACGGCTTTTTCCCAAGCCACACAGGCTAAATAACACCAAGTTTCTACTCATTAGATAAGACAGAAACCTCACCTTTGACTTCTTCGCTCCTATTTTTGTCTTTTAAGCACGATAATCACATGAACAATATCAAATTCCTTGATGATTTCAAAAACACTGCCTGATATCAGGAAGTAAAAGGTGGGATGAGGGGTGGCATTTTATTATAGTCTATTATTATATAATCTCTTTGGGGTGAATGTCAACCTTTCAAAATGCCACATTGTATAAGACTGAAAAATCCCTTTTATTGGCTCCAAATGGCTTGTCATATGTTTTAAAGATCTAGTAAAGATGTTTTTTAGTATGTAGAGATAGTTTCTTTTCTGCTCTTTTCTTTTTCCCAAGTGACTGTTCACTGGCCACAACCACTTAGACATTATACATTTCCAAATGTTTTATTCTCAAACACTTGATTACTCTAAATACAACCTCTGCACTGAATCACCCCCACTTGAAAGGCATTCAATTGACCAGAAGGAAGAAGGGAGGATGTTCTGAAATCACTACTCCAGGAACTTGACTAGTTTATCACAGGTAGACAATTTGTGTTATTTTCTCTCTTTGTGGAGTTCACCCCATGCTGCTCCTCACAATCCAAAGTAGCACTTTCATTTTTTCTGATAGCGTTCCCTGTGGATGCTGAAACACTCTGCCACCTCCGTTTTACTGATGTGTGGATTTCGCCCCCCTGTGAATTACCTCTGCTGGATTTTCTTTTGCTTTTTTTTTTTTTTTTTCAGGCTCCTGCTGACAAAACTTGCAGACAGCAATGTACATCCTTAACAGACAGAGCACCATGCTCCCAGCAGGGCAACCCAGGTGTTCACAGCCCACACACATTGTTGATCAAGAGTTCCATAGAGAAAGCTGTCTGTGAGCCAGAGGCAGAGGGTGAAAAATCTTTGAGGGTTCTCAGAGGACCCAACCCCTCACCACTACCTATTTTTTTTTTCAAAGTAGGAAAGAGAGCATAAAGTCCAAGATTTTGTATGTAAAGACCTTTTTCAGATTCCTTGCTTTCCTAGTCTGAAATAATTTATGTTGTAGGAGCAAGCATTAAGTTTTGAAATAAATAAAATTTACACTTAGTAGAGTGTAAATTTGAGCTCATACTTGATTGCATCCCCGTTCTATCATTCATTCACTTAACAAGTACTTTTGTATCCCTGCCATCTCTCAGGAGCTGTCCTACACCTAAACTATATTTAAAATTTGTCCTGTTACTTCTATTTTTAAACACGTTGATTTTTTCCCCCGTTACTATAAACATCTCTAGAAATAAAATGGAATTATCACATGTCATATTTGTTGTGTCATGGCATCTATCAGGTAACATTGAGCTCTGACTTTTTCAGCAGGAATTTTCAAATCACGAGTTCTACATAAGATTGTAGTGTAGAATAGACTCACTGTAAATATACATCACCCACTGTGTCTTATTTTAGTATCACATCAACACAAAAGTCTATATAAATAGTTCAGATATTATCTGATGGACCTTACAGAAACAGAACTGACTCATTGTATTGTGTCCAAATATTGTTTGTATGGATTTATTTGAAGATATTTGCATTTTTAAGCAAAGAATAATACACTTATGTTGACAAAAATTATGATCACAATTTATTATCTTCTACTTTCTTTTTAAAGCTTAGTTCAAATGCTGGGATTGATTTTCATTACAAAATGTTTTATATGGCCTATGTTTTTCGTAATAGGCCAATTATTAAGCCTATTAATAGGCCAATTATTATTATTATTAATTGGGGAAAATAAAAACAGATAAAACAAATCTTTGCTATGATATTTCTTTAAAAAGAGCTATTTAAACCTTTTTTTTTTAAATTTCAAATGGGAATCTGGAAACTCTACTAATAATACAGTGAAAGAAGCAGATTACAATACACTAAGTCAATGCAGAATAGTCTGATATTGCAGAAAGAACCCAGACAGACTTTGACTTTGAAATCACATAGAATTGTTAGAGTACAAATCCCAGTTCTAGAAATTATTAAATCCATTGCTTTATTCTTTCAGAATACCTTTCCTTGTTTTTCATGTACATTTAATATATCTCCTGCCAGGTTATGTGAGGTTTAAACGAGATATCAGAGATGAAACGAACAAGCCACAGGTTCAGCCATACTATAGGAGCTAGAAAACATTACTTTTCATGACCTTATTTAAGAAATTAAAGTAACATCTTTACACACTTTTTTTGTACTTTTTATTTGTTTAATTGCTCCTCTTTCCTAATTAACTCTAAATTTTGTGATGATCTTTCTCATAAGTCTTGTATAGGAGGGACAGAAGGTATTGTTCTTATTTTCATAGATGAAGAAAAACAAAGGTGAAGAAAGTGACTTCTTCAAGACTATATAGCCACAATTGACACTCAAATTCTAGTTACTTAACAGCTATTTCTCCAACATTTTCTGAATTCAATTTTGTGAAATTGAAATGATCTGAATCATTTGTACCTTTAATCACCCTCCAAATTTTGTGACTTTTAAATATTGGATCATTGATTCAAGGATGACTGAACACATGTCTAACTGCTTAATTTACTTATATCACCTTAACGAATGTGAATTACAACTCAGTTAATTTAGTCTCTGTGATTGACACTGATGATAAAATTGTATCTCAAACAAAATAAGTTAGTTCTTTTCCATTTGTTAGGAACAATTACAGCCTTTGTATGAAAGAACATATCCTTCAACAATGGAGGAAAACAAAGAGTTTACGTCTTTATGGATCCGATCAGAGATGGCAAAAATGTTTCATCTGTATTAACTCTAACCTTTATCTGTGGTTTTGTTACCAGCTGGAAAGCATTTATGCTAGATATTATGCTAGGTACTGGGAGACAGTAGTAGTAAAATGGCCCTATCATTCTATTTAGTAAACACAGGAATAATCATGATTGTAAATTGCGTTATTCATTCCCTCAATTGGCTGAAAGATCATGACATGGCATACATGATAGCTAAAATATGACTTAGGCTAAACTCAGTACAAAAAAAAAATGTTTACTTTTCAAGTAAATTTATGAATTCAATACAACTCCATTTTAATAAGATACATTCTGATAATGTGTTATATCACACTGATTAATTTGAGGATATTGAAAAATGCTTGCATCTTTGGGATAAAACACACTTGATCATGGTGTATGATCCTTTTAATGTATTTTTGGATTCGATTTGCTAGTATTTTGTTGGGGATTTTTGTATCTATGCTCATCAGTGATATTGGCCTGTAAATTTCATTTTTTGTGGTATATTTGTCTGGTTTTGGTATCAGGGTGATGGTGGCCTCAAAGAATGAGTTTGGAAATGTTCTTTCTTCTGCAAATTTTTGGAATAGTCTCAGAAGGATAGGTGTTAAATCTTCTATAAATGTTTGATAGAATTCACCTGTGAAGCCATCGTGTCCTGGACTTTGGTTTGCTAAGAGTTCTTAATCACAGATTCAATTTCAGTTCTTGTAATTGGTGTGTTCATATTTTCTAATTCTTCCTGGTTCAGTCTTGAGAGATTGTACCATTCTAAGAATTTGTCAGTTTCTTCTAGGTTGCCATTTTATTGGCATATAGTTGTTTTTATTAATATATCTGTGGTGTCTGTTGTAACTTCTCCTTTTTCATTTCTAATTTTATTGATTTGGGTCATCTCCCTTTTTTTTTTTTGATGAATAAGGCTAAAGTTTTATCAATTTTGTTTATCTTTCCAAAAACTAGATTTTAGTTTCATTGATCTTTTCTATTGTTTTCTTAGTCCCTACTCAGAATGGCCATCATTAAAAAGTCTACAAATAATAAATGCCACAGAGGGCATGGAGAAAAAGGAACCCTCCTACACTGTTGCTGGGAATGTAAATTGGTGCAGCCACTATGGAGAACAGTATGGAGGTTTCTTAAAATCTAAAAAATAGAGCTACCATATGATCCTGCAATCCCACTCCTGGGCATATATCTGGAGAAAACCATAATTCAAAAACATATGTGCACCTCCATGTTCATTGTAGCACTATTTACAATAGCCAAGACATGGAAGCAACCTAAACGTCCATCAACAGATGAGTGGGTAAAGAAGATGTGGTGTATATATACAATGGAATATTACTCAGCCATAAAAAAGAATGAAATAATACCATTTGCAGCAACATGAATGAACCTAGAGATTATCATACTAAGTGAAGTAAACCAGGCAGAGAAGGACAAATAGCATATGATATCACTTATATGTGGAATCTAAAAAAAAAAAATACAAATGAACTCATATACAAAACAAAAATAGACCCACAGACATAGAAAACATACTTATGGTTACAAAAGGGGAAGGCGGGGATAAATTAGGAGTTTGGGATTAACATACACACACTATATATAAAATAGATAACCAACAAGTATCTACTATATAGTACAGGGAACTATACTCAATATTTTTAATAACCTATAAAAGAAAAGAATCTGAAAAAGAATATATATACATATACATATATATGTATAACTGAATCACTTTGCTATACACTTGAAACTAATACAACATTGTAAATCAATTATACTTCAATTAAAAAATAAAATTAAATTAAAAAAACTAAAACATTCAAACAGAAGATACATTCTTCAGCTAACTCATTGCAAAATAAGAAACCATCCCTTTAAACTTCTTAAAAAGATAAATTGTCTTGCAAGTCATTTGCATTCAAGGGGAAATTTAAGTCCTATACAGAAGCATTGAAGAATATTTCAAACAGGTAGCAATATTTAGCCAAGAGATTTGACCTACAGATGGTTCTTTCTTGAAGGATTAATTAATAGATTGAACAATAAAGAGCTTAACACTAAAGCAATATAAAATAACATAAAACTAGGATGAATTCTCAGATGTGAGACTTCTGTGGTTAACTACCTTTAGCATCAACCTGGAATTACTTTAAGGAGATGTCATTATTGCCCATTGCTTTGGCACTGAGGGTGGGAGTTGGGTAGTCTGAATCACAGTAATATCGAAATGGAAAGTAGGACTATTATTACATTAACACTTCTTGAATTGTATGTGGCTTGTATCCTTCACATTGAGAAGAATCATGTCAACTTAGAAGAATTCAGAGAGATTGTGAATGTATGTGACATAATTGAGGGAATCAGAGATTATTTAACACTGAGTTAAAAAAAAAAACAACTTTGTTTAGAGATGACAGTTTAATTCAAACATTTAAAGAGCTATCATGAGAAAGGAGCAAATGTTCTGAGTACTTCCAAAAGACAATGAGTAAACATCTAAACAAGGTAGATTTGAGGTCAAAATAAGGCCCAACTTTTAGATTAGATAAATGTATCCAGGGCTTCCCTGGTGGTGCAGTGGTTGAGAGTCTGCCTGCCAATGCAGGGGACACGGGTTCGTGCCCCGGTCCGGGAAGATCCCACATGCCGCGGAGCGGCTGGGTCCGTGAGCCATGGCCGCTGAGCCTTCGCGTCCGGAGTCTGTGCTCCGCAACAGGAGAGGCCACAACAGTGAGAGGCCCGCGTACCGAAAAAAAAAAAAAAAACAAACAAATATATCCAGTCATGGATATGGGATTTTATATACGATATTTTTACAAAGAGAAGTATAGATTAATGGTGAAACTAATGAAGCTTATGCTTCACTCATCTTTACCAGTTTATTCAAAGGACCTGAAGTTAATCTTGTACTTCTAATTTTATATTATTTTTCTGAATATGGAATCTTCAAATATTAACATTTCAGACTCAACAAAAACTTGAATGTTTATCTAATCGGATGGCAAATAAGATCTTCATACTTTGTAACATGTTTTCCAACTATAAGACTCCTTAGATCTTTAAAATTATGCTACTCATTTTTTTTCATTGAATAGTTTTATTCTCAATAATGTATTGATCAGACACCCTCTGTTATACATAGATTTGTGAGAATTAGAACTATATGTGTAATTTGCCTCTCATAAATTGTACAGCATGCATATTGACAGAGAATATTGGAGAAAGAAGCCATAAAGGAATATAACAGTGAAATTTGATAGCTTCCCCCCCATTCAAATGTTGTCTCCCCAGGTATACATGAATAATTATGAGTACCACAATTAATTTATATATCTGGCTTAATCAAGAATTTTATATAACTATAAAAACAGTGAAGACTAAAACATCGGATGGTCTGATGCTTGAGTATAATCACACATGTATTTCCATAGTTTGCATGAAAGCATGAAAGAACAAAATAATGTTCTGTATGTTTTCATTACATTTAGTATATTTGACAACTTTCTTTTGTGTGTATATATTTGGCTATAAGTTTAGAAGGAAATATTGACAAATATTGCAAACACAAATGTTATTCTTTTCTAAATATCAAGTCTTCCTAATGTTCACAAAGAGGTACACAAATCTACACATACTTTTAGAAATTAAGGGGTAAAAGTGGCCTCTTAAATATGTTGAAGGGCTCATGACTAATTCATTAGATTCAGAAATAATTTAGAGATGGATAAAGTGGTAGGTTGAAATCATCTTAACATAGCATAAGGAATCAATACAGAAAAGTAATAAAGTGGAACTTTTAAGAAAGAAAAAAATGGTATTGGGGAAGAGAGTGGTAAAAGTCAGGGAAGTATTACTGTGAAGAATACTATTTGTATAGTGCTTTAGTACAGAACACTTTCATAGACATTAGGTAATAACAAATGTATTATAAGTGAACTCTAACTAGAGGGGATTTGATATGTGAACCCCAATTTTAAAACCTTTCTTATTTTAAACATCCACATAATAGACTGAAAGTACGTATTTAAACAATGTGGACATGTGAAGTCTCTAACCAAAAATGAATATAATTCTGTGCCAAATGGATTTGTTTTAGGCCAATGAAATAATTATATCAACACCAGGAAGAAAATAGATGGCTAATCCATAAGGAAGAAAACTTTATATTTCATCTATGCATGATTGGAAGCAATGAATAAACATGGTCCTGCCAAGCAATGTTTTGAACAAATGGTGGAATATCCATGAAAAACATTTCTAGTGAGATAAAAGTATGGTGTAATTGATTCAGGAGTATAACTGAATAGCATAACAGAATTAAAAGAATTAACAATGTCCCTCTCCTAAAAAAAAAAAAGTTTTAAAATTTTTTGAAAAAAACAAGCTCACTAAATCCATTAATGAGGGAAGAATGCTTTTTGTAATGGATACTTAGTATCTATGAAATAGGGAGTAAAGGGTCATTGAAGGGCAAACATTTCCCATGGAAACTGCCAAGATCTAAACATTTAAAGATTTTTTTAAAGGAATTCTTGTAAGTTAAATAAATAATAAAAGTTTTCAAGACAGCTGACCCTAACTTTGAATGTATTTCAGAAGTACTTAGAAAATTAACTGTACTGATTATTGCCAGAAAGATTTACCATGAATAGAAGCATCCTTTATTTTATCCTAAGTAATGAATTTCTCTTAAAAAGGCTACTTATGACACAGTTTTCATATCAAGTGATTAGTTTAACAGATTTCAAAATGTTTTCAGAAGGCTACCTTCTATTTGATTTTACAGATTTCTCCTGGTGACCTGTGTAGTGAAGGACCTAAAATTATGGCTTAACTGCAAGTTCTCTTCCCCACTCTGTTGCCATGGATAAGGTTGTGTAGCTAAAAAACACTTTAATCAGGGGGACCAGGCACAGTTCCTGCTTTTCCCTGAGTAGTGGGTTGTAGTTCCTTGCCAGCCCACTGAGTTGTTGAATCAAGTCAATCACATCTTCTTGCAGGAAACAGGGAGTCACATGACCTTCTTGAAACCTGAAGGTCTGTCTCCAATAGCCCCTGATTGTTCACTGTGTTTCAAGTACAACCTCTGGGAGTCCCTTCATGGCTTTCAGCATCCTCCTTCCTGGGCTGTGAATATCTGTGACTAATAAATTGCTATCAATTGCCTCTTTCCAGTGTCATGTGTCATGTGTTTGGCCATGTCCATAGTCCTAGCATGAAAGTTCCTCCTCACTAATGGGGTGAAAACGAGGCTATAAAAACAAACAAATGAAAAGTTTTATTTTTATATTAATTTAATTTTCAGGTACAGATCCTTAATTAATAACATTTTATATATATATATATGAAATATGATTTTAGCTTATTTTGTAATTTGTGATCACTATTTAGAAACTATTATATTAGATTCTAAATCATAAGTTACATTTTATAAATGAATGTATGGAGGCAAGGTTAATATATGAGACCAAGTCACTTACAGAGTGAATTATGGAAAAGGACATAGATCACAGGTCTTCTCACTTGAAACGGTGTTTTCCTTCTATCATACTGAATAGCCAGAGTATTATAGAGACCTGAATTTAAGGAGCCATTTTGATAATAATTTATACCAAAAATATTTCTCCTATTTTTCATTAAAATTCTTCTTTTGACAAAACCTTCTCAAAATTATGCATGGCAAAGTCAATTGGGGTTTTTGTTTTAGTCAAGTATGCCTGCTCCATAGAATTTTCTCTTAGACAAAGTCAGGTGGAATCTTGGGATGACAACTCTTTTCCTTCCACCATCTCTCCATTATGACTCCACAGTTATATCATTGATTTCTTCTAGTAGTCAGCCAAGATATAAATAGAACAGTAACTGTCAAGTGCATACAGTTCCTAACCCTAACTCTGTTCCTATGTTCACCAAAATCTGAGCTCTTTCAGTATTTCAGATATCAGTTATTTGAAAGGTAGGAAAATTAGAAACGTAGCCTCTATTCATGAGAAAAAAAAAATGTAGTGTGGCAAACTTGTCATAATTTACCTCATGTCTAAACAAAAGATTTGAAATATCCTATTTCCTTTCAAAGGGAGTGTTTGGCTTTTCCTTTCCTTGATATTGATGTTTATAAACTGTCATGAAAGTTAGGGTAGAATAAAAGAGCCATTAAAAGGCAGCAATTAAGTAAAATGCAGCTATTTTTCACCTGTCCTTAACAAAATCTGTGTAATTATGATTAGACATTATAGATTATTTGGAATGTATGTCTTTCTGAAATAATATATTTTCTTAGGGATTCCAATAACTGATTTGACTATGACATTTTAGAAATGGGTACTTGTTCTACTATAAAATTATTTAGAATTTGTTATTAGTCTAAAGTTAACATATTCATTGACATATGGTATTCCATATTTATTTCTAATAATCCTAGGTATCAGGGCAAAAGTAATTACCTACAGTTTATGCATCCGGTTCCTATTATGGAGTTTACCACATAGTTTGGTTGTAAAAATAAGTTATATTAGTGCCTTTTTTAAGGTTGTGATGGAAAACTCATTATATCTGCTTTAAATATGTCTAGACTAAAATTACTAAAGCTATTTCTAAGGTAGTAGATCTTTGGCTGTGAACTACTTATTTGCCAGTGTGTTGGGCTGGACCCAGAGCAGTTAACTGAGGCAGGTATCTACCTGCTCCTATATATGCTCTGCACCAGCTTCTGCAGATGTTGGATGGTTTTCCATTCAAGCACCCATTCCAAATAGTGTTCTTTGCAACCAAAATGTAAGATCTCACCTAGTCTTCAAAGCAGGCACATCATTTTTTGGTAACAGTGAAACTGTAGACTCTAGGTACTCAATAGATGATAATATAATCTTGACTTCTCTACTCTTTTTTTTGTTGTTGATGATGTTGTTTTTCAAAAATTTCATTGTGAGAAATAACATTCTTGGAGTTTTTCCCATCATACACGGTTTATCCACTCTTTTATGTCATAACATTTACCCTAAAATCATGTCGATTCATCAGAGATTTTGCATATTTAGAATAAATTATTTTGAATTTTTAAGAAATGTTCTTTATTGAACTTCACTGTGTAATGCTATGGTTATGATATGTTGATGAAATGAAATTATTTATATAATGGTGTACTCCTTATGAAAATCAAATTTTTTTAACTTGATTTTCTCGTACATGTGATTTTTAAAACACTGCACATGTTTGTGTAAGTTCTGTCCTCTTAATTATGCACCCATAGAATGCAGTTTTATACCTGCTTTCCTGACCTAATTTGACTGGGTCCTGCAGTTCCATTTAGGTATATCATTTTCCTCTCTTATCAGGTCTAATATGTCCATGTGTTGGTCATGTTGTTGTGACTTAACTTCAGTCATTGGCTTAGTGCTTAGTAGGGGAGGTAAGGACAAATTCTGAGGAAGGGTGCCTCTTAGGATTATTTCAGCAATTGCACTGTTACCTCATGCCTGGAGCTATGTATTACCCTAACCACCGGGGATGGGGTAATTGTTACCAGCCAGATGGCAGACGATCCAGTTCCCAAATCCTATTCCATCATCACCATTCTCAGACCATGCCTGGCACCCACTGTTACGAGTTGGGTTCATCTGCAGCAGCTGGAGACCAGGAAGCTGGAGGTGTATTAGCGAGTACTCTGAGGACAAACATTTATGAAAGGGGAGGCAAGTAAATAGGATTGGGGAAGAGTCCTGACGCAGTTTTTACTGAGGCCTTAACCCATCTGACTGGGGAATCTGAATCTAGCTTAACTCTTCACAGTTGTCCTGAGTTGGAACAAACAATCCAGGCCTCTATGCCCCTGCATCGGAAGGTCATTGGTTTCTGAATGTAAGCTTGGATGAGACTGTTCTCTTCAGCTGATGTGTTCTCAATTTCCTTATAGGAAGCTGACAGCTGAGGGATTTCCAATGGTAGCTTTTCCTGCAGTTATGGTAATGAATGTCTTCATCCTTGAAGGGTATCTGGGCAGTGCCTCACAGCATCCTCCACGTGGATTAATAAAAATTTCCCCATATAATATATTCTACTGGAAACTAGGAGACATCTATACTTCATCAAGTTTATAAACCTTATTATGCTTATTGACTATTCAAGTTTTATTTTCTGTGAATTTTAGTTTGGATTTTTTGCACATTTTAAACTGGACTCTTTTGTTTTTATGCTGAATTTTAGGAACATACACTACCTATATATAGTCTTTGTGGTTTTTACACATTATGTATAAATTCTGAGTCTATGCCTAGTCTTTCACTTTGACTATGATTCAGTTTGGTGCACAATAGGTTTTCACTTTAATATATGTGAATTCGTAAAATTTCCTCTTTGGTTTTCAATTAAACGTCCATTCCAATTTTTCTATTGTTTTGCACATATTATAAATGTTTAGTGTGCAATAGAAATTTCTTATAAAATTTCCTGACGGATTTTGTACTATGTATGGGGTAGATGTATTGCTACTGATTCTTCTGATACAATTTTGTTAATTGTTACAGGTCAATTCAAATTTTTTTTTTTTTCCTTGAGTCAATTTTAAATAACTGTGTTTACGTATGTGTGTTTGGGTGTGAGGTTTTGGGGGTGGGGAGCAAATTGATGCTTCTAATTTTAAAATGTATTTACCTGAAATTGTCTGTATAAGTCTTTCATCATTTAAAAATCCTCAATTGTATCTGTATTATGACCTCTTTTTAATTTCTAAAATTGTTTATTTGATCTTTCTGTATGTTTTCTTGATCAATCCTCAAAAAACTTTTCTATTTTACTAGTTCTCACAAATCACTAAATTTAGGCCTTGTTGATCCTCCCTATTTTGTGTTCAACTATCGTTATTTTCTGTTATCTCTATATTTTTCCCTTTATATATTATTTAGTGATATTTTGTTTTTTTCTCACATCTTAAGTTGGATACTAGGCATATTAATATTCAAATTTTCTCCTTTGTTATAAACATTTAATGCTAATTTCTCTCTGTGTATTCTCTGGTAAAACTATTTTTGTTGAGTTTCAATCTTTATTAATATATAGTGACTGTTCTTAACCCTAAAAATCCCATTTGCCTTAAATAAAGCAACACCAGCATTTTCTTGCTTTGTATTTGCCTGATATATCATTTTTCTTCGTTTCCATCATTTTACTTGCTAACTTTCTTCTTTTCCATATGTTAGATTGCTTACTAACAGCATATCACTGTATTTTGTTTTGTTTTTCATTCTATTCTGATAATATGTTATTGAAAGAAAAAATTCATTTCATTTATATTTACATTTCATTTAAAATCCAAAGTCCCTACAGTTAGATTTTGTATCCTATATTGTGTTTCCTTCTTACCCTTCCTTTATAATATCTCCTATTTCTTTTTAATTTTCTTCCTTTGTTTGAGATTGGCAGTTTTATCTTTAATTCTTCATTTCTCCTGCTACTTGATTTAAAAAAAAAAATTAGTTGTTACCTACAGAATTGTTCTATTTCATTTGATCTAATTATATCTAGCTAAAGATAATTTCTGTACTCCTTCCCCAAATACACAGGATTTGAGGACATACTTCTCAAACTATCAGTGGTGAATAATCTTTTTCTCAAAATTTCCAATTCTTCATGGACTGATAAGTCTGTAAAATAAATCAGGCATATATAAATACCCGTTCTCTGTTATTAGGTGTCTCATATCCACTTGGGGGAGGTGAGGCAACCCCAAGCTGGAGCATTAAAACTCTCCTATAAAACATTTAAAATGAATAAATTATAGATTATGTTTATGCCAAGATATGCAAGACATGCCAGTCTTGGTGTTGCCACAAATTTTATTTTAGGTTTCTTATTTGAAACTTTGCGTATAAGCTCCATGAGGGTAGAGACTCTATCCCCCAAAGACTTTATTCAACAAATGACTCAACAGTTTGCTGAATAACCACACACTGTCAGGATGTACTTTTACTTATACTTTAGGAGAGAAGGGACTTGTCCAGTGTTAAAGAATTAAGACTGGCTGTAGCAACATCTGTTCCCACTAATTCCTTCACAGGTTCTTCTCTGAGGTCAGTGCTGATAAAGCCACATACTAGAGATCCACATATGAAAAATCAACTTGGCATCAGTGGGCCACAATAACTAATGCTTAAAACTTTGCTACTAGCAATATCAGTAGCACAAATAAGATGGTAGCTGTCGTAATATTGGTTAGAGTTGTATACCACCAACATCTGGTTAAGAACAGAAAGTTAACTTTGACAGATTTGGTGAGTAGAGGACCGAGGTGGTGCTGGTTGGAAAGGAAAGATAGGTGTCCTTCCTGGTTTTTATTTCCTCTACTATGCTTTTATTACACCATCTAACAGGAGTAGCCATTTTACAGGAATTAGTTTTCAAAAGAAATCAGGCACTCTTAGGTGAGTTTTCTTGAGGACATTTCAGAGAAAGACTGACACCAATATCCTTATGAAAAATCAATGTAAAGTACTAATTTGATACAAGCTAAATTCAGGCGAGGTTCAGTCATTAGACATATATGGTCTCTACACCTCTTTACTCTGGCAACCACATTTCTTGCCTTATAGAAAGAATAAAATTTGTTTCATTTCGAGATCTCACAAAAGGAATATAATACAATTAAATATGCATTGCTACCACAGTCATTATCTAAAATATTCCAGATGAGGATTTTTATGTGCTCATTCATTCCATCTAATTTCAAATATTAAGATACAGGTTATTTCTTTTTCCTCTAAAAATGAAATCATACATTTTCTAAAGGAAATAAAATGAATGCCAAGATATGTTGTTTTATTAAAAAATAGTAATCTGCCAAACATGTGTTAGTATTTTTTCTTCAAATATATTTAAAACACTCATATCTATCATATTCTTGTCACCTTTTATTTTTTACTTCCTTGCTTAAGTTTTTCTTTTTCTCTTTTTTTAAAGAGGTTTCCTGGCTTCTCTCTGGGGCTCCTGGTTTTCAAGCTGCTAGAATCCTCCAGACCAGGTAAAAAGAACACAGTATACTAATGTGAATTTCTGTGGTAGAAACTTAGTGCCATTTGTTAGTTTAAATATATGCACACACTTTATCTAGACTCTTTAACATACATGCATTACTATTCACCAAGGTTGTTTCCATCTTAAGCTAATCCTTGGTAAATGGTTGCTCAGTGCTGCTTCTTTTTTGCACTTTTGTGATTTTGCTTTGAATGTATATTATGCTTTATGCTTTATTTCTTCTCTTTCTTGTTTTTTTTTTTGTTGTTGTTATTATTGTTTCATTTCATTTTATGGTTTTTTGCTTTAACCATTCAGATTGGCCTTGAATTATATCAGGAGAGTAGCCTTTTAGTAATCAAGGTCAATATGGAATCTCTAATTCTAATAAGTCACATAAAGCTATTGCTGTGTACCATTCCACAGGGCAGAGTAGAAGCTGTTTTATTGACCAGACTTTCCTAAGGGGACCTTGTAGCATTTGCAATTTTTGCCCTAGGGGGCCAGTAGAGGAGACCTCTATTGCTCTTTTAATCAGTACCAGAATCAGCAATTAACCTATAACTGTAGCTGGTGTCCTAGAAATGAGGCAATGTAATCTTTTCTCATTATTTCTTATGGGAAAATTGCCTTTGACATATGTGCTTTAACATTGCTCACACTTTTCAAGAAATATCCTTTTAGCCTACATCAATCAGTACGCATATTACCTCTTCCATAAATGGCCACATTTTGTCCTACCTGACCTAGACTTGTCTGCATTACATTTCTTCTTTATGCTTTCAAGGGTGCCCTGTGCATATTTCCATCATAATACTTATCACAATGTATTATAATCATCATTTTACTCCCTTGACTGTAAGCATTTTGAGATTAGAGGGTGTTTATTTTGATAAACTCAGTTCCTAGTAGAGTGACTGATGCTCCATTAGTAATGGCATTTCAGATCAACTTTAGGAACTAAGATAGTCTCTCCGCACAATGAAGAGTGCTTAGCACATAGTAATCTCTCAATAAATATTTCTTGAATTAGTTTCTGAATAATAACCCCTAACATACAATACTTCTTATATGATCAGCATAGTTCTGACCTTACATATATTAATTCATGTAACCCTTTACATATATTAATTCAAGATCACCCAATATATAGGCCAGTATTTTTCTCATTTTACAGATGAGTAACTGATGCAGGAGCAAGTGAATGAATTTCCAAAGGGCACAGAGCCAGGAAGTGGCAGTACCATGAGTCAAATCTAGTCAATCTGGCTCCTAGGTCCATTCTTCCAACATTGCTGTAGGAAAAAGTCAGCCTCAGCAGAAAGAAACACCTCTCTAATGAAACATTTTCACATACAAGAGGAAGAAATATTTGTACTTATACAAAAGACTAAGTAGAAATATATGTTTTTATGGCTTATATGAGAGGTAAAGGCAAATTTATTATTTGTATTCATGCATATTTTTCATGTAACAAAACTATCATTTTTTAGAGAAGTTTGTGAATAGAATGTAGTCTCTCTGTTTTATATCTGGAATTAAAAGACCCAGTGTATAACTAGCAGTTTTGAAAAGACTCTTAATTCTTAATGTTGGACTGTTACAAGTATTTGGTAGTGTCTAAATTAATATTACCAAGATAATAAAATACTGCAAGAGAAAAAAGATATGCATCATCAAAATTTTCTCATTAATGAATAGTGTTTTAAGCACTCATACTAATGAAATGGGACTTAGAATAAAAACACATCAGGCAATATTCAGTCAGTATACTCTTGGTAATAAAATTAAAGAGCTATGTAATAACAGACTGTGGTGCATTTTATACTTCATTTTAAAACTTTTTATTGTCATAAGGCCTTGAACTACTTGATTCAATTGCATTAGAAAACATTCACAAAACTTAAAGATATATTACCTTAAATTTATAATTAGCTCTAAAAACATTTTAACAGAAAAAGGAACGTTTATAGATAAACCTAAAAATTGGGTTTGAGATACAGTGGGGTAATCTGACATGTACATGCTCCAGTTAAATGTATTCTGGTTAAAATCTTGACTGAATAAATACATTCTCTGCATAAAATTCTAAGGAAAAAGTATCAATCTTTAAAATTTTGGTTTTAGGCATTATTACAAGAAAATTCATCTTGAAGTTAAAATAAGTACTTTGTTCTCTTGCTGAAATTTGAATTTTTGCATGCAGTAATCTGAGTCCTAAATTTAAAGATAAAAGTGCTTGAAGTTGAAGCTAATCCTTCATTTTTCACATGGTGCTTGGTTTATTTGAAATTGGCTACTTATATTACTTTACATAACCTTATTTTATTTCATTATAGATAAAGATATAGATACACACATAGATGCAAAATTAAGATGATCCATCCATTTAGATGTGGGTCTTTATCCTTCAGTCTTTTTCTTATGCTGCCTAGCTTCCAGTGATTCTCTCTCTCTCTTTCTCTCTCTCTCTCACTAGCCAGTGAAGAAGACTAGAGGTTTTTGATTTGACAGTTATGGGGTAACAGTGATACTATTTGGTAATGTAAGGGTAAGTTACAATCTCCTTTACACTATGATCTTCTCATAATTCAAATGTTCTTATTTCCTTTAAACATGGTATACCTGCCTTTGTTACTTCCTGAAAACTCAGTTTCTACTGTGATGGCATCCTTAGAACTTCCCCTTGTAGAATCTCTTATGGTTTTGAAGGATACCATTATTATTGGACCATGAGAATTATGACTCTTATGTTTGTGGAAATTGTGTGGATTAAGCATAAGTACCAAAAGTTCACCAACTTAATTCAGTAGACATTCTCTGCAAAGAAAATAAGACTACAAAGAAAATAATTATGGTATGGCTTAGGCACAGGTGATTATGCTCCACAGATAAAACCATGAGTAATTCAGAAATCCATGCATCTAAACACTAGTAGAACCTAATCAAGATGCTCTCTCAGTGGTAGTAAAGTGATGCCTTTCCGTGTAATCTGAATGTGTTATTAACTTCAGGTAAATTCAGTACACTGTATAATAGTTTTTGTTCTAATCTACTTAACAATGCAGAGGGTAAAAAGACAAGGTGAAATGTATATGTGTGTGTTCTTTTAATTCTTCTGTAGCTTTGAGAATATCAAATAAAAATTTAACTAGTACCATACCTTATAGATTAATATAACCATTATGATTAATATAATGGGTAAAATTTACATAGCATAGAATTTAAGGATACGAAGTTAAGTACCCCATAACTACTTAGTAACTGTTTGACTTTCAGCCAAATATATAGATTTCTAGGCCTTGTTTTGCCTATCTGTTAAATAAAAATATTAATAGTATCTACTTCATAGGAATTTTCTAAAATTCAAATAGGACAGTTGTGAATACTAAATGAAATAATGCATAAAAATCACCAGCAGAGTAGCTAATATTTGGTAAGGGCTCAATAATTACTTGTGGTTATCATGATGATTTACATATATATTTATAATTTTTCAGTTGTATATAGTTTACATCATTGAATTCTCTTAACAAAGAAGTAGGACAAATATTTTATTTCTTTGACAATTTAGGAAATTGAGGCTGAAAAAATTAAGTCAATTGTACAACATCACATAATTAGTAGATATAATTATGATGTGAACCCATTGTTATGACTCTAGGAACCATACTGGGGACAGATTAATTAAATAAATCATTTATTTAAAATTATTTTCTACAAAATACCTATATCACAAAATAATCTTGTAACATAAAAATATCAATTTAACTTCTCTTGGGTGTTTAATTCAGAATCATACATAAGCATTGTAAATTATTTTAGATAATCATGTCCAATTTATTCAAGTTGTATTCTATTGCCTTGACAAGTTTCTGAGAGTCTTATATTGGTAGGCTTCAGTTCCTCATAGACCTCATTCTGAATCACCGGTTATAAGCCATATGTGCTGGGAATAGTGAGAATGAGGCAAAGCAGAGTCGCTGTTTTCACGTAACTTCAGAGTGTCTGGCACAGAGTAAGAGAGTAGAAGCTATAATTACTGCTATCAGAATATTTCAGTTGTTGAAGAACAGAATTCATCAATTTCTATCTAGGTTTCTAATATCAAAGTGAACGTCATGTTGAATGACTACATATTTAATATAGTAAACATAATTTGGGAAGTATACTCATTTCAAATTGCATTTTTATAATAATATAAGTAACACAAATGGGTGAGATCATCTAACTCAGCTTCTAGAACTTTAAAATTTTTACTTCTTAAAACTTGGAACTATTCCAGTGACTCAGAGCTAACTCATTGTCTCCCCATTCTAATCAATGCTGTCCTCTGCTTAGGACCAAATGGGTACCCTCATGACTTCCCTAGATTATTCATGCAAAACATATCTAGTCTTTTTTTAACTTTCTATTTCCCAAGGTAAGTGTCCTTGTGTATCTTCAGTTATTTTTCATGTAACCTGTTCTGAGAACTGCCCCATGCTGCTTCCTCTTTTTCTAAAAGTGTTTCAGTGTGTCTATAAGAGTTCCTCTCCTAAATACCAGCCACAGAGCTAAAGGGAAGCTGTGACATTAGAAGTAGGTTCCTAACATCTTCTGATTTCTAAGTAGCAGTAGCAACTTTCTGACCTCAGGATAGTGGTGTGACTTAAATGTTAGTGGCAGAGTCCCTGACTTTTCCTTTTCCGGCCTGATCATTGCTTTGATAAGCCCTTAAATTCTTGAAATGTCTCATTGTATTTTTGGGTTTTTTTCTCACTGAACCCTGAATTATCGAGTTGTAAAATATGTATAGTGTCCAACCCATAGTGCTTAGTACTTAGTACATTAAGTGTGAGTACTTTAATATTTAATTTCACTTAATTTCCTTTGACAAGCATCCCTGTTACAAATCATTGAAAAATTAGTGAGTATATTTTTAATATGCTTGATCAGAGAAAGTAAGTTCAAGAATAACACCTTCTCATGAGTAAATTCATTTACTAAATATTTATTGGAGGCTACTATGTTCTGAAAATTGTGAACATGATGGCTAGCAAAATTAGACACAGTTCATGTCTTCATATATTCCATTTCAATGAAAAATGCACTCTACAGAAACAGAAATAAATGAATTAGGGAGAGATATTTCCTTTTAGATCAGGATTACGTTTCTCATAAGCTAGAAAATCTAGTGAACCTTGGTTTACTTCAATAAGAATATCCAAGTGGGCCTTTTTGTGTCTGTTCAGTCACTGAATTCAGTAACAGCTCTCTTTCCTTTTCTAGATGTTGCCAACACTATCATACAGGCATGTGTGGGCTTTTCAGAAAACACTTCCTTTTGGACAGCTGAACATCTACAACTTCATATTTCACAAATACAAAGATTTCTTTATGTTTTAATGATCTTTCCTTGTCTTCCCTTGTTATACATATCACTTAGCACTACTGATGATGCACCTTCAGATTTCTTAATCAAGTTTTCATGAATTTCCTATTCTAAGGTTTCTTTGGGAGCCAAAGAAACTTGTATCCATTTTCTGTTCCTATCTCCTGTTCTACTGGAGCAAAACCACTTTTTGTCTTGCAAGTTGCACAGCAGCTAGAGCTTCTTTTCACTTTGCCTTCAACTAAGTGGACAATTCCACTCAACTTTTAGTTAACATCAGTGCTCTGGTTTAGAGTCAGAGAGAATCTGTATTCCTAGATATTTGGGACTCATGATTCATCTGCAGACAAGATGGAGTATTTACAGTTCAGGCCCACTTTGACATATTTCAGATGTTAAAAGTTAAATCAGATTTATAGCCTGGCTTCAAAGTGAAAACATTTTGGCCTTTAGTCTTATGTGGAAATGCGTTTTGAGTTTTAAAAAGCGAACACACAAAAAATCCACCACCCCCCCAAAAAAAACCAAAAAAACTGTTAGTGAAAATTTTTGGATTTGACTAATTTTTAAATTGGATATTGTAAGTTTGTCTAAAATAATAATTATCTGAGTTTTACAGAGTTAAGTGGTGGGCCTATTTATGTAGTCTATGGTCCCAAGTAAAACTATTTCAAATTATGGGGATAAATGGGGATAAATGGGGATAGAGCTATGATATAGATATATCTATGGAGAAACTATACTAGAACATTGAATGGAAACAATAGTAACCAAGGATTTAATTATTATCCCAAACATACCTAGCTTGAGATTATTGAATCTGGCATATTTAGTATTGCTTCAGAGTTTTCTTTTTTTTTCCCCTGCCCCAAATCTACCATTTGAATAGTTTAATTCCCCCTCTCTTCCTCAGGAATCATTTTTGTACTTTTCCTACTTATGCTGAGCCCAAGATTTGTGTATAAACCTGACTACTTAGGGAGTTGAATATCAGTATTTGAGGGTAGAATTGGGCCCATAATGGATATTGAAATAAAAAGAATAATGAATTAAAAACCTGTGTACTTAAATGTGTGTTTTCCATTTCTTACTGAAAATGCTGCTCAAATGAAAGCCAATTTTCTTTTTATGAACTGAACTCATAATTAGGAACTTGAATTATAATAGTCATAGAAATAGTAGTTATAATGTGGACATATTACATTTGATTAGATTTTGCACGAGGGAAATTTTCCTTTATATTTACTGGGCATTTAATTCCAGCTCCACAGAAGGTAACTTTGAAATTTCAGGCTGTGGACTGTGCCCTGCTCGACTGCTCTGGCTCAGTTACGGCAGCCCACGGAGCATCAGGGCCAGTTGCTAAAGACTGCTTGACTCGAAAATTGTCATTTCAATTTTTCTGGGTTTCATTTTATATTATTTTTTAATAGTGTGGCTGCATTGTCCATGGTATAAATCTGGGAGCAGGATTTGCATTTAGAATGCTGTAAAATACACTGCTCCTTCGGGTATGCTAAGGAGGGTACCCTATACCAATTCACATAAATCAAGATAAGAATACTAAAAGCAAAGCAATTTGATTAGGTACTAAATTCAAAACATTACAAGATTGTGGTCTAACAGTAACCAGCATCGTAAGTCATCCTGCATCTATAGCATTGTCTAGTGTGGAAAATTAAAATGACAGTTTTAAGAGATAAAGGCAATCTTTTTCCTATTGAGCTTTAGGGTTCTGGCCAGTTTATCTCGGTTATGAGGTGTAATGTAATATTATATACACATCTACTACAAACACTGAGACTTTTATAGACATGTCAAAAGGGTACCACTTGATGTAAAATAAAATGAATTACAAACTTGTAAAAAGTTCCATGGTTTACTCTAACAGGGGTATACTCTTTCTCAACCCCTTCTGCCATCTTAAATCCCCAGGAGAAACTGAAGAGAAACAACTGTAAATTTTACTTTAAGAGTTATCAGAGCAATAATGTATACTTTTCCAATGTCGGGGATTAAAATCTACCTTTACTTTTATTATGAAATAATATCATCAAAGTTTACACCTTACAAGTGAATAAATTTTCTGAAGATTTTCAGGCTTATATTTATGTAATGCATGTATGTAATTTTCTTTTCAGAAGTCTTGCAAAAATCTTACATATATATGTATTTTTTATTTCAAGTGGTATCATAAGACTATAATTTCCTTGCATTTCTAAAACAGATATGAAAAAATGCATCTAGAATATAGATTAGGAGCCTTCATTTTTTTCAATGTGTCCTCTTTAAAGCTAACATAACATAATTTTTTTCTTATCTTAGAGTCTGTCAATGACACTGCTGTGGGCCTGATTGTTTTTTTTTTTTTTTTAATGTGTAGGAGATGTTTGTCAAGTAATAACATTCCCTTCCTATCAAGTTTTACAGCTTTTATATGGCCAGCACAACCCATTTAAACTCATATTCATTCTATACATACTCGCTTTTAGTGATATTTCTTCTTTGTATGCCCTCTTATAATTAGGAAGAAGGCCCTGAAAGGCTCAATTAGTCAACACGTGAATGTAATTATAACTCTTGACATTTTTCCTCTTTTCTCCTTGTATGTATGTCTGTGCAGTATATAGTATAACCTACTCAGGAGAAAATTCCAACCAGCAATAAATTACATATTGAGCTTTTAGCTAATTTATGGCAAACATTCAGCATGTTTGCCTAAGAGACACTGTTTCTTTTCACCTATATTAAGGACAGTAGAAAGAGTAAAACTGCCTTATGTAGCAAGCTTTCTCTTGCATTTGCAAGTTGAACTAAACAACCAAACTTCTAGTCAATTCTGTGCCATGTGTCCAACAACATACAAGTCCAAGCTTGCCAACAGAGGGATTCTTAAGAGGCCTGAAGTTCAAGTGGTGAATTAAAGACATATCAACAGCATTGTTTTAAAGACTACAATTTACAGCTGTCAGTAATTAAAGTCTGAGCGCAAGAATCAAGATTTTACTCTTTATATAGCATTAATTCTAAGCACCAAGTTTCCCAATAGTGTTCATCCTAGCATGAATTCTACAAGGGCCATCCCAGATACTAACAGACACCACTCTGAGAAGCCATTATTTCTGATATTTAAGAGCGTCTTTCTTCTCTTGGGGCATTTACAGTTGTTCTCAACACATGGTAAATTTCCAGAGACCATATTTCTCATTATGAAATAATGCATTTTCAACATATTTTGGATTAGAAGGAATTTTTAGTCTCAGTTCATACTGAACATGCAAATGGATGACCAAAAAAATGTTTTGTGTAAGTGCCTTTGTTTCTAATTACCTAGATGGATAAATTATGTTAATATTAGCATCTTGTACCACGACTACTAGGTGTAATTATGCAAAGTGTTTACTGTATCAATCCATTAGGTGCCTTTCACATTAACTATGATGTGAACAATTTTCTCTAGAGGTCTGAAATATAGTAATTTAGGCTTCTACTCTTAACGCTTCTTACATTCTCTTGTTTTTATTCCCAATTAGAATCAACTATCCTAATCTGTCACTGTCTAAACCTACTTGTTTACATTTTATTCTTATCTTGTCTGGCCTAGATGGGTTATAATGATAACAGCTAAGAAGAAGTAACATTACTTAACTGCATTATCACATTTAATCCTCATAATAACTCTCTAAACCAGATTTTATTACTACCCTCATTTTACAGATGAGAAAACAAAAGCTTTCAAAGATACAGCTCTTCAATTGTGGAGTAGGGATTTTTAACTCAGGTCTAAAGACCTCAGAGCTGGAGACCTTCATTATCATAGGCAAATTACTATTACCTTCTACACAACTGCTATGTATACATAAGGTCTTTCCTCTGCCGTATTATTTCCCTGGGCCTTTGTCACCTGCTCAGCTCCTTTGTTGCCTGCTTTGGACTTCTTCCTACTATCTGTTACCACTCAGATTTCCCATCCACATGTCTTTCTTACTCTACAAACTCTTAGTTGGGTACCTCTTAGGAAAGGTGGCTCAATATTAATGAATTAAATCTAAAACAGAGTCACCCATATCTGGAAACGTTTAGTTTATTTTGCTTAACCAAAGAGTATTGGGCTGCATTATCCTTTGCCTCTTTGCCAATCCGTCTGAGTAATGCAGCTCCTAGACATCTGCAGATTCAACAATGGAGCTCTTACAAATATTGAAGGATGTTGACCTATGGGTGGAGGTTTATCTTGAGCACTACAGCTGGAGGTCTTTCAGAAGAGGTGTATCATGTGAAAGGAGGATGTGGAAAAATCACAGAGCACTCAATCAATGTCGAAAAATATAACAATTGGAAAGAACAGAGAAAACATGAGAGTAGTGGTTCTAAAAAAGAAAAAAAAAATATTGGCCAGTTTGTGTAAAAGTATCTTTACATACAAGTTTAGGTACTTGATGTTAAATTCATTTAAACCAGTATTTACCAGGCAATGGAGGAATACCAAGATTATGAAATTATCTGAAAATGTCAAAAGGTAAAAAGATGTATATGCAGGAAATATTTATAAATTAAACTTCCTAATGGACAGTAAGTACTATGAAAGATCATAGAAGAGAAAAATTAATATGGAACAAAATAAGGCCCACAGTATCATTTTATTTACTCTAAAATTATGTTCTCTCGTAAGTAGGAAATGTCAATGTAACTTTGTGGCCCGTTAGGCACTATTTTTTATGACATATAATAGCATAGTGTTCCAGTATTAATTTGATTTTCTCTTTGATGCTTTGGGAATACCTACATATTATCTTAATTCTAGAGCAAGATAAATTGCTAACTATTGTCATATAACTTGAACACTTGCCCAGGTCTGAAAGTAAAATAGGAGCAGACACATTCAAATAGGTTTTCTAACACGGAAGGGGAGTATACAATCATAAACTACCAATAGAAATACTGTAGATTATAACCCAAGAAAATTAAAAAATGAATCTAAAATAAAGAGCACATGATAAAAATAAATATTAGTGTGAAGAGGGCAACAAAATTTAAAGTTAAATCCAACACTTATTGGCACATAATATTAAAACACTGAAACAACATGAAAGTGAAATACCAGGGAATATCTACATGGAAGTACTAGAACAAGACAAAAAAAGAGAAAATTGGAAGCTGTTTCCAAATGTATATATGTAGTGTTATGAAAAACTCTAAACAGTGATAACAATATTAAAGGATGATCATTAGAAGAAATTATATGAATATCATATCTATACACAATACACATATTTCAAATCCCTGAAATAAAATATAAATAAATATTAAGAAAACTAGAAGGAATAATTCCTAATTAATTGTATCATCAATGTCCAAAAATGTGAAGAGGAAAACACTACTTAAAATGACTGAGACTCCAGAAATGTATGTTGCTGTGCGGACGGGGGATTATCAATAGCAAACACAATCAAAGATCAAATCCAGTTTTATGCTACTTATAAGAAACAATTAAAGATACACAAAATATTGTATTCAAAGAGATGGAAAAAGTGTTTAGCAGACAAATAATAACAAAAAGAAGCAAAGAATTATTGCTATCAGGCAAAATAGAAAACACAGTGAAATTCTGAATATGTCTTCAATTCCACAGGCATTATTCATTATTTTCCTTCTGCCTGAAGAAGGACCTTTTATTTTTCTTCTATTGCAGGTGAGTTAGTGGCACATTTTTCTCGGTTTTTGTTGATCTGAAAGCTTTTATTTTGCCTTCATCTTAAAGGGTGCTTTTGTTAGGTATATTAGTCTCAGTTGGCAATTATTTTCTTTATATATTCATAGAGCCTATTCCATTATTTTCTGAGTTTGTTTTTGTTGAGAAGTCTTCTGCTAATCATACTGTTTCTCCTTTGGAGGTAATGTGTGATTTTTCCCTACTTTGGCTACTTTTAATATTTTCCTTCTTTTTTTTTTTGCAGTTTTTAGCAGGTTGTTTTTTTTTTTTTTAATTTTTATTGGAGTATAGTTGCTTTACAGTGTTGTGTTAATTTCTACCATACAGTAAAGTGAATCAGCTATACGTATACATACATCCGCTCTTTTTTGGATTTCCTTCCCATTTAGGTCACCACAGAGCACTGAGTAGAGTTCCCTGTGCTATACAGTAGGTTCTCATTAGTTATGTAATTTATACATAGTATCAATAGTGTATATATGTCAATCCCCATCTCTCAATTCATCCCACCCCCCTTCCCCCTTGGTATCCATACTTTGCAATTTTGTTATTATAAGTCTAGGTGTTGTTTTCTTTTGTATTTATACTTTTTGGGGTTTATAGTGCTTCTACAAACTAAATTTATTGCCTTTCACTGGTTTTTGAAACTTATGGGCATTATTTCTTCAAATATTATTTCAGCCTTATTAATAAATGTATTCTAATTGTCCACTGGTTAGACTTTTGGAAAATGTCTCACTTGTCACTTTTTACTATTTTACAATTTTAAGAATTTTAAAATTCTTCTCTTTTAAAATTTATCTTTATCCTCTTTACTTCAGTTTGTATAATCTTTATTGATATATTTCCCAGCTTACCAATCTTGTGTTCTGCTATGCCTAATATGTTGTTAAATCTTTTCCTTTTATTTTTGAGTTATTTATTATGCTTCTTAAGTCTAAAATTCCCAGTTTATTTTTTCTAAGTACTATTCTCTCATTAAATTTTCATATTTTTCACTATTTTCATAGACACACACATCATCCTATCTCCTGGATCTTGTAATTTTTTTAAAATTAAATATTGGATATTATAAATAAAAGCTACAGAGGATCCAGAGTATATCATTTTCCTCTAGAGTTTCTACCCTTTCTACTGTTAGGCAGATTGCAGGTTGATCATCTGAATCCATCTGGAGACTAAGCTGAGGTGAGGGCTGGGTTTTGGTTCTGCTTTTGGTTTGGTTTTGGTTTCAATGAGGCTCCATCTAGCTCCAGTTAACATTCACTCCTAGGCCATACTCATTCAAAACATTTAACTGAGAACCTTGTGTGTTTGCTGGAGCTCCTCACCTGGCTGCTCCTAAATTCTAATCTCAGTCTCCTTAGAAAGGAAAGAGATTTTTCTGATTATCTTCCTGGCCTGTTGTAACTCAAGTTTTAGACTTTGCAGATGTCTTGGGAGAAAGATGCCTGTGTGGCAAGCTGTTTTCTGCCCATCATTCTCTCTGGCATCTTGGCCAATTTTGTATTTTTGGCCCCCAAAGATCACCATAAACTGCTGTTTTTTTCTGTCTCCCAGCAGTGACCATTTGCCCAGGCAAAGTTTGTATTCTCAGATTTATTCCCTGCACTCAGATACGGCAATTTCCCAGAGGAAAATGCAGCTACAGGAACTCAGCTCAATTCTTCCAGCTCTCCTCTGTGCAGGATCTTGGCCCTGTAATCCTTATTGTTTCCAGCAGCAATACTTTGTGTTCTCCCTGGCTTACTTTTAGTTGCTTCAGTTGGCATGTGTGTCTACCACAAGCTCCTTTAACCTTGCTGTAAGTAGAAGTTCTTGAACCAGTTTTCTTTAAAAAGAGAGAAAAAAAAATATATATATATATATTTAAAGGAGTATTTGTTGAATGTCTACTGAATCATATACAATTTTATTTGTTCCTCTCAGTAAATTGTAAAAGTTTATATAATCTTCTCCATTTTTAATAAATGAATTAAAATTACTCTTCAATCTACATTGTCTCTAAGAAGCAGATTCTGAAATCATCTGTTTTTTTATGAAGGAGAATTCTGTGCTTTTCCTTCTATATTCTATTTCCTGATGCTGAAAGTGAAGGAAAGGTAGAGCACCTTCAGAAGCCTTAAGTCAGAGAAATGTGACACTCTAAGAAGTTTGCACTTGCCCCATGGACCAATTCTGTGGAGCCGTTCTTTGTAATCTCTATTTAGGTAAGTGTACTACAGTAGTTGTGGCCAAGGGGGAGAAATATAGTAGGAAATAAATTACCATAATTGTATTATATATAACATGTATTGAGGATTATTTATGTGCCAAGCTCTCTACATGTGTTAACATGTTTAAAGTTCCCAGCAACCCTATGGTCTAGATCTCTTTTTTATTTTTATTTTTATTTTACTGAGGTTGAAACTAAGCCTCAGAGAAGGTAGTAACTTAGCCAAGCCTCATAAAATAGTAGGGTGAATAGTTTGTCTTCAAAGCCCAAACATTATTCATTATCTCACTGCCTCAAAAGTGAGAAACCATTCTCTTCTTCTTGTTTGGGAAAATAAAACACCCCAACTTAGAGAGGAGAACCAATGAGACAATTTGGGGGGGAAAACTTGGAGTGATTAAATCTAATTTTTTTAACGTCTTTATTGGAGTATAATTGCTTTACAATGGTGTGTTAGTTTCTGCTCTACAACAAAGTGAATCAGCTATATGCATACTTATATCCCCATATCTCCTCGCTCTTGCATCTCCCTCCCACCCTCCTAATCCTACCCCTCTAGGTGGTCACAAAACACTGAGCTGATCTCCCTGTGCTATGCAGCTGCTTCCCACTAGCAATCTATTTTACATTTGGTAGTGTATATATGTCAATGTTATACTCTCACTTCATCCCAGGTTACCCTTTCCCCTCCCTGTGTCCTCAAGTCCATGATCTACATCTGTTTCTTTGTTCCTGTCCTGCCCCTACGTTTCTCAGAACCATTTTTTTTGTTTAGATTGAATATATATGTGTTAGTATACGGTATTTGTTTTTCTCCTTCTGACTTACTTCACTCTGTATGACAGACTCTAGGTCCAGCCACCTCACTACAAATAACTCAATTTTGTTTCTTTTTATGGCTGAGTAATATTCCACTGTATATATGTGCCACATCTTCTTTATCCATTCATCTGTTGATGGACACTTAGGTTGCTTCCATGTCCTGGCTATTGTAAATAGTGCTGCAGTGAACACTGTGATACATGACTCTTTTTGAATTATGGTTTTCTCAGGGTATATGGCTAGTAGTGGGATTGCTGGGTCATATGGTAGTTCTATTTTTAATTTTTTAAGGAACCTCCATATTGTTCTCCATAGTGGCTGTATCAATTTACATTTCCACCAACACTGCAAGAGGGTTCCTTTTTCTCCACACCCTCTCCAGCATTTATTGTTTGTAGATTTTTTGATGATGGCCATTCTGAATGGTGTGAGGTGATACCTGTTTGTAGTTTTGATTTGCATTTCTCTAATGATTAGTGATGTTGAGCATCCTTTCATGTGTTTGTTGGCGATCTGTATATCTTCTTTGGAGAAATGTCTACTTAAGTCTTCTGCCCATTTTGGACTGGGTTGTTTTTTTTTTCGTTTTGATATTGAGCTGCATGAGCTGCTTGTATATTTTGGAGCTTAATCCTTTGTCAGTTGCTTCATTTGCAAAGATTTTCTCCCATTCTGAGGGTTGTCTTTTCGTCTTTTTTATGCATTGGGAAATTGCAAATATTTTATTCCTTTTTATGTTTTACAACATTAATAGTCTCAAAAATACAACTCAAGTGCATTTGAATATGAAAATATTGTTGGACACTATATGTAAAGATGCCAATATCAATTTTTGAATGAGCAACAAACTAATATGTTCTCTATTGTAGAATACAACTCTAAAGTGATGGAAAAGGACCTATTTATGGGATGATATAGTTCCATTTCCTATGATTTTCATTATTACAAGTTGGTTACAATGGATTCATGGTCTTATTTTTTTTGTTTGGTCCTTAGTTATTAGGATGAAAAAGTATCAGATATTTGTCTGTAAACATCATCCATCTAATGAGACCTTCTAAATAATCCTAGTTTTAATTTCATACATGAGAAAATGGAGACAAAATAATTTCCCTAAAATCACCATCACTTCTTTTTTTTTAATACAACAGGTTTTTATTAGTTATCCATTTTATACATATTAGTATATATATGTCAATCCCAATCTCCCAATTTATCCCACCACCACCACTACCACCACCACCACCCTGCTTTCACCACTTGGTGTCTACACGTTTGTTCTCTACATTTGTATCTCCATTTCTGCCTTGAAAACTGGTTCATCTGTACCATTTTTCTAGATTCCACATATATGAGTTAATATATGATATTTGTTTTTCTCTTTCTGACTTACTTCACTCTGTATGACAGTCTCTAAGTCCATCCTCATCTCTACAAATGACCTAATTTTGTTCCTTTTAATGGCTGAGTAATATCCTTTTCTATATATGTGCCACATCTTCTTTATCCATTCATCTGTAGATGGACATTTAGGTTGCTTCTGTGACCTGGTTATTGTAAATAGTGCTGCAATGGATTCATTGTCTTATGAATGAAAATAATTCTGATCCAACAATCTCCTCTGAGCTACAACAAATAAGAATTATAGAAAAAGACCTACTATATCAGACAGTTCTGACTGCTCCTTTCCATTTTCATTAAAAATGAAGCTCTGGGATTTCCCTGGTGGAACAGTGGTTAAGAATCTGCCTGCCAATGCAGGGGACACGGATTCGAGCCCTGGTCCAGGAAGATCCCACAGGCCGTGGAGCAGCTAAGCCCGCAAGCCACAACTACTGAGCCCACATGCCACAACTACTGAAGCCTGTGTGCGTAGAGCCCCATGCTCCGCAACAAGAGAAACCACTGCAGTGAGAAGCCAGCTCACTGCAATGAAGAGTAACCCCCACTCACCACAACTAGAGAAAGCCCGTGTGCAGCAACGAAGACACAGTGCAGCCATAAATAAATAAATAAATTTAAAAAAATAAAGAAAATGAAGTGCCAACAAAGGTTAATATCTTAAAAAAACAAAACAAAACAAAGTGAAGCTCTGCCGCAGATCGGCTTCAAAGATATTTTAAAGATTTAAGTGCTAATGCATGGGAGAATTCCAATGCAAACAGTTTCTTTAAAGTACTTCAGTGCGTGCTGGGCTGTGGGAGGGACCTGGAGAGGTCTCTTGATCTTGCTTAGATCTTTCCATTAATGGAGTGCCATAAAATTAGTTTCAACATGCAGGAGAAAAGTGGTCTTACTGGGAGACGTTTGACTTCTTTCTGAATTATCTTCCACTCAACTAAAATTTAGTAAACCATTCTAAATAAAGAAACAACTCCATCTGCAACACATGGGTTTCAGTTTGGGATTATTTTATTAAATAGTAAATATTTTACTGTTTGAAAGCATATGGTATACAAATAAGAATTTCCAGAGAAGTCAACTTCTCACTGGATTGCATTCTATCCTTTTTAGTGCATAAACGATTGGTTAAAGTATTTAAAATTTAAAGTATTTAAAATTGGTTAAAGTATTTAAAATAGAAATACGTTGTTTGTTTGAATTTCAGAGTGTAGTTCTTTGAGTCTATGAAAATGTCTAGCAAAGTCAATGCAGGCTCACCATAGTCATATTAAGAATCCTGGTGGTTCCAATTGTGAGGTCATTAAAGTTGAAAATCTGGATCACATATTATGCATGCTTATGAGCAGTCTGCATACCACATAAAAATCTAATATAAAGAGAATTTGGGTAACAACTAATTAATTCAGCATAACCAAAGAAGCTGCTAAAGAAAAAAAGGACAAATTCTATCATCCCTAGAAATCTGTTTGTTCAATGATCAAATTCCACTTCACTTTTATCTTTTTAGTTATGTAAAATATTACAAAATATTTTTATGTTAATTTGCTCCTGATGAGAGAAAATTTTTATATTTAAACATTTGATTTTTAGATGTTATTAGCTTCAATTTTTCTTTATATTTTTACTCTAACCATTACACAGTTTAAATACAGAAAAAACAAATGATGATAAGAAACGAAAATGAAAAAATGTAGCTTTCTGTTTACAAAGAAGTATGTTCTTCCGGTTTTCTCTCCTTATTTCCAGCCCATCCAACTTTGTAATGGAGAAAGGGTGTTGTTGCCCAGATGTCAGTAATCAATGTGACAGCCAGAAAAAGATTTGATATGTGACAGCCAGAAAAAGATTTGATATCTTATTATGAATAGACCCTCAGCCTATCCATCTATCCTATTCTTGGGTATGACCAGCATGGTGAAGTAAATTCCATCCCGGGCTCTGCCACTTACCAAGTAACCTTGTATAAATAACATATTTTAGATAAATCACATCTTTGTAACGGCAATATGAGAATAAATATATGTATTCTGTAATACATTTGTAGAAGTGAAATTAGTAATATTTTGAAGTAATTTTTTAAGTGACAAAATTCTATACAATTGTTAGTAACTATTTCTACTTAGTAGAATTAGACTTAAGTAGAATTAGAATATTCTACTTAGTAATATCGCTACTATTAAAGGCTCTGCTCACATTGGGTCATGGGAAACTATTCTCCCTCCCTCTCTAGTTTATAGCTAGATGACTTCACTCCCCTCCACTTTATTTTATAGAGTGGGGAGTCCAGCTGTGAAAGCCTACACTAAATTAGATGAGTACAAAAACAAAGATCAGGAATGACGTTCTCATTCCATTGTTGCCCCCATCTAAGTTATCCCCACCATATTTACAACAAGAGTTTTACTTGAAGTGCCCCATAAATCAAATTGAGTATTTACAAGAAGCCCTTTTATTTCATAGATTTAAACACAGATTGGATGCTTGGATAAATATTGTACCTTTTTTATAAAATACTAGTTTAACCAAAATACCATTAAATACTACAGAACCAATAAATAAAACAGCATTCCGATCCAGACATATTATTAAGGGAGGAAGCAATCAGGTCTATAAAGTAGTTCTACATTATAGGAGGGTAAACTCTTACAAGCCAGATGCTTTAATTTCTGTTTGGCTTTTGTTTAAAACAATATGTTCTGATGTATTTTGTAGTCATCAGAAAAGCCTCACTTAATCCAAGTACATTTGTTTCTCCCAATTCTGAATGACGTGTGCAATTTAAAATGCTCTAGCATTGGTTTTTAATGGTCTCAAATGAATAATGTCCATCTGAGACTGATGATTTCCTTTGATATCAACAATTTAAAATTTCCTAAAATTTAAAAAAAAAAACACATTTTGCTCTTATTTACATGTGACAATCTCTTGTTTGTTGTAAATTGGAATCTCAGAATTCTTTCAATATTTTGGTCCTCTTCTAGATATGTTACTTATTCTTAATCCTTTATGAAGAAGGCTTGATGTGGACTGTTTTCAGACATTTGTGTTAAATACAGTTTTACCTTGAATTGACATCTCTTTTAGATGTTTAGAATCGAGAAGTAAGGAAATAGAACAGCATATAGAGTACCCAAAACATCAACAAATATTTACTGAGGATTTCTTCTGAAGACTTATAAGGTAGAATTTATACTGGTTTCTGCTGTGGAGGTAGTAATGACCTGAAAACACAAATGGTCATGTCTGAGCATTAGTCAGTGTGAATTAGAGCAGTATATAGAAAACTGGCTTTGGAATCTGTAAACCTAGTTTAGAATCTTCACTAATTATCTCACTCTTGTAAATTATGTAAGCTCTCTAAACATCAATTTCTAAGAATAAATAAAAGCTAATGTTATTAAGGAACAATTCTGAATAGGATTAATTTATTTGTCTTAATCATACATGTGTGTGTCACATGCTCTATGATTGGGGAAATTATCTATCCACTCTGTTTCCCCATCAGTAAAATGATGTGAGTTCCCTTGAAGGAGCTATAAGTCTACAGGAAGAAAAGAGCTACATACATCCAGTTATTGTGTGGAGAATTGTAAGGGACAGTGCTGTTGAAGTTCAGTTATAATTTAACAGTGAGCATGAAGCATGTGTTCTCAGAAAAACAGAGGATGGTTTTACTAATGTCTTTTCTAAAAAGAATCCATGAGCAGCTTCTGCTAAAAAGAAGAAAAAAAAATTAATGTATTAGTTTGCTAGGGCTGCCATAGCAAAATACCACAGACTGTATGGCTTAAACAACAGAATTCATTTTCTCACAGTTTTGTAAGCTAGAAGTTCAAGATCAAGATGTCAGTAGGTCTGGTTTCTTCCAAAATCCTCTTTCCTTGGCTTGAAGATGGTCACCTTTTCTCTGTCCTTACAAAGTAATCCTTTGGTCAGTGTGTTATCTGTGTCCTAATCTCCTCTTATAAGAACACTAAGTATATTGGAATAGGCCCCTAAACATATGACCTTATTTTACATTAATTATCTCTTTGAAGGCCCTAACTCTCAATAGTGTCACATTCTAAGATACTGAAGTTTAGAACTTCAACAAATGAATTTCGGGCAGTTAGAACTTCAACAAATTGAATTTCGGGCAGAAAATTAACTGTAACAAAAGGTCATATGTTTAGGGGCCTATTCCAATATCCTTAGGTCAATATCATTGGGACATCACCTAGGCAATCAAACGAAAATGATTATTTGTAGAGGAGGACTATACTACAGAAGATGAACCTGTAACTTTTACTTCTTTATATTAATTCAACCATTTATTACTAGTCTGTATTTATATTTGGCTGTTACATGGCTTTATTCTGTTGGTTCCTTTCACTTCAAGATAACTGAGGTAAGTACAATCCTTGATATGTGTCTCACAGGAAAAAAAAAAGAAAAAAAATTGAGGTTCCAATACCTAAAGACGATGGAAAATGGCCCTAAAAAATTCTGGCAGGCCATTCTAATTTTTACAATAAGAAAATACAGATTTTGGGTAAATGTTGACTATACTATGGATACATTTTAGTTGTTTGACACACATGAATGTGAGAAGAACTTGAATTAAAAAAATAATGCAAAATATTATATTTTGTGAGATCATAGATTTTAAAAAAACCTCTAAAAATTATTTGTTTTAACATTGATCTGACCAAATACAGCCTTTCTGTTTGCATTCATAAGTGAATTGAATTATTTCTAGTTATGCATTTATTACTTTATACAAATTAATAATAACATAACTACTATAGTACTATATGTGGTAGTGTTTTCATTCTTAAATAGATAAGCTAAGAGGAGGTAAAGTGAGAAATTTATTATGTAATTCTCACTATATAAAACACTATGATGTGTCTATGATTATGGACAAGTTTAAAGTCTTGAGATCTAATTCACAGTAAATACTAAAAGCATTGAGCAAGAATTTTCATTGTAATAAAATATGGGAATGGGATATAAAGGGAATATAAATTTTATGTACTTCTGTGCCAAAATCAAATTTTAGGATATTATTAGGTATCTCTGCTTAATTTCATATGTGAGTTATTTGCATTTTTAATTGTTTCCATATATCATTTTAATCAAAGGTCAGAATAAATTCATTTCAGTGTAGCTATTTGAAAAATGCAAGACAAGGACATTTGATCTATATAGATAATGATTCATAATTAGAAGCCTGATAAATTACTCTTTTGCATATCTTAAGATGCATCTTTGGAAAAATTTTGAAATATATATAAGCAATTTTTCATAAAAAATGGTTAATATTACATTAATATATTGATAAAATCTCTTCAAAATGCACCATGGTTTCTCTGCATTGGATTTTATGACACTGTAGCCATGTGGGGTTGAGTTTTGCCCCTCCCCAAATTCCTATGTTGAAGTCCTAACCCTTAATACCTCAGGATATGATCTTCTTTGAAAATAGGATTGTTGAAAATGTAATTGGTTAAGTTAAAATGAGGTCATACTGGAGTAAGGTTAGGCATCTAATCCAACAAGACTGATGTCCTTCTCAAAGACAGAAGTTTGGACACAGATACGTGTACAGGGAAAACACAATGTGATCATAAAGGTGGCCATCTACAAGCCAAGGAAAGAGGCTTAGAACAAATTTTTCTCTCACAGTCTTCAGGAGGAAACAACCCTGCAACAGCTTGATTTTGGACTTCTACCATCCTGAACTGTGAGACAAATTTCTGTTGCATAAAGCCACCCAATTTGTAAATACTTTGTTACCACAGCCTTTGCAAGCTAATACACTATGTCTCCAGCCTCCCGATTTTATTTTTAATTAAAGAACATAAAACTGAAGCTATCACCAATGATACAGTCTTTTTCCAAGTTTCTCTACTCTTGTGAGGAGGTCTTGATAGTGTGTCACAACTTGGAAACATGTGAATATTTCTTAAATAAATATTAATCTTTAAAAAATAATCACTAATTAAAATGCTAGCTCTAATGACAAATTAAATGGATGATATTTAAGATGTAAAAAAATTCATCCTGAAAAGAATCAATTATGAGTTATCAAAAGCTACACTGAAACATATGCTTGCAAATCTATTTAATTTCTTCTTTATGGTCTCTTTTTGCAAAATGTTTTGAAAAGTCAGACTTTATAATCAAACTTAGGAAGGTGTCCATATTCTCTTCATTTCTGGGCTCCTTTGCTCAACATGAAATCTATGAGATTCATCCATGTTCTTGTAATATATAAGTAATTTTTTATTACTGTATAGTATTCCATTGTATGAGTAAACCACAATGTTTATTCACTTGCATGTTGATTACAGGAATAAATGTGAGAAAAAAAAAAAAAACAACAATAAACCTTCCGAAAGGAAAAGGATAATGTCTTTGTTACTTTAGAGTAAGCAAATATTTCATAAATGGACAGAAAAAAGGATTGATTATTAAAAACAATAACTTGGATTTAATTAAAATTATGATCTCTGTTTACCAAATATACATCATTAAGAAATAAACAAGTCACAGTCTAAAAGAAGATTTTTGTAATACCTATAACTGAAAAATAACTTATATAAAGAATTATAATCAATAAGAAAAACACAAATGACCCAACTAAAAAATTGGTAGAATACTTGAGCAGTCAATTCTCAAAAGAGGATATTCAGATACCCTATAGTGAGATGAAAAGGGCCTGACATCATTACTTAATGAGGAAATATGATGTAAAACCATAATGATATACCATTACCTTTCATCATGCTAGACAAAATTCAAAAAGACTGTCAATGCCACCTATTGCAGAAGAAGTAGAGTAACTAGAACTCTCATACATTATTGATGGGATGGTAAATGGGTTTGGAAAACTGTTTGCTATTACCTTCTGAAGTTATATATGTGCCTAACCTATGACCCACCAGTCATACTCCAAGTTATATTTACAAAATATATTAGTATATATGTTCACCAAAAGTTATATACACAGATGTTTACAGGAAAATTATTTATAACCCCAAACTGGAAACAAATCCAACATCCACCCAAAGGAAAAGGATAAATAAATTGTGGTGTAGAATAATTACTAGAAATTGCCACTACCATTAACACATTTGTGTTTTCTCCAAATCTATAGTGTCTAAGTAAATGTCATGTTTTTCTTTTCAAATATGTACATTTTCAGGTTTATTCACTGGGCAAACAGAACTATAGGAGAAAATGAGTCACTTAGATTACTGTGTTTGGGGGAGAGAGGAATTTTGATAAATATCTGCAGATCAGAAAGTATATAGATCACCTCTTTCCCTAGACTTTTACTTCTTAAATCCACTTTAGTCCATTTCTTTCAGCAATCATTAACTATATGCTTGCTAAAGATTTACTTGATGCTTTAATACACTTATAAGATCCTTTGCAATTGGAGTTACTCTAAATGTTGATTCTGGTACATGGCAAATATGTGGGAATTAAATGGGATTAGAAGAGAGGGAAAGAAGGAAGAGAGAGAGAGGAAAGTTCTCTTTTCATTAACAGTATTTTTTAACTGTCTCACTGTATAGTTAATTTCTTATTTTAAAGGAGGGAAACACTAAACTGTTATATACCAGATGTTTGATGAGATATCCTATTTTTCAATTTTAAAGAATTTCCCTAGCCAATATTCTGTGGGATATCCAATGATCTCCCTCTCTACTTATTTTTGTAACTCCAGTTTCTTAAGTTTTTGCTCCAGTGAACTCTATATTTCGCCAGCATCTCATTTTCTGTTATTATTATCTCTTTTTGTTCACCACTGACTGAGAGAAGGATTTAAAACCATATTCTAGTTCTCCCTATCCACCTCCCCACCTCTCTCAAGGACATTCACTGGGCATGTGATATAACAGTTTTGCTGAGTTTTGAAGCATGGAGAAGGTTTAGCTGAAAATAGTGTAACTAGCTTAGAGGTGAATATTGGACACATATTTGAAATGCTCTTCAGCCACTCCACCAAAAGGACTTCTTTACTGGACGATATCATCTTCCAGCTGCAGCTTACTGTCATTTGTTAGACCTTTCTGTGTCTCTAACTTTTCTCTCTTCCTTCTCAATTCTCCGCTCCATCAAACCCTGGAATCTTGCTCTTTATTCATGCTTAGTAGTCTAGTTATCACATTGCTAAATCTTTCTACTTTCATTTTTTTTTTTTTTTTTTTTTGCGGTACTCCGGCCTCTCACTGCTGTGGCCTCCCACGTTGCGGAGCACAGGCTCCGGACGCGCAGGCTCAGCAGCCATGGCTCACGGGCCCAGCCGCTCCGCAGCACGTGGGATCCTCCCGGACCAGGTCACAAACCCGTGTCCCCTGCATCGGCAGGCGGACTCTCAACCACTGCACTACGAGCGAAGCCCTCTACTTTCAATTTGTACTATGGTAGATGCCTATAAAATGAGAGACATTGCATTCAATCCCTTACTAAAGTAGGTCTTTGACATTAAAAGTTTTCCTTTTCATTTGTTTCTAGGAAAGAACGATAGTTTAAAAATTTCCCCAACTAGCACATTGTTATGGGGGCAGTGCTTGCAGTGCCACAATATACTGCTGAAACATTGACGTGATCATTTGGGCAATGGGGAAATTACTGGACAAATCAATTTCAAGTTTTTGTTTTAACCCATAGAGTCGATCTCTGCTTCTATCTTGTTGTTTGTTTTAAGCTACGGAGATAAAATGATGAAATGGGCCAATTAAAAAGCTTATGTTTTATTCTCCTTTTTTTCTGATAGGAAGATCACCTAACTCTGTAACCTATAGGATTTCATACAGATTACAGGCTGAAGAAGGAAAATACAAAATCTGGATATTCAGCCGCTGAGTGATTCAGTGGTAGTTGTTTGAAAGAAAGCATGGAATTCATAAGAGTAAAGTTGAAACTAGCCTGAGGGATAGCTCTGAGAAGCCAGAGACAAAGGAATTTACCCGGCTGCTGCAGACACCATTTGATGTCCTGCAACACCTTTTCTTATGATTTAACCTTCTATAGCCATATATTTCCCTTCTGCACATTTTGAAGTTTGCATTAAAAAATCATGGCATAGTAAATGGTTTTAATGCAATATTAAAGAAGGTTAAGGCTATGATTGTTTAAAACACACTAGAACTTTAGAAGTGTGAGAAAGGAATGGGAACCCAAGATTGCTGGAGACCACTGCTTTTGTCCTATTTACTTTGTTCTAACAGGGTGAGCCCTTGGCAAAATCAAGAAAGAGGTGTACAAGTTCCTTCACTTTTCTGATCAAATCACCTTTTCTTCCCTAAACCTAGTCATGATTATCTGTGATGTAATCCCTTTTCAAGAAGCTTTCTCTCAGTTTGCTATTCTTTAAATACACAATTGCTGATAAAAACATTTATTCTGCATTTATAATCTGCTGGATATTGCATTTAGCATTTTACATGTAATTCACACAAAGTAGGAATGCTACTATGACTATATTATAAATGATCAATCTAAGATTTAGAGACATTAAATAAATTGCCTAAGTTCGTAGAGCCAGTTAGTGGCAATGCTGTGTTGAATAATGGTCAGCCAGCTTCTACAAACTGAATTCAGAATATTATAACTGCAAAAGAAGGACTCATTCACATAACGTGTATGTTTGTGTGTGTGTGTGTGTGTGTGTGTGTGTGTGTGTGTGATTATTGAGGATGAAAGTGTTGATGTTCCAAAGGAAGAATATCTATAGCAGTGATATGATACATGATAGTGTTTTGGGATACTGGTGATTGGAGTGAGGTGACATCCAAAATCCTGTGACATCATCCTATACTTAATGGACTGCTCTAATACCTGAAACTTTCATTGATTAACAACCAACAATGTTTTATTATCAAAGAGTGAAATCAAATATTGTCTGTTATACTAAAAATAATTTGCTAAACAATAGCAGAAATGACAAACAACCATGGGAGAAAGAAGTCATTCAGTAAATATTTATTAAGAGCCTACTATATACTAGGTTTTAGAGATATAATTGTGAAGACAGACAGTGTCCCTGATCTCTCAGTTTACCCACTTTGGGGCAAAGACAAACAAAAAATTATAAGAAATGAGAGATAAAAAGGAAGGTATGGGGAAATATGATAAGCATTTAAAGAATACCTTTCCTAACCTAGTGAGATTTTAGAAAGTTTCCTTAAAGAAATGGATTAAACTGATGAAATTAAATTTAAGAACTAAAAAAATAAGACTTACAGTTGAATATGATGCAATAAAATCATTCTGTTTCACTTCTTTCTTTAATGCCAAATAAAAATAGCAATAAGAAAACTAACAAGAAAAATGTTAAAAATTCATCACCAACAATGAAATCAGGAGCTAGTCACAAGCGTAAACCTCTATCTACAAGAAACAATTGTCAAATACTACAAAAGACCAAACTAAGGACAGGCTCAGGTAGAAAAAATAGACTCTACAAATCTTAAGTGCAGTATTTTGAAATTAGCGATACAAAAGGGGTGACTGAATCTCTTGTCTGGATCATCAGTGTCCTTGGCATGAGTCACGAAATTGCAGATCAGCACAGAAATATCTTCTAGTTGCAAGGGGTTGCGTGGGCGGTGGTAGGGAGAGTTCACAGAGAGCCTTGCAGATTTCTCTTTCCTTAAAGAGGAAAACAAAATTGCGGAGAATTCAGCCCATTTGTTGAGAAAATGCTCTGATAGAAGAAGAAAAGAAACATATATAAATATAGAAAATTAATAAGAAAGGGGATGAAAAGTCAGAAAAAGAATATTAAAAGAATAACAGTTTAACTCAACCCTCTGTAAATAAAATTTACTTCATAAACTGTAAGAAACAAATATTTATCTAAGAAAATACAAATTTCCATAATTGTTTACCAAAGCAGTAGAATACCTAAACTGACCCACGTGTATATCTAATGCTTTAAAATGTTTGCTAGACCACAGGTCAAAAAGAAGAAACCCACCACACCTTTTTCCTAAAGAAGGCATGACATTAATGCAAACCTGGGTAAGGTAATTTTAAAAATAAAGAAAAAAATAACTGCAGACCAATTAAATCATGAATACCTAAGAAGGTAAAGAAAAATAATTATAAGTTTATTTCAATAGATTTTGAGAAGAAATTTTAAAACTTTTAATATTTATCCTTAAGACTTCTAAATAAAATACAAATAAACAAGTATTCCTTAACATCAAGTAGGTTCACATAGAATAATAATAGTGGGAATGATTATAATACTGATAACTTATGTTGGTTAAGTGCTTACTATTGTGCCTGGCACTTCTAATCACTCCTTCATCTATAGTATGCAAGCCCATGAAGTAGGTACAATCATTTATCCCTGTTTTACAGGTAATAAAACTATGGCACAGAGATGTCAAGTAACTTCTCTGAAGCTGCTGATCTAGTAACGAGTAGAGCTGGTTACAAACCAAAGTGTATGGGGACTTGTTTTAGTAGCAAAGATCAACTTGTAGATAGAGTAGTCATAGAACACTCCATATATGGAGATATGTATGAAGAACACTTCAACTTTTTCCTGAGAAACACTCAGGAGAGAGGAAGGAGAGACAGGCTTGCATAAGTGGAAAAACATTTTGTTCCTGGATAGGAAGACTTAATACCGGAAATGTTCACATAACATTTTATACAATATTTATTACAGCAATATTTTCAATAGGAATGACTGGAAATATCCCACAATTCCATACATAAATGATTGGTTAAATAAACTCAGTTTTATCCATACAATGAGATAGTATGCCATTGGTTAAAAATAAATAGATAAATAAGGTTGATTGATACGCACTGGTGTGAAAAGATAACCAAGCTTTATCGATAAGTGAAAAAAAGAAGGTACAGAACAATATATACAATACTCCTATTAATCTAGAAAAAGAAGATGTATAGATATAAATTTACCATAGATATGTATGCATATGAAAATTTCTATAGGAATATATGAGACTAGTAACATTGTTTAGCTCTGAGAAGTTCACCTGGAGTTTGGGTAGAATTGGGAGTAGAGAGAGGTATTTTAAAGCGGTATTAATTTTTAAGAATATTACTGTGATTTTTAAAAAATATGTTAGCATGCTTTTTTTAATTAAAAAAAAAAGTAGGGGCTTCCCTGGTGGCGCAGTGGTTGAGAGTCCGCCTGCCGATGCAGGGGATACGGCTTCGTGCCCTGGTCCAGGAAGATCCCACATGCCGTGGAGAGGCTGGGCCCATGAGCCATGGCCGCTGAACCTGCACATCCGGAACCTGTGCTCCGCAACGGGAGAGGCCACAACAGTGAGAGGCCCGTGTACCGCAAAAAAAAAAAATATATGTATATATAAATGATCTGCCAAGATTAGGTTGTGTTAGGAGTGCAAAGAATCAGCAAAGAGAGTATCTAGAATAGCCCTGAAATGAAAGATATTCAAGTAATACGTAGGAAATAAAAAGATTGAGAAAGATACTGAAAATAGTTTTCTAAACTGACTATGGCTATGGTACTTCTTGTTCCAGAACGTTCTTATACTGTTCCTAAAACAAAGTTCACACTTCAATGAAAAGGAAAGGAAAGAAAGAAAAAAACAAACAAGGAAAAAGAAAGTGACAACACGTTAGTAATGCACCACTAGCATTACAATACAAATGATCACTTTCATGACCTACAAAGATAATTTTAACGTAAAAAGACTAGCTGAGAGATTCAAAAGTCAATGAAATCTATTGATTAGTTTTCTAAACCTCTCTCCCAAAAATCTGTTTTTCAGAGCTATGATCCTATGTAGACTACTCTAAACCTAATATAGAGTTAACACAGAACAAAACTTCATTAATTTGGACTTGGGGTGATATATACAGTATATTATTCTATTCAAATAAATCCTAATTTTACAGTGATATCTAGCACATGCAATAACTTGATGGTAAGTTAATAAAATATTGACTGTTAGATATTCTAGTACATACCTGTGTCTGTTCTCTGTTTGCATTTATTAGGGCTTCCTTAAATATGGTTCTATCATGATAAATTTTCAAAATAAGCCTTCAAATTCCTGAGGGATTTTATAAATAATCAAATAAAATTTAGTGTTAGTCTATTGTTAAAGATTTTATTTTATATTAATACTCTGAGGATTGTTAACTTATGGTTGCCATATATGTTACTTTTCAGACAAATCATTTTATTAAATAATCAGATAATTAGTTCTCCACGTATGATAGGTAACTTTGTGATTACTACATATTTCTTATATTGAAAGGGAAACTCATACACTACAGAAAAATTGTAATGGCTGCTTTCAAAATTGAGTACATACTCACTAATTGAATCTTTTGGAAAATGTAGTTTAATTTTCAAAATATGAGAAGATAACTCTATAATTCAGTGTTTCACATTTCCTCCTAAATTAGTTAAGTCCAATGATCTTAATGAAATCTAGGACCTCTAGGTTTTTTTAAACATTGGTGATCACTGCACAGGTGTACAAATGGAGATGTAGGAAGTGGAGAAAAGTAAAAATGTGTTTTGACAGCATAATATAGTCTGGAAGATATTTTTCTGAATTCCGAAAATTGCCCAGAGGTATTTTTGTTATTTGCCTCTTTCTTCTAGATGTTGGTGCTGAAAAAGCAAAATAAAAATAGCAATCACAATTTCTAACAGTTGAATATTCTGAGAGATTGAAATTTCATTAATTGTGGTTTTTACAGTACTTGGAGCTGGTTTGTTTAAAAAGAAATATAGATGTGTCCCTTGGGTTTTTGTTTCCATGGTTCACCTCTTTCGCAAGCTTCACTTTATGCTCTCTACTGCAAAGAAGAAATGTCAATCCAATCTCTAAATTCTAAAAAAGTAAATTTTGAGAAATGTTTTTAAAAATATTTTATTACTAAAGTAAATTTAAAATTTCAACCTTATTAAATTGCCTGTTATCTTTAAAGTTTTTTTGGTTTATTCCTGTTTTGTCAATATAAGAACAATATAGTTTTTATAGAAAATTTTGAAAATATAGAATATATATTTTTTCATATACCACACTCAACTATGGACCTCATAGACAAACTCTTAATTTTTTTTCAAAAACACTATAAATAAATTAATAATAAATATATTTCCTGGATACTCCTGAGAATAAACCTTGTGGAACTCCAGTGCACTGGTTTAAGAGAGCAAAAAGAACTAGTAATGTTACAACCAAATGATTAAAGGAAAACAAGTGTTTTATTTACATATAACCTTTTAAAATATTCTAAAATATTTGTCCATTTACTCATTTATTCTTTCATTCATCCACCAAATTTTACTATGTGCCTAATATAAACCAGATGACAAGCTAAGTGCTGGTTACATAGTGAAGAAAAAATAGGCATATGTTTCTGCCCCCTTGGAGCTTAGAATTCACAGGGGAAAACAGATATTACAAAATAAAAATCAACACTTACTTCATTATACATTATAAGTTGTATAATACTTCTTTTTTAGGTGCTTATTTTCCACTTAATATATCATGCAAGTACTATTTTTAAAAGAGATCATCCCAGTCCTCTGCTCAGAACCTCTGGTGGCCTCCCATCTGATTCAGAAGGCCCAAGCCCTTCCCTGGGCCTACAGGCACTAAATGCTGGTGGCTGCTCTCTGACTTCATTGCTGCTTCTTTCCTCACCCACTGTAGTCATGCTGGCTTCCTTGTGGCTTCTCAGTCACACCAAGGTGACCTTCACCTGAGGCGTTAAATTCCCTAGTCATTTATCCTAGCGTGCTCGGCTTCCAAATGCCTTACTGTCTAACTTGTTATTTTCAGCTCTCAGAGGTCTTCATTGGCCACCCAAATGAATAACCCCATCCTCCAATCCAGTTCTTAATTTACCTGATTCTTCTTCACAGCTTCACACATTGCGACACATTACATCCTGTGGTTATTGACAGACTCTCTCTTCAGGAATGCTAGCTCCATGAAACTAGGGATATTGTTCTTATCACTGCCTTATCTCCAATATCAAGAACACTGCCTGGCACTTAATAAGAACTAAATGAATATTTGTGAAATGAATAAATTAATAGGAAAAAAAGATTAAAAATAGTTTCCTAGTCACTGAAGGTTTTTATTTGCAGCATTAGAATATTTAATGATATTAATACATCATAATTTATTTAATGAATCTCCTATTTTTAGCCATTCATATAAATTAATTTCCTTTTGTTTTTCTTTTTATAAACAGTGTTGCTAGGCACTACATTGTGGTTAATCACCTGGTATTATTTCTTTAGGATAAACTCCAGGAAGTAGGATTTTTCAGACTACGTAATTATTCAGCCAATATTAAATAATGAGAAAATACCTATTATTGCTAAGGAAGGTCTCTATCTGAAATATACTGAAGTTCATTGAGGGGTTAGCTTCTAGGCTCTCTATTCAAAAGCAAACTTCCACTCAGATTATTTGGGGAGCATTTCCATGCCTCTTGTCACGGTTTCTGTTGAATTCAATTTTAAGTTTTCTCCAGTCACAATTTTTAATCACAATTTGTCTAGGAAGGTAACACAAATGTGAGTTCTAATGTATATAATATATATGCCTCAGAAATTTTTTTAAAAATATCACTTCTAAAAATCCAATAACTTTATTTTAAATATCAGAATAGGAAACATAAATAAGGACACATAAAGTGATCTATCCACAACTATTTGACTTGGAAGTAGATTAAAATCTTAAATTATTGCTGCAGTTACCTAAGTTAAAAAAGACTCAAATATAAGAGCTAAAACCAATCAAAGTTTCTCAAGTCAGCTGCACTATTTCCTACAGAGATAATCTATGCTAGTAGTATTTATCATTTAAACAGTCCTGGTTCAAAGACCATTGATGATGTTATATTGTCAAAAGAAAGAACTTCTAACTGACAGTTTATTCAGCACGAGAAGGAAAGAATGAAGGAGGCTATTTGCATTTAGCTCACATTTTAAAACAGAAAGTAAAGAGAACACTTTCCAAATGTGACACCAACTCCCCCCTCCCTCTTTTTTATTGAAGCTCTGTTTTAGTTTAGAAAGAAATTCTAAATTGACATTTAAATGGTGGCAGGGCAATTCTCCTCTGCTTTGAGAAACGGTCTCTGGAAATGTACAATTATGCTGTCATCTTTAGCACTCCACATTGGACAGAGTTTAATTATTAATGTGTTTCCCTCAGAGAATGACTCGATCATGTCACAACTCTAGACAAATACAGCTAATGCAAAATCATAAAATATTCACTTGAATACTGCTGAACTGACAGGAAATTAATTCTATGAACACTTTTCATATTACTAGAAAATTAGTTTCAAACGCATAAGACTGAAATAAATGTGTTCATAATTTGCTCAAGGGTAACGCTCATCTTGCAATCAGTTGGTGTCTTTTTATAAATGTTACAAGTATTCAACATGGCTTTATGATAAAGAAGACAGCTAATTTAATGTATTATTTGTAGACAGTGTTTTACTTGTAAACAGCAGGGAGTGAAGAATTGCTCTCACAGAAATATTTAAACTCCAGTAATATTCTGCTATTTATCATTTTGTAGAACTGAAGAACTACCATCAAAAAAGTTTTTTTTTTTTTTTCAGAGACTGAGAAGCTTACTGAACGGTAATGGGATTTCGAACTTTTCACTTCAGGTCACTCTCCCAGATTTTATCAAATATCTGAAAATGATTGAAAATGATTGGTATCTTAAGGCTATTTGGTGTCCAGCATTGGACAAATGAGAGATTTTATGTTTTTTGATAGTTAAAAGTACCTAAAAGTACCCCTCAAAGAAATTTACTCTCCTTTGTGCATGTCCAGCAATTTGCCCAAATTTTAACATATTATTTTATAATTATTTGTGTGCATATTTTCACACTTGCTCAACTAAAAGCTCCTTGAAAGTAAGAAGTTTGTCTCTGACTTCTATCCTTAGTGTGTAGCCAAGTGCAAGATGCAAAGACTATATCCATAAGTTGTTTGGTGTATAACTGAATGAATGAAAAGAAAACTGGATAGATGAGAAGAATTTCATTAAAATATTAATGGGAAAGTAAGATCAGTCAATATAGTAAATCCATTTTTACAATAAAAAATAACCTCTAAATAACATTTTTAACTATCTCTGAGAATGGCCTCTGTAGCTAGCAATTATTTCTGATCTTCTGTGAACTACTCTGGACATACAAAGATAAAATTTAAATGGTCAAAATTTGCTATAGCTAATTGATGAAAGCTAAGCTAATGAGATGCTTCCTCCTAAGAATTTGAAATTTGGGGCATTGTTAGAGGTAAATCATATTTTATTACATTCTACTGAGAAAGTCCTCCAACACATGATGAAGTTCATACTTCCTTCCTCTCAAGAGTTCCAGTTTCTGTTTCCTTCGAATAAATGCCCCTTCTAGGTTAAGCTAGTCATAGTCTGTTTCTATTACTAGAAACCAAAAGAAACTTGATTCACATAATAATATATGATAAAACATGTTTTGACAGTGTCTCACTGGACTAATTTTATACAAACATAATAATCTATATTGCTATGTCTTGTGTTCTTAGGTCTTTCATGCCTTTTTTCATAGACATAATGCATTTTATGTAATGTGAAAAAGGATTATTATAAGTTTGGGACATTCATTTTATATCATCTGCAAAGATGCCATAATAAAATATTAAAAGAAGCATGGTTATTAATGAACCACACCAGTGGATTTTAGTTTAATAGTTTTAACTTATTTTAAAAATTACAGGAAATGAGGTTGTTCATTATGCCTTTAAGCTACTTCTTGTAATGACAAATTGAATAGGGGTCTGAGTTAAATATGACTGTATAAATGCAAAAAAGTCAAAAAGAACCAAATGGAACATATTCATAGACAGTGAAATATAGCAAATTAATTGAACAATGAAAATAACAAAAACAATGACTGTTTTCTAAACTCAGTGTTTTAATATTATCTTTATAAGAGTTAGTTAAAATGCATACTAAACTTTGATGCCATTATTTTGTCTTCTTTTTTCCCAGGAATTGTTATTCATTCAACAAATAGAAACTATCATGTTTACTGATTCATTCTGCAAATAAGTACTCAAAACATACTCTATACAAGGCATCATGCTAGTTGCTATAAGGAATACAATGATGAGGGAGAAAACTTTCCTATCTTGGAGTAGTTTTTAATCTAGCAGAAATAAGGAAAGTAACAAAAAGTTACCCTATAGATTAAAATATGTCTGAATGTTAAGAGAAGTATACATTTAAAGTAATATAAAATTGAGATGAAAGAAAAGGGGAATTATATTCAAAAATACAGTTTTGAGAAGATTAAGTAATAAGATGGCTTTAACAAGATGGAATTAGTCAGGAAAGGATATTTTGAAAGATGGAGATAACTCTAGTTATGCAGAACTATATGAGCAAAAAAAATCTTGTTGAAGTATAGAACATATTCAAAGACCAGCATCCAGTTATGGTAACTTGAGTCTGGTTGGGAAGGAGGTTGTCTCCCTCAGCCAATAATCAAATCTTATATTTCCAAATAAATTTATTATCTTCATGTTGCAGCAAAACTAATAGAGTTGTTTTCACTCCCTGTATATATTTCCTTTTTTCCCATTATCTCTTAAAACCATTCCAATCATGTTTTAGTCTCTGTTTTTCACTAGGTCATCTACATTTTTTAATCCAGTAAACAATTGTTTGTGCAAGATTCACTGACTATCAGCAGCATTTGATCATTCTCCCTTCCAAATAACTTTTTCTTTACCTGGGTTCCAAATAATCCCACGTCCTTGGTTTTTCTCTAACATCAATGTCCACTCTTTCTTACATTTTTTTTTTCCATTCTCTCCAACCTCTTAACATTGAGGTATTCCAGGGCTTAGCCCATGGGTGGCTTCTCTTTTTTCCTAATCCTTTTTAGTGATGTAATCCCATTTCATGGATTAAAGCACCAAATATAAATTGAAGACTCCAAAATTTATACCAAATTAAGGGTCCTTAATTCTAGACTCATTTATCCAACTGCCTCTCGAAGTCTCCATTTTAGTTATTCATAAGACATTTCAAAGCTGCGACTCTGATTCCTTCCTCAATCCAAGCCATCTTTACTCAGAGTTTCCCATGTTAGTTAAAGGCAACTCCATTCTTCTAGTTACTTATATCAAACCTCATGGAGTCATTTTTTGGCCACTGTCTTTCACTACTCTTCTCCAGATTCTGTTGATGCTAACTACACAATATATAGAATCTGATCATTTCTTATCACAATCACTGCTACCACTCTGATCAAATTCGATAGTCTCTTACCTAAACGTGTTCCCTTTCTGTCCTGTTGTCCTTCAGTCTACTGTCAATACCACAGTCAAAATGATCCTATTAAAATATAAACCAAACTCTCTTTCTCTTCTGTTCAAAAACTGTACAGTAAGTTCCTATTTCTCTCATAGTAAAAGTCAGAGTCCTTAAAATGGCTCACTGACTATTTCTCAACCTGGAATACTCCTCTCCCAAATAGATCCAGATTTACTTGTTATGACAGTGAGCTTTATGTGTCAACTTGGCTAGGCTATAGTACCCAGTTATCTCATCAAACACTAATCTAAGTGTTTCTGTGATGGTATTTTGTAGATGTATTTAACATCTAAAGTCAGTTGGCTTTAAGTAAAGGAGATTATCCTTGATAATCTGAGTGTGCCTGATCAAATCAGTTAAAAGGCCTTAACAGCAGAACTAAATTTTTTCTAGAGAAGAGAAATTCTGCTTGTGGACTGCAGCATCAGCTCTTGACTCAGTGTGTAAGCCAATTCCTTGCAATAAATCTCTCTCAAAAAAAAACAAAACAAAAAGAAAAAAACAAGGAAAGAAAAGAAATAAATGTATCACTATGATGGATTTACCATGAATAACAAAAAAACTAAACCATCACTACCATGAATAGCAAAAACAAAAACCATGAAAAAAAATTTAAAAAAACACAAAAACTAACGAACAAACTATATATATATATATATATATATATATATATATATATATATATATATATATATATGAATAAAATAGCTCCATCCAGCTCTTGTTATTCATGGGAATGATGTTCTATAAAGTCACCAAGAACACTGAGTTAGAGAATACTGGACCATCGCTCTCAGGGGAAATAGAGAGTTAATTTCTAGTCACAATATTTTCATCAACTGATCAACACATAACCTTATTTTGTGTGTGTTCCTGTTTAAATGCACCTTATTTAATGTACATCGTTGACTTGTTAACATTGAATTCACAAAAAAACAGCATTGTAACTCATGCCTGAATGAAGATTATCTAACACACGCATTTTCTCAATAAAGTACATAAAAGACTTATTTTTTTGCGGTACACAGTCCCCTCACTTTTGTGGCCTCTCCTATTGTGGAGCACAGGCTCCAGACACGCAGGCTCAGTGACCATGGCTCACGGGCCCAGCCGCTTCTCTGCATATGGGTTCTTCCCGGACCTGGGCACGAACCCGTGTGCCCTGCATCGGCAGGCGGACTCTCAACCACTGCGCCACCAGGGAAGCCCCATAACAGACTTTTTACACTAAAGAAAACTAGATATTTCCTCAACACTATGTTTTGGGGCCATTTTAAACAGTGAAATCACCAACAAAAATCACAAAAACGAGAAAAAAAAATAGTACTGATTAGACTATGAAAAGTGGACTTGTTTACAGTATGAACTAAAACAAGAAGGCATAGTGTTGCCCTGTTTGACTTCAGCTGGCAACATGTGTGTCAGGTGACTCAACTTTTTCACTGCTCTGTGCATGTCTGTGAATGATCACAACAGTGTCATGATTATTGTTTTGTATCAATTTGTGAGTTACAATTAAATTTTAACAAGTAGATAAATTTGAAAATATGGAATCCATAAATAATGAGGATCATACACACACACCCCTATGATTAGTATACACATATACGCTTGAATATATGTATATTTATACACACACACACAAATCCATGAACAAGAGGACTGAATACACACACACATCTTTTTTTGTCTTTTTCTCATAGTCTCTCTCTCTCTCTCAAAGAGAATACACACACATACGTACAAACACTAATGGTTCTGTTTTATAATGAAAACCTATCTGATAGACTCTTCATTTACCTACTTTAAGTAAGCCTTTGTTCAAATTTCAACTTCTTAGTGAGACCAAATCTGAGCACTAGAGTATAAAACTTCCAATCCTCCTTAGTCTGCTTATTTATTCTTTATAAAAGTTATCATTTTCTAACATTATATAGTATGTTTATGTTACTATATATTCATTATTTATTCTGTTTATTATTTATTGTCTATCTCCTCAAATTTAATGTAAACCTTATAAGAAAAAAGATTTAATTCTGTTCTGTTCATTGATGTGTCACCATCGCTTAGAAGGATATTTATAAGAAAATACGTGTAGTAAATATTTTTCAGTGAATGAATGAGAAACTTGATATAAACATTTAGTTTTAAGACAGTTTGCTTGCTCTTCTCTGAAATGACCTTGAAACCAGATTGCTGCCTCTAAACTTATTCTTATTGGAAATTCTAGAGTAGGCAGCATGATGTGTATCTAAATATGTTCAATGACATCTTTTTAACTAGTGTATGTCACTCTCTGGTTGCTCAAATTTGAGAAACCAGCAGCACAGCCTGGTGGGACAAGTAATAAACAGTTTTACCATCAAAAGTAGAACTAAGAAAAAGGTTAAGTTAGATATAAAGATTTAGAATTGTGTATAAAGATGATTGCTAAAACTGGATAGGTGTGTAAGCTCTCTGAGGAATAATATATAGACAATTCAGTAAGAGTGGAGAAGAAATAAAGAGGAAACTAAATAAATTCTAAAACCAAATATATTTTAAAAACAGGGGGAAGAAAATGAGATAAAGATATCATGGAGAAAATACTATATCTATCTATCTATCTATCTATCTATCTATCTATCTATCTATCCCAATAGGGGAGTACTTGAAGTACTTGATGTGCCAATGAGGAAGACAAACTAATTTCTGTTTAAATAGACAGTTTAACCCTGACAGTGGGGAAAATACCTTCTTCCTTACAAACATTGAATATCCATTAAAACAATGGTCACTTTTAATATCTCATAAAACTGGTACATGGATGGGAAATCAAAGTATATCCCCTAACAAAGGTTGATTTTCCTTACATGACTACTTTAAATTTGGGTTAGTAGTAAAGTCTAGGAGCTAAAAGACAAAGTCACACTGATGGGGTGGATGAAAAATAGACTTACTCAAACAAATAATCTTCCTCATGACATTTGCCAGCTTAGAGACCCTCATAAATTGAGAGACTAATGAAGCAGAAAGTTAAAGGACAGAAATTTTACTAAAAGTAGAACTCAATCCTGTCCTTGATCAATTCCTGATGAGATGATCATCCCTTCATTCTATTTTATTAGGAGAGGAAAAGAGAGGGTTTTTGCTGGTGGAAGATATTATCTATACTTATACAGATTTCTTATGATAAAGTCTGGTTTAAGTTTTTAAAAAATTTACTATGCATGGAAGGTGCAAAAAAATGTGACTGACAATCAAAAGAAACAATAAACAATTGAAGCAAACTCTAACATGGTCCAGATATCAGAGTTAGCAGCAATAACTAAAATATCAATATTAATATAACAAAGGTAGGAAAAAAATGGAAAAAAAAGTATGAGATATATGGATAATTTCAACACATATTGAAATCTATAAAGAATGAAAAGACATTCTAGAATTAAAGAGTTTAATATCTGAATTTAAGAACCCACTGGATGAATTTAACAACTGATGTTAAAATAAAAAAAGATTAATAAACTCAAAGACAGATCAATAGAAAACATTCAAAGTGAATTATAGAATTAAAAAGAAAAGAATGGAAAGGAAGATATAGAGCATAAAAACTATATAAATCATAGAGAAATTTAGATTTTGCTAGATAACCTACTACAACAAAATTTAGAGGCTTTGAACAATAGCCATTTATTATTTCGTCACAATTGTGTAGGTTAACTAAATGGTACTGTGGGTCTGAGCAGGTTTAAGTGATCTCTCCTAGGCTAGAGTTCATGGATCTGGAGTGATTTGGTAGATCAGTTAGTGGTTAGATAATCTAGTATACCTTCCCATATCTGTTATTTGGCAGGTTATAGGATGGCCAGTTGCTGGCTAGGCCATCACATTTCTCCCCTTCCTGACATTTTCTTCTCCAGGAGGTTAATTTAGATTAATTCATGTGATGGTTTAAGGGCTCTAAGCACATGAGAGAGAACACGTTCCAAAGCTCAAATACTTTTCAAGCATCACTTGTACCATAATTGCCCAATGTCTAAAGCCATTCAAATAGTCAAGACAATATTTAATGAATAGAGAAACAGATTCAACCTCTTAATGGGAAGAGCAACAAATTCCCCATAAAAGAAAGGTGTGCCTACCTGGATGAAAAAAAAGTGGCATTTTTGTAAACTACCATGTTTGGAAATTGAAATCCCAGAAGAGAAGGACAGATGAAGTGGATCAAAGGCAATATATAAAGAGTTAATGACTGAGAATTTTCCAGAAGTGTTCAAAGACACCATATCCCAGATTTTAAAAGACCAGAATAATTTTTTAAATAAACAAAACCGAAACAAAAACTAAGCACACATTAGTTCAAAGACAAAGCGACCATTTTAAAGGTAGCCAGAGAAGTAAGAAACATTTCCTTCAAAGAGACAATAGTAATATATTGGCGAACTTCTGAACAAATATTGTGAAATCCAGAAGATAATGAAATAGTATCTTTATAGCACTGAAATATAAGTATCTATCAGAAGTAGAATAAATAAGTGTTGCTAAGGATGTTAGCAAAGTAGAACATTTGTATATTGGTAAAATCACTTTGGGAAGCTATTTGCCAACACATTAAAAAGCTAAACATGCAACTTCCTTGTAACCCAGCAATTTAATTCCTAACTGTATATCCCTCTAAAAATGAGGGCATATGACCACCAAAATGTATGTACAAGACTGTTCATAGCAGCTTTTTTCATAATAGTTACATATTGAAAACAACCTAAGTATCATCAAAAGTAGGATTGATAAATGCATTCTTATTTTTCATACAATGGAATACTAGTGTGAGTTTTGGTGTTTATATTTTAATACTTACTAATTTTATCCTAAATTCCCACAAGAAGTGAATTGGACTATACACAGAATATCATTATTCACTTAAAAAGCAAATAATGGCTCTGTGGTTTCCCATAATCCAATTCTTACTCCTGGGGTAGTATGATGAAAACCAGGTCAAATGTCCCACACATAAAAACTTTAGAGTCTATATTATAGGAAAGAGATGGAGAAAAATTGATTTTATCTGCTATAACAAGGTGAGATATATGACTCTCTTCTCCCAAAAGAAGGGATAAAAACCTCTGCTCCTTGAGGAAGAAATCAAAAGGATTCTATATTCTCACTCGAACCTTTTGGAATAGAAACAAAATCCCTCCAGGGGCCAGATAGTCCCAAGTGTCTTCAGGTTTTACAACTTAGAGATGTCTCCAAAGTCTTGGGCCTCTTATTCTCTTGAAATACAAACACATGCCTCTGGAGTTAGTTAAATCTCTCTGAAATTCTCTGTTAGATATAGTTGTAAATTTAATTCCCATGGCTTTCTCTCTGCCCAGGATCCCAAGTTTCCAGTAAAATTTATTCAGAAAGCTCCTACTCTGTAGAAACACAAACATATTTTCTCTACACCTCATAACACAGCAATATAAAAGAATAAACTACTTTTAAACACAGTGTCATGAACAGATCTCAAAGATATGATGAATAAAGAAATCAGAGAAAAAAATAGTACGTACTTTCTGACTCTATTTATATGAAATTCAAGAATAGAGAAAACTGTGGTAATAAAAATCAGAAAAATGGTCCTTTGGATGGAGAGGTGGAAGGGAAAAGGTATGTGAAAAAATTCTGGTGTTGGAATTTTTTATGTTGATATATGTCGTGGTGGCACTGGTGTGTTTATAAGTAAAACTCAATAAAATTTACACTTAGAATTTATGCACTCATGCACTTTACTGTATATTTCAATAAAAATGTGAATAAAAATATTTTTGAAAAGATTAATGTTACAGTTAAAGTAAGAGGTCACATCTTTTTGTGGATCCAATCAGAAGAGTTTTGTCATATTTCTCCAACAATGTTTGTTAGTTCAAGTATAAAAATGAAAAATAAACAAGCAGTTGGATTTATCAGAGGATGAGAATAAAAGATGCAATAGGAAATTTTTATTGATGATGATTGTTTTTGATTTAAGTTTGATCATGTAATTTATGCTAAACAAATGAAACTAAAGTAGGAGATTCAGGAAGGCTAAATAAAACACCTTCTAATAATATTTTTTAAAAATAGTCTTTAGAAACAATTCCACTTAATCTTATCAAAAACAAAGACATAGGAAACTTTTACATTTACAAAAAATGAAATAAATGAAATTACAAATGAATCTACCCTAATGCCCCATGTATACAAAAATGGGAAAACACAGCCTCTACCTAAAGTCACTTGTAAGTTACATGGGTTGATAGACAAAAAACAATTGTAAGTCATTATAATAATTACATTAATATTTAAGCTGAAGAGAATATTAATAATATTATTATAAAGGTTATCATTTAGAAAACTGAGATTCATAGATGCTGGGTTTCTGAATGCTCTGACTCAAAAAAAAAAAAAAAAAGAGTGATTTTAAAGAATAGTGTTAGAATCAATTGAAAGTGAAGATATACTCTATATCACTGGTTTTTTGTGCTCCCATATTTAAGGTAAAATACATGTGAAAAAATTGGAAAGCTAATTATACTTGGAAAGCTCTCTGCTAAATAGTGATCAGAAAGAAAAAAAAAAAAAGATTATTATCCATTGCTACTCATTTTGAAGAAGTGGCAACCAACTGCTAAGTTTCATTTGTCCTTTAAACTATGTACCGGTTGGTACAGAGAGAGAATCAGGGAAAAAATAGGGTAGAGATTTTCTTAAATTTACAACAAGGAGATCATGCTGTTAACCCATATAAACTCAAGGTGTAGAAAAAATTCTATTGTATAGGATTTAACAGCAGTCAATTTATTAGCTTTTGATCTTTGACGAGTCAATTAAATATCTTAAAGAAGGTAACCAGCTTCATGTCTGCTTCTCAGTTGTAAGGGGTCTAGTTGATCTGAGGAAAAGAGCTTATTATTTTCTGAGTTCATTTGTAAAATTTTTCCAAATAACAGATATTTTCAAAAGGAGTTGTTAGACATGAAAATGCTATAAAAGCATTTAAAAAATTAACATTTTTCCTTCTGAGGCATGGCCCAATTAGTACAGTGGACACAACTGCAATGGATATTCTAGTCCTGTTCTTCAAACTGCTTAATTTTGGCTGCCATTCTTTAGTTTTCAAGTAAATTTTTGGAATTGGTAACTTATATGCTTATCCCTTTTTTAGAGAGAGAGAAAAAGATGTAATGTGGTAACGTAATTGGAAAGTTTTGTTTGTTTTCCTTTTGGTTGTTTTTGAGGAACAAAATCTAATTTTCAACATGTATACTCATCATTATATAATGTGTATGAGTTCATGAGTATAAATTTTAAAATTATAGTTTTGCACAGCACAAGGTTTCAGTTACAAAGAATGTTTTACTGTATTTGTTAGATATTTCTTAGTTTTGATGCTACCTTGAAATCAAATTTTTCTGCTATCCCAGTTGCAGTATGGTAAGCTACTCTGTTTTTGGTGATTACTTTTCCTTTCTTCTAACTGATTACAAGCCAAATTATAAAATGCTAGAAGCATTCAGGCTTAAGTCAGTTTTCAACTTTAAAGCATGAAAAGCCTGTAGTGAGGATTTAATGAATTTACTTTTCTTTTTCATTGTATTTTATACTAACAGTTGAAGCCCATGGCAGTTTCTGTTTGCCAGGTGAATTTAACACCAAACACGAGATTACAATACAAGATTTATAATTGAGATTTATTTAGGAATCCCAAGTATTTTTACAGAGCTTCTTAATGTCAGAACTGAATTTAAATAGAAGAGAAACAAACAAAAATAGTATAATACTCTTGTAAATGTGAAAAAAAATATATTTCACTAATAAAAAGAGTTGAGGTACAATATATAACTATATAAGTATATTAATGCTTTTATATTTTTTCTTCATACAAAATAAAAATGGCAATCATGCACAAGCAGAAAATAACATCATCACAAGGAATTTTTTTTACACTTGAGCATTTGTGACACCATAACACAGTGGTTAGAAAGAGTCTTTGAAATTCACCTCCTAGGTTCTCCATTTGCAAGTTTTGTGACCTTGTACTAATTTAAACCTTTAAACACTAGTTTCTTATTTGTAAAATTAGAGACATTAGAAATTATTAATAGGAATAATAGCACTGATCTCACAAAGTTGTATCAAAGTTTAAATGAACTAATGTACATAAAAGCACTTACCAAAATGACCAAAACTTAATTTTACTTAAAAGAAAACCACCTGAAACAGTCTGATTCTGGCCAGACTGTTTGGCCATGTGACTTACTTTAGCCAACCAGATGCTGACAAGTGTGACTGACTAAGAGACTTGAGAAGCACATGTGTTTGCTCTCTTGTGTCTCTGCCTTTGTCATGTGGACACACCTGGTCTAACCTGATGGAGGAAAAGAGACACATAGAGCAGAGCAAAATTGCCCCCATTATTCAAGTTACCCTCATTTGAGATGAGGTGGTAGTATTAAAAAGATAAACTGAGGCATACTTAAATTTTTTTAAGAATTTATTTGACCATTTATCCTTTTGAACTGAGCAATGCCAAACCAGAAATTGTTAGGAGCACCACCAGTAGAAGGGCAACAGGAGTTCTAAGAGAGACTTTTACAAAGAAAAGGCAGAAGCAAAGTAAGAAAACTATTGATTGGCTGTAGCTTAAAGCCTAGTTGGCTGTTTCTGATCGATTGTCTTCAGGTTTCATTTCTGTAACCTTGAGGCATTCAAAGGCTTAAATTTAGGTTTGCTTAGGTAGGCTGCCAGGTCATTGAAGCTACCTCATTCTAATGGCCTCTTTGTTTAATTAATTTAACAATAACCATCCAGCTTTCAGACATGTGAGCAAGCCAAGCTAAAATCTAGAGAGATACCAATTTGACACCCTCTCAATTCCACACAAGTGAGCAATGAGTACTCATTGTACACTATTGAGTGCTTTGTTGTTTTCATTTTGTTGTTGGTCCTGTCCACTTTTTCTGGGATACAGATTTATGATGTTTGTCATTATGATAGACTCTAACATAAAAAAACTCCATAAAAGGAGCAAGTTTTATCTAGGACAGTGATATTCTGAGTTTATTGCTTAGATTATCTTTAGCCATTTCTTCAGTGGACCCCAGCCTGAATTTAAATATTGAATTGGCATGATAAACTACTTACCCTTGTTTTCAGAGGTGTCAGTCTAATCATTTAGACACATAAAATTGCATACATAATATAATAATAAGTTAGTGCATCTCCACTATAATTACATTTTTCAAGAATTAGATCTATATAGAGAAATTTAGAGTTTACAAATATTTTTACTTCTATTATCTCATTATGTATGGATTTTTTTTTACCTGTATCAATACCAAACTAATTTGAATATCATCCAGAACTGTATATAATACACCATAAAATTAATTAACAAATGTATTGAATAACTGAGTACGAGGACTCATTATTCAATACATACCAACAGGCTGACTTAAATCACTTGTAGTTCCACAAAAACTATTAGAACTAATAAATGAATTCAGCAAGGTAGCAGTGTACAAGATTAACATACAGAAATCAGTTGCTATTCTTCACATAATGAAATACCAGAAAGAGAAAGTAAAAAAAAAAAAAAAAAAAATTGCGCCAAAAACCCCAAGGAATAAACCTAACCAAAGAGGTGAAAAATATATATGCTGAGCATTATAAAAGATTGATACAGGTTAAAGAAGATGATTCAAAAAATGGAGAGACATCCCATGATCTTGGATTGGAAGAATTAATATTGTTAAAATGGCAATACTACCCAAAGAAATTTGCAGATTTAATGCAGTCCTTTTCAAATTACCTATGACATTTTTCACAAAACTATAACAAATAATCCTAAAATTTATATGGAACCACAAAAGACCCAGAATGGCCAAAGCAATCCTAAGGAAAAAGAACAAAGCTGGGGACGTAACCCTCCCAGACTTCAGACAATACTACAAAGCTACAATAATCAAAACAGCATGGTGTTGGCACAAAAACAGATGTATAGATCAATGAAACAGAGCCCAGAAATAAACCCACACAGCTGCAATCAATTAATCTTAGACAAAGGAAGCAAGAATATACAATGGAGAAAAGACAGTCTCCTCAACAAGTGGTGCTGGGAAATCTGGATGGCATCATATAAATCAACAAAGTTAGAACACTCCCTTACACCATACACAAAAATAAACTCAAAATGGCTTAGAGACTTAAATATGAGACATGACATCATAAAACTCCTCAAAGAGAACATAGGCAAAACATTCTCTGACATAAATTGTAGCAATATTTTCTTAGATAAGTCTCCCAAGGCAAAAGAAATAAAATTAAAAATAAACAAATGGAACCTATTCAAACTTGAAAGCTTTTGCACAGCAAAGAAAACCATAAACAAAACGAAAAGACAACCTATGAACTGGGACAAATATTTGCAAATGATGCAACTGACAAGGTCTTGATCTACAAAATACACAATCAACTCATATAGCTCAATATAAAAAAAAAAACAACAACCAAACAAACAAACAAAAACCAAACAACCCAACAGAAAAATTGGCAGAAGATTTAAATAAACATTTCCCCAAAGAAGACATACAGATGGCCAATAAGCACGTGAAAAGAGGCTCAATATCACTGATTACTAGAGAAATACAAATCAGAACTACAATGAGATGTCACCTCACACTGGTCAGAATGGCCATAATCAAAAAGTTTACAAACAATAAATGCTGGAGAGGGTTTGGAAGAAAGGGGACCCTCCTACACTGTTGGTGGGAATGTAAGTTGGTGTAGTCACTATGAAAAACAGTATGGAGGTTCCTTAAAAAACTAAAAATAGAGTTACCACATGATCCAGCAATCCCAATCCTGGCCAAATACCCGGAAAAGACAAAAACTCTAATTCAAAAAGATATATGCACCCCAATGTTCATAGCAGCAGTATTTACAATAGCAAGACATGGAAACAACATAAGTGTCCATCAACAGATGAATGGATAAAGCAGATGTGGTACATATGTACAGTGGAATATTACTCAGCCATAAAAAGAATGAAATATTGCCATTCACAACAACACAGATGGATCTAGAGATTATCATACTAAGTGAAGTAAGTCAGACAGAGAAAGACAAATATTATATGATATCACTTATATGTGGAATCTAAAAAATAATACAAATGAATTATTTATGAAACAGAAACAGACTCACATAGTAAAAAAACTAATATTTACCAATGGGGAAGCTGGGGGGATAAATTAGGAGTATGGGATTAACAGATACACACCACTATACATAAAATAATAAGCAACAAGGATTTACTATATAGCACAGGGAACTATATTCAGTACCTTGAAATAACATATAATGGAAAATAATATGAAAAAGAATATATATATATATAAAATATATATACACATATAAATACTATATATATATAATATATATATATGAATCATTTTGCTGTACACCTGAATCAAACACAATATTTTAAAGCAACTATAGTTCAACTTTAAAAATCATTTGTAATTCATTTTTAAATATGAATACCTCATTATTAGGTATAAGAAATTAAAAAAAAAAGAATAGTAAAATCAGTTTTTGGACACCTGAATAAAATGTTATTTTAGAACATAGAACTAGACATACTGGTTGGTTATGTGTGTCTGGAGCTAAGAAGAAAGATCTGAGTCAAAGGAATAGCTATGTCGGCTAATATAAATCTTTAGGTGAAGGAGATTGACTGTGGAAAAAAATAGAAAAGAATAAAATATAGAACCCTAAAATACAAGATGCTTAAGAAGCAGAATGAGAAAGAACGTTTAGGGAATGAAACTGAAACTTAATAGTCTAAGAATTAGAAGAAATATAGAAACTAAGTTTGAAGAAATTTATACAGCCACTATGGAGAACAATATGGAGGTTCCTTAAAAAACTAAAAATAGAACTACTATAAGACCCAGCAATCCCACTCCTATACCCAGAGAAAACCATAATTCAAAAAGACACATGCACACCAATGTTCATTGCAGCACTATTTACAATAGCCAGGACACGGAAGCAACCTAAATGTCTATCAACAGAGGAGTGGATAAAGAAGATGTGGTACATATATACAATGGAATATTACTCAGCCATAAAAAGGAATGAAGTTGTATCATTTGCAGAGATGTGGATGGACCTAGAGATTTTCATACAGAGTGAAGTAAGTCAGAAAGAGAAAAACAAATATCGTATATTAACGCATATATGTGGAATCTAGAGAAATGGTACAGATGATCTTATTTTCAAAACAGAAATAGAGACACAGACATGGAGAACAAATGTATGGATACCAAGGGGGAAAGGCAGGGGTGTTGGGATGAATTGGGAAATTGGGATTGACATATATACACTACTATGTATAAAGTAGATAACTAATGAGAAAATACTGTATAGCACAGGGAAATCTACTCTGTGCCCTGTGGCGGCCTAAATGGGAAGGAAATCCAAAATAAAGATATAGGTATACGTATGGCTGATTCACTTTGCTGTACAGCAGAAACCGATACAGCAGTGTAAAGCAACTATACTCCAATTAAAAAAAAAAAAGAAAGAAAAGAAACTAAATTGGAAGAAACTGTTAAATAATGATTTTAGTAAGATAATATTTAATGTGATAACTGTGGATCTGATAGCAAGATGAAACAATACATAGGACAAAATGAAGACTCTTTAAGAATTATGGATATAAAGAAATGAAGTAAAATAGACTAGAGCTAGAGTACAAAAGTATTAGGGAAAGATTATTGTTTGTTGTTTGGGGATTAAAGATGGTTCATCAACTTTCTATGATATATAGAACATTAGTGGAAAGGTATTATTGAAGATAGAGAAATAGTTGATGGATAGCAAAATGTTTCCTGAATATATGTGGTAGAGTAAAGCAATAATGCTCAGGGGAAAAAAAAAAACAAAAAAAACTTTACATCGGAACCCAAGATAGGAGGGTAAATTCCTCTGCTTCCCTTATAAAAGAAAAGAAGGTAAAGGTGAATGTAGATAGAGATAAATATAGATGATGAGATAAGATGTAGAAGGAATGAATGTTCATAGGTACAATTTCTTTAGGGAGCATGACACAAGGTCATCAGCTGAAGGGAGATAGAAATTTTATAAATAAATATTCTATATACAGAGATTTATTGAATGCATATATGAGATTTTATGTATAAGAGATGGAGAGAGGGAGCCAGGGAGAGAAACGGAAGAGGATGAAAGGCAAGAAGAGAGACATTGGAATTAGTATGTAGAGAAAAGTGGTGAAGGTTCTAGGAGAAATAGAGGCTGCTTAGATATAGTTCTTTGAGGTTCCACTGGATCTGTTTTTATATCATGCCCATAAGTTTAGCTACATCTAATTTTTACTGATTCTTAAAATTTCTGGTAAGCTTGATTTGTACCTGATCGATTCAGTTAATTAATATTTAAGCAAAAACAATAATATTATTATTTGTATTGCTGAAATCTTCTATATCTCATTGAAGTGTAAAGCATCATTATTCAAAGAAATAATCTACACTGTCATATGAGCGTGTCATTTTTTAATTTAATAATTGTCCTCCATTATTAGTATTATAATTTCAATCATGAAAATGAGTATCTGAAAGTTTTTATTTGATTGTTTTATAGATATTTAATTATAAGATAATATAAAAGTAGTTTTAAAAATCAGGACAGAGTCACAAAATAAAACCAGAAAAATAAAAAATAATCAACTAACATATAAGCATCATTAAAGAATATATCACAATAAAAAAGAAATTTCTGGATGATTTTTGCATGTGATATATATATAAACATATAGAATTCATTCTACTTTAGAAGGTAATTTGAATCTATGAATAAATATTTTCCCAACTATGAATGATTAAAATGACACATATGATGTCATACAGTATACTATATATTGTTTATATAGTTAATTATGAGAACTTGAACTAAGCAAAATTATATGCACAATATATATTAAAAAATAGGATTTTCTTTCAAATAGCTTCTATTCCAAATTTATAACTTATTTAAGGAGTAATTAATATGGAAATGCTGTTAAGTACCAAAGAAATATTACTTTCCTTAAGTAATGAGGGGTCAACTCAGAATACAAAAACATCTGTTTAAGCAAAATGACAAACATCCTTATATTTGGCAGCATAAGCTACCCTAATCACAGTGCAAAATGTTTTCATTTTACCTCATACGAACTCAGTAATTAAAGCATTCTGATTTGTTATGTTTACAAAAATCTATGCATTTTTAGTTCATTGCATAAATGAGGCCATGAAGGTTTGCCTCTCATATTATGTATTCATTAGTTTGGTTTCCAACTTTTATCCAGAATTATAAAATTTCAACTAATCAGAAAAAGCATAAACATCCATCTAAATAACATTCTTAATTATTTTTGTTTACATAGATTCTGGGTGGTATGTTTGTTGATCACATTGCTTTGTAAATGGAAGAATTCTTCTTGTATGAATTTGTGGCATCATACTCATGTGGCTCAATAGGTCTCACAGAAAATTCTTTCTTTAAAAATTTACAGAAGAAAAAAAAAGGAACTGATGAACAAGGAAGGTACAGCTTTAAAGTCAATTATTTTATCAAGTGCATTGCCGAATCATTAAAACTAAGTGCGGCTTTGCTCCAGAGAAAAACATGGAAAGAAAATGTTTCCCTATCACAAACTTTTCTTCATATGTTTGTGTTGAGGATTCATAAGAGAAGGCATTTCTGCACTCAAACAAGAGAAGAAAAAGAAAAATTCTTGGAAAAAAAAGGAAGAAATAATTGGTTTCTAAACTAAAAATTACAAAGAAAAGAGGAGAGAGTAAAGAGTGATGAGGACATAGGCTGCAGTCAAGTTCTGAATCTGAGACCATTCTGTAACTCACTTTACCGTTGATCACTGTAGTCTGATTCCCAAAAGGTACCCGGAAAAATTTTGTCATGCAGAGTTGTGTCTTGGTTAGTGAGGATGAGCCTTAGGCTGGAACTTGCAAGTATTCATTGTACATGTGAGGGAATAAATATCTCAAGGAACTCACTTCAATAGGCCCAGAGGCCAAAGTAGACAGGGCTTCAGAAGCTACTTTCTTGTGTTCATTTCATGCTTCAGTCAGGCAGCCCTTTATTAGACAGCTACTGTGTTCAGAACACAGCAATGGAGAATAACTATTAATGTGACCATGTGAGTTTTGGCCCTACTGCCACTCACCCATGTGGCCATAACCTCAATCAGAGATTCAACCACGATCCCCATTGCGCGTGTGATGATAGGATGACTCCTGGCAAATTGGATAGAAAAAAAAAAAAAGTTTGCTTTTGAATTCAATTTGCTATGGTTATAGAACCAATCATTGTATCTTTTATCATTTGTTAAAAGAATTCAAGGTACAAGGGCTATTGTAGCAGAGGGCATGTAGTATTCATAAGGCACCATATAGGGAAATACAGAGGCCCAACAATCCAACCAACTTGCTTGATCTCTTTACTCTCCATCACTTTCCACATGTCAAGTGTCTCTGTCCTGGTGTCTCTTCCTCGTGAGAAAACACAAAAGGCAATGAATAACCCATTATCCACATAATAAATTTTAGACTCAGTTTTTGTCTGTGAAAAATGAATAGATATCTTTGGAGCCAATTTTACAAGTCATAGGTTTCAGGTCCTGTTGTCACTTACTTTGTGAACTTGGGCAAGTTATTTAACCTTTCTGAGCTCAAGTTACCATGTCTATGAAATTGAAATAATAGCAGCTAACTCACAGGGTGCTGTTAGTCCAAGGTTGAGAGTGAACAGGCTTTGGAGACTGCAAAGTATAGGAAAGTTTAAACTATTATTACTGATCATAGTCTCTGTTTTCTGTCACAGAATGTAGATAAAACTGGAATTCTTTTTCTATGTTTCTTCTTAGTAAGTCAAAACAAAGTTTATCCATGGAAAATATTGTCCTTAGGTGCCCAGAACTGGAGATGGACTTAGTTATGACTTAAATGGTTCCATTTCAGTCTTTAAATAGAATATCCATAGAAAGAGAGGTTACTGACTTCATAATGTCTAATGGACTTTACTTATTTTGAGCTGGAGAATCTTGTGAGGTGTAAAGCACAGTGTTAAACTCTCAATTTCAATATCACTTTTTTCCTAGCCTAAATTTAGCCTTGAGACTTGAGGTCAAAGTTGGATATGTCCATATAAGACCTTTGACAATCTTTTTGTGTAACAACAGACAAAAACATTTAACAAGACAATATCCACAGGCATACCAACCCTACCACAACCATTTTTTATCCTCTAAAGGCAAATCTGTCTTCACCTGTTGAGAATCTTCTTCTTTCTTACTTTCAATGAAGAATTCTGACATTGCCTCATCCATTCCTGAGAGTCTGATAAAGAGAAATGATTCATGAGAACAGAGAATGAAAGGGCTAAAGAGAGGGAGGAAGAGAAAAAGAAGAGAAAAGAAGAAGAGAGCAGAGGAGGAGAGTAGAGCAGGGAGAACTGGAGGAGTAGGAGTGGTTGATCTGTACTTCAAGGGTAAAATTAACTCTTTGGAAGAAAGAAATACTAGATATAGAAGGAAAGAGATAAGGACTGGAAGAGAAAGAGAAATCCCTACCTTCTACAAAGCTTTGGATTAGTTACTGAGAATGAAGAGAAATAAAATTAACATTAAAACTTTGGGAAAAAGTAGCTGTCACCATTGGAAAGAAATGGAAAGAAGTAAGAATAGAGGAGCTATGATGTATATCATTATGCCCAGTGAGTACATGTTTAGTTTTAATTTCATTTATAAATTTGTATTTCTTGGGCTATAAGTCCCAGCACAAAGATGGGGTATTGTATGATCCCAGCTATAGTCTGTTGACATTTTAGTGTTTTCAATGACAAACTACATCAACAAAAAATCCATATATCAAAGGATGTTCCTTAACTATTTAGTCCATTGAAATTGGTCCAATTTTGGGTGGAAATCAAGTATATTTTATACAGGCTTGTTTCATAGTGTGCATTCTCACATTCTTGCTTTCTCACTACAGTAATTTCATACTAAAAAGACAAGCAAAAAACAAAATGCCTCATCAAAATTAACAGTGAATAAAGTTATATTCTATTTTCTTTAAATTATATTTTAGCTAAAATTTTCTACTTTATTTAAAATGTTATCTAAAATATCTGCTGTAGAATTTTAGTGATACTATTTATTGTTCTTTCTCTGCTAAGACCAATATCTCTTACATTGAATGAAAAGAAAATTTGATTTGATTAGCCTGGAAGAATGGTATCACTTTGAAATTTCTTTATAAAATAAAATACTATTGAATATTTATTCAGCACCCACTGTGTGTCAAACACTGTCCATCTTTTAAATCATTTTGTGGAACACTAATCGTCTCTCAGTTGAATTGAAACTAGGATTTAGCCACAGGACATTGGTATAGACAAAAGCCTTTCAAGCTGAAAAGTATTATTTTATAACTAAGAATGGCCCTTAGATATAATTTATTTTCTTTATTTTCCAAGTAATTCTTGAAATTTATTGCATTAGTCATACTGTAAGTGAAATATATAGAATTGTTTTTAGCTCTGAAAAACGGGTTGGCATATAGTGCCCATATTTTTGCCAATGCTACTAATTCAAAACACAGTAATTAAAGTTAATTAAATCTGAGAAAAAAAATTGTTTGTTTATTTGGTTCTAAGGACCAGAGCTAAAGATGACCAGTAATAGTGATATTGTTGGAAAAATGTGAATTGGCATAATGACTTGTGTTTCTTGGGAAAGTAAATGGATGGATGGGGAAGAATAAACAGATGCCATTTTCTAATCAATATTATATGCTTTATACCATGTTGGAAAGAAGATAAATATCATTTTGCTATAAATATTCCATGTTCTAAAAACTTGAAGAGAAATTAAGGCCAGTTAAGAACTATACTTTCATACCAGAGCTCTATGTAACCTAGCTCTCAATAAGATGAGAAGAGTAGCTTACAGACAATTTAGTCTAAGAGATTAAGAAAATTGATCTTCCAAGGACTTTGATATATGGAAGTTTGGATGGTAAATTTAACCTTAACTATTATTTAAGCCCTCTTTTGGAACAGTGAGCTTGCTTTTACTGGCTTATAAAAGCTCACCTCATTGTTTCTAAAGAGACTTTCCCATATTAACGGGTTATTAATATTGCCAATGCTGTTTTACTCAGAAACAATACTGGTGTGAACATATTGTAAAGTGAATACTATGCAGTTAACTGTCATAGAAAACTAATGCAGGTGAAAGAAGTTATCTGGAACACTATTCTTCTATTTTCTGAGATATACAGAACTTTATTGTTCTACTAGTATTAAGTATTTCTTTCCATTCTTTCTTTCCATTCTTAAGTATTAAGTATTTCTTTCCATTCTTCCTCACAAGAAGGCATTTTCACTTTATGTGGTAAGAAGGAAATGAAGTGACTATTGCAACAAATGTGGGATAGAACTAGTAAAAGCAGAGAGCATGGTTTGTATTAAGAACAAAACACTATAAATTCCATTCGTGTGTTATCTGAAAAAGGCAATTTTATAAGCTGTAAAAATCAGGATGTGAATATAAAAATATGACTTACTAACATGGGAATCCTTTGAACTAGATTTTCTTTATCATTCGTTTGAATACTTGACCTTTGAACCCACTTTTGGGATCTATGATGCTATGTGGAAATATGAATGACTGTACAACTCATTATGATTAAAGTGTGCATTTTCTAGGAGGGTTGAAGCTCAAACTTTTCCTTTTTTCATATCGTTCAAATATTATAAATGAAATTAATGATTATTGTATGAAGTGATTATCTAAAAAAATTGTTTGTTATTGTACTTGCAATAAACTTTAATTAGGAAATTATATCAAGAATGCATGGGTGAGGAAAAAGGCATTTCCTCCCTCTAGTTTTGAACTTGCATTCTCTGCCCCCTTAAAGACCTTGTGCTTATCTGTGTACTCCTCTATTTCTAGCATGTTGAATCTCATCCTCACCAATTACCCCTTTGCATTTAAACCTTCTTAGCTCCATAAAGCTGTTGTATTAGTCCTTTATTCATTTTTGTCTTTATTCTGATATTGTCTGACACAACATCCTTACCACCCTTCACTTCTGTATCTCTACTGCACATTGGGACCTGAAAGTCTACACATTAAGATGATTAATAATGTTCTTATCAGCCCAAAATCCCATTTCAATCATGCAAATTTAGAGTTTTTGAAATTTTGACTAAGTTATTGGTCATATTCTCTTTGTTTTTATCTTGTTTATATCTATGACACAAAATTTTCCTGGGTTTCCAAATTCTCTCATTCTTTCTCTTCTTAAAGTAATTTTCTAACTCTTTTATTTTTTTCTCAAGATATTCATAAAGGATTATTTATTTTCATCTTTTTCCTTGACCTTTCTACTATATAAGAAGCTGTAAGGTTTTAATTATTTACTGAGCATGTGTACTTTAAAGTTTTGCTGCCCCTTCAAACTCAACATTAAAAAAAAATAATAATAACAGGATTCCTTGTCAAACCATTTCCTGTTTTTCTCTTTGCTCTTTCTCTTATCACCCTAGAGCTATCTGTGGTATCTTGCTTACTTCTACATCCCAGTACTGCTACACTTTGCCTATGCTATATTTTGAAACTTCTATTTATCTCTTCTTTCATGTTCCTATTACTTCAGCTCTAAATAAGTCATTTATCAGTCCTGCTTCAATCACATCAGAGGAAGTTTGAAAAGGAACTTTGTCAGATAACAACTGTAAAGTGAAATACAATGGTCACTACTACCACTATACTACTACTTCTATACTAACACTACCACTCTTACTACTACCACCACCACCATTGAAAAATTCTAACTTGTCTCCTAGCTTAATGTCTCCCTATTCAAATACATCCTGCATTTAACAATCTGGTTGGTTTTCTGAAGATAATTACAATACAGAATAATCCGAACTTTAAATTTCAATATCTCCTCATTTCTTACTATAATTCCCAGAAGTAATATTTAAGATTTCCCATAATAAGACACCAATCTGCTTGCCTTACACATGCTTCTTCCTGACAAAATCCCTCGTTTTGCATGAATACCAAATATGCTATATTTGTTACCATCCTTGTGTAAAATTCTGTTTATGTCATTCTCCATGACTTCACTTTTTCATGCATGTTTCTGAATTCTTTTACCGCTCACCTCTTCTGTACTTACTTTCTGAAGTAAGAAGCTGATACTTATTGCATACAACACTGTATTATTAGTGTTTTCTATGAGTATGTTTTGAATATCACCTTAGTTTTAAATTCTTTGAAGCAAATAAAGATTTTAAAACTTATTCTATTTTCCCATGATGTTCTAGAACAGTTGACTTTCTGAAAATATTACTTCACTATTAATGTATTATTTTCAAAAACAAACACCATACTTCAGAGTAAAATAGAAAATACTATAATAGCACTTACATATTCATTCTATAAATGTACAGTATTCATTCAATTAGTTTTCTCTTAAATTTTGTTTGAAACATAAGTCATATGAGTATAATTTTTAGTTTATATAGTAGAAACATTCTAGAAATATTATTCTGCTAACATATTTCTTTACTATAATTAAGAAAATTTTAGAGTTGAAAAATAATTCATAGCTTGTCAATTGAAAGAAATAACCAGAATTTTAAAAACCTGTCATGATTTCTTGATCTACCTGGTCTGAAAGATAGAAAAGGACTGAAATGATTTAGATCAACTGACCATGATGCCTGAGTTAATTATTACTGGGGGGGTGGGTATGTTTTTGTAACGCCAGTCAGCACACTTGCAAAACCATGACTTTGACTGGGTAGTGGATTGTGTGTGGACCAGGAAAAATCCTGTTCCCATATTAGAGAAATAGCTTAGAGCACTGACTCCAATGATGGAGGCTTGCTAAGATCCTTGGGTATATGACAGACAGAATACTAATTTTTGTTATTTAGATTTGTCATAAAAAATTATGCATTTCTGGAAAGCACTACTTCTCCTTTGAAATACTATCTGTACAACATTATGGAAAAGATCCTAATTCATTTCTAATACTTTCCTCAGATTAAAATTTAATAGTGGATATATAAGAATTTTACCTTAGATGAAAAGATTAGTAGTAACTGTATGTGCCATATACTATTACTAATTCTTAATTTATCTGAGTCTATTTAATACTGACAACAATCCTATAAAGAAGGTACTATTATTAACTCTAATAAAAATGAATGGATTGAATTTTATTTCACACTTTCCTGACTGATATCATCATTAATATTTAAGATGCTATTCATATTTGCTTTTATAGTTTTTATCCTGGAAATCACTAATGAATACAACACAGCCAAAAAGAAACAAAACAAACAAACAAAAAATCTTTTCCCTGAAAGGAGGTGTGCAAAGTATTCTTTTAAATAATTTGGCTTTGAATGAATCCAACCTTCCTGGTGTTTGGCAGACTACAGGAAACATTCATCTTTGAAATAAGAACAGAACAGACAGTCCCAAGGGCAGATTGGTTATGGAATCTTTTCCAAGTCAGCACTAAAAAGTTCCCCTGTGAAGAACACATGTGTGGAAGAAACAAGCTGCTTACATTTTCCAAATTTTAGAATTTTTACATTACTATTTTCCTAATTTAATAAGCTACAGACCTATTAAAAAAACACAAAGAAATTTATAAAGAGGTGGGGAGATGAAAATGGTCAAATGAAAATATCTAAAAGATACTGTACTTTTGCAGTTTGAAATACTAGGTTTGTATGATTATCTTCTGACTTGTAAATTTTTATTTAAAAATGATAGAAGTCTGAAAAACTTGTATTACATGAAGTGATAGAGTGTTATTTTACAGTGATGACTGATACCAATAATCTATATGAATTGGCAGATTTTTAGAGATATTCATGATATAGGCTGCCCCTTCATAAGTATTATTTTCACAAAATTGCATTTTGATGATAATGAAATAGTAATTTCTGAGTCTCCTAACAGCCTGTGTATTCAAATGTTGCAAAGTACTATAATTGATACAATTTTTAACAATACAAAAGCACATATTAGGAGAATGTTAAGGATGATTTTATTCTAGAACTGAGCTGTCCAATATACTACCAGCCACGTGTTTAAATGAATTAATCTTTTAATTAATTAGAGTTAAATAAAAATAAACATCCTGTTATTGAATTGCACTATCCCCTTTTAAGTTCTCAATAGTCATATATGGCTAGGAGCTGCTGTATTGAACAGTGCAGATATCAGACATTTCCATCATTGCAGAAAGTTCTATTGCACAGTGATGTTCTAGAGTTTCATTCTTTAAAATGAAAATTGTATACCTTACTGAATGCAAAATCTTGTAAGAACTCTAAATATTTACATATAATGTATAATAAAAATCAGTATGATATTTATTTAAAATATAATAAAACAATTTATCAACATGCTCTAATTTTATGCTAATTACTTAATCTCATTTTTAGAGAATTTTTTATAGATCAATATAAAGATCTTTACTTTTCCATATCTTAATATTTTAAATATATATAACAAACCCCTTCTGCTCATACAGTACCACAAAATAGCTAAGCTTTACTTAATATTACATTCTATATTTAAAGTATAATCATCTAGTTTTATACTAAACAAACCTCAAATATTTTCATAATTTATTGCTTTCAAATAATTAAAAATACCTTGCTTAAATTTCTGAACTAATCTTAGCTGAGAAGGAATTGGACTCATGGAAATCTTCAGTTTTTAAAGTTCATTGGTTTCTGAATTATTGAAGCACACTAAGTTTAAATTGAACCTAAAATTGGAAAATTACTCCTATTCCCTGCTTTTAGCTTCAAAATAGCCAAAGGGGTTTCACTCAAAGTTATTAGTCATTGGAATCCAGGAATTTTAACGAATGTCCAAATGTTAGCTTAACTCTAATGTTTACAACTTTTAATATATTCATGTAAATTAGAGACCTAACACTAGAAGGAAGCTACTTTTAGAGACAAGTATAGCCATCCAAGGACTGAGAAATTATAATTCCCTTACAGTTTTTCATAATTATAGTTGGGTAGTTCAAGTGGACTGAATTCTATACTCATTCAATTAGTACCACAAATTCAATTCCCATCTTATTATTGAAAGAGATATAAGTATATAAATGTAGAAGTAGATATGCAGGAAGCAAATGTAATGTTGAATGGAATTTGTCCTCTTTTTAAGGATTGCAGAGAATAAGTGCACTCAAATTTTATAGAAGGTGGCACTTAACTGCAGACACTTTCTTTTCTTCTCCAGAATGCCTTAAAAGATACCACTGTACTGTGTCTCTCAAACTCACTGCCCCCTACAAGCCCATATAGGATATTACTTGAAAATAGAAGGGGATAATTGAGATATTGGAGTTGTAGGCCTACAAGAAAATGCTTTGTAATTTCTCCTCTTCTCTCTGTGGAGTGAGGTAGAGTGCCAGCCTCCTTAAGCTAAATGAGTCAGGTTCCAGAGAATCATTTCATAAACACTGGAGATGTTTTCTATAGAAGAGATTTATTATCCATCCCACAATGGATGTTTGCTAAACTATAGAAACTGATGAGCTTATGGCAATACATCTGAGTGGAGGTCTGCGAGAACTCTTAGAGAAAACTGTCACATGGTCCCTGGAGTTTGGAGTGCATGTAAAGAGAGACTGGTACATGCCTCTCAACTATATAATTCTGAACAGCTAGGAGGCTGGCAGCTACAGCTCACGAGTTTAGGTTATGAGGAATAAAGACAGTAGAAGAGCAAGCCAAACTTCCTTTGTTTGGCATGACAGGGATGCACAGTTTCCCTGCATCTACCAGACGGTTACTGAAGAAGATAGATGGTTAAAGCCATCTTGAAAGGTATTACACCCAAGAAAATGGACTATTGGGACGAAGGATTCTAGCAGTAAGATTTTGTAGAGCATGCACTGCAGGAGGCCAGGAGCTGAGGGGATCAAATCATAAAGGTTCACGGCTTAATTACAGATCATCAACTGTGAAAATTCCTTGGAGGTTTCTCAGAAGTTTGAGAGATAAAATTTCAGTATTTCTCCTACAGAATACCAATCACAAAGTTTCTCTTTATGCTTCCTCTCATGGCTCTTGACTCTATTCCAAAAGAATTAGAAATAGCAGAAGATGGATTAAGCTTTCTTATTTACAGGAGATCCCTAAGATATGACTCAGACACTAGCTGGAGTGAAGTGGAGGAGGGGTGAAGGAGTAAGAACTATCAGTTGCACATTATATATAATGAACTTTTAAATGTGGACATGGCAAGCTGTTTTAATTCCTGAACATCACTTGAAAGCTCTGGGATTTTTCCAAGATGCTGTCATAGGGCAAGGAAGAGAGCAAATCAAGCATGCTTGAAGGCAGGGGTTGTAGAAAAGTAAAGGTGATTCCTCCTTGTTCCCTTGACAAATTTAAACCTTTCGATACATTTGCTACATACATATAAACCAAATTATTTTCTACATAACCGTCTCAAAATGAGTGTCATTGGTCAAAATGGGAAGTGGATGAGAGAAGATGGATGGCTATTGGTAATTCATCACTGCTACAAAAAGGAAGAAAAACACTGAAAATGCATAAGGTATGGGTATGAGTAGTTATCTTAGGTTTTTCAAGTCCACTCAAACAATTTTTGTTCAACTCGTTCCAATTTTAAAATCATGTTCTTTAATAGAGAAGAAGGAAGTTGAACAGTTTTGTTTTCTCACTGTTATCTGTTAATATTGTACTATTTCACTTAGAAATATGTCTAACTTTTCTTTGTTTTTCTTTTTACTTTTACTTCCAACATAACCCAAAGGTTTTTTGTTGTTGTTGTTTGTTTCCTTAAGTATTTCCCTCCCTCAAGTGTTAGCTTATACTAGGATATATTTTTCTTTTACCTTTCCTTATAAAATTTTGTTATTCTTTGTCTTGTCCTTCAATATGTACCCTTTTTTCTATATTTTGTACATGTTCTTCTAAATTCTAAGCTTACCAGAAAAATATGAATATTTCTGAATATCTATACCATTTTTCAGTTTCCTGGAATCATGAGTCATTTAGATTATCAGTTTAATAGCGTTCTACCAATTTGATACACTTTTGATCTTTTGTTACATGGTTAATCTTTTAATTTTTAAAAATGTTTTACTGAACTATAGGGTGTATGTAATGCCTAGAGATCCATTTTTTTTAATATTTATAAACTATAATACAATTGGGTAAATCTCTTCCAAATTTCCAGTCAATTCCACTTCACCAAGCAGTTCTTTAATATGAGTTAAAATACAAAATCCTATATTTTCATTTTGCAAAATGTGATTAACAAAAGGAAAGTAAAATAAAAATGTGAAATTCTTCATCATTCACATATTTTCCTCGATGTAAGATTTTTCACAAAGCCTTATGTATTTTTCTCCATATGGTTAGGTAGGATTCCACCTTTTCACAAGATTTCCAGATATGTTTCACACTTTTGAAATAGTCACCTAAATATTTATCCCCATTCTCCCACCTCCTGAGTTGTGTAAATTATTTTTTAGAAATATGTACACATTTTTGAAAAAAATAGTTGTACTCATTTGCTCCTTCCCTTAGAACTTTGTTTCATTAGAAGACTCTCTTAAATTTGATTTGGTTAGCTGGTTTTCAAGTAATTTTTTTGACTTTGTTGTTATTAACATTATTCTTCATTAGAATATATTTAGAGAATTCAACTTATATTTTTAGTTATAAATTATGCTTTTAATTTGGACCAGATGAATGATCAGTTTTGATAACTATTCCAAGGATGGATTGATACATTTGTATTTTCTGCTTATAGGGCATAAAGATCCTCCAAACAAAATATACATGCTCACTTGTGTAATTATCTCTTTCTGATATAGTTGTATTCAAACTGCCTATTATGGCTATCATTTCAACAAATCTTACTAACATTTCTAAGAAACTTTAATTTGGACAATGTGAACTTGACAACTTCATACCTTTGTTCTTTCATCTCTGAAGAACAAGTGAATTCTTCCATGTAAAACAGTTTAACTATATCACTTATTTATCTAATATACAATCGATATGTAATTGTACTAATTGTATACAATTGTCCTAACAAAGTCTTTTATACCACATTTAAAAAATTGTACATGCAATCAAAAATAGGTCATTGTATTCAGTAGTCTAATGCAATTTACTTTTCCACTCAACATATTTTTTGCATTCTACTGTATCAGTTCAAGTATTCTAGTTCATTTTTAATGCTCTACCTACAGAATTTATACATACACACACAAACATACACACTCACATAATACTGAGATTATCTCTAAATTCTTCTTTTATTGACATTTAGGCAGTTTCATACCCCTTTTTATCATTACATGATATGCTTTTATGATACCTTTTACAAATGTCTTTTTATGGATGTGGGCATATTTTCTCTTGTGTGTATAACTAGACCAGTAATTGCTATCTATTTGGGTAGGCATGCCTACATTTGCGACAGATATTACCAAATTATTCTTCAAATCAGTTGTCCAATTTGTACTTCCATGAGCAAAGTATGAGTGCTCATTGTACCTCATATCTGCTAGTGGTTGGTAATCTCAGGCTTTTAAAGTTTTGACAATCTAAACGGCATAAATAAAATCACATTGTGATTTTATTTTTGTAATTATCAGTGAGGTTGAGATTGAATGAAATGGACTTTTAACCATTTGTGTTTATATTCATGACTTGCTTCTTCTTGTCCTTTGCACATTTTGTTTTAAAGTTATTCCTCATTTCCTTATTGATTTGCATAAGATTTATACACTTAAGATTATAAAACTCCTTCATTCATATACATTGGAAATCTTTATCCAGTTATTATGGTCTTTGATGCAAGGTTTTCTTTTTTCTCCCTTTTTACATAGACTTTATTTTTCAGAACAGTTCTAGTTCATAGCAAAATTGAACAGAAAGTAGAGTTCCCTTTTATCTCCAATGCCCCTCCATGAACACAGTGTCCCCACTATCAACGTATGACACCACAGCATTACATTTATAACAATCAGTGAAGCTACATTGACACATTATTATCACCTTAAGTCTGTAGTTTACATTAATTTTGTCTCTTGGTGTTGTATTTACATTACATTTACATTTTAAATTACATTTTGTGTTAATTCTTGTGAAGGGTATAAGGTCTTTGTCTATATTCCTTTTTTTTTTCATGTGGATGTCCAGTTGTTTCAGCACCATTTGTCGAAAAGACTATTTTTCTTCACTCTTTTGCCTTTACTCCTTTATCAAAGATCAGTGACTATATATATATGTGGGTCTGTTTTTGAGTTCTCTATTCTGTTTTATTGATCAAATAGAACTTGATCCATTCTTTTGCCAATACCACACTTTCTTGATTATTGTACCTCTATTGTAATCTTGAAATCATGTATCAATAGTATCAGTCCTCTGACTTTGTTCTCCTTCTTTAATGTTGAGTAGACTATTCTGAATCTTTTGCCTCTCCATACAAACATTAGAATTAGTTTGTTGAGGGACTTCCCTGGTGGTGCAGTGGACAGACTCTCCAATCCCAATGCAGGAGGCCCGGATTCAATCCCTGGTCAGGGAACTAGATCCCACATTCATGCTGCAACTAAGAGCTTGCATGCCACAACTAAGGAGCCCACGTGCTGCAACTAAGGAGCCTGTCTGCTGCAATTAAGGAGCCCACCTGACACAAATAAGTCCCAGCGCAACCAAATAAATATTAAAAAAAACACAAAATATATAATTTGTTGTTATCTACAAAATGCTTTGGTAGGATTTTGAACAGATCGCATTGAATCTATAGATCAAATTGTGAAGAACTGACAGCTTGAGAATATTAAGTCTTCCTATCCATGAACATAAAATATCTCTCCAGTTACTTAGTCATTTGATTTCTTTCATCAAAATTGTGTAGTTTTCCTTATATAGTTCTTATACATATTTTGTTAGATTTTTACCTAGTATTTTATTTTGGGAAGTGCTAATGTAAATATTATTATGTATTTAATTTCAAATCCCACTTGTTCATTTCTGGTATGTAGGAAAATTATTGATTTTATATACTAAACATATTCTGAAATCTTGCTATAATGGTTTATTAGTTTCAGAATTATTCTGGTCAATTCTTTAGGATTTTACACATAGACAATTAAATCTTCTGCAAACAAAAACATTTTTATTTCTTCTTTCACAGTATGTATAATTGCTATTTCCTAGGACTCCCTGTCCAGTGTTGAAAGCAGTGATGAGAGGACATTTTTTTATTTTGAAATTATTTATTTATTTATTTATTGGCTGCGTTTTGTCTTTGTTGCTTCATGTGGGCTTTCTCTATTTGTGGCAAGCGGGGGCTACTCTTTGTTGTGGTGCGCAGGCTTCTCATTGCAATGGCTTCTCTTGTTGCAGAGTGTGGGTTCTAGGTGCACGAGTTTCAGTAGTTGTGGCTTGCGGGCTCTAGAGCGCAGGCTCAGTAGTTGTGGTGCACGGGCTTAGTTGCTCTGCAGCACGTGAGGTCTTCCTGGACCAGGTGTTGAACCTGTGTCCCCTGCATTGGCAGGCAGATTCTTATCCCCTGTACCACCAGGGAAGCCCTGAGAGAGGACATTTTTGCCTTGCTCATGATCTTAGCAGGGAAGCTTCAAGTTTCTCACCATTAAGTATGATGTTAGCAAGTTTTGTTTGTTTTGTTTCTGTAGATGTTCTTCATCCAGTTGAGGAAGCCCCCTCTATCCTTAGTTTGCATTTTTATCATAAGTGAGTGCTGGATTTTGTCAAATGCTTTCTCTGCACCTACTGACATAATCATGTGATTATTCTTCTTTATCCTGTTGATGTGATGGATGATACTGATTTTCCAATACTGAACCATCCTTGTGCACCTAGGATAAATACCATTTGGTTGCAGTGCATAATTATATTTATACATCGTTAGATTTAATTTGCGAATATTTTGTTGAAGATTTTTCCATTTACATTCATGAAAGATATTGGTCTGTAGTTTTCTTTGCTTGTAATGTCTTTGTCTGGTTTTTGTATTAGGGTAATTCTAACCTCATAGAATGAGTTAGGAAGTATTACCTCTGATATTATCTTCTGGAAGAGATTGTAGAGAATTGGTATAATTTCTTCCTTTAAATGTTTGGTAGAATTCACAAGCATGCCCATCTGGGCCTAATGCTTTCTGCTGTGGAAGAATATCATTTATTGATTTATTTTATAGACATAAACCTATTGACATTTTTAATTTGTTCCATTACAAGTTTTTACAGTTTGTGACTTTCAAGGAATTGATCCATTTCTTCTAGGTTATGACTTGTGGGCATGGAGTTATGTATAGTATTTCTTTACTATCTTTTTACTAACTATGGAATCTGTAGTAATATTCCTTTTATTTCTGATATTACTAATTTTTGTCTTATCCCTTTTTTTTTCTTAGTTATCTTGGTTAGAGGTTTATTAATTTTACTGATCATTTGCATGACCAGCTTTTAGTTTCTTTATTTTCCTTATTGATTTCTTGTGTTCAGTTTCATTGGTCTCTGCTCTCAGTTTTATTATTTGTTTTCTTTTGCTTGCATGGTTTCAAGAAGTCAGATGTAATTCTTATCTTTGCTCCTCTATCAAGGTGATTCTTCTCCTTTGGTTTCTTTCAAGGGTTTTTTCTTTAGCTTTCATTTTCTTCATTTCAAATTTGATGTACCTAGACTAGTTTTTTATTTGTTTTGTTTTTGTTTGTTTTTTTTTATTCAGTATTCTCTGAGCTTCCCAAGTCTGTGTTTTGGTGTCTGACACTATATTCGGGAATTTCTGTCATTACTGCTCAAATATTCTTTTGTTTCTTTTTTCTTCTTCCGGTGTTGCTGTTTCAGTACATTACACGTTGTGTAATTATCCAACATTTTTGGATATTGTTCCACTTTTTACTCTGCTTTTGCTTTTGGAAGTTTCTACTGACAAATCATCAGACTCAGGAATTTTTTCTTTAGCAGTGTCTGATCTACTAAGGAGCCCATCAAAATCATTCTTTATTTCTGTTACAGTGTTTTTGATCTCTAGTGTTCCTTTTGATTCTTTCTTAGAATTTCTATTTCTCTTCTTACATTACCCTTTTTTCCCCCATGTAATCTACTTTATCCATTTGAGTGCAAGCATATTATTCATAGTTTTGTTACATTTGTGGTCTGATAATTCTAACATCTTTGCCATACCTGAGTCTGGTTTTGATGCTTGCTTTGTTTACTCAAACTGAGTTATTTGCCTTTTGATATGTGTTGTAATTTTTTTATGGAAGCAAGACATGACATACTGGATAGAAGGAACTGTGATAAGTAGGCCTTTAGTTATGTAGTGGTCAGGTTTAAGGGAGAAGAAGCATTCAATACTTCTATGGTTAGGCCTCAGTCTTTAGGTAAGCCCTTGCTCCTTGACTGTGAAATTCTCAAGTTCTGCTCGATGTTTTGTTTTGTTTTTTTCACTCCCTTAGTTGATACAGATGAATAGAGGGAGCTGGATTTGGATATTTCTTTCTCTACTGGTTGATTGGGCTCGATAAAACTTCAAGAGTTTAGGCTCTGGGGGCTTCCCTGGTGGCCCAGTGGTTGAGAGTCTGCGTGCTGATGCAGGGGACACGGGTTCATGCCCCAGTCCAGGAAGATTCCACATGCTGCGGAGCGGCTGGGCCCATGAGCCATGGCCGCTGAGCCTGCGTATCCAGAGCCTGTGCTCCGCAATGAGAGAGGCCACAACAGTGAGAGGCCCGTGTACCACAAAAAAAAAAAAAAAAAAAAAAAAAGAGTTTAGGCTCTGGCAAAATAGTTTCTCTTGAATGCAGGTCTTGATAATTGGAACAGAATGCTTTTATATATCTCAAAATGGTTAGTTTTTCCCTCCCCTTGCTGAAAGTCTGAGGGGAATTTTCTTTAATCTTCACTGTGAGAACCTGGTAGATCTCTATGAGACAAACTCCCAAAAGTGTGCATGACCACCCTCCCACCCTGGTCCCTGATGACTGATGACTGGGTCCCCCTAGCCTTTTGACCTCTCAGGATTTTCCACACTGAGCCACTAGCTGTGCATGTATTTACAGTTCAGATTTACAGTACTCAGGTACTAGTTCCCATGAAGGTTTCTGCTCATGGATTTCTGCTCTAGTAAGTTGTGATTCTTTGTATGTGCTTGTCTCTCCAATTTTGGGCCAGTGGTTTCTCCTGTGACTTGACTTATCTGACAGATCTAAGAAGAGTTATCAATTTTTCAGATTGTCCAACTCTTTGCTTCTTGTTAGGACAGATTGGTGACTTCTAAGATCCTTACAGGATGGATCAGAAGTGACTGAAGCCTTCTAATTGATTTTTTAAATGTTGAAACAAGCCTCACATTACTGATATAAACCTCTATGTTGTTTTAACAAATTGATGTTTGTATATATAATTTACAAATCTTTTGTTTAAGAATTTGATGATTATATTAATGAGATAAATTAATCTATAACTTCCTTTTCTAATGAAGTTTTTCTGACAACAATTCTAAAAGCTTTTGTTCATTTGAAGATTCTTTATGTAAATTTAATTTAGAAAGGTATTTTTGCCCAATATTTTTTTTTAAATTATTTTTTATTGGAGTATGGCTGCTTTACAATGTTGTGTTAGCCTCCACTGCACAACAAAATGAATCAGCATACACATACAGATATCCTCTCCCTTTTGGACTTCCCTCCCATTTAGGTTACCACAGTGCATTAGGTAGAGTTCTCTGTGCTATACAGTATGTCCACATCAGTTGTCTATTTTATACATAGTATCAATAATGTATATGTGTCAGTCCCAGTCTCTGAATTCCTCCCACCCCACTCCTTTCCCCCTTGATATCCATACATTTGTTCTCTATGTCTGTGTCCAATATTTTCTATTTAACATGTATTTTCATTCAACATTTTAAAATTATTTCATTGTTTTTAGGTTTCCATTATTTTTGTTGTTTTGAGAAATTGTTTTTCACTTTTAATATTTCTCATTGAAGTTAATATATATATCCCCACCCCCCACCCCTGATTAGGTTTCAGATTTCTCTTGGTCTTTAGTTTTGAGTAATTTTACTATGATATTCCTAGATGTGATTTTCTTTGTATTTATGTTACTTGGGATTACAAAACTTCTTTAAACTGTTGATTGATGGCTTTTATCAGTTTTTAAAACTTTTTAGTCATTGTCTGTTCAAATATTTTAGCCTCTCTTCCTAAGATTCCAGTTTTATGTACATTAAATCTATTCATTATATTCTATACTTTTAATGGTCTTGTTTAAATATTATGGTCACTTGTTTTCCTCTCCATTTTTTTATTGATGTATTGTTGATTTATAATACCGCAATAGTTTCAAGGATACAAAATAGTCATTTAACATTTTTACATATTCCATACAAAGTTATTATAAAATATTGGTTATATTCCTTGTGCTGTACAATATATCCTTGTAGCTTATTTATTTTATACATAGTAGTTTGTACCACTTAATTCTCTACCCCAATCTTGCCCCTCCCCTTTTCCCTCCCCCACTGGTAACCACTAGTTTGTTCTTTCTATTTTTGAGTCTCTTTCTGTTTTGTTATATTCATTTGTTTTATTTTTTAGATTTCACATATAAATGATATCATACAGTACTATTTTTCTGTACCTGACTCATTTCACTAAGAATAATACCCTCCAGGTCCATCCAAGTTGCAAATAGCAAAATTACATTTTGTTTCATGCCTGAGTAGTATTCCATTGTATGTACATACTACTTATTCTTTATGCATTTATCTGTTGATGACATTTAGGTTGCTTCCATATCTTGGCAATTGTAACTAATGCTATGAACATTGGAGTGCACATGTCCTTTTGAATTAGTGTTTTGGGGTCTTTTGGGATATATACCCAGGAGTGGAATTGCTGGGTCATATGGCACTTCTATTTTTAGTTTTTTGATGAACCTCAATAATGTTTTCCATAGTGGCTGCACCAATTTACACTCCCACCAACAATGTACAAGTGTTCTCTTTACTCCACATCCTTGCCAACATTTGTTATTTCTGTTCTTTTTGATGATAGCCATTCTGACAGGTTTGAAATGATATCTCATTTTGATTTTAATTTGCATTTCGCTGATAATTAATGATACTGAGCATGTTTTCATGTGCCTGTTGGCCTTCTGCATGTCGTTTTTGGAAAAAAATTCTATACAGGTTTTCTGCTCATTTTTTAATTGGGTTATTTGTTTCCTTGATATTGAGTTGTATATGACCTGTTTATATATTTTTGGATTTTAACCTCTTATCAGTCATATCTTTTGCAAATACTTCCTCTTAGTGACTGGGTCGTCTTTTGTTTTGTCAATGGTTTCCTTTGCTATGCAAAAGGTTTTAAGCTTAATTAAGTCCCATTTCTTTATTTTTGTTTTTGTTTCTTTGACTTAAGAAACAGATCCAAAAAACATTGCTATGATGTAATAGTCTATATTTTATTCTAAGAATTTTATGGTTTCAGTTTTTACATTTAGATCTTTAATCCATTTTGGGGTTTTGTTTACGGTATGAGAAAATGTTCTAATGTCATAGTATTATATGTAGCTGTCCAATTTTCCCAGGACCACTTATTAAAAAGACTGTCGGGCTTCCCTGGTGGCACAGTGATTGGGAGTCCACCTGCCGATGTAGGGGACACGGGTTTGTGTCCCGGTCTGGGAAGATCCCACATGCCATGGAGCGGCTAGGTCCATGAGCCATGACCGCTGAGCCTGCGCGTCCGGAGCCTGTGCTCCACAACAGGAGAGGCCACAACAGTGAGAGGCTTGCGTACCACAAAAAAAAAAGAAAAAAAAAGACTGTCTTTTCCCCACTGTATAATCTTGTCATAATTGTCATAAACTAATTGAACATACTTTTATTTCTGGGTTCTCTATTCTGTTCCTTTGAGCTATGTGTCTGTTTTTCTGCCAGTGCCACATAGTTTTGATGACTGTAGCTTTGTAGTATAGTCAAGTCATGGAGCATGATACCTCCACCTCTGTTCTTCTTTCTCAAGATTGCTTTTGTGTTTCCATACAAATTTTAGAATAATTTGTTCTAGTACTGTGAAAAGTTTCTTTGTTATTTTGATAGGCATTACATTGAATCTGCAGATTCCTCTGGGTAATATGGCCATTTTAATATTGATGCTTCCAAACTGTGAACATGGTATGTCTTTCCATCTGTTTGCACTGTCTTTAATTTCTTTCATAACTGTCTTATAGTTTTCCAAGTACAGATCATCTACCTCTTTAGTTAGATTTATTCCTAAGTATTTTATTCTTTTTGATGTGATGGTAAGTGGGATTATTTTCTTAATTTCTCTTTCTGATACTTTGTTGTTAGTATAAATGCAACAGTCATCTGTATATTAATTTTGTATTATTATGCAACATTACCAAATTCATTGATGAGCTGTAGTAGTTTTCTGGTGGCAGCTTTGGGATTTTCTTTGTATAGTATCATGTCATCTGCAGACAGTGACAGTTTTACTTCTTCCTTTTCAATTTAGATTCATTTTATTTCCTTTCTTGTCTGATTTCCATGGCTAGGACTTCCAACACTATGTTGAATAACAGTAGCAAGAGTGGGCATTCTTGTCTTGTTCTTGGTCTTAGAGGAAATGATTTCAGAATTTTGCTGTTGAGTATGACGTTAGCTGTGGGCTTATCATATATGGCCTTTATTATGTTGAAGTATATTCCCTGTATACTCAGTTTGTGGATAGGTTTTATCATAAATGGATGTTGAGTTTTGTCAAAAGCTTTTTCTGCCTCTATTGAGAGGATCATATGGTTTTTGTTCTTTAATTTGTTAATGTGAGGTATCACATTAATTGATTTGCAGATATTGAACCATCCTTGCATTCTTTAGATAAATCCCACTTGATCATGGTGTATGATTCTTTCAGTGTATTATTGAATTCAAGTTACTAATATTTTGTTGAGAATTTTTGCAATTATGTAAATGAGTGATATTGGCATGTAATTTTCCTTTTTTGTGATATCTTTGTCTGGTTTTAGTATCAGGGTGATGCTGGACTCAGACAATGAGTTTGGAAGCATTCCTTTCTCTACAATTTTTTTGGAATAGATTGAGAAGGATAGGTACTAACTCTTCTCTAAATATTTGGAAGAACTAACCCTTGTAACCATTTTTTCCTTGACTTTTGTTTTTCGGGAGTTTTTTAAATTACTGATTCAATTTCATTACTGGTAATTTGTCAGTTCATATTTTCTATTTCTTTCTGGTTCAGTCTTAGAAGATTGTACATTTCAAGAAAAGTGTCCATTTCTTCTAGGTTGTCTATCTTATTGGTGTGTAGTTGTTTGTAGTAATCTCATTATTTTTTGTATTTCTGTGGTGTCAGTTGTAACTTCTTTTTCATTTCTGATTTTATTGATTTGGTCCTTCTCTGTTGTTTGCTTGATGAGTCTGGCTAAAGTTTTATCAATTTTGTTAATCTTTTCAGGGAAACAACTGTTAGTTTAATTGATCTTTTCTTTTATTTTTTCTTTTTTTTTAGTCATTTATTTCTGCTCTGATCTTTATGATCTCTTTCATTTCACTAATTCTGGGATTTGTTTATTCTTCTTTATCTAGTTTCTTTAGGTGTAAGGTTAGGTTGTTAATTTGAGATTTTTCTTGTTTCCTGAGGTAGGCTTGTATTGCTATAAACTTCTCTTAAAGCTGCTTTTGCTTCATCCCATAGATGTTGGATCACTGTGTTTTTGTGTTCACTTGTCTCCAGGAATGGGTGAACCACAAACAGGAGAATAATTTTTTTTACATATTTTTGTTGTTGTTGTTTTTTACAATTGCAGAGATTCTCCCCAAGGAGCTAGGTATCTGAGCCCTACATTGGGCTCCCCAAACCTGGGGGTCCTAAACATGGAAGACTGGCCACCAGATTGTTTGATTCTCTTTTGTCTCTCGTTTGGGGAGACCCAGAGGGCTGTGGGAAATAGAGATTCCACTCTTAGAGGGTGCACACAAAATCTCACATGCTGCAGGACCCAGGGCAGAAGGAGTAATTTGAAATGAGCCTAGGTCATACCCACTTGATGATCTTGGAGTGTCTCCCAGAGAGGGAGTAGGCAACTGGAGCTCACCCTGGGGACATAGATACTGGTAGCAGCCATTTTGGAGAGCTCATTTTATCACATGGATACTGGTGTTGGCAAGTACCATTTTGGAATCCTTCCTCTAGCTTATTAGCACAGCACCTGGCCCCACTCACCAGCCTGTCAGAACCAGTCCTGGGACACCTTAGGCCAAGCAACTACCTAGGTGGGGACACAGTCCCACCCACGAGCAGGCAGACTGCTTTAAGACTTCCTGAGTACACAGCCATGCCAGGTCAAGGCCATGTCCACCAAGAGGACCAGGACCTGACCCCACACACCAATGCAAGGACACTAGCTCTGAAACCACAGGGATTTGCATCCAGGTGCTCTGGGACAGAGTTCTGCCAACCGGTGGGCAGGCACTATCCCACAAGCTGGCCAAAACCAGCCATAAGACACCTTGAGCCCCTCAGCCAGCCACCCTGTGATACAGTACTATTTACCAGCAGGCAGACAGAAACTTTGAGATGCCCCAAATCACATCATCAGCTGTGTTAGGAACCAACCCCACCCAGCCTTGGGCCAACACAGGCTCTGAAAAACCAGGGCCCTGCAAGTAGAGATCCCAGGCCTCAGCTCTGCCTGCCACCAAAAAGAATGAGTCACAGGATCCAGCGCAAGACCCAGTGCACTCACCAGCAGGCTAGCACTAGCTCTGGGAATCCCTGGGTCCCAGCCCCAGCTACCAGCATGGCAATACAAGCTCTGGGATACTTTCAGTCTCTCAGCTAATCACATTGGGATACAGCCATGCACATCAGTGGGCGGATAAAAGCTTTAGGACACCCCAGAACCTGAAACTAGCTGTGTCAGGAACTGGCTCCACCCACCAATGGGCTACCAAACTGGAACCCTTGGACCCTGAAGCCAGAGACCATAAGACCCAGTTCTGCATGCCACTGGACAGGTACTGGCCACAGGACCAGGCTTCACCCACCAGTGTGCCCACACTAAACCCAGGATGCCCCTGGGCTCTATAGCCAGCTGCCACTAGATTTGACCCCATGCACCAGTGGCCAAGAGCCTCTCCACAAGGCAGGGTCTGGCAACCAACCAGACCAGGGGCCATCCATATCTACCAGACCACCCACAGTAGTCAGCCCACCATAGCAGATAGACCTATGCAGTCCATATAGGGTGTACCCCTAGAGCATGTAGCTCTGGTGACCAGAGGGGAGTAAGCTTGTGGAACACATACGTTTTGATTTCTTCAGTGATCCATTGGTTGTTTAGTAGCATATTGCTTAGCCTTCACTAGTTTGCAGTTTATTTTTTTCTTTTCTCTTGATTTCCAGTCTCATGCTGCTGTGGTTGGAAAGTTTGCTTGATATGATTTCAATTTTATTAAATTTACTGAGACTTTTTTTGTGGCCTAGCATGTCATCTATTCTGGAGAATTTCCCACGTGAAGTTTAAAAAAAATTGTATTCTGCTGCTTTTGGATGGAAAGTCCATCTGATCTAAGGCATCATTTTAAGACCAGTGTATTTTTATTTATTTTCTGTCTGGATGTTCTGTCCATTGATGTAAGTGGAGTGTTAAAATCCCCTACTATTTTTGTGTTACTGTCAATTTCTCCCTTTTTGTCTGTTAATACTTGCTTTATGTATTTAGTTGCTCCTATGTTGGATGTATACATATTTATAATTATTATGTCTTCTCCTTGGATTGATCCTTTGATCATTATGTAATATTCTTCTTTATCTCTTGATATAGTCTTTATTTTAAAGTCTATTTGGTCTGATACAAGTATTGCTCTCTGGTTTTCTTTTGATTTCTATTTGCATGTAATACATGTTTCCAACTCCTCACTTTCAGTCTGTGTGTGTCTTTAGATCTGAAGTGAGTCTTTTGTAGAAAACATATATATGGGTCTTGTTTTTGTATCCATTCAGCTACTCTATCTTTTGATTGGAACATTTAGTACATTTAAAGTAATTATTGATATGTATGTTCTTATTGCCATTTTAAAAATGTTTATTATGTTGTTTTTGTAGTTCTATTTTCTTTCTCTTTTTGTTCTCTTCTCTCATGATTTGATGACTACTTTTAGTATTATGTATGGATTCCTTTCTCATTTTGAGTGTGTATCTCTTACAGAATTTTGGTTTGTGATGATCATGGCATATATATATATATATATATATATATATATACACATATATAATTTTAAGTTGCTTAACTCTTAAGTTCAAACAGATTTTAACCATCTGTCATCTTTACTACACTCCCCTCACAATTACTGTTTTTGACATCATATTTTACATCTTGTTGTTCTGTGTATTACTTAACTATTTATTGATGATATAAATGATTTTAAAACCTTTGTCTTTTAACCTCTGTACTAACTTTTTATGTGGTTGATTTACTACTTTACTGTATATCTGCCTTTACCAATGAGCTTTTTCCTTTCACAGTTCTCATGTTTCTAGTTGTGGCCTTTTCTTTTTCACTTAGAGAAGTTCCTTTAACATTTATTGTAAAGATGAGTTGGTGGTCCTGAAACTTTTAATTTTTGTTTGTCTGTAAAACTTTCGAACTCTCCATCAAATCTGAATGAAAACTGTGCCAGGTAGAGAATTCTTGGTCATAGGTTTTTCCCTTTCATCACTTTAAATATAGTGTGTCACTCCTTTATGGTATGCAGAGTTGCTACTGAAAAGTCAGCTGATAGCCTTATGGGAATCTTCTTGTACTTGTTGCTTTTCCCATGCTGCTTTTAATATTCTCTACTTAATTTTAATTTTTGCAATTTTAATTACAATATGTCTTGGTGTGGACCTCTTTGGGTTGAACTGGTTTGGGACTCTGTGATCCCAGGATCTAGGTGTCTGCTTCATTTCTCAGGTTAGGGGAGTTTTCAGCTATTATGTCTTCCAATATGTTCTCTGCCCCTTTCCCTCTCTCTTCTCTTTCTGGGACACCTACATTGTAAATGTTAGTATGCTTGATGTTGTCCTCAAGGTCTTTTAAACTGCCCTCATTTCTTTTTATTCTTTATTCTTTTTTCTGTTCCAGTTCAGTGATTTCCACCACTCTTCCTTCCAGCTCACTGATCTATTCCTCTTTGTCATCTAATCTACAGTTGATTCCTTCTAGTGTATTTTCATTTCAGTTACTGTATTGTTCATCTCTCTTTGGTTACTTTTTATATATTCTAACTCTTTGTTAAAATTTTCTAACTTCTCACTTTCTTTATCTATTCTTCTCCCAAGTTCTTTGATCACCTTTACAGTCATTACCTTGAACTCTTTATTGAGTAGATTGCCTATTTCCTCTTCACTTAGTTTTCTAGGGTTTTATCTTGTTTCTTTTTCTGAAACATGTTCCTCTGTTGTCTCATTTTGTCTAATTTGCTGTTTTTATTTCTATGTGTCTGTTAGGTTGGTTACGTTTCCCAACGTTGGAGAAGTGCTCTTTTGTAGATGTCCTATGGTTCTATCTCCTTGTGGTTCCTATTTTATATCTTTAGTTGCAGATGATCTTTTCTGCTAGATTCCAATCTTTCTCATCAATACTTGCTCTGTAAATGGTTGTAATTTTTGTGTGCCCATTTGAGGAAGTGAGCTCAGTGTCTTTCTACTCTGCCACCTTCCTGTAGTCTCTTCGCTCTGTTTTTTTTTAATTTATGTATATTTCTAGTTGTCTTTTTTCCAGGCCTCTAATAACATCTTATGTTGTTTCTAATGTACTTTTCAACCTGTCTAGTGAATTTTAGTTCCTGTTAATATCATTTTCATTTATAAAGTTATTATACAATCATTTTTATTAATTTGTTATTGGAGTAAAATTCCCCATCTTTTAACCATTTTGTCTAATTTTTTCAACTTGTTAAAAATATATTAACCATAGTTATTTAATAACTTCCCAACTGACTCCAAAATCTAGATTATATCTCGTCCTTTTACTAAATTGTATTTTTTTCTGTTGGATTTTAGCCATACATTCTTGTCTTTGACATGTTTTATAAACTTAGATTGAAATTCAAAAAATATTTATAAAATTGTAAATGCTCCATGTAAAGCTCCTCCATATGCAGAAGCATTTGACAAAACTCAACATCCCTTTATGATAACAACTCTCCAGAAAGAGGGCATAAAGGGAACATACTTCAACATAGTAAAAGCTATATGTGACAAACCTGCAGTTAACATTATACTCAAGAAAAGCCCAGAGCATTTTCTCTAAGATAAGGAACATGACAAGGATGCCCACTCTCTCCACTTTTACTCAACACAGTATTAGAAATCCTAACCATAGCAATCATACAAGAAAAAGAAACAACAGGAATCTAAATTGGAAAGGAAAAAGTTAAACTGTTTGCAGATGACGTGATACTATACATAGAAAATCCTAAAGATGCCACCAGAAAACTGCTACAGCTCATCAATGAATATGGTAAGATTGCAGGATACAAAATTAAAATACAGAAATCTATTACACTTCTATATACTAACAATGAGCTATAAGAAAGAAATTAAGAAAACAATCTCATTTACGATTGCATCAAAAAGAAAAAAATACCTAGGAATAAACCCACCTAAGGAGGTAAAGATCTGTATTTTAAAATCTATAAGACACTTATAAAAAAAAATTGAAGATGACATAAACAGATGAAAAGCTACACCATGTTCATGGAATGGGAGAATTAATATTGTTAAAATCACCATATTATCCAAGGCAGTCTACAGATTCAGTGCAATCCCTGTCAAAATACCAAGGGCATGTTTCATATAACAAGAACAAATAATTTAAAAATTTGTATGGAAACACGAAAGATCCCAAATAGCATTGGGATTCTCAAGAATGAAAAATAGAGCTGGAGGAATCAGCTGATGTCAGAATAGCCTGATGTCAGACTATACTACAGAGCTACAGTAATCAAAACAGTATGGTACTGGCACAAAAAGGGACACATAGATCAATGGAACAGAATAGAGAGCCAAAAAATAAACCCACATACTTATGGTCAATTAATCTATGAGAAAGAAGGCAAAAATATACAATGGAGAATAGTCACTCTCTTTAATAAGTGGTGCTGGGAAAACTAGACAGCTACATGTAAAAAAATAAAATTAGAACACACTCTAACACCATATACAAAAAAAAAAAAAAAAAAAAAAAAAAAACTCAAAATGGACTAAACACTTAAATGTAAGGCCAGAAACCATAGAACTCCTAGAGGAAAACCTAGACAGAATACTCTTTGACACAAATCATGGCAATATTTTTTGTTATCTGTCTCCTAAAGCAAAGAAAATAAAACCAAGAATAAACAAATGCTCCTAATTAAACTTAAAAGCTTTTGCACAGCAAAATAATTCATCAACAAAATGAAAAGACAACCTGTCAAATGGGAGAAAATATTTGCAAAGGATATTACAGATAGGTGGTTGATATCCAAAATTTATACAGCTGAAATATCTCAACATAAAAAGAAAATGGGCAGAAGACTTGAATAGACAATTTTCCAAAGACAGTATATAGATGGCTAACAAACACATGAAAAGATGCTCAACATCTTTAATCATCAAGGAAATGCAAATCAAAACCACAAAGAGGTATCACCTCACACTTGTCAGAATGGCTACCAACAAAAAGGCCACAAATAACAAATGTTGGCGAGGATGTGGAGTAAAGGGAACCCTCATACACAGTCGGTGGGAATGTAAATTGGTGTAGCCACTGTGGAAAACAGTATGGCAGTTTCTCAAAAAAACAAACAAAAAAAATAGAACTACCATATGACCCAGCAATTCCACTCCTAGGTACGTATTTGAAAAAAATGAAAACATTAATTAAAAAAGATACATGCACCCCAATATTCACAGCAATATTACATACAATTGCCAAGGTATGGAAGCAATCTAAGTGTCCATCAACAAGTGAATGTGATGTGATACACACATGCACTCAACACACACACGCACACACGCACACACGCACACACGCGCGCACACACACACACACACAATGAGATCCCACTCAACCATAAAAAGAATGAAATTTTGCCATTTGCAACAACATAGGTGGACTTGGAGAGTTTTATGCTAAGTGAAATAAGTCAGACAGAGAAATAAATACTGCGTGACATCATTTATATGTGGAATCTAAAAAATAAAACAAACTAGTGAACGGAACAAAAAATAAATAAATAAACAGACTTGCAGATACAGAGAACAAACTAATGCTTACCAGTGGGGAAAGGAAAGTAGAGAGGGGAAAAATAGCAGTAGAGGATTAAGAGATAGAAACTGCTATGTATAAAATAAATAAGTTACAAGGATATATTGTACAGCACAGGGAATATAGCCAATATTTTATAATAATTATAAATGGAGCGTAACATTTAAAAGTTGTGAATCACTATGTTGTATACCTGTAACTTATATTGATATAATATTGTTTATAAACTATATCTCAAAAAAATCAAAAACAAATAATAAATAATAAAAGCTCCCCCAGAAATGGTTTGTTCTAGTCTCTTCTAGGCAGGGAAAATAATGGCTGATTACCTAATGTCTCCAAGGAATGCCTTATGTTAAATTTGTTTACAGTCTCGATAATGTGATTTGTTTTTTGTTCCTAGTACTTTTCAGCTGATATCTTAATGTGTTCTTTGGAGTCCTCTCCTTTGGTGGGCCCCAAATTGTATGGTTTTTCACATTAGACTGAGCAAAGAACTTCTCTACATCTTATTGGTTTTCTGCTTAGGTTTTAATTCTCCTAACTCATGCACTCCAGAATTTTGCAAGTGTCTTTAGGTTAAAATAGACTATGGCTTGAAGCCTTCCAAGTCTTTTTCAAAATATTGGCTTGTTTCTTCTTCCCTCAGCAGTGACCCACTAAGGATGTAAACCTCAGCTTATTAGCTTCCCTACCATGCCTAGAAGCACTGAACGCCCCCACGGTAATATCAACTACAAAAGTCAGCTCACTTCTTGAAGTTCTTCCCTCTCAAAAGGCTTAGCTCCCCTAGTTCTTATTGCTGGAGCACCTCTCTGAGGCTTTCAATCAAATAGTTTCTACATTTTACCCAGCATGTATAGTTGTTTTGTGCAGGATTATTGATCTGCCATTACTATTATTTTCCATTCTTATATCTATCTAGGAAAGTAAATTCTTGTAATCCTGGCATGAACCCAACTTTGTTATAATACACTGTTTTTTCATACTTTACTTGATTCACTTTGCTTATGGAATTCTGCAACTATGTTTATGGATGAATGAGCCTAATTTTCATTTTATTTTTACTCTCTGTTAGGTTTTGTTTTTAAAAATTATGCCCACCTTATTAAATGAGTTGGAGAGTTGTTACTTTTTGATATATTCATGAAAAAAATGAGAAATGCTTGGTTTTTAATTGTTTAGTACTACTTTTGGATAAAATCATCTGAGCTTTTTTTTTTAAACAGAAGAAAATTATTAACTACGGATACAATTTCTTCATGTCTCTTTTTTCTTTAAACCACTTTGGAAAATCATATTGTTTGATTCATTCATTTGATTGTATCTTTCTGCTTTTGCAGCTATGGCATCTTTATTTATAACTGCAGCAAGAAGTAATATAATAATTTTACTCATGAACTGATAGAATAACCAGTATACCCAGCTAAAAAGTGACAGAATTAAAATCTGAAATCAACCTTTCCAATCACGTCACATTTTCTTTCCTAACTGAGATTCATCCACAAATAGCAGATCAAATGGTCTCAAAGGTAATCCAGATATTACAGTTGCATTCCAATGTGACTCTTTAGCATATAAGCACAGTTGATTTGAGAACTTTCTATTTGAATAAAAAGCAATTGGTTAAATGTCAGTAGGCTGTCAACTTAAATGTGGCTATCATAGGATAAAAATTAGAAACATCACACTGTGGAATATTTTGTTCTGAGAGTTATCAGTGTAGAGTATTACTATGAAATGAGTGAAATCAGAATAGCAATTGAGTTTGAACACTGATATTGTTTAAAATTCATATTAGGAATCAATCTATGGCATTAAAGCAATCTTTTATATTTTTCTCTTTTAAAATGTCTTCCTTATATCCATCAAACTATTACCTCTGAAGATTGAGGAAAAATGAAGGATTGGTAAACTATTTGAAAAAAAAAAATTCTAGTAGAAGACCAATTCTAACAATAAATGAAGAAGCTGAAGGAAATTAAGTTGATGAATGCTATTATTAATTTAAAAAAATATCAGCATAATAGTTTATTCCCTTCTTAGTGTAGTAACTGATTTATTACTACTCTTAGACAAAACAAAAATAATTTAATTTATTTATAAAAGTAAGATTGTTATATTACTAAATAATTATAACAACTAATCATTGTTCTGAGGCAATTACATGAAATTCCATAAACTAAAAATTTGTCATAATGTGATGTTTTACTGAACAATTTTGAAAGATATATATCTATATATAGATATATATATATCCGTAGACCAGTCCATCTGGAAGAGCTGTGGCAATAATTCAGAATTATTCATAGTGCCTTTAGTATATTAATCATAGTTGTTTTAAATCTCCTGCCTGGGGCTTCCCTGGTGGTGCAGTGGCTGGGAATCCACCTGCCAATGCTTGGGACATGGGTTTGAGCCCTTGTCCAGGAAGATCCCACATGCTGCGGAGCAACTAAGACCGTGTGCCACAACTACTGAGTCTGCACTCTAGAGCCGGCGAGCCACATCTACTGAGACCGAGTGAAACAACTACTGAAGCCCACGTGCCTAGAGCCTGTGCTCTGCAACAAGAGAAACTACTGCAATGAGAAGCCCATGCACCACAACAAAGAGTAGCCCCGCTCGCTGCAACTAGAGATAGACTGTGTGCAGCAAAAAAGACCCAAGGCAGCCAAAAATAAATTTATTTTTTAAAATAAAAAAATAAATAAATCCGCCATCTTATAACTGCAATATCCCTGTCATGTCTGGTTTTGATGCTTGTTCTGTCTCTTCACATTATGTTTTTTGCCTTTTGGTGTGTGTTGTAATTTTTTCTTGATAGCTGGACATGATGTGCTGGGTAAAATTTTAAAAAAATACTGTAAATAGTCCTTTAGTAATGTGATAAGTTATGAAGAGAGGAGAAGCATTCAGTAGTCCTATGTTTAGGGCTCAGGCTTTTATTGAGCCTTTGCCTCTGGACTGTGAACTTTACAAGTGTTTCATATTTTTTTTCTCTCCATTTAGATGGGACAGCATGGTTAGATTGGGCTGGAGTGGATAATTCTCTTGCCCCAGATCAGTTAGGCTCTGATAATACCCCAGCAGGGTTTAGACTCTAGCAAACAAGTTTCCCTTGAGATCAGTCTTTGTTAAGAAGAACAGAGAACTTTGGTATATTTCAGATTGGTTCCTTTCCCCCTTCCCTGTTGGCTGTAAAAAGAGCTTATGTCAGATATTTACTGTTGGATCCTGGTCAAGCTCCTTGAGGTAAATCTCACAATATTGTGGGAGACCATTTTATGATTAGGTTCTCCTGGCATTTTTAACTCTCAGAGTTGTCCACACTGAACTTCCAGCAATTTGTCAATTATAGTTCAGGTTTTCCTACCCCATCTGGCACTGATTCCCATGGTTGTCTGAGTGCCTTCTTGTATTTGCCTGACTGTATCTTCAGTCTTGAGGGCTGTGGTCTGTCCTATGTCCATCTCTCATGGATCCAAGAAGAGTTGATTTTTCAGTGTGTTCAGCTTTTTACTATTGTTAGGACAGTGGCAACTTCCAAACTCTTAACGTGTGAAACTGACAACTGGAAGTCTAAAATGTTAATTCTTTAGGGAAAAAAACAAAAATAAAAACTGAAAGTGTTTTAGAGACAACTTAGTGGGAAATACATTTTGAGCTACTTTGTGTATTTAGATACCTGATTCAAAGAAAAATGGCTGTGACTGATCCACCACAAAGCATATTTAAAGGATAATGCAATTTTCTTTCTACTCGACAAAATAATTTACTTCTCTCTAGAGTAGGTCAGAAAGGGATAAATAATTGAAGGATTCAACAAGAAATCTTAAGAATAAGGACAACTATCATCAAATTATATTCATGGCTTCTGTTCATAGCCAATTCTTTCTCTATGAATATAACATCAGTTTTTCCCACACTCCTAGATTGTAACATCATCTTCCAGATATGTGAGTTACTAGTTTCAGATTTTCATTCCTAAAACCTGAATTCAAGAGGAAAAACATCTTTGAAAATTAATTTTAAATATAGAAATTTCCAATTTTTTCTTCAAACTTTCATTGATAGCATACATGATATATACAAGAGTCAAAAGCTTATGTATGGAAAAAATTAAGTAACAAAGACACAACAAAATTTGCTGATTATTTTTTGAAAGACACTATCCAAGTTAATAAAAATATATACTCTAAAGGAGAAACTATTGAAATTAAAATAATTGTTGCAAGAATGAAATTAAATTGTGTTTGTTTCCCATGATTTTTATGTATTTTGAGAAAAAGAAGGAAGCTTTCATAATTTGTTTGATTTTCACTGCAAGACAACCCACTCCCCACACAAACACCTAATAAATATTCTGAAGACTGAGTTTGACTATATATACAAGAAGGATAAAAAGTTCACTTATTTGTATCAAAACAGGTATTTCATAGGTGCCTTCTAAGAAGAAAATCATAACACTGTTTATTTGTTTAATTTCACATCTAAAATGGGTATGGTGGAACATGTGAAAATGTGAATCAGAGAACCAAATAGTTTCTAGGATACACTGCACTTATACAGAAAAGACCATTGGAAAGAATAGCAGCTGTCAAGAGATTCAAAGATAAATATTCTTTAAACATTATTTGCATTATTAGAAATCAATTATTGTTCACTCAATGAAAAGATAATTATTAAATATCTACCATCTGCCAAACGATGGACTATGAAATTGAGATATGTTAGAGAAGCAAAAAAACAAACTCCCACCCCCACCTCCATTCTCTTAATGCTTACAGCAGAAAGAGGCCAAAAAAAAAAAAGCAGGATGAAGTTACAGAGGGAGAAATTTGCAATTTTAAATAAATTATAAATAGGACCTTGGATTAGGTCAGCTTCATGGAGAAGCTATTATTTGAACAAGGACTTAAAGGGGATGAAAATGTCAGCTAAGTTCACACAGAAGCCTTAAATGAGGAGCCAGTCAAGAGTAATCAAGGAACAGCAAGAAGGTCATGTAGCTAGAATGGAGCGAACACACGGGAGAATAACGGGAGAGATATTTAGAGAGATTACAGGGGTAAAATCAGGTAGAACTTTGTAAACCATTGTAAGAATTCTAATCTCTGATGATACAGAGAGCCAGTGGAACATTTTGAGCTCTGGATTGAAATGATCTGACAAGCTTTAAAAGGACCACTCTGGCAGTTGCACTGAGGGTGTATGACAAGCAGGCAATGGTGGAGGCTGGGCAACCTATTAATGGAGGCAGTGGGGTCCTGGAACCAGCTCACTGGGGAGCTGCCTTCATTTAGGTAGCTTGAAATGGACCCTAGGGAGAGCATTTATACGTAGGGAATCAGCAAATGTTATAAATCAGGTCTTCTAATTAATCAATCCAATTATGATATTTTATAACTTAAAATACGTGAAAGTCTGGAGTCTCTTTTTTTAATTCTTTTGCATAGAGTAATTTTGGCATACCGCTTTACCTATAATCTTTTTTCTATTGCTCTTTGGAACTGGCTGTACAAATGAATGAATCAGTTTTAAATACTGCTTTCAGGTTGGATAAAGCTGTCTAAGTTGTGTATACAATACCCTAGGAAGTCCCATACTTCTTTTAAACACATCTTCAATTGTATTAAGCCAGTCATGGTCATCTCACTTCCTTTGTTAATATTGATTAGGAATGGACACAAAAGTATGGCAAATTAGTCCAAGATTAAATTAGATCCACTATATATGGTGGTATCAAATCAGATCCATATTTTATATATGTGTGTGTGTGTGTATGTGTGTGGGTGTGTGTGTATGTTTTTCCTCATGAATTGAGACACAGGAAGAGATGCACTTGGATTTTACTGGATGTTGTCATATACGGACATGATAATTAGAAGTGCTAGAGCCACCTTGCATTGTTGCAGAGAGCTATCCTGAGGCCTATACTTCCATGCTGAGAATATCAGACTACAGAGATGGGAAGAATCTGGATCTTTGATAATGTCTCTGACCAACTAAGTTAACCAATCAAAGAGCACTCCTATCTTTTTTTTTTTCTAGTTATGTGAAAATGTGCTAATAGTTTAAGCCAATTTGAGTTGATGGCCTATTATTTGTGGTTGAGGGCAGCTGAGCTGATATAAAGTCTCAAGCTTTAATAGCTTCTGCAATTTTTTTTCTCTTTAGAATAAATATGTTATTCAAATATCAAAACTATCCCTATCATTTGGAGTTTCTTCATTTATTCTTGGGTTTAACCCAAGGTTTAGAATTTGATATCAATTTTCCTAGAGGATCACAAATGTTTTAAACAAGTAAATCAACACTATTCTCTATTTTTTATGCTGCTATTAGCCAGGTAATATATAGTACCTACTTTTGTCGATTGGTAACCATCAGCATTTAGATTTAACTGATATATACAGAGTATATTGTGTCTTATTGTTATTTTGGTTTATCATGTGAGTTTGCTATGTTTTTAATTGAGTTTGGCATTTTCATTCCCATTTTACAGATGACAAAAGTGAGGCTTAAAGAAATAATCTAATGTGTAATTCAGCATTGACACTTGAGCCAGGTCCATTAATAGAATAGAATATGCAAATGTGTCTAATGTGTACTAATGGCTTTTAATTTGATATTCAATTACATTGCTGTACAAATATTTATTTTGTACCCCCTGTAATAGAGATATGCAAACACATGTCTACATGTACACACACACTCACTGGCTCCCAGAGTTTGATACCACTATGAACATCAGCAAATATTCAATGATTGTTTAATATATATAAAGTACGAGGCTTGATGGTGTACTCATGTTGTATCAACCTACTATAAAAATAATGATTTTTAGTGTTTAGCTCTTCATGTTCAGCATCTCATTTTTAAATGTGTAGGACAGAAAATTTAAGCTGTTAAAAATCATTATCAAGATAATAAAAATCATGGGAACATGTTTTAAGACAATTAAAAATGTACAGAATAAGCATAACATTATATGACTGTAATATTATCAAACGTACAATTGTATGGACAGAACTGGAAGATAATTTGCAATAAAATTATTTGTCTTAGGAATTTATAGTACTTTCTCACATTTTCATCAGTATTCCTTTTAACATTGTCAATTGTTTGGAAACTATAAATATGATCTAATAATTCATTATAGATAATTTCCTGGTAACAGTGGTCTTACACTTCTACAAATGAGTAACAGTGAAATTTAGTAAACTATTTTCCGTTTTCAAAAAACCCCAAAACCGAAGTGGCATTTTGGTGGTACCTGCACACTCAATGTAGAATGTAGGTTTTAACTAGAAAATTTGCACAGCATAACTGCAACATTGGACAATTGAGGCCTCTGAGTCACTAGTCCTGCTACAGGTCTCCACCTTCTTTCCTCTTTAGATGATCTGCATAATCACTTTAATTGTCCACTCAGTCTCTTTCTTTATGCACTGTCTTACTGATCAAATATTCTGAAAAATAGATTTCCTGAAAGTATGATTACTGATATTTTATAAAATATCAATACATTTTGAGATTACATTTATCCAGAATAAAGATCTATATCTGAAACTACATGATGCCAAACTACAAGTTACATACAAGGGAAAGAAAATAGGGGAATAGAAAGATAAATACTATTTTAATTTTCATGTTATCTTTTTTCCCTCAGCCCCTAGATTTACTTGCCTAATTGTACCCAAAGTGGTGGAGTTTGAAAATTCACTTTCAGTAATCTGTGTTTGTCAGGGATCAAGAAGCTCTGACCTTCTAAACCCTCCCAAGACCTTTTCCTTATTACTGAAACATAGCCATTTCCCCAGTCCTCTACAGAGGAGACCGGATTTACTGGATTCCCAAATCAAAACATGAAATAAAACCAAATAATGAAAAACTTAATATAACTTTGAACATCCTCAGAAACATTCACTACCAATACTTACAGAGGGCAGACATATCTCTGTACACTGTCAACAGATTTTTAGGTACTCGTAACACCTCTGCTTCTGTTTCAATATGCTAATGATGTAGTTCAGAGAAATGTTTTAACAGGAAAGGATCAGTTATCAGTGAGTATTTATGATATACCTACTGTTTGTCTCTGATGAAGACTGTGAATGAATGTTCCATAGCAGTATACAGTAGACTTGTCCTCAAGGGACCATATACTCTCCTGTAGGTGTTTACTATAGGCTGACCAGGTGTAAACAATGAATGGAAAGGGAGCTAACTTCAAAAGTTTGGAAACACACAAAAGTCCAGATAACATGACCTTGTCTTCTTTAAAATGGTGAAATGAGTAGGGGATTCAGAGATGAAATTTTTAATGTATGATATGATATGATACATAGACTATACTATAACATATTTATGATATATATATATCATATTTAAGCTGCTTCTTTATAATAAATATTGGTGATGGAAACACCATAATCTTTACCAATTTTCCTCTTTATTTTCAAAGGATGTTACGTTAAGCGTGGTAAATATATGGAGGGCATATTGACATACTGAATAAGTTGGCTTGTTAGGATTATTTTGGCAGTGGCTAGAATGAGATATAAAAAGGATTTGAGAAGCAGACCAATTTTTATAAATAAATAAATAAATATATAAAGGATATGAGAACAAGAGTTGAATGATCTTCTAACCACATGTAATGAAAGTTCAGCATGATTAAAATCCATAAGTACTTGGTAGTTGGGTAAGCAACCTAGAAATAGAGGACTAACAATAGAAGTATTTAAGGTTATCCTTAAAATTACTTTTCGCTATTTTCATTCCTTTACAGAATGTTTTACTTGAGAGCAAAGTATTGTACAATCTAATACCTTATTCAGAACATATATGGGTTTCCATTTTTTCCTCTATTGATTCCATGAACTTGCTGATGTTTTTGTCAAGGCATTTCACTTCACCATCAAGTATATGTACTGTAACTGAATAGTTGAAAAATATGCAGGAGCAGGTATCTCATACAATCAGTTAATAATACTAAATAAAATACTTGGAGAGGGGCTTCCCTGGGGCTTCCCTGGTGGTGCAGTGGCTGAGAGTCCGCCTGCCGATGCAGGGGACACGGGTTTGTGCCCCGGTCCGCAGCACGGCTAGGCCCGTGAGCCATGGCCGCTGAGCCTGTGCTCTGCAACGGGAGAGGCCACAGCAGTGAGAGGCCCGCATACCGCAAAAAAAAGAAAAAAAAAAAAAAAAACTTGGAGAAGCATCAAAGGATAGTTCAGACTATTTTAAGTATAAATATAGGATTTCATATATACCATTGGTCACATATATCTATACATATATATATATACATGTGTTTATTAATACATATGAAATCTTAAAAATTATGCAATGCTTTATAGATTGAATAGCGGTTCAAAAACTCCTTGGAATGATACTATTAATCATAATTCTTTCTAAAAGTATTACATAGAAAATTAAAAATAAAACATGTAAGGTTTTAGAAGCCCAAAGCTGAAGAATTGGCCTTACAGAGGTAAGGGCTTTGTGTATAACTATATGTCTAATTTATAAAAATTTTTGCAAAAAGCTGACAAACAAATGCACTATATACTGCCAGCAGGAGAAAATCAGTTTTTAATATCTGATATTAAATTTTTACTGTGCTTTGACTTTTACTTGAATATTTATTCCTCATTTACATTTTTTATTTACATTTTATCAGAGAAAATTCATATTTTAAAAAATCACCCATAATTCTACTATTATGGTGCTAATTTTGGTTACTTTCTCTGTATAGTCTTTTTTATGTTTATTTTATATATTAGCAATCACAGTATATATACAATTTTTTCATCTGACTGTATTCATTTTTCATTATAGCCTAAGATTGACTATGCTGCATTTTGGTCTTCAAAGTCATAGCATTAAATGGCTGAATACACTTAATAATTATTTACATAATGACTTTATAAGTTAATAATTAGCTCAAATCACCATGACCATGCTTTATTCCATCTAATCAAAGCAGAATCTGGCCCTGGGATTTATTTAGTGTAAAATATTTAGTGGAATATCTATATCAAGTTTTGTAGGACTTGTATTAAAAGGTAACATAGCTCAGGGATTAATAATCTGGCTCTAGAATCATAAGACATAGGGCTTTATTTCTAACTTTGTGAATGTGGTCCCTGCATCTATGTAAGTTTGGCATTGCAGTACATAAAGTTGGAAAGTTCCATCCCTATGAGTATTAAGTATTAACATACATTATGACATTGGGGTTTCAATTGCAATCTCTGAGTCACAGAAAGTTGGGTTTTTATATTTATTGGTTGCTCTACTTACTAGTTTTATTACATTGAATGAGTAATTTCGCCTCTCTGAGCCTCACTTTTCTCATCTATAAGATCAGAAAAATAAAATAACTAATACAGTGGAGTTTTGTTTTTATCAAATGATATAATCTCTGTAAAGCAATTAGAGTGACTGACATGACAAAAGCACAATAGATTTTAGCAGTAGTTATATTAGTAATAATAGTTGTAGTACAAATCAATAAATACTGGTGTTTTCATATAGTTTTTTTTACATTTGTCAATAATTCATAAAGTATTTTTTAAGATTTTATGTTGTGTTTTGAGAATTGATTGTGTTTTCAATTATTTTTATTTATGTCATTACATGCTGTATAACAAATATTGTAACAGTATTTTTAAAATTTTATTCTATTCTTCCATGGCTGCTGACAGAAGTAATTCCTGTTTGAGGTCAAATCAGGTAATGAAAAGGAATTGAGTAAATTTGAATATACAACGGCTAAACTTACAGAATAATTATTTTTAAGTCCACATTTTAATATGTTATTTGCAACCTATATTAAAACATGCACTGATTATGGAAATAGTTGCAGAAGATTCAGCCATTATCCTCTAACAAATTATGACTAATCTCATTCTTGTTTATAAGGCTTATAAAGCTTCATTAGTCAATGAATGTATTCATAAACTTGACCTTAAGTCAGTCGATACATTCATGAGATGAGACCCATAAAGCTATCACAACTGCACCTACACATTTACAGTGGAAAATGGACATCACTGAGTATGTTGAATTCTGAACAGTGATTTAAATAAGTGCTGTCCTTCAAACTCTGGTGCGCATGCCCTCAGTCCCCAATAAAATCAGTGTTTACTAATCTTATGCAAGTGCAGTCCTTAGGCTACTGTCTGAAATCTCCAAGCAGAGTTTTGTGTTTTCTCCTTTGTGCTCTCCTATCACCTTGTTCATAGTGCTTTCATAACACTGTCTGCATTTTTTCTTTTTCTTGTTTTTTGCTTTCATGCATATATCTTCCACTGGACATTGAGTCCCTGGAGGTCAATTCCTATCTCTTCATCTGTGTAGCCTCAGTACCTGGCATGATGCCTCACTGGAAAATGAATACACTTTGAATGGACGACTGACCACTGAGATGGGACATACAGAAGCTCCTCTAATTAAGAACAGCTTAGGTTGAAAACCTATTCATGTGCCTGAGCCTAAAGTAAAACCCTGTAAGAGCTCAGTGAGAGAACTATCGCTCTGACGGCATTGGTGTCAATCTTTTTGCTTATTTTAAATTCTCTTCTTTGTATATTTGCATTTATAATCTTTCCTTTTATTATACTTCCTACATGGAAAATAAAACCTAAACCAAAATAAATAAAAACTTCTATAGTCATACTAAAATAATCATACTTAACTAACTAATGCCATTTTTAAAATGTGAGCTGATTTGACTTGCCCTAAGGTGAAGCTTTTAAAATCTATAAAAGTTCTGAGGTTTAAAGTGTATAACCAGAGGAGATCCTGCATTATCTGAAAACCTGATGGGGAAATGCAGTATTTCTTTTTATTATAATTAGTTACTGTAAATGTAGGTGACAATATACTTATTGGTAGGTCTTTTACGTTGTTAATGACCTGTGGAACAGTTGGGAAAAAAATATACCTACAGTGAGTGGCTCTAACAAAGCATATAAGGTTAAATCAAATTCCATTTTCAAAGTCATCATTTTTTCTCCTGTCTATGTAAGAGACATTTAAAGCCAACATATTTGGGGGCATGTAGTTTAAAGCAACACTAAAGTAATAAAGAAACCATAATGTGCTTTTATTACTTGAGTTTTTACAAACAGTTTTGGGATAACTCGATGGTATTATCACCATTATTGAGTAAAACATGCAGCACTTTACCACTACAACAGGAACACCTGCTAGCAAAGCTGTTAAACTGTAAGTTTCCCTATCGCTCAATTCAACTAGCAAGCTGCTTTAAACTGCCTCCTAATGTCTGTGTAACATCAGTAATTTTTTTTTCTGTCCACTCTTGGGGCATATTGTAGAGAACTTTTCATCAATTATCAAGATTCCTTTTTTATTCTCCAGAGGAACTGAATGATTGTAAACTAGAAGATTTTAGCAGTAAAATCTCTGTTATTTATTTTAGTATAACTACATCATTATACATGTATTTCATATTCCTTTGAAAAATATGCAAGGTATCATAAATCTCAGTCAGAATCTATCTTGAGTGTTGCCAATATAATCTTTCCATCATATAAAATAATAAATCCCTAGCTTCAAAGGCTAATGAGGTCTCTGAAATTACTTGGTAATCAATTATACTTTGTTATTATTAGAAGTTTAAGTATTATTATTATTAGTCCAGAGAATATTGCTACCAATAGTTATATAGGGTTAAAAGTCAATGGCTATTTTTGTAATGCTTAAAATCTTTGTTATATAGCTCCCTGTGTTGACTAGGTATGCACTGTAAAGTTGAAATGCAGTGCTTGTATACTGATTAATTCTAAGATGTAAACTACATTCCTTAATATTAATGTGTTATAAGTGACACCCATTATGTATGTCCATGATTCATATTGCCAAGCTGTTCCCCTTCCCCAGAATGATGTACTGTTACTGTCCTATTCATTTTGAATGTTGTATTCATAAGGGTTTTGTGACTAGACATCACCGTAAATCAATGTTATTGGACTATATTTTCAAACAAAACATTTACAGAGACACTCATCCCACATTCTATCCTTAGAGTGCAACACTTGCATGAAGGTCAAATAAAGTTGACATCAATTTATGGATTAGTTTGTTGAAAGAGCAAATGAAACCAACAATTTTCAGAATACCTTAATAAGAGATTTAATGTATTCATCCTTCACTCCAGAATTCCTAATAGTCTTAAGAGCTGAGCTAGAACTATAAAACAAATAACATTAGGGGGATATATAAGTGCTTGAGGTTGTCTTTTCTGATGAAGCATAGGAAATACTCAGAACAGTGTTGGTTTATACTAGGACTTTAGAAAGTATGTGGTAATGTTAACAGTGTCACAGTTTACTTCAAAATAAAAAGGATTCATTTATGATCACTTATTACTTACTGAATTTGTATTCATGATTGATACACAGAAATACAATCTGTTTCAGTAGAACAAGATGATCTACTTCTTTTTGATTTTTTTTTTCTTTTAATGTTGGGAAGTCCCTTAGATTGAAGTAAACAATACTTCTTAATTTTCTTTTTGCAACAGTTTGGTGTGGTGGAGATCTCAGATAGTTCATGGCTACCAAATATCTTCATGCAATGTGCTGTAAATTTTTTTCCTCTATTTTCACTTTCTTTATTCACATGGCTTTAAAAGGAGGCTATATACTATGTAAATAATATGCTCAAACCAGTACCTATGACTGCATTACAATAAACCATCTAAGTGTGAATAAACAGGAAAAGGAAATTTACTTCTCTTGAGAAGTATGTCTTTTTTTTTTTTTTTTTTTGGCTGTACCACCTGGGCCCTGGACAGTGAGAGCGCCAGAGTCCTAACCACTGGACCACTAGGGAATTCCCAAGAATGTGTGTGGGTGGGTGTGTTTTTTGTTTTGGCTTGGTTTTTTTGGCTGCAGGGTTTGCAGGATATTCCCCAACCAGGGATCCCTGCAGTGGAAATGTGGAGCCAAGTCATTCTTGAGTAAGGTGTATTGAATCTAGATTTTCTTGCATAGTTTGTGCTTTCTATACATTAACTTAGATGCTTCTTTAAAGAGTAGAAAATATATCTTTGTTAAAGTTGTTGAAATGAAGCAAAAACTTTTTCCCTAAGCAACTAGTAATATTCTACATAAAACAGAACTTTCTGAATTTCAGTCCTTATTTCTTAATGTTGATAGCAAACTTGCAAGACTTCAGAATAAAAATTATTAAAGTTACAATGTAATGAAATAAAGAAATAGCACTCAAAAATCACCTTACAGATACACCATACAGAAATGTTCTCATAATTAAAAGAATAACCTACACAAATTAATAAATATACAGTAAGTTGGCAGGTAAAATAAATTAATTTTATATAGAAAATTGCAATGTGCTACAGGTAGGCTAATTTATCTTAAACTCAGGCCCATATTTTACACATTGATGACATCCATCCATTTTATATTCTGGTACAGCACTTAGTACAGGGAGTGCTACACTCATCCATCACCCACTACCATAATCTTACTTCTCAGTTATGCTTCTTGGGGCGTCAGTCAAGAGTAACAGTGGCCATAGACATCAGAGCTTTAATTAAAGAAAAATAGATATAAGTCCTCTGGTAGAGGTAACTCTGTCTACCTCACATTTTAAGGTAAATTCGGTGAATACATGACCTTAATTAATATTTTCTGGCCATAAACTGTCCTAATCTTAGGTTGTTGGAATATTCTGAAAAGTTTTGTCACCTACTTTTGGAGGCTATTTGAAGGGGTTGGTGGGGATAGGGGTGGGAAGGAGTAAACCAAATAGCAAAAAACAAAAATGATCCCATTCCTTCTGTGAACAATAAACCAACGGAAGAGATAAGATGTAACCTGTCTATCTGCAGGTTTCTTTTAGCTATGTTACATCTCTTTTATTTTACTCCTTTACAATTATCATAAGGATGCCATTCTTGTAGTATACTCTACCTCAGTTCATTGCTATGCAGCACAACCACCTCTGGAAGGTAATGAAGATGAAGAAACATGAAAAAAGTAAAGATTAAAGAGACCTGCTATCTTGCCTAGGGTTACATTATAAGTTAGTGGCAAAATGTGTATTAAAAGTCAGGTCTCCAGAGCCCCAGTGTTTTAATTAGTTTAATAATCCATGCTAACTTTCATGATTGTTAGGGCTTAGGTTTTGGTATTCTTTAATATTATTCTCAACACCTATGAAAAATGGCTGCCCTTCATAGGGTTAATGCAAACTATGAGTTACACCAATTATGCAAACACTAATCTTTGTAACTTATCTACCCCCAGGGTGCTTAGTGCTATGTGAGCATGTATTTCATTTCTTATTCAAAGGAGCTTTCACCCACTTCTATGAACAGTTTCCTTTAACACTATTAACAACAAAAACAAAACCATCAAATAAATGTTACCACATTTAAACTTATAATGAAAGTATAATTATCCCAACTGTATTAATAAAGAAATTAATGTTCAGTGACTTGTCCACGGCTGTATAGCTAATAAGAATTAGAACAGTGATTTAATTCTGAGACATTCCAAGTATCACAACACATGATCTTAGTGTGTAAGGTTGATTGTTAAAAGAAATAATATGACACTACTGGAAAATTCAAATCAATAAATGGATTTGAAACTGTATACTTTCCATTGGTTATTTATTTTTATTATTATATATTTTTTTTTTTGCGGTACGCAGGCCTCTCACTGTTGTGGCCTCTCCCGTTGCGGAGCACAGACTCCAGACGTGCAGGCTCAGCAGCCATGGCTCACGGGCCCAGCTGCTCCACGGCATGTGGGATCCTCCCAGACCGGGGCACGAACCCGTGTCCCCTGTATCAGCAGGCGGACCCTCAACCACTGCACCACCAGGGAAGCCCCTCCATTGGTTATTAATATTAAAAAAATTTTCTGTAGTCTTATCTTCACTTAGTCATGATTTATATTCTATACTTTATTCATTCCTTCATTTATTTATTTAATTAGTCATTTGACAAATATTGCAGTAACTGCTGGTGGCATAAAGCCAATGGAAATGATTTTAGGTTGTGCTGCTATGTTTTTTAAAAATGGCGAAGGGATATAATACATTAAATTATAGACTGACTCTAGATGGAGTGGTCAAAAGAGATCCTCCCAGGATATATTCTATTTAAACTGAATGTTGAAAGAAGAGATGGAATTACCACATAAAGAATGAGGGAAAAATATTCCAGCAGAGAGAAACAGACAAAATCTTAATCATCATTGAGTTACACTCTGGAGCAAGAGACAAGAAACAAAGTAATAAATATAGTATGCCCTTCATAACTTAGTATAAGCTATGAGAGAATTGAAAATACATAGAAGTATTAAGGAAATCCAGAAGCAAGAAGAATCATTATTTTAGGTAGGATATTACAAAAAGTCTCACTGAGCAAGGGATGTGAATGAAACCTGAAAGCAATGAGGTAAAGAGCCAAGAATATTTCCAGGGAAAGGTGTCCCAGGTAGAGGGAAGAGCACATGCAAAGGCCCTGAGGTAGAAGTACCTCAGGCATAATAAAGTAGGTAGTGGCAATATGTAATAAAGTATAGTATTTACAAAGAAAACTTTTATGAGATTTAGAGAATAGAAAGGGGAACTCAAGAATGAAACAGGAGGATAATTAAGCTGGTTTTGTAAAATTCAAGGTGAGGGATGATTATGACATAAACAACAATGGCATTGGAGATGAAGTAATAAGCTATGTTTTGGAGGTAGAATCAGTAGGATAAACTTTATGATTAGTTACCATGAGTTGAAGAAAGAGAGAAATCATCAATAACCACTAATTTTTCACTGGTAGGTGAGGTGCTTTTTACTGAATTACAGAAGATGTGACACCGAGTTTGAGGAAATAATGAAGTGTTCTTTAGACCCCTTTAAATTTGTGATGTCTGTACAATTTTAAGAGGAAATTTCAAAAGGCCATTAGGAGAGGTCTGCAATATAAATATGTGTTTTGTCACCATCAAAATGATATTTAATTGAATGCATAAACTCTCCATTTCTGACAACCCTACTCAGCACAAGCTTAGACAAATGTTACACAGTATTTACAAGTTAAACTTAAATATGAAATTCTATGGATTGCTAAACCAATTTACTTAGAAGCAAATTAATGGTTCTAGCCTTGCATAGACTCACGAAAGAGGTGACTTTGTCAGTAACTCAAACATTTTTAGTCTAAATATCAATATAACCATGAAGTGAATTTGAACAGAAATATACCCCCCCAAGAAAAACAAACAAAAAAAACTGATAAAAAGCCTTATTATTTAAGTCTTAACTGGATTTTCCTTGATTACTATGCTTTTCATATTATGAATATGATCTTGAACTCACGAACAAGTATAATCTAAAGTGCAAGTAAGGGGCTTCCCTGGTGGCGCTGTGGTTGAGAGTCTGCCTGCCGATGCAGGGGACACGGGTTCGTGCCCCGGTCCGGGAAGATCCCACATGCAGTGGAGCTGCTGGGCCCCTGAGCCATGGCCGCTGAGCCTGCGCGTCCGGAGCCTGTGCGCTGCAACGGGAGAGGCCACAACAGTGAGAGGCCCGCGTAGCGCAAAACAACAACAACAACAATAAAGTTCAAGTAAGATGACTACAGGAGATTGCTTGACTGACATGAAGATATGTTAAAGGTTACAACTCAGAACTGCCTCTTTGCATTCTGAAGATGTATTTTGTTGATCAGATATTGTGTTTTAAAAATGATGCATTGGGTTTCCCTGGTGGCGCTGTGGTTGAGAGTCCGCCTGCCGATGCGGGGGACGCGGGTTCGTGCCGCGGAGCAGCTGGGCCCGTGAGCCATGGCCGCTGGGCCTCCGCGTCCGGAGCCTGTGCTCTGCAACGGGAAAGGCCACAGCAGTGAGGGGCCCGCGTACCGCAAAAATAAATAAAAATGATGCATTGAATGTCATTAGGCAGGGTGTACTCTTTCTAGTTAGTCTCATGCCACCACTCTCTATTGCCTTCACCGTTATGCTTTTTGCCTGGATCTTGACATGATTTCCTTACTAACCTACCACAGATACTTTTAACTTTTAACATCTATCTACCTTTATACGTTAACACTAACTGGCAAGGCACTGTGCATATTGATTCTTTGAAATGAGCGCTATAAAATTTATTTTTCTGAGTTGTGCCTTGGTGTGGTTCCATTAGTCTATGCTGAAAGATGTTATAAGAAACATACCTGTGGATCCTATCATGGTGTTCATGGTAAGAATGTTGCTGAGGATGTTATGAATTACACCACACATCATTGCTTGTATAAAATAATAATCAAAGACATTATTTCTAATATCATTATTGAATTAAGTTGTTGGTTTATTCACCTTATTTTATCTCAGGATACTGTTATTTTAAGAACTGATTTCACTATGCAGTTTCCAGTGGTTGCTTGAAAACTTAGGTAGAAAATATACATATTGGTTTCTGCCCCCAGTTCCTGGAACAATGCTCCTAAAACCTTTATAATTTGTTAAGCGATGAGTACTAATATTTGGTCTCTGACCCTAGTTCCTGATACACAACTCCCAAATCCCTCGGAATTTCCTGGATGATAGCAATGTTTTTGTTCTGACCAAACGATTTTTGCTGGGCTCCAAGAGAGCTTCAGAATTGGGGCTGGTCACCAGAAAAATCGAAGGTTGATTAGAAGGTGGAACTTCCAGCTCCACTTCCCATCCTCCAGGAAGGGGAGAGGGGCTGGAGACTGACTTAATGATCCATCATGCCTGTGTGATAAAGTCTCTGTAAAAATCCCAAAGTGCAGGATTCAGAAAGCTTCCAAGTTGGTGAACACATTCATGTGCCAGGAGGGTGGTATATCCCAGCTCCACAGAGACAGAAGTTCCTGTTCTTGAGACCCTTCTAGACCTCATCCTATGTATCTCTTCATCTGGCTGTTCATTTGTATACTTTATCACATCCTTTATTATGTCATAAACTGGGAAATGCAAGTAACTGTTTCTCTGGTTCTGTGAGCTGTTCTAGCAAATGATTGAACCTGAGGAGGGGCTCATGGGAACCTCTGATTTATAGCTGGTCTGTGGTGGGGCGGGGAGGAGTTCTGTGGGGCTGAGCCCTTTACCTGCGGGGTCCACGCTAACTCCAGGAAGTGTCAGAATTGGATTGGATGGTAGACACCCACGCATCTGACGTCAGAAGTGAAGCTGTGTGGTAGCAGTGTGAGAGTAAATCAGATGCTCAAGTGAGTTTTTACAAGACAGTCAGTGATGTCAGATACTGGGGCTCTTTGTAGCCAGAATTCCATGACCCCCATTGACCCTCACCCTTGTACACTCTTCTCCCTTGGACTGAGGGTGCAGCCCATAGAGATGAAATTTTCCACGTGTAAGTGAGGTCCCAAGTTAGTAGATCTTAAAATAGGGAGATTATACTAGTGGGCTTGACCTAATCATATGGGCCTTTTACATATGGATCTAGAGGTCAGAGGCAGAGGAAGTGAAATATTCAAGGGGTGGGAGGGACTCAACTTGAGGTGTATTCTCTGTTCTGGCTTTGAAGTTGGGTAGAACTGTGTGACAAGAAATATGTGTGGACTCTAGCACTGAGAACAGCCCCCCTGCCAAGAAACAAAATGGATACCTCGGTTCTATACCTGCAAGGAAGTAAATTTGTCCAAAGAGAAAATGAGCTTGACAGAGCACTCTTCCTTTGGAGACTTCAGAAATGAACAAATCCTAGCCGACAATTTGATTTTACCTTGTAAGACCTGAATAAAAACGTAGTCGCTCTGTGCCTGGACTTTGACCTGTAGAACTGTGAGCTGACAAATGGATGTTGTTTTAAGTCTCTAAGTTTGTGATAATTTGTTATACAGCAATAGAAACAAATACAGACTGTTATGCCAAGAACTGTAAAAGGTCTGAAATTTTACTCTGGTCACAACCTAAAATTTAACCCGCCGTAGTTTCACGCATAGTGGTAGGGGAGATGAGACTCCTGGACCACAGACAGATGGCCTTTGTACTTGCAGCAATAGCCGTTGCCAGGGTATTAGGATTTGTGCTGGTCGCCTAAACCCCAATTGCCACAGGGCAGTGCAGAGAAGGCCAGGTGATTGGACCTCACTGCAAATACTTTGGGTTCTGTTACAGGACAGGAACCCCCAGCACAGGAAAAAAAAAAATCTATAATTGACAGTAAACCTGCTTGACCTTCACCCAGAGTGAGACACTATTTTTATTAAACTGGATAGTATATAACCCTGCCCTCTGCTCCTAAAGGAGGTACTATCCCTATCTTCTAAGGCCTCTTTCTATACACAGGCTATCAGTGATGAGCACAAACACGAGAATTGTCTCCTATCTTATACCTAGACTTTCCTTCTTGGAGGGAGGCAGTTACCACTAATAATAAAGCATGCATTCCTGAAGAATTAAGATGCAGTGAAGAATGTTATCAGTACAGTACTGTAGGTAGACATCTCCAAATTATAAGACTTTGAATTTTATGGAAAACAAATTTCCCAGTCTGGCTTAAAACAAAATTTGTCATCTGCCCTTTGCATATGTGTATAAAGGTACAGTATTTTTTTAATTAGCATTACTCTTCTCTTAAGCTTATAATTCCTATCTTTGCTTTTCGCTCTTTTTCCCTTTACTATTTCTAATTCATATATGGTTTTATATTTTCTGAATGTTTCAAAAATTAGAAGAATTTTTAAATTAGAAAAATGTATTTAAGTGAAGTCAACCAAAACAGAAAAAATTGATAAAAAATAGACAAACAAACAAACAAAAAATAGACAAACAAACAGAAAAGATATTTTTGTAGCTTTCCCATCACTGTATATATTGCAAGGCCTGTGACCGACTACGGGATTGGGCTCATTAGACTGGATTAAATGATGTTCCTAATAACGTTAGGGGTTTCATTGCAGGGTATAGAGTACTATATAGGGAAATTATTTAGAGAATATTAGATATTTTTAGTATTGCTATGGTTAATTTCAAATCTCTGAATAACCTTGTGATCTGACCAAGTTTCATACCCACACAACATACAACTTGAAGAAAAGAGATGCTTTTTCCGTGCTGATTGGACAAACTGTATTTCCAAGCCTATCTCTAGAAAAATTGCTGGGGGGAAGAATCAGACCTATTCACACAGTCCTAAATTACTATATGTATATCCAGAGCCAGTGTTATTGGCAAATTGGATAAAATTAACTGATAATCTTAGACCAAGAAGGAGCCAACTCTGGATTTGGGGAGGGGTCAATCCCACTCACAGCTCACTGGATGACAAGTAGGGAAAGGGGGCAAAGTGGAAGGGATGCTGAAACACAGTCTACATGACAGCCACTAGAATCAAGACAGAGGTTATTAGCTCTGTATTACCAAATAAGAAACTAAGGACAAAAATGCAATTAAATTGGCCTCATTCCCATAATAAGTGGCAACATCAGATTCTTAGACCAGGTTTTCTGACCTCACATCCATTGCTCTTGTTCTTATTTTCTACTCTCTTGTGACATGTTGAGTGAATTAATTTGACCTATTTACAAAAACAGGGTTTGAAAGATGAAAAAAGCAGTAACATAAAGATGAATAGGCTCTTTTCAGGGAAAAAAAAAAAAAATTCCAAAGAGGAAAACACCTAGAAAGAGGTATGCTGGGTTGGATTTTGTAAGACAATGTTTGCCTTCTACACAAATTTGCCTAGGTCAGGACCTTCAAGTACCCAAGAGCCAGCAACTCAGTGGTAGATTGTAAAATCTGTGCCATGAGGGCACTTTTGCCGATTCACTATCCCACTGTGACTCTTCCCGGAACAGCTCAGACTAAAACAAAGAAAACAAATTCCCATGAAAACCTAAGTAAAAGGTCACGGAAAGGAGAGGCAGAACTCCTTAGTTTTTTTCAGGGCCTGAGGGTTCATTCTTCAGAATCTGTGCCCCATTGGCACATGCAGTTTGCATGATGATTTTCTTTTGTATCAAAGCACACCCACTGCAGGTTACAATACCTGATGTCTGGCTGCCCTTTGATTCCATGTCCTGGGCTTAGTTGAGGCTGCCTTGTAATTCAGGAGCACGTTTCTTTGTGAATCATTCAAGATGGACTTGCCTTAAGACAGATTTTTTATGTTTTTTATTTTTGGCTGCATTGGGTCTTCATTGCTGCGCACGGGCTTTCTCTAGTTGCAGTGAGCAGGGGCTACTCTTCGTTGCAGTGCGCAGGCTTCTCATTGTGGTGGCTTCTCTTGTTGTGGAGCATAGGCTCCAGTGCATGGGTTTCAGTAGTTATAGCATGTAGGCTCAGTAGTTGTGGCTTGCGGGCTCTAGAGTGCAGGCTCAGTAGTTGTGGTGCACAGGCTTAGTTGCTCCGCGGCATGTGGGATCTTCCCAGACCAGGGCTCGAACCTGTGTACCCCGCATTGGCAGGCAGATTCTTAACACTGCACCATGAGGGAAGCCCCCTCAAGACAGATTTTACTCTTTAAATAACCTTACTTATTTCTGTATATATAACCTGGCTAAAATCAGTCTTCTTTCCCCATTCTTTATCAAGAAATGAGATGAAGGGTTAGAGAGAAAGAAAAGAGCTAGAAGCCTGCTAAGGAATGTTAATCACTGCCCATGTTCCACTTCATACTGAAAATCTTCTTAAGTTTAGGAAGCAGAGTAGAGAGATCTAGATCATAGCCCAGAGTAGAGAACAAGGACTTATGAGAGGCAGTTGTTACCAAATGTTTTTTTGAGAAATAATCTTTTTCAATAAATACATATGGTACTAACAGTCCATTCAGTTGGTTAGATCTGAGGATTAGAAAGTGAGGATATGAAGGACCAATTATGGGACTTGAGCCTCCACAGAGTTTGGTATCCATGGTGGGTCCTGGAACCAATCTCCCACAGATAACAAGGAACAAATGTATTAATATAGTAACATATTGGTGTTATATAATAAACACAAAAACATTAAATTAAAATGGATGAGATAAAAGATCAGATAAAACTATGTTTAGAAAATGTTCTATTTATTAGTGTTACTAAAAAATTTTTTTTACATCTTTATTGGAGTATAATTGCTTTACAATAGTGTGTTAGTTTCTGCTTCATAACAAAGTGAATCAGTTATACATATACATACATTCCCATATCTCTTCCCTCTTGTGTCTCCCTCCCTCCCACCCTCCCTATCCCACCCCTCCAGGCGGTCACAAAGCACCGAGCTGATCTCCCTGTGCTATGCGGCTGCTTCCCACTAGCTATCTATTTTATGTTTGGTAGTGTATATATGTCCATGCCACTCTCTCACTTTGTCACAGCTTACCTTTCCCCCTCCCCATATCCTCAAGTCCATTCTCTAGTAGGTCTGTGTCTTTATCCCTGTCTTACCCCTAGGTTCTTCATGACATTTTTTTTTCTTAAATTCCATATATATATGTGTTAGCATACGGTATTTGTCTTTCTCTTTCTGACTTACTTTGGTGTTTTCAATGTGATTATGCATTATCATCATTAATATCGTGATTTAAAACTTTATGCTAGAAAATGATTTCCAGGTCTGGTTCTAAGTTACCTTTATTGAGACACTGTTTATTGGTTTAATGACTGTCGTTAAGGGAAAAGTCAAGTGGTAAAAATTCATAGATCTAGCAATCCCACTCCTGGGCATATACCTGGAGCAAACCATAATTCAAAAAACTACATGCACCCCAATGTTCACTGCAGCACTATTTACAATAGACAGGACATGGAAGCTACCTAAATGTCCATCAACAGAGGAGTGGATAAAGAAGATGTGGTACATGTATACAATGGAATATTACTCAGCCATAGAAAACAACAAAATAATACCATTTGCAGCAACATGGATGGACCTAGAGATTGTCATACTGAGTGAAATAAGTCAAACACAAAAAGACAAATATCATATGATATCACTTATATGTGGACTCTAAAACAAAGGGTACAAATGAACTTATTCACAAAGCAGAAGTTAGATGTAGAGTTACAGATGTAGAAAACAAACTTATGGTTACCAGGGGATAAGGGGGAGGAGGGATAAATTGGGAGATGGGGATTGATATATACACACTATTATATATAAAATAGGTAACTAATAAGAACCTACTGTATAGCACAGGGAACTCTACTCAATACTCTGTAATGGCTTATATGGGAAAAGAATCTTAAAAAAAAGAAGAGTGGATATATGTGTATATATGACTGATTCACTTTGCTGTACACCTGAAACTAACAGCACATTGTAAATCAATTATACTCCAATAAATTTTTTAAATAAAAATTAATTTAATTTAATTTAAAAAATCATAGTTCCAAATAGAAGAAATGAATTCTGTCTGCATACACTAAATCCTGAAACTCATGTTTCAATCCTGTCCACTAATAATGTTAGTATTTTGTTGAAATCAGCTAGTAGGTTTTGAGTTTTCATGATGTTTATCAGTTGTTCTTTTGAGTTAAAAAGTGCTATATTTTTATAAAATATACTCAAAGCTAGTCACAGGAGCACTATCACAGAAGCACTGTTAGGCCAGCCTGGCACTAGGCACCAGCCCAGTGGCCCTAGAAGAGGCATCTCATCACCTGCACCCCCTTAGGCCTTGCTGGAACCCTCCAGCTGCTACCAATGCTCTCCCCAGCAGCTGTGAGCCCTACTGGATCAGGACGAGGGAAGGATGGTTAATCAGTAAGAAACTGGCTTCCATGAAATCAGCTAAAATTGCTGACTGAAAGCACATAAGCTCACTTCCTTTTATGGGCACACCAAAACCACAATTATCAGAACAGCCATCAATGAAAAAGACTACAACCTACCAAAAAAAGACCTACAACCAAAGACATGAAGAAGGAACCACACTAGACGGGTAGGAGGGGTGATATAATCAAGTCCCATACTCCGAGGTGGGCGACCCCCAATATAATTACATTGCAGAAGTTCTTCCAAAGGAATGAGAGGTCTGAGCCCCACCTCAGTCTCCCCAGCCTGGGAATCCTGCACTGGGAAGATGGGCCCCCAGAGCATTTGGCTTTGAAGGCCAGTGGGTCTTACTTTCTGGAGACCCAGAGGGCTGAGGGAAATAGAGATTTCAGTCTTAAAGGGCACACAGAAAATCTCACACACTACGGGACCCAGGACAAAAGCAGTAATTTGAGAGGAACCTGGATCAGGCCTACCTGCTGATCTTGGAGAATCTCCCAGAGAGACAGGAAGGGACTGGAGCTCACCCTGGGGACACAGACACTGGCAGCAACTATGCTGCTGGCCGGCGCCATTGCTGTATCTTCCTTCTAGCTCATTAGTGCCAATACTCGGCTCACCTGACAGCCTATAGGTGCGAGTTCTGTGAGGCCTCAGGCTAAGCAACTAACTGGGAGGGGACACAGCCCCATCCATCAGCAGACAGACTGCTTAAGCCCAGACATCCTGAGTCCACAGTCATCTGTGCACATGCCCCTGCCCACCAGAGGGCCAGGACCATGCTCTACCCACCAGTGGGCAGGCACACACCCCAGAATACCCTGCACCCCACCCTGCCCTCAGGGAGCCTGCTCTAGCCTCTGGGCCGGCCTCACCCACCAGGAGGCAGACACGAGACTCAAGAAAACCACAATTCTGTAGCCTGCCCATCAGTAAGCCAGACCCTGCCCTGGGACCAGCTGGGCCCAACCCTGCCCACTATCAGACTAACATAAGCTTCAGGACAACTCAGACTCCATATCCAACTGTGTCAGGAACTGTCCCCCATCTTCCCAACCCCCAGCCATTTGATAGTAGCTCTAGGATGCCCTGGGTCCTGCAACCAGACTCCAGGACCCAGCTCTGTCTGCCAGTAGGCACTAGTCCCAGGACCTGGCTTCACCCACCATTGAGCCTGCATAATCCCTGGAATCCCTGGGGTTCTGCAGTTGGTCAGTAGGTGACCTGGTCCTGCCAATGAGTGGCCAGAAGTCTCCATGCAAGGCAGGGCCTGGCAAGCAACTGGACCAGGGGCCAAGCAAGCCTACAGACTGCCCATATAGTCAGCCTGCCACAACAGAAGGACCCACACAGACCTCATAGGAGGAACCCCTTGAGCATATAGCTTGCTCGGGTGACAAGAAGGGACTGTGCTACTGGGATGCACAGGACATCTTCTACAAAAGGCCGCCTCTCCAAGGTCGGGAAATGTAACCAACCTACCAGATACATAAAAATAAAAACAGCGACTTAGGCAAAATGACATAACAGAGGAACATGTTCGAGACAGAGGAATAAGATAAAACCCCAGGGCTTCCCTGGTGGCGCAGTGGTTGAGAGTCCGCCTGCTGATGCAGGGGACACGGGTTCGTGCCCCGGTCCGGGAAGATCCCACATGCCGCGGAGCGGCTAGGCCCATGAGCCATGGCCACTGAGCCTGCACATCCGGAGCCTGTGCTCTGCAGCAGGAGAGACCACAACAGTGAGAGGCCCATGTACCACACACACACACACAAAAGATAAAACCCCAGAAGAAGAACTAGGTGAAAATAGGCAATCTATCCGAGAAGGAATTCAGGATAATGATCATAAAGATGATCAAAGAACTCAGGAGAAGAATGGATTCACAGACTGAGAAATTAGAAGTTTATAACAAAGCTAATCACAGAAATTCATTCAGAAGATTTGTAATTGGGATAGACAATTAGAATTCTAAGTTTTTTTAAGGCCTGCTGTTATGAAAATGTTTATAGGTGACACTCTGTTTTCAGCAATAAATTATCTAATTATGGACATATTTACAAATATCACTTTTCAAAATGTTCTCTCCATAAAAGAAGATTCTTTGGAAAGCAACTACTTTCTTACTGTTAAAATGTGGCTATATCAGAATACATATTTTTGTAAAGGAAAGATATGTAACTCATCTTTAACTTTGACAACGCATAATATATGTGAAGTATTTCCGTGTGCCATGCAAGGTTTTCCTTCAAAATATCTGCTTTTTCAAAATACTTAGAGATTCTTCAAGTTAAGTAATATAAATACGTTCACATTCAAAAACTGCAAAACCTCATAATAGATATACTGATACATAACAAGAAAGTGAGGATGTCTCTGCCCACTCATGTAGAATTCCCCTTCTTTCCTTTGTGTGTGTCAGGAGATCATCTCACATGCTGTGACTAAGGATAACATATTTTTTTCTTCCTATAACTCAGTTAAATCATCTGGTACACCTGGTGTGTACCTAGTGCAATTTTTTAGAACTTTTTTGGTAATAATTTTTTTTTATTGAGGTAACATTGGTTTATTGGTTTATAAAATTTGCAATAATTTTTGATTTATATAAAAGTTGCTGAGACAACATAGAGAATTTCCATATATCCTTCACCCAATTTCTCCAAATGTTAGCAACTCACAGAACCATAGTACATTTGCCAAAACTAAGAAGGTCACGTTGGCACAATACTATTGATGACACTACATATTTTACACATTTGTTCACTAATGAATGTCCTTTTTCTGTCCCAGGATCTGGTCAATGATCCCACATTGCTCTTAGTTGTTGTGTTGCATTAGTCTCCTCTGATCAATGACGGTTTCTCAACTTTTAAGTGACCTTGACAATTTTGACTAATAATGACCAGGTATTTTGTAGAACGTTCCTTGATTTGGACTTGCCTGATGGCCTCTCATGGGTTTTGAGAAGAATACCACGGAGATGAGTTGCCCTTCTCAGCACATCATGATCCACAACATCAACATGACTTATCCTTGTTGTCAGCCTCCATCAATCACTTGGTTAAGGGGTTCCTGAGATGTTTCTTCACTATAAAGTTACTTTTTCCCTTTCTTTATTTTTGGAAGACAGAAAGTCCTGTTCACACTCAAGGAGAAGAGCATACTCCACTTTGAAAACAAGAGGGTCCAAGTTGGTACTTTGAGTTTTTTGTGAGAACACCCCAAAGTTTCCTTTGGTTTTCAAGTAAGATACCATTGACACATGATAGAGAAACATGCCAGCATGAAAGTTAGGCCGTGAGAGTTAGGAGGGAACGTATCCTAGGATGTTCCTTATACATTCCCCCTGAAGATGGAGTAAGGACATGGCAGAAATATCAGTAAATTAACTGTGACAGAGTTTGCCAAGTGAAAGCCAAAATTAGGCCCACAGACATCTCGGATACCACTTCATTATTCGACAGGTGGCCTGATAAGATAATGTTAAGATGGAAGAAAAGATCAGAAGAGAAATGAGACAGAGGAAGACAAACAGGATACTGCTACATTCAATTCAAGTTCTGAAATGGCACCATCTCAGAATGTCTTTAGGGAGAAAGAGACACATTGCAGATTGAATTGTAACCCTAAATGGGACTACATTTTAAGCCTATAATGACTGAGAAATCACTGGGCTGGGCCATGAGAAACCAGAATTAAGTAGATCAAATTGTTTGCTATTATGTTGTATAGGAGCTCATGCTAGAAATTCAGTTGAATTACATAAAGATAAAGAAAACAAATTTTTTTAATATCTGGGCTTTGTGGACTGTTTTTTCTGTCAGGTATGAGTCTTTCACAGAAATTGGCAGCAGCATCGCAGGATACAAGCATGAAGTCTGTCTGTTCTGAACTGGCTGGATGATAAAAACAGTTGGTACAAGATAGTAGGACTGTGCTTGATGGTTGGGCTAAACAAGATATATTTTCAATTTGTTTATGGTCTGGGCAGACATTTCATAGTAACATTTCATAAGACTGGGGATGAAAATACATGAATAAGGGAAAGACTATAACTTAGCGTTGATGAGTGTCAGAGTCGGAGAGACCAAAGTTTCATTTCCAGTTTCATTATTCACTAACCCTGTGATGTTGCTGAATTTACTTAAATTTTTTAAGCCTCAGTTTACTCATTTCTTAAATGGAGATAACAATGACTGCTTTATTGGATTATTATGAGACTTAAATGAGATCATATATGTGGTACATCAAGTACAAAGTGCCACACATAAGTAATCAATATGTCACAATTTGCTATTCTTCTTCTTATATTATTATTATCCTAAATATCTATTTTGAATACTGAAATTATAAGAAATTAAAACCAGATTAGTAAAATTTAGCCAAGAGCTGAGGTAGCTAAGGAGACATGTAAGAGAGTACAAATGAGAAGAAAAAAAGTTCATAATGTATAGAGAAAGAAGTCAATTAAGGCATAGAATTTCCACCAGGAAAGTAGGTTATGAGAAGAGAACTGAATGCAAGCTGACTGAGTTGATAGTTTGTACAGATACCCAGGGCTGCTTTCTTGAGGATTTATCAACTCTCAAATGAAGGACAGTCCTTTATTTTATGGCTAAGGCAATTAGAATTTATTTTAACTTACATATTTTAAATTATAAGTCCTAATTAACATTTTTTACAAATATAATGGGGTACTGTATGCCTAACACAAATTCATAGAAGTGCTTGTGAGATTTTTAACATTTTATTGCCCATGGCTGACCAAGCATGAAGGATTAAGAGAGTAAAATTTTTTTAAAAAACATTTAGCTATAAAATTAAAGCATAAACTTTCCCAATCTTTATTATTATTGCTAGATAAAGAGCTGTCATTTCTAAAGGAATGCTGGAAGGTAGTTAATTTCTCTTTATGCTTAGGGTTACAGACTTTTAAAGTTTTTGGTCTATTTCTGGCCTCATTTAGCTATTAAGAAATTTATGCTATTTCCTTCAGTTTTCTAATGGCCAGAGATGCTGCCACATAAATTGAAAAGGGAGAAAAAAAAAAACTTAAATTTTCATTACAGTTATACTTTCCTCTCATCAGAGGACCTCAGAAATTCCCCTGCTGTATCAGTAATGACGGATAGTTAGTTTCTCTGCCCAAAAAAGGATACACAGATGTGCTAACATAATAATACCCAATGTTTCAAGATCCTCAAGGATATTAATAAAAAGCTATTTCTTATGGGAACTCTGGATTTTTTTTCCCCCAGAAAAGATTACAGATCAGTATATATAATCTCAAAATATTAAGGTAATTAGTGCTGGGTGAATTAAAAAAAGAAAAAAAAATGCAACGTTCACACTCGTTCAGATAAATACCAAAGTTTAGAGGATGCTTACTTGAACTTTATCAAAACTATGGAAATTCTGGTGTTTGCAAAATTGAACTGCAAGTCTCGGGGGAAAGGGCTATCTTGCAAGATTTCGAGAGCATCATGTTGCTGGTTGAACTGAAAATACTACATACATGGCCGTTCCCTGCTTTTTCAGCATTCTCTGGGTCAATTTAAAAAGAGAGAAACAAAACAAAACAAAACACACAAAAAAAAACCCCAGAAGTTTAGAGACATTAAAAAGGCAAAAATGAGCTTTCAAAAGCTTTATAAATGAGGTGTTTTGTTTTGGTTCTTTTTGGAGTTTTACCTGACATTTCATTGATCTTTATTTTAAGGGAATGATAGTGAGCCAAGTAACTTGTAGTGGCTCACATGCCCTGCCCCTCTGTGCTGTTCTACCTTCCATTCTTTCACCTACAAGAAGCATGGAGTCCCTTGGAAGTCCACGGGAACTCCGTGCTTGCATCAGCTCAGGGGGGATCCAGAGCAAGATGAGAAACAGGCCTGGAGACTGCAATGGAAGCTTGAGCAGATTGTGCAGTATCATTTCACACGCTATTGTATCCCCTTATGTCACATTTTTTCTGTTGCCGACAGAAATCAGCTAAGGGCAGAGCGCAAGAAAGCTGGTGTAGCAAATGGTCTTCTTGCTGGTTTCAACAAAGCAGCCACACCAGTGGAGAGCCGCTTCCTCTTGCATTCTGCTCCACTGTCTTGAGTCCATTTCTGAACCCCAGCCAACTCCCAGCTGGTAGTATACTACGATGCTGTCATGTCATCAACCCAGTCAAGATGTTCCAGCGTTTTGTGTGTGTTTTTTAAACTTGCCAACTTGGCTGTTTTCCCATAAATTGCATGGAATAATAATTTTTTTGAAAAAGCTTAGCTTCTATTTACCCATGGGTGAGCAGGTTTTTAGAGATTGCTCAGTAAACAGAATTCAGGTCAAAATTAGCGACAGTGAACAGGCAATCATATTTAGCTATTCAATGACTCATATTTGGATATCAGGAGTCCAAACTAAGGTAAACTACTCAGAAGCTTTTACTAGAAGCAGCATCTGATAACACAAGTAAGCTTTAATATTTCCCAAATAAGTTATATTTCTTCACTCTACAATAGTACCTTGCTTTTTGACAGTAGTTTACTTTTTGTGTATATATGTGTGGGTACTTACGTGTTTCTTTTATAAAAACTCTTCTGGCAAAAAATCAGAACACTATCTGTAAAATAACTGGTAATAAAGTACCCAAGAGAAGAAAATAGTTTTCTGCCTAAACAATATATAAGTCAAGATGGTTAATTGGAGAGAAGCTTGGGTTTTTTTGTTGTTGTTTTTTTAAAAAAAGCATTTGTGGGTATTTTTAATAATTTGAACATATGGTCTGAGCAGAAGCAGAAAAGGCACTTTTTTAACTTGATGTCAGATCATATCACATTATGTTGATTTATACTGCATAATGTGATATGCTGCAGATTTTTAATAAATGGACTTACTTTATCATCTCAACTAGGAAAGATTTTAGGGGTGCAAATCTGGTGATGGCTTTTTTGATTCTTTAACAGCTCTTGACTAATACCATTTTCAAGTTTCCGACAGAGATTTTTTTGTATTTCACTTACTTCTTCCATTAGGTGAGGCAGCAAACAGATATAATGAAAATGAAGTTCTAGCAGAAAGAATGTTTCTTTTTCAATTGTTTGTAATCAACTGGGAGGAATTAAAGTTTATTTAGGTCAGGAGCAATAATTTGACAATAAGAAATAAGCAATGTTTTGACGGGGCTGGGCTTGTAAATTAAAGGTGTGAGAAGCTGTGTAAGGACAGGAAAAACAGAAGCACTGCCATGTCAGAAAGGCCTGATCTGAATACCCTATGTACTGAGTGTGTCCTAAGCCTTTTTCCCAATGTTCCATGTACCGTTCTTATGCTGAATCACAGACAGAAACTGCTAAGATTTCTGAGTAACTGTCATCTGTAATACCCAATCTGTGTTTCTAAGAAAAAAATAAACTTTCACAGTTGATTTTTTTTTTCTTTGATGAGAAACAGAAACCTAAATAGGTTAAGTAGTCAATTTAAGATTTCAGCAGAATCTGACATTTTGGAAAAAGAATATAAAAACTACTGTTTTCAGACTATTATTCCAACTTTCTCTTCCTCTATTTTATTTATGGGTTATCACCCAAATAATCAGTTATCTTTAATTAGATGACTGTCTTTGAAGCACTATGTAGTCACATACACATACCTAGAAAAATGAATTAAAACAAAATTCAACAGCGATGCATCATTTACCCAGCCAACTGCCAAGAGACAGTATACAAATATTAAAAGACAGATAAGAAAAGCACAAAACTCCAGAAGGAATGTCAAGCCAGTAAGATACATCAATAATTTGGCTAGTGAATTTCAAATGTAAAGAAGCAAATGAGAAGACAGGTGGTGGTGAGGGCTAGGTTTGTCCATTAAACAGTAACATAAAGAAAAAAAAATGTCAGAAACAAAAATTGGAAATATTTGATAAATAAATTAATGTAAGCCTTTTATCTTAAAAAAGGAAAATAGAATATTTTAATTTTTTTAGGACTGCAAAGTGGAAATAAAATCCACTATTTTCAGTTAGTACATATAGTGCACTTATTCTAGCAGGGCCTCAGCTAGTGGCTTTACATGGATTATTTAATTTAATTTTTATTAATATTCTATTTTAGATTTAAGAAAAAAAAGAGTTCAGTTATTAAATTATTTATTTAGAGTTGATAAATAATTTGCCTAAGGTCAATAGCTAGTAACCAGTGAAACTAAGGCAGTAAGACTTCGGAACCCACCACACTGTACTGCCCAAAAGCTTTCAAGGAGACAACTAAGCTTCGACAGCAGTAAATTAATTGTTTCAGATTATTTGGATATATGAAAAATGGAAATCTTTGATAGCACCATTTTAGGAGTCGATAGAAATATTAAAGATCAGCCAGTGAAATAGCTAAATATGTTAAAGATGATTTGAGATGATGTGAGCAAAGGCATTAAAGTATAGGAGGGTCTGAAGATCCAAGTTCCTATCTATTTATATCAGCAACAAAGAGAAAGGTATCATGATATGGTGATATTATGTTAAGGAAATCAACAAAAGATGAATAAAATAATTTGCCAAATAAATTGACTTCATACCAAAACTAAGAATCTGTCTCTAGAGAGAAATGGAGCTCCAGTAGTCAGATCTTTTATGATGCTTCATTCATTTATACCTTCTTTTCAGGTTAGTTTTTCAACCAGAAATTCAACTTATCCTGAGAAAAGAAATAGTTAATTAATATATCACTTAGGATTAGTTTTGGCTCTGAGAAACAGAGATCTGAAAAGTAGTAGCTTAATCAAGAAAGAATGTTAATTCTCTTTCACATGAAAGTCCAGAGTAAACTGGCTAATGCGGACAGAGCAACTTTGTTCTGCATCATCCTTAGTACCTCCAGGGTACCTCCAGTACATCCAGGGTACCTCCAGGTACCCTGGTACCTGGTACGTCCAGGTACGTCCAGGTACCTCCAGTACGTCCAGGGTACCTCTACCTTATTTTATCATGCTCATCCTTCATTCCCAAGGTCAGTTTTAGTTCCAAATGACTGTCCTTTCTACCTGTCATACTCACATTCCAACCAATAGGAAGGAGGAAGGAATGATGAAGAAGGGATGCCGTGTATATTTCAGCTCTATTTTAAGGAAGGTAAGCAGGGGACACACAAAACATCTTCCCTTACATCTCCTTGCATAGAACTCAGTCACATGGTCTGGCATGTTGGGCAGTTAGAAATTGTATTAATTTTTCAGGGCAGTTAGGTAAAATATAGGAAATTTCATAAATATTAATATGAAAGAAAGGAAGAGTAGATGTTGAAAGATTACTAGTAGTCTCTGCCACAGTATTTATTTAGAAAATGAAAACATTTCTTTCTCACTCTGTTTTTTCAGAATTGACTTTAGGCTCACCTCTTCCAGAGATGCCTTCCATGCATGGCAACTAAGGAACTTGTTACTGTTTCCAATAGTTGCTAAGATTCTTGGGGATTCTTTGCCCAGATGGTCATATTTTGCCTCAGAAGTACCAAAAAACCATACCACAGGTAACATTTATCATTGCATCCATAAAGCCATATGAATTGACAAATATTTTTTCTCACACATGCCCTTTGTACTGTTTGCTTGTGGGTTCAATAATATATTAAAGGACAACAATCTCAAACCCAGACTGAGTTATTATTCTTGACACTTGCACTTTGAAACCTGGCCTAGCTCATCATATTTCTCCAAACCTACTTTCACTCCTACTGTCCATTTTGATGAATGGTACCACCCAGCTTCCCAGGATCATGCTTTATTTCTTATTCTTTCACTCAGTACAGCCAAATACTGTTGACCAGGCTTATTCTTCACTGGAATCTATGTAACTCAGACTGATATCATAAAAGGTAATAATTCTACTGATCTACCAGATAATTTCTACTGATCCCTAACCTCAGTTCTGCTTGATCTTGATAAGAACCCTCTTTTACTGTTAGGAAGCTAAGAAATTCTATCTTTATTACCCTTATGGTAGGGATATTATTGATACTACAAAAGTTTCAGGAAAATAAGTAGACAACGTTTAGCTTTAAGTTTCCAAACACAGTTAGCAGTGGTAATCCAGAAAAGGCTCTGTCTCTGAATGTAAAACACCTGTTCTCTGGAGTATCAAGTGCCTAGCAGTTCCTGGCCTAAAGGATAGGTACAGGAGGATAGTGATTATTTACAAACTCTAAAGGTTATTCAATCTAGAGAAGAGAGGGAGAAGTTGAAATAGAAGACCAATGACGTTAACCACTGTCATACCTCTGAAAGCACACTCAGTACTCCTCCGGGAGTTAACCCCCAGGGCACTATAATCCCTGAAGAGATTTAGGGATCTAAGAGCACAGGGACCTTTTGCATCATTACCTTGTTGTATTTTAGGGTATAACCAACCTTCTAATTTTCCCTCACACTACCTTAGTGGTCAAGGAGTAAAACAGAAGGGGCAGTATTGGCAAGTCTATTACAGACAAGCCTTGAGGAAGGGCCTGAGTGAACATACAAAATTTCCTCTACTTTTCTGAGAACATTATAGGTGAAGGATAGAACAGCCTAAGAGACCTTTCGGTTGCACAAGAGCTACCCTGCTGCATTCTGATTGGACTGTGCTGTGACAGAACACAAGGAAATATAAAAAAATTCCGATGGATATACATGCAGGAACACTAGAGACCATCACTCCCCACCCCCAGCCCCACCCGATTCCATCATCTAGTAGCTTTGAAAGCTCAAAGAAGGCAAAGAGGGGAATGTCCACAGTTGAACCTGGAAAGAAAGAAAGGCATAGAACAAGAAGGTGCTTCTTGCCAATGAGGCCCTTATACCCCTTTTCCTTTTTCTATTTTTTTAAATTTTATTATTTTTTAAAAAATTTTATTGGAGTCTAGTTGATTTACAATGTTGTGTTTGTTTCAGGTATACAGCAAAGTGAATCAGTTATACATATACACATACTCACTTTTTTTTAGATTCTTTTTTCATATAGGCCATTACAGAGTATTGAATAGAGTTCCCTGTGTGATATAAAAGGTCCTTATTAGTTATCTATTTTATATATAGTAGTATGTATATGTCAATCCCAATCTCTCAATTTATCCCTCCACCCCCTTATACACTGGTAACCATAAGTTTGTTTTCTACATCTGTAACTCTACTTATGTTTTATAAATAAGTTCATTTGTACTCTTTTTTTTTAGAGTCCACATATAAGTGATATCATATGATATTTATCTTTCTGTGTCTGACTTATTTCACTCAGTATGGCAATCTCTAGGTCCATCCATGTTGCTACAAATGATATTATTTTGTTCTTTTTTATGGTTGAGTAACATTCCATTGTGTATATGTACCACATCGTCTTTATCCATTCTTCTGTTGATGGACATTTAGATAGCTTCCATGTCCTGGCTATTGTAAACAGTTCTGCAACGAACATTGGGGTGCATGTATCTTTTTGAATTATGGTTTACTCTGGGTATATGCCCAGGAGTGGGATTGCTGGATCATATGGTAGCTCTACTTTTAGTTTTTTAAGGAACCTCCATACTGTTCTCCATAGTGGCTGTACCAATCTACATTTCCACCAATAGTGTAGGAGGGTTCCCTTTCCTCCACACCCTCTCCAGCATTTATTGTTTGTAGATTTTTTGATGATACTATAAAACTCTTAGAGGAAAACATAGGCTGAACACTCTTTGACATAAATCGCAGCAAGATCTTTTTCAAGCCACCTCCTAGAGTAATGAAAATGAAAACAAAAAATAGCAAATGGTACATAATTAAACATAAAAGATTTGCACAGCAAAGGAAACCATAAACAAAATGAAAAGGCAGCCCTCAGAATGGGGGAAAGTATTTGCAAATGAAGCAACCAATAAGGGATTAATCTCCAAAATATACAAACAGCTCATGCAGCCCAATATCAAAAAAACAAATAACCCAATCAAAAAATGGGGACGGGGCTTCCCTGGTGGCACAGTGGTTGAGAGTCCGCCTGCCGATGCAGGGGACACGGATTCGTGCCCCAGTCCGGGAAGATCCCACATGCCACGGAGCAGCTGGGCCCGTGAGCCATGGCTGCTGAACCTGCGCGTCCAGAGCCTGTGCTCCGCAGCGGGAGAGGCCACAACAGTGAGAGGCCCGCGAACCAAAAAAAAAAAAAAAAAAAGGCAGAAGATTTAACTAGAAATTTCTCCAAAGAAGACATACAGATGGCTAAAAAGCACATGAAAAGATGCTCAACATCACTAATTATTAGAGAAATACAAATCAAAACTACAATAAGTATCACCTCACACCAGTCAGAATGGCCATAATAAAAAACCTTTTTTTCGGGCTTCCCTGGTGGTGCAGTGGTTGAGAGTCTGCCTGCCGATGCTAAGGGACACGGGTTCGTGCCCCGGTCCGATGCCGCGGAGCGGCTGGGCCCGCGAGCCATAGCCACTGAGCCTGCGCGTCCAGAGCCTGTGCGCTGCAACGGGAGAGGCCACAACTGTGAGAGGCCCGCGTACCGCAAAAAAAAAAAAAAAAATACTTTTTCTTTAATTACTTGGTTTTATGTAAGCACCATCTCCAACTCTAAAAGGCACATACAAATTCCATACATGGGTGTGAAGAGGGAAAGAGACAGTTAAAATATAAATTATATTTAAGAGCTTTAAAATTATATATATAGTATAAACTGGCTTGCTGGGTTATCTTGTATAAACAAGTTTTATAAACATGTATTACATAACCATTTTTTCTTTATATTTGTTACCTCAATCCTAAATCAAGTTGTCATCGTTATCTCTTGCTGGGAGCACAGTCACTGGAGTTTCCCCAGTGCCTGACTTACACATGCCTCTTCACAGGTTACCAAGAAGGCCGTCCATGGTTATATCTGTTGACTCTCCTGCTGTGAGTTCCAACCTGCGTCATGATGCCACTGGCGTTTGCCCAAATCCTTTGTACCGGAGTCTGTTATTGCTTTGCTCAATACACTTATTTTGACTATAATGGTTGCAGTTATTATGTTGTATCATAATTAAATGTTCACTTGTTTGCTTTCCCCAGCGGAAGCTCTTTGGGGTGAAGGAATGTGCCTTATGGAGTTAATTTCATCACCTGAGGCACAGCATGTGATCAATCAAGTTTTATGAAGTGAATCAGTGAAATAACAAATAAATAATTACTGTATTTTCTTTGCCCTTTGAGTTTTAATAAAATCTTAGAATAATTATTAAACTAAAAAAGGAGAAGCCTAGGAAAAGAGATGTTTGATTGAAGCTAAGTAGGAAATGTGGAGGTTATAAATTATAGGGAAAATTCCCTAAATCTATATTTGCTACTCACTAGTAACAGAAGAGATGAAAATAAAATCTGAAAATGTTTTTAAATATTTCTGCATTTTCAACTGTATATATAATTAGAAATTAGATTCCAGTAATATTTCAAATGTCTCATTGTAATTAAAAAAAAATATTGAACATTTGCTTTTGCTCCACAGGCTTTAAGTAGAAACTTAAAGATGGTAATGTAAGAAAACTTTTTCTACAAAATTCATAACCTAAAAGCAGACCAGAAAAACAAAATAGCATTTAGCTAATTCATACAACATTTTCCCAAAGAGTACCATATTTTGTTCCCGTTTAAAAAATGAGGAAAAGTTCTGTGCCACTGTGGTAAATTGTTAAAAATGATCCCCCAATAAATCATGCTTCTCTGTGGCCATGACCCGTTGCTATGTCTTTGCTGCTTTTGCCATCAAGAGGTGGAGTGTATTTTCCTATCCTTTTGATTTGTGCTGGCCTCGTGAATTTTTCTTACCAACGCAAACACAAGGACTTATGTTCTTGGATTTCTGAGATGAAAATTTAAGAGGGTTTTAGCTTTTGCATTTACTCAAAAGAACCACAGTCATGTAAAGAAGCCTAGGTTACCATGCAGCAGAGAGACGCCAGGTGAAGAGAGATGTAGTGGGAGATAAGAAACCATGTGGAGAGAGAGGGCCTGTGGAGGAGAACTAAACCCCAGACATATGAGAAAGCCCAGTGAACACCAAGGAAGGAACAACCCAGCTTTGCTAGCTAACCCCCTCCATTTTGTGCCAACACAACACTCGTGGCAGACCAGCATCCTCTACATGAGTGAAGTTGTCTTGAATTGTCCAACCTTAGTTAAGGTCAGCTCTGGCAAGACAGCTATGTGGCAGAGATGAGCTAAGCCCTAGGACTTCTGCCTAAATGCTTGGCACAAAACATTGTGAGCAAGAGTGGGTATCTTAAGCTCTTTAGTTCTTTGTTATGAAACAATAAGCCACCAATGTAGTATCTCAATGATTATGAGAGTTGTATATACCCTCTAGAAATGGACATAGATTGATGGTACACTAATTACTGTACTGCATAAAGTGGTTGACTATAGTGTTCTGAAACTTCTGTTTAAAAAATCTAAATAATTGTATGATTTTTGGGGGCGTATGAAAACAGATATCCTGTGTAATATGTGCACAAAGTAGTGTGTCTCTTAATGTTAAGAGTCAAAATATATCTAGTCTTACAAAATCATCATGCATATAGAAGAGAACTAAGTGATTTACTTTTGTTTAATTAAAATATAAAAATCATATTTTGAAAATATATAAGTATCATTAGAAGAAATAAAAATGAAGTGGACATTCATATACACATCATTTATATCAAGGAAGAAAATTGCTATTTAAAGCTAGATTTTCTTGCATAAATGTTTTACATTACCCAATTTAAAATGGCATAAACAATGACATTCATATGTCACATATTTTTAGTATCAAAGCAAAAACTATTTCAGAAGTTGGAAGTGTTATTTTTAGTATCAAAGCAAAACTATTTCAGAAGTTGGAAGTGTTATATTTCAGAAGTTGGAAGTGTTATATTTCCATTTCCAAATGCCCCAGGTAATTTAATTTAGCTCATTAGTGTTATTTGTTTCATCAATATGAAAAAACAGGAAAAATATAGTTTGAATTAAGGCAAAGAACAGTATTCAGACGTATCTTACCCTTTCTTGAGTCACGTAAAAGGCTGCATAATAGATTTTAGTCTCTGAAGATTGAAAGATAAACTGTATTTCCAGAAGAGAAGAGAAAGAAAATCAAATGAAACCTTTTTATTGTGTTTGTTTTATTGTATTTGACCATTGATCATTTCATGATTCAGTTCACAATTTTGGCCTACTCTTCATAAATAAAGAGTGAAGAGTTAAGTGGTGTTACTCAAGGATCACCACTAGATTTAATCAATCTTGCGTAACATCACACTATAAATCAGAGGATCTTCCATTGCTACATTATACCGAAAAAAAAAAGTGTCAGTAATAATCCCTGATTTTTACCAAGGCAGTTTAATTTAAATCTTAAGAAGATACAGAGGCTTTTATGAAAATGTTTTATAAAAGCTGATTTTAAAATGGTTCATTTACTATAAAAAATGTTTATAGATCTTTAATAGTTAGTCTCTAGAGAGTCATAATTTTTCTTCAGTCTATCACTTATTGTACTTTCAGGCACTATGATGTCATTTTCATTCAATGTAAATTTTTGAGGGAGAAGTAATCGTAGCTGAAGTCTCTGAAAAATCACCCAGTTGTTACAATTAAGTTGATTGCCAGTCTGTATTTTTTATATAAGAAAAAGAAAATTTGCCCCTTTGTGAATGATTTGGCCATGATGAATGACACTCAAGTTTGCATACATAGCTATAATATTTGCATAATGCTTCTTTCCCCCCATACATAACATATCTAACCTTTGTTTTGCCAAGCATTTTATGGACAACAGACTCCCAACAATTCCCAGCCCTAATCAAAGATAGAGGGCAGGGTTTTGGGGCATAAAGAAATGAAAAGTAAAAGTAATAAATTTTTTCCAGTTCACTTTTCCTGAGTTCAGATTAATGTCATGTGAATAATGAATATAGAGCTCTCATTTTCTGGATACTACATTGAATTGGATTGCATACATTTTAAAATTAAGTCCAGCTTAAACAGTGATAAGTAACTGAAACAATGAAAAACTGGCATCTTAGAAAATATAGGAAGTAGAAATTTACAAATGAATTTTATTGGCATTATTATGTCTCTCAAGTCCCATACACATACAAAGAATAGATAAATGTCTGCAGGAGAGTTTTTGTCTGAAGTGTCATTGTACTCTTGATACTAAGAAAGATTTTCATCATCTGATCATCAGCATTCTATCAAGTTCAGAGTATTATTTGACTATTTTCTTCATATCTGTGCAATTGCAAAAAATTGACAAAAGCACATCAGTTTGCATTTAATATGAAAAAAAAAAAAAAGACTCTCTCTGCGTTGGATGACTTAATTCCAGCTTAATTCCAAGACTAGGGTTTGTTTTAGTAATCCATTGCTGTGTAACAAATCACTTTCTTCCCTTCCCCCAACTTAGTGGTTTAAAACAATAATTCATTATTTTGTTAGTCTGTGGGATACTGAACCTAAATGACCAGTTATTCTGCTCCATATTATGTTTGATGAGGCTGCAGTTATCTGTAGCCTTGGTCTGGAGCATCCAAAATAGCTCACTCTTGATTTCACAGTTAGTTGTTGCTGGCTCTTGGCTGAGAGCTGGCCTGGAGTTGTTGATCAGAGAACTTCAGTTTTCTGTCACATTGTCTCTGTATTTGCCTCAGGCTTCCTAGAGTATAGACTCTGGATCTCAAGAGAGGACAATCCAAGAATGAGCCACTGAAGAGGAAGGAGGTGGATGCTACCAGTCCTCTTAAGTCCTGGTATCACTTAATTCCCAGGAAGTCATTTTAACCACGTTCTTTTGGTTAAAGCAGCCATTATGCCATCCCAGACCCAAAGAGAGAAGAATAAGTTCCATTTTTTTTTTTTTTTTTTTTTTTTTTGTGGTACGCGGGCCTCTCACTGCCGTGGCCTCTCCTGCTGTGGAGCACAGGCTCCGGACGCGCAGACTCAGTGGCCATGGCTCAAGGGCCTAGCCGCTCCGCGGCATGTGGGATCTTCCAGGACCGGGGCACGAACCCACGTCCCCTGCATCGGCAGGCGGACTCTCAACCACTGCGCCACCAGGGAAGCCCAAGTTCCATTGTTTGAACTGAGGAGTGACATCTATGTAAAGAGAGGCGAGGAATTTGGGGGCCACCTTTGGACACTAGCTACCATAGACTCATCAACCTCTCTCGTACCAACTCTATCACCTTACCACCTTTTCCATTCCTCATTTGTTCTACTTTTAATATTGAGAAAAAATAATTGAGGCATCTCTGTTGAGCAACCACCAAGTGTCAGACACAACTGGATATTTTGAGAATGTAGCTTCACCAGACAAAGATGACATAAAATTATATGGCTTAAATATCCGAATTATTATAGCTAAGCTCCTGATTGTTCTCTGTGCCAACAATTTGAACTTAACAACCCGCTATGCATTTTTTTTTTTTTTTTTTTTTTTTTTTTTGTCGTACGCGGGCCTCTCACTGCCGTGGCCTCTCCTGTTGTGGAGGACGCGCAGGCTCAGCGGCCGTGGCTCACGGGCCCAGCCGCTCCACTGCATGTGGGATCTTCCCGGACCGGGACACGAACCCGCGTCCCCTGCATCGGCAGGCGGACTCTCAACCACTGCGCCACCAGGGAAGCCCCCCACTATGCATTTTTGATGGTTCCCCTGGAAAACTTTCCCCTGGAAAACTTGCCCCAGAACAAGTCTGCCCTTGTTCCTATCTTTCCATTTTGCCATCACACTCTTGCATTATCTCAGCTTACCTTCTGGAAGTGGTTTCATTCTCTCACCATGGCCGCTGATCATTTCACTGTCCCACCTAGTTTTTCACAGCACAACTCAAACTATATAGTAACATTTATCAAGAATTTATAAAGGCTTGGTATTAAGGTAAGGACAACATAAACATAGCTTAAAGTCACTACTAAAGGTTTCATAGAACAAAACTCTCAAACACACCATTGCCTAACTATATATAGGACTTTACATTCTGGGCTCTGGCACATCTCACATCAAAGGAAAGATATGTTATCTCCATGTCTGGAAGGCTGTGTCCAACTTAAGGAGATAAGAGGAAGATGTCTCCTAAAACTCTGACTCTCCCAGAATCCAAGTTCCAATAAATTTCCTGCCACTTTACTTATTTTCAGAATGATTGACAGTAAGAATGCCCATTACTTTAGAGTGCAATGCCCACTCCTGTGAATATGGTATGGTTTGGGTCACATGAACAGCATGCAGCAAGTTTAATAACTGGCAGTGCATTTCCCAAATCAGATATGTTGTATTAAGTAACACCTTATGTGAGACATCTCATTTCAGCTTTTTTGATTGCCTTTTGACCAGTGAGACTTTAAGAGAAAATCAGATCTCCTTATCTATTCTGGCTAAGCCCAGCCTAGATTGCTAATGAAAATAAAACAATTGCTTAACACAAAATCTTGCTCCCTCTTTCCTTCTCCATCTCTCTGTCTCTCTCTCTCTCACACACACACACACATACACACACACACACATACATACAACACAAAGAATATATACATTTCGAGCATTAGATATTCTAAATCCAGATTTAGGGAAAGCTAAACTAAATTAAGATAAGCGAAACTAAACTAAGGCTGCCATAACAAAGTACTACTCACTAGGTGGCTTGAAACAACAGGAATTTATTCTCTCAAAATTCTGGAGACCAGAAGTCTGGAACTGAGGTGGCTGCAAAGGTGGTTTCTTCAGGATGCTCCGAGGGAGAGTTTCTTCCATACCTCCCTCCTAGCTCCATGGTTGCTGGTGATCCTTGGACTTCCTTGATTTGTAGACCCATCCCTTCAATCTCTGCCTTCATTGGCAACATGCTATTCTTCCCTGTACTTCTCTATGTCCAGATTTCCTTCTTCTTGTGAGTTCACCAGTCACAGAGTGGGGATTAGGGCCCAGCCTAATCCAGTATGACCTCCTCTTAACTTGAGTGTATATGCAATGACCCTATTTTCATGTAAGGTCACATTCAGAGGTACCAGGCATTAGAACTTCATCATCAAATTTTGGGGGGACCCAATTCAGCCCAATACTCGATATTTGTATCCCGAAAATGTTGCTGCCTTATAGGTACACACAAGTCAGACTAGTAAACAGCCCGCTTCACATTTACCACTTAAGTGTCTTAATTTGCATTACTTCTTTGAGTCAGGACTTTCCAAGAATAATTTAAGTACTTACCTATTTGTCTAATATCTACATAACTTAAAGACTGGATCATCCAAGTTGTCCCTTCCAGAATAAAGGAAGTTCTGCCTCCAAACAAATATCAATTTCCAGCCGATAAGGCAGAAACTGCTTATAACCTCGCAGCTGGCCATTTTCTAACTTCAAAATCTTAAGCTTGGTCTCCACTGGGCACCTGTTTACAAGGATAAAATGAAATAATAGAATGAGAAACCCCTCAGCATTCTTAGGAAGAAACGGTGATATACAAATCCAGGGCAGTTTTATTATTCTTTTTTCCACACCACTGAATTCATTTTCTCAGTGGGAAGCCTTCTCTATCATCCTCTTTTTTCTACATTCTTCCCCAAAGCAGAGCTTATCTTTTTTATACCTCTTTCACATATATTATGTCATTATCGCTAAGAGCAAACTTTAAAAGAAACCTGGATATTGGAGCTGTCGCTGTGCTCTTGAGAGAATACCATGCTTCCCACTGAGAAAGAAGGAGTCCTGCTGCTAAGACTCCCCAGGCGGTGAGATGACCAGGATAATTGTCCAGGCTCTGCATCCCCAGGAGCTGGATGGGACCCAGACAAAACACAAGGGGCTCTGAGTGGTGTGACTGGGCTGAGAAAATACCTCCCATCACCAATGAAAAGAAGTGGTTATTCAGACTATTGTCTCCTCACCCCTCCCTGATTATTTAAAAAGATTTAAAATCAGGCTACTAAAACACACAGATTGTAATTCTAGCCTGCACACTGTTGGAGCTTGGGCAGATCTGTTGCTGAGAGTTCTAAGTAACTTGAATATTCCACTCCAGAGCTGAAGATCACCAAAGATTAAATCTCAAAACCACCTTTTTAATTATGAAATAATTCTGACATAACAATAACTATCGAAAACCATATAACAAACTCCATTGTGAATTTCTTATTCAATTGTATTCATTGCTTTTCATTTTTTACATTATCTCTCGAAGCACATGTTTTTAGTTTTAATATACTCAAACTTGTCATGCTTTTCCTTTTTTGTGTGCATTTTGTGTTTTGTTTCAGGAAATGTTTTTCTACCTTGAAGTCATAAAGATATTCTCTTATTTTTTATTTATTTTTTTCTGAAGAATTTAAAGTTTACTTTTTACATCATATATTTTACACAAGTTTACTTTTTACATCATATATTTTACACTTACAGAAATTTATTTATGTTTATGTTTTGAAGAAGAGATACTCTTTTTCATCCCACAAGGGGTAACCAATTTTCCAAGTCCCTGCATTGAATGGTGCACATTATCCTATCTGAATTTTGTGACAAACAAAATGTACTAAAAAATTAAGGAGATGGTTTTTTCTGAGAAAACTAAAACAGTTGCAAGAAAATTAATGAGAAGGATCTCTGAAGAAGGGGGTTTGAGGTTTTATAGAGGCAGGTAAAAAAGAGTCATCTGTGAGTCTTAGGGAGTCATGTGGAAGGATGCAGAAGGGTCTAACATGGGGATATTTTAAGGTTCTCCATTTCCTGAAAGACAAAAGTGTAGGGGAATTTCAGAGAACAAAATGATAGGGCAGGAGGATTTTTAACCACTGCTGTTTTCAGGTAGCACAGGGCTCAGATAAAGTTCAACATCGGCACTTATGATCAAACCACCTATAGCAAGTTTTCTATAGGTCAGAGTCTGTTTCTAGGTTACCTCTTAGTCTATCTATGTGTCAATATCGTCACTTTCTTAATTATAATAGCTTTAAAGTGATCTTTACTATCTCATAAAGTGAGAATAATGACCTTGTTCTTCCTCTTTAAAAAATCATCTTCGCTCTTCTTATTTCTTATCAAGTTCCAAGAAAACCAGTTATGACTTTTACTGATATTTACATTGAATTTAAAGATCAGTTTTGGGGCTTCCCTGGTGGCGCAGTGGTTGAGAGTCCGCCTGCCGATGCAGGGGACACGGGTTCGTGCCCCGGCCCGGGGAGATCCCACATGCCACAGAGTAGCGGCTGGGCTCGTGAGCCATGACCTCTGAGCCTGCGCGTCCGGAGCCTGTGCTCCGCAACGGGAGAGGCTACAGCAGTGAGAGACCCGCGTACCGCAAAAAAATAAAAGTAAATAAATAAATAAATACAAATAAAGGTCAATTTTGGTAAAGGTGACAAACTTTATCAGATTAAGGCTTTCTATACATTAATTTGGTTTGTTTTCCTATTTACTCAAGTTTTCCATCATATATTCAACGAAATTGGCATCATAGCTTTTTTTCTCATTTTTAATGAAATGCAGTAATCAGCTAAATAAATATTTTAATTAGTTACATTTCATTAAATTTAGATTGTGCTAGATTTAGCTTTAGTTAAGAATATGTTTCTGACCCAGAGGTAATATTAACTAATTGTAGAAATTTTGGATAAAAGGGAAAATGAAGAAGAAAATATTAATTGTCAATATTTTATATATTTTCTTTAGAGATTCTTCACATTGAATATTGCTATATATGATGACATTGGGATCACAATTACATGTGTAATTTTATATTCTACTTTATTCACCTAATATTACAAAGCTTAAACAAACCGTTATTATACCATTATGTGGATTTGCAATAATTACTTTATTCATTTCCATTATATTGGGTATTTTGGTTTTGTTTATCCCCTGTTTTTTATAAATAACCAATTTCAGAGTATCTCTATGATAAATCTTGCTAACTGTACTTAATTCCTTAGGACAGAGGTTGGCCAACTATGGCTTGCTGCATGTTTTTGTAAATAACATTTTTTGTAAATAACATTTGATTCGAGAACCCAGCCACACTCATTTGTTTATGTTTGGTCTATGATGGCTTGCACGCTACAACAGCAGAGTTGAAGAGTTGCAACAGAGACCGTATGACCCCTTTGGGCCTAAAATTTTATGGAGAAAGATTGCTGACCCCTGTCTTAGGTGAAATCCCACACATGAAATTTCCTGCTCTATTGTATGCATAATTTTGTAATGTCTAAGACATTATAAACTTTCTTCCTGAAGTTCTGAAGTTTGTGGTAATATTGCGTGAGTGCCCATCTCAAACTACATTTACCAAGATTGAATATTTCGCCTTGAAACTATAGTACATTTTATTTTGCCCCCCCCATGGATTTTTCAAAAATTATGATTAAAACAATTTATTCATATGTTAAAAATGACATTTACTTTCTATAAGAGTTATCTTGATACCATAATTTTCAAATCTCAGTACCATCTTGTGCTTGACCCCCCAGAAGGGTGTGTTCCTTGGGAGTGCCAGGGTTATAAAGTCTAATGTCAGGTGATGCTTGATGTATTTGATGGCATCCAAGGGGATAATTTTTTATGAGAAAACTGAGGTTGTTTGGGTATCACCCTTCCACTGTGTGCACTGGCAGATCCCCCAGTATATCCCGGTAAACACTGCAAAGTTTCTCTTTTCTGCCTTCAAGATTTTCATCCTTCACTATTAGTTTTGTCACACTAAATCACCAGAACAAAAATTCTAGGCCCATGTGTTCTTTCCCAATAGTATATATCTCATCTTTTATAGAAAAAAAGAGGTATTTATGATTTTTTTCTGTGATTGGCTTATCAAATGCTGCACCAGTAAGATTTATGAATGTATACTCACACATAGAACAATTTTATTTAGTGACAAATGTAAAACTCAAATAATGGGGAACTATATTTTTCTTAAAACTGGTATAATAACTATTATACTTCAATTATTTTATACAACATATGTTGAGAAGATGGTGTATGTGTAACATTCTGCAACAAATAACAACCAAGGTATTTTTCAGGGAAATTGCATCAGACAGACAGGAAGATCTCCTCTCTTTGTTCACCCATTTCATCTTATGATGATGTTTAAACGTATAATTTACGTGCTCTTTCTTACCGTCAAACCATTTTAATTAAGAAATTAAAAATACATTTTTAAAGGAGTAACTGTATTACCATTTTAAAGTGTTATGATTATTGGTTAGTTTGAATTTGTTGTGAGAATGAAGGGCTATTACTGGGATATTTTAGAGAAGATAAATGCCTATTGGTATTTGACCTCTTGCTTTTTGTCATGAGACCAAATAAATCCTTTCTACAACTTCTTGGAACTTTGGCCATGATATTTATTCATAAAGGGGTCCCCAAAGTATGTTTTTTTTTTTGTGAAGGGATGACATATTAAATGGAAAAGATGTGCTACTATGAGTCTGAGACATGTTGGGAAAAATGTGGATTTGGGTCTATTGACATTTCCATACTGTACTGATACCAAGATTCCTGCATGGCACCAAGTTACTTCCAGGCAGGATTCCCCTTTTTACCACTTCATTCTCACCTTGGACTAGAAGAAAAGGAAATGTTTATTGATTGTGTAACCACTTGGCTAGAGGCACAGTGCTAAGTGATGTTTATCTGTGAAACATGGAAAATGGCCCCAGGACCATCATGACCTTGAATGGAGGAGAAGCACTCTGCCTCAATGTTTAGCAAGGATTTCACCTACCAGAAAGCCCTGATAATTTCTCACCAGTGTGTTTCAAAATGTGCATAGGAATCATCTCTGTCAGAATGACAACTTTACCTGCTTGTTAATTTATGCAGATCCCCTTAGGTCTATGAAAGAAAGATCTCTGGAATTAAGCCTTAATGACCTACATTTTTATAATTGTCCTAGATAATTTTTATGTAAACAGAGAACTATTGATAAAGAAATGTTTTCCCACATCATTCCTTACTTTGGAACTCAGGCTTTTGAACTTATGATAGAAAACTGTGAGATCCTTGCGCATCTCCCATGTATCATAATGTGTGAAATAAGAATTTGTAACATACTTAACACAGAGAACATATACAGAATACACTAATATACGGTGTCATTTAGTGGAAAACACTGTGGCTGTTGATTCAAATGACAGTTTTGAATTCTTATTAGGTTTTCAACAGTCAAATGACATTAGAATTTAAGTCAAGTACTATATCTAAATCATCTTCTCATCCCAAGGCTTCTAGATAGTGTCTCCTACCATTTATCACCCTACACACATTCATTCACACTCCCCCACACTCTTTATGAACCAACATGTACTATTTATTCAGGTAAGCACAGAGGCATCAATGCCTCACACAGAAGTGAACATTCTACAGGGCACTTCCGTTAAATATCAATCTAGAGAATGAAGGAATGAGAGTGTTACCACAGGATGAACTAGGATGAACTCCCCTAGTTTCATCTTTGTAAGTTTCTAAGAAATTTGAGACTTAGTTAAATATTATCTCCTTTGCTCTGGGATTCCTATAAGACCAGATATTCTTATCTTATCCTTCATTCTTGAGAAAAATCATTTATAGTCTTTCTGTGAGCTTTAACATGGGAGATTAAGAAAAATAATCCCAAAACAAATTAACAGGAATATTCCTTACATAAAGAAAATATTAGATAATAATTTTGGTTAGGGGTGGGGTGTTTTCCATTTTACTAATTACTGGATGAACACAATTGGCTCTCAGTACCAAGTGCAAGTGGCTGCAGCTCACCACTGACTGGTTCACATCTTTGCTCTCGAAACAGACAAATACAGCTCAGTAGTGATGAGCTCCAGGAATAAATATTACTTTACATCTTGACTTTTCAGGTTAGTATGGTGTTTTGCAATGTCCTCGTTAGTAAGTAAACAGTTACTCTAGTAATTAGAATATGTTGTCAAGAAAACCTTGTCCTCAGTGAGTGATATCTTGAATCTGTGACGTCATATGTGCCTCAAAACAGTCTCATCAAACTGTCCACAGAAGTAATTGATTCTCGACAGTCTCATACTTTTCCAAAATGCAGGAGAGCAACTTGGCAACTTCCTGTAGAGACATCCAAAGTTCTGTCCCTTTCCCAGAGGTTGGTACTTTCACTAAATGCCTCCTTTGACATTAAGCAGATCTTCGAAGCTGTTCTCATTTATGATAGAAGTGGGGCACTGGCTAAGGGATAAAATATGTGTGATTGCAATGTTCCTCTCTCCCACCTTCTCTTCCCTTTTTTGTCCTCTGCTGCCCTCTCTCCCTCCTTCTCTTTCTTCTTTCTCCTTCTCCTTCCATCAGTCTCCCCACTCTCTTCTTCATTTTGTTCTTCCATCATTTCTTTTCTTCTTGTATTTCATATAGATATTTCTGGTTATATATAACCAGAAATAGTGCTTTGAGCAGAATTGAATCAATAATTAATGTTGAAATAAATATGCATCTAAATAAATGGTGATTATAGTTCTGTCACATTAGGAACAAGTGTTTCTTTGTTTCTGGCTAGCCAGCACAGTCACTCAAAAATACTTTGCTGCAAGTTCAACCAAATGATAATTTTCATGTGGAGTGACTTGCCAAGGTAGGCTGGTTAATTTCATGACTTGATGTTGTCCTTCAAGTTGACCTAACAAAATAGACCAAGTTGATGGTATTTTAGGAAAATGTGCTTATCCTACCTTTCAAAATCCTTTAAAAAATGTAGAGCATTGAGCCAGATATTTATTTAAACATTTTACTATCTGAACTATTTACCTTCAAAATATCTTTCCTTAAAAATGTAAAGATTGTCACATATGCTATTTTTGTCAAAACTTTACTACCCTAAGCTCATTATTCTTCTCATTTTCCTATCTTAAGTGCTTTTGTTCCTGTCTTTTAATGACAAAGTTAAGATAGCTAAGTAAACAGAGGAAATTGGCCTAAAAAGTGGTTCTGGTTCTACCAAATAGATTTTTTATAATTTTTATTTGAACATATGTCAAATGCTAGTTATTCTGAGACTTATAAGACCAAAAGCAAATACTTTTTGTGATGGTGTTTTGATGGGTAAATGTGGTGAAGCTGAACTACAATCCTCAAAACCCTCTTTCTAGGATGTCTCTAGGATGATTTTAGGGTGTTAAGATGTGCTACAAAGAATCTCTTGTGAGATTAGGAGCAAGAGAGGTAGCAGTGATTTTCAATCAAGCACATACCTTCTCACAGTTAAACACTAATCTAGATGCTGCAGTGAAGGGATTTTGAAGAGGTAATTAAAGTATCTAATCAGTTGACTTTAAGTTAATCAAAAGGAAGATTATCCTGTGTTAACCTGATTAATCAGCTGAAAGACTTTTAAACGAGAGCTCAGGTTTTCCCTGAGCTCAGAGATTCCAAAAAGCAAGTGAGTCAGCAATCCCTCTCCCAGCTTCCCTGGATCTTCCTTCCTGCCCGCCTCTAGACAACAAAATTCAGATCATGTCCATGGGGTTGCAGCCTAATCATCATCTTCCCTTCTTACATGCTTGCCCCACAGATTTTGGATTCACTCAGCCATTCCCCACAATTGCATAAGCCAATTCCTTGAAATACATCTCTACATATTATCCTACTCATTTTGTTTCTCTGGTTGAGCTCTGACTGATGCACTGCCAAAGAACAGTTACTGAAACTGGAGCAATTACCAGAGATTGCTGTTAAAATAACTGCATTCTGTATATGTGTATGTGAAAATTGTTACTTTAAAGTTCAAGCACGAAGAAAATTAATTTGTATAATAAATTTTATTTTGTACAGAATGTCTGTGAGAATGCAGGTAAAGTATGAAAATTTTGAACAAGTATTCACTTGGGTTTATAGTCAGTTCACAAGAAGTAAAATGAAATGGGAAAATTATATTTTTATATTGAAAAATTGAGTAAATGTGTTGAGGAAACAATAGACAAAATTTCCATAACACGAATGCTTTGAGATTCTGTGAATCAGAATTGCTGAAAGATCTAATATATAATATGGTGATTGTAATATGTTTGTGGTAATGGTATTTTTGCTATAGATAATCATTTCTACTCAGCCAATGTGTGTTTTTCATAATAAGAGAATTTAGGTCAATGAGAGTTATCCTGATTGTCCCAGAGAGAATTCACAGAGTATACTAAAAAGATAGTTCTGAATTGGAAAAGTGAAGGAAGAGATAGTTTTTGGCTTCTCCTTGTTGGGAAGATCGATTGTTGAAGGAGAAATGAGAAATAGGAAACAAAATCAATATTTATTTTTCTTATAGTATGTGATCTCTGTATTAGGAAAATGGGTTAAGTTCAATTAAATAGTACAATGTATTTGATATTTTTACAATCTTCATAGAAGATCTGTGTATACAATACCCACTAATGGGCCAGGAACCCCTGGGATCCCTAGCAATCAACACAGAAGTCAAGTAGAGTGATCTGGACTCTTGTTGTAGTTACTGATGTGCTAACTTAGCAGAGAACATTTAAAAAGTATATCAATTAAGTACCCACTATGGCTAGACATTATTCTAAGTACCATGCGGAAAATAAAGATTGAAAACATCGTTTCTCATTTTAAGCAAAGTATAATCTAAAACTCTTTAGTTTTCATTCAAAAGTTCAGAAAACCTTATATTTCTCTTTAATTAATTAATCATTTCTATTTTTATGCAATCTATTAGTAAGAAAGTGATGGGAATAGCAGAGTCTTTGCCCTGAAGAAACCTACATTTTAGTAAATAAATAAAATAAACATGCATTTAGATCACAGAAGAGATTTAGGAACTATAAATAGAAATATGATTCTCATTAATATATGACATAATATAATAGCAATAATTAAATGTCTCTAGTGTTTTCATGTTAGTTGATGCTTGACTATATTTTGATGATTTAGGGACTTTGATTTATATTTTTTCATTCCATAATTTCTTAACCAAAATCTAGCTTCTAATTTTATTTTATGGAATGCCTTTAATTGTCAAAGGCTCTTGACACTTAGTCATCTAAAATCTGGGGACAACACTTATAAATGTCCTCTGGTTGTCACCTTTTGTAAAAGTTGCCCACCTTACAAAAGAAAAGAGCTAAAACTTATTCCAGAACGCAGCATTTCAGCATTGGAGGACATCTTGCTGGCTACAGAATCAGTCACATTCTCTAGTATTTCCTCTCAAGAGAATCAATTCAATATTGTAATCATTCAAATATTGAATCAAGTATTTCAGTACTTGATATGGTGGTTCTTATGCCTGGAATTCTCTTGCCTAGGGTTTGTTCAGCTGAGTTCCATTCAGTATGCATTTAATGTGAATCTGTTTCTAACAATTCTGCATTCATTGTTTGTCTAGATCAAGGATTGGCAAACTACGATCCATGGACTAAATCCAGCTCACACCTATTTTTATAAATAAAGTTTTATTGGAAAACAGCATTTCGCATTCATTTATAAATTTTCTCTAGCTGCTTTCACACTACAGCATGCAGATTTAGCATTGTGACAGAAACCCCGTATGGCCTATATGGTAGGCAGAATCCTAAGATCCCCACCTCCCCGCCGTGATTTCCTGTCCTGATTCCCAGGACTGTGGCTATTGAGGCTGTCTGGCCTGCATTGCAGCTCAACCTCTCCCTCTGCCCAATTTTGTTTCTTTCCCCTCCATTCCACAGGTTTTGAGCCATAGGGAATGCCTTAGTGTGCTTCCTGGAAAACACAACCTACATCACAGAAGTTGATCATCAACATTCACTTATTTTCAAGGCTCTAGGCTGGGCTTCCTCCAACCCTATTATTCTGGGCTTCCTCCGACCCTATTATTTCTTGCTACTTGCAAATAAGTGACAAATCCTTAGCCATTTACCGCAATGTGGTGATTTTCCTCTGGATGGCTTTCTTTTTTTTTCTCCAATGGCATTCTTCCCTGGCTTGATTTCTTACTTAGAAAGGACTCAGTATCATGGTGTAATTGACATTGTAATGCCCTGAATCTTGCACAGCTGAGGTGAGAGTTGGGGCTTTTTGAAGAAAAAGTCCCTGCAGGTAAGAGGCTCTAAAACTTGAACTCTACCCTAAATCCTCCTCTGATTACCAGAACTAGATCCTGGGGTTTGAAAGGAAATAAATTAGCTCTTTCTTATCTGGCCTTTTATGAATTTGTCAAAGTAGCATTCTCAAAAGGGCTCTGATTTGGAGTCAGAAAGTATTGGTGAGGGTCTAGGATTAAACAGACCTTATTTGAATTCATTCCTTCCTATACAAGCTGTGTGATCTTGGACAGATTACACAACTTCACTAAATCCAATTTCTTCAGCTATAAAATATAGATATTAATATCTACCTTGTAGTTTTTCAGTGAGCAATAAATGGAGGGAAAAAAGTATAAACACACATGGCATACTACCTGGAACATTTGTATGTCCTCAATAAAAAGATTAGTTATTTTAACTGTTAATTACATTAGAAATATTATTATTATTACATGTTATGTATCAATTCTTGCTTTAAAATCCATTAGTGACTATTTTATTTAGGATAAATCCACAATCATTAGCATAGCTTATAGTGCCCTACATGGCCTGGACATCCTTGCCTGTCTTTCAGCCTCATTTTTGCTGTTTTCACTCAGTTCCAGACACGTTGGCTTCATTTTTTTGTTTTGTTTTGTTTTTGCGGTACGCGGGCCTCTCACTGTTGTGGCCTCTCCCGTTGCGGAGCACAGGCTCCGAATGCCCAGGCTCAGCGGCCATGGCTCATGGGCCCAGCCCCTCTGCGGCATGTGGGACCTTCCCGGACCGGGGCACGAACCAGTGTCCCCTGCATGAGCAGGCAGATTCTCAACCACTGCACCACCAGGGAAGCCCCATTTTGGTTTCTTGAATGCAGCATTTTTTTTCTACCTCAGGGAACTTCCACATGCTTTTCCTGGGTATGGTATTCTCATTTTCTCACTTTAACTTAGCTAATTGCTACCTATCCCCTAAGTTTCTGCTTAAACTTAGTTTTAAGGAAAAAAAGCTCCTTCACCCCATTATCATGACTCTCCCTCTAGGTTTAGATTAAGAACACCTTATTATAATTACTCAACTCAGTCCTTGCTGTAGCTTCATAGCACTTATTGTTGGATATAATTACATTTCTGTGATTATTTTGTCAATGTAGGCTGTAGCTTCCATGATAGCAGGGTCATTGCTTTACTCATTGACAGGTTTCCAAACCTACAATAGTCTTTGCTCATAATAGAAATTAAATGAATATTTATTAAATAATTGAGTGAATGTTTGTGTGCCTTATTAGACTAAAATAGTTTGGAAAGCAGGCAGTGTATCATTTTATACCCCAGTGCCTCATATAATGCATGACATGTATTAGGATCTCAATAAGTATTGGTCAAATAATTAAGTAAATGAATAAATACATGGTTCTATAGTTTTCTCTTATTAGATACATAATCTATACATAACCAGATAATAAGAAAAGGTATAAAATGTGAAAGTGAAAGGGTAAAACACTGATAATGTTTGAGTATACCAGCAGAGATCTGCTAGCTTTCTGGATTGGATCTTAAGCTTACTAGGGAAACTGTCCTGTTACCCATACCAGTATGTCCTGATGTTTGTTTACTAATGAAGTTAAGTATCTTTATATATATGTATATATATGTGTATGTATATGTGTATGTATGTATTTTTTGTATTGCTTATGTGTTTGTCCATGTTTTTATACAGCTTTTATGTTCCTTCTTTTGTGTGTGTGTGTTTTATATATTTTTATTTTTTTTAACATCTTTATTGGAGTATAATTGCTTTACAGTGGTGTGTTAGTTTCTGCTTTGTAACTGATTTATAAATATTCCTCATATTAATGTTACTATACCCAAGTTGTATAGCACGTTTTACACTTGGAGATGGCTTGCTCCAATCTCTGGAAATTCTCATTAATTTCTTTTCTATATATATTTTTTAAAAGTTACAATGAATAATTATGTTGAACATCCAAGACCAAAAGTTGTCACTTAGAGTAAAGACTTTAAACTTTTGATTATCAAATTTGATGTTTCTAGATTGTATTTTGTCTTTTTGGACATGTGGACATAATTAAAATTTTAAGTAGCCAAAGTTATCATTCTTTTATTTTACATGTATTTACATTTAACATTGCTCTTATGCTAAGAGAGGTTTCTTAAATAGATACAGATATGTTTTTTTTTCCTTTAAGTTGCAATTGTTCTTTAAATACAAAAGAATAAAAGCACTTATTTTATAAGTATTTGATTGTCACTGGTGTACACATCTAATTCCCTTAGCTGCATTTTAAATTTATTGAATAAAAATTAATTTCTTTTGATGGAATAAGGGTTATTAGATTTTGTATTAAAGAGTCAGGTCAAATGTTCCTCGTGTTGGTAATTGACCTCAGGTAAAGGGTAGGAGCTTTAGAATCAAACATTCTCGGGCTTCCCTGGTGGTGCAGTGGTTGAGAGTCCGCCTGCCGATGCAGGGTACACGGGTTCGTGCCCCGGTCCAGGAAGATCCCACATGCAGCGGAGCAGTTGGGCCTGTGAGCCATGGCCGCTGAGCCTGTGCATCCGGAGCCTGTTGCTCCGCAATGGGAGAGGCCACAACAGTGAGAGGCCCACGTACCGCAAAAACAAAAAAACAAACAAACAAAAAAAATACATTCTCAGCTTCTTATGGCAGAGACCTGTCTTATGCATCTTTGTAAGCCTGTACCTTGGACACAGAGAAACACTCACCGTTTGTTACATAAATGAATTACTTGGGATTCTATCAAAACTCCAAGATTTACAAGTCATAGAAAATGACCAGATTATTTAATTTCTCTGATCATGCATTTTCTTAAATGGAAAATTTAGATGATAATAACTTCTTTTTAAGGCTTTGGAAGCATTACATTAAATAATTTAGAGAAAGTGCCTGAAACATGGTAGGCACGCTATAAATACTAGTTATTATCATTTAATTCCATGCTCACTTTTTAATCTTGGTTCTAGAAAAGATTTTAGAGAATTTCATAAAACTTAAGAAGAATTATGAAAGAATAAAAGAAGTTTTAGACATACTTCAGTATACTTAGGGGTTTTGATAGAAAGTTGTATATCTGTTTTTATATTGGAGATTGAAGCTAGTTTTGGCAAGAAAACTTTAGAGAAACTTATTCCAACAGAAATGGTGGTTTGAATCTATTCTCCTTTATTACTCCCATGTAAAATTTGGAATATGTTTCCACCAACACTTTCTTTTTCGCAGGCTCAGCAGCCATGGATCACGGGCCCAGCCGCTCCGCTGCATGTGGGATCTTTCTGGACAGGGGCACAAACCCGTGTCCCCTGCATCGGCAGGCAGACTTTTAACCACTGCGCCACCAGGGAAGTCCATCCACCAACACTTTCTTTATTTAAACATTTCGTTGATTTCAACTAAAATCGATATGATGATTTGAAACTTGGCTACTGATTCCACCATACTGAAAACAGTCTGGGAAATATGCTCTCCGGTGAGCACAGATCAAAATAGTTAATATATTACAATGAATTCCCAAATGCAGCTGCTATGAAAATTTATTTTTATTATCTCTAGTGCAGGGCTCTCACTTGACATAACAATTAAATACAGTTATAGAGACAACAAAACTTCTTAGCATAACTACCGGCCTGCTCCTTGCAGCTGTTATTCTTGAATGAACAGGAAGGGACAAGGGAGGGACAGCATGGATGACTTTTAATGATTTCTTTTCAATCTACATTTATGTAATATATTGGAGAGCCACTGTAGTTGATAAGGAATTACACAGTTTAATGAACACAGCATTTGTTTCATCAAAGGTTCAAAAGAGAATATTGTCTGAGAGTGATAAACTCTCCAATGTCATTTTGAATATATAGATTTTCAAAAATTTTTCTTGTGCAGCATCATATTATCTGCCTTCAGCAAACTAATCCAAGCATATACACATTATCACACAAACTTGTTATTCTTATTATTTTTAGGTGTCCTAAAAAGTATTGTAGTTTATGAAGGAACTTACAAATAAATAATTCAATGAAATGTTTAAAGAGTTAAATGTGGGATGTATGTTAGTAACTTGAATCATACCGTGTGAATTTTACATATTGTATTTGGAATAAACATTTTATTATGATGCATAGAGTATGCATAATAAATATTTCATGACAACTCATAAAATCTGTTATTATTATTTGCTTTTCTGTAATACAATAGATTTGTATCATAAGAACATTTATATAAAGATATGTTTTTCTTTTTGTTTAAAATGCAGAGTTTTTTTTTTTTTTTAATAAATCAGTTTTATACCACAATCATGCATACCTGATGTGCGTCCTTAATGGTTCTTCATAAAACTAGCATTTAAACTCTTACCTAATGTCAGGAAATTTGATTTACTAGAATATGCACCTTGATTGCCGTAGGAGAATGTTTACAGAGGTTTTGCCTGTTAAAATTGCATCCAATTTTTTTGTACTTAACTGTAAGGAGAATGCAGGGAATGAAGATCAATGATTGACTAATGTAAGAAGGTTCTATATTTATAAACATACACCACACTGATAAGCCTGGGATGTCATTAATCTACTCTATTCATGTGTAAGTATTAACTTTCTATGTTTCTGATGATACATAAAGGAAATTGTTGTAATAGTAGGGAAGGTTTGTTGACATCAATCTTAATGCTTAAACCATAGTGAGCTCCCTGGGCCAGAGAAATCTGTTATTGAAATATTATAGATCAATATTAAATATAAAAACAATAAGGAAACACTACAATGCTTTTTCTTTGTAATCGTTTTTCATTTTGTTTTTGTTCTTTATTGAACTAATCTAGGCTCAAAGCTCTAAATGAATTGAAAAAAAGTTTTAAAAGTAGATGAATGAGAAATTAGCCTGAGATATACATGTAGTCAGTCTAATACCAAGCCTACCGTTTTGATTTTTATTTTTAGAGTTAGACAACATTGAATATGTTCCTTTGTGTTTTAGTTTCTGTGTGTGTTTGGTTGGTTGTTTTCTGCCACATTACTCTTTTCAAGTTTTCCTGTCAATTAAACCATAAACAACTCCTTATTTTTCATTTTCACCAGAACCTCTTGATTTAGTCATTCTTGGTGGTATCCTGTGTTCTATTTATTGTCCTTTCACTCTTCTACTTTTACATACTTATCTTGAGGAATTGTATCTATTCCCATAGTTTCAACTATCAACTCTGCAGGTAGCTCTGAAATCCATAATTCCAATCAACATTTCTTTCAAAATCCAGACTGATATCCAACACTTCAAATTTCTGCCTTGACATAGAATAATGTGCAAATCAAATCTGGTTCTTTACGGTCCTTTTTCCAAACATTATCTCTGTAGGAAGGGAAAAGACTAAATCAGAAGTTCTAGTCCTATGGGTCCTCAGCTAGTGCAGAAGAAACAAAAGAACAGTGACAGAAGGAAAAAGATGCACAGAATTTCTGGGATATATGGAACAATCTCATTTTTAGCAGGGAGTAGAGAGTCCAGAATTGTTCCAGGCAGAGTAGTGAAACATGCCAGTGCCCTATAAGGGTTTTCCCACAACAATCCTAGGTAAAGCCAATACCCTGGGCTTGGCTCTCCCTTGCCAGATTGACAGAAGCAAGGACACAATAAAAAGCAGAACTTTCCTCTAATAACTATTAGAGAAAGAAGCAGCAGTACATTTGCCTTTCCAAAACTTCTTTTCTGATGCTACAAACGTGAGCTAGTCAAACATCATTTTAGATGTGGGCATTGGAAATGCCTGCCCACTATAAGGCTGTGGAAACATTTTTCCAATTTGCTTTGCTTTGTGCCACCATAAAGCTTCCTTGGTAGAAGAGCTGAGAAGGCATTCTCTTATATTGGTAACAGCAAGAAGGGCAGCAAAAGCCAACAGATGAGGTGTTTCCAATACACGAGGAAGCATTTCTCATATTGCAGTACTAATAGTGACATCAAAAATACACACTTACCTCACACAGAAAACTTCAATATTCCATTGAGAACCAGAATAAATTTGGGGAAATGTAACAACCAAAATAATACCATAGGAGACCTAAGTCAAAATAGCTCGTGTTTGTTAATTATCTATATCACCTCCATAGCTCTTCTAAAGAATGTTCTTAGGAGAATGGCACTGACATACGTCTATTCAACCAAGTGAGAAAAAGAGGAGTTATCCTAGGTCCCTTCTAAACTGGGTCTAACCCCCTCGCTCTGGTTACCTCTGCCATTCTGGTGCTTGGGGCCTCATTACCACTGCCTGGGATTTTTATAGCAGCTTGCATTTCTGGGCTTTGAGGTTACCCTCTTATACCTCATTCATTCACATTTCTGTTAGTAATCTTTCTAAAATATAAATTTGGTCATTTCTATTTCTTCTAATGGTTTCTAATGTTCTAGTATAAACTTCACTTCTTTAGTATGGTAAAAGAGACGTTATGCCCTGTCCTGTGTCTTGTCTTCCACTTTAGTTTCCGTTAAGTATCTGCCATTTCAGAATACAACACACCTCAAGCCTCCAGTTTCTTCATTCCACACCCAGCACCCCCAGCGTATCACTTCCTATGTATATTTCAATAATTTGCTAAATTTGGTAGGGGAAAATTTTCCCTTTTCCCTCTTGGTTCTTTTGGCTGGTCAAATAATTAAAATGACACAAGGCAAAGTAACAGGAGAGAAGCAAATTTAATTTTTTACATACAGAGGTACCATAAGAGTATGAGGCCAAAAGGGCAATTAGATAAAATAAGGTAATATGGCATCCTGGACTAAGGAGATGGCGGAGGGGTCTGGGACTTGGAAGGAAGACAGTTCACAGGCAGATAAAAAGAGCAAATATTTGGTAAACAAATGTTTACTGGGCCATACAGAAAGAATGGGACATAAAAAGGGATTTTAACAGACTTAGCTAAGCTTTTCCCTGTCCACTACACTCTATGGCAGTGGTCCCCAACCTTTTTGGCACCTGTGACTGTTTTCGTGGAAGACAATTTTTCCACGGATGGGGGAGGGGAGGGATGGTTCGGACGGTAATGCGAGCGATGGGGAGTGGCAGATGAAGCTTTGCTCGCTCACCCGCCGCTTACCTCCTGCTGTGAGGCCCGGTTCCTAACAGGCGGCAGACCGGTACCGGTCCACGGCCCACGAGTTGAGGACCCCTGATTTATGGTGTTCTTTTTCTGGAACAGATCATCTATCTTCTATCTAAATTCTTTTAGTAGTTAATGGGGAGGTAAAAAAGAAAAACTTCTTAAAAATATTCAGTTAAAATAATCCTCATGGGCTTTCCTGGTGGCACAGTGTTTAAGAGTCTGCCTGCCGGTGCAGGGACACAGGTTCGAGCCCCGGTCTGGGAAGATCCCACATGCCGCGGAGCAACTGGGCCCGTGAGCCACACATTGAGCCTGCATGTCTGGAGCCTGTGCTCCGCAACGAGAGGCCGCGACAGTGAGAGGCCTGCGCACCGTGATAAGAGTGGCCCCCGCTCGCCGCAACTAGAGAAAGCCCTCGCACAGAAACGAAGACCCAACACAGCCAAAAATAAATGAATAAATTTATTAAAAAAAAAAAGTTTAAAATGATCCTCATGCCCCAGAAGACACATTTTGGGGTGGCAAACTTTTTCCTCTAGGCTAATGCACAGCTTCCTGAAAGAGGTCTTCATTTAACCTCCTCTCTCCTCTTGTCCTTCCAAGCAGAACTAGCGATTAGTATACTATCTGTGGAAATTTTCCTTTTAACAATATATCAAAAGATGGAAATACTTTCATATTCTTAAATCTGATAACTGCATTTCTAGAAATTTGTCCTAGTGTAATACTCAGTTACAACACCAACTTTTTATTCATTGATCTACCTTATATATGATTGTAATTTTTTGATTTATAATAAGAAAATACATTAGGTCTTTTCCATTTCTGGCACAGAATTCCTAAAACTCTTGGAATTTCCTAAGTGATAAGAATCATAAAGGTGTCTTTTTATTATTATAATTAGCTGCTTTAAATTCATTAACCATGTTAATAAGGTTGCTTTTGGAAAGCCCCTAAGGATAGCGGTTGCCAGGGGAACCAACCAAGTGATTAGAGGTTTTGTACCTCAGGGGAGGGGAGAGGTAGAGGTTGACTTAATCACTAATGGCCAGTGATTTAATCAGTCATGCCTAAGTAATGTAGACTTCATACAAAAGTCCAAAAGGATTAGGTTTGGAGAACCTCCAGGTTGATGAACCAGAATGTATCCATGTGCTGGGAGGGTGGCACATGCCAAAATCGATGGGGACAGAAGCTCCTGTGTTTGGGACCCTGTCAGACTTTGCTTTATGTATCTCTTCACCTGGCTGTTCATTTGTATCTCTTAATGTCCTTTGTGATAAAACAGTAATCTAGTAGATAAACTGTTTTCCTGAGTTCTGTGAGCAGCTCTACCAAATTAATTGGACCCAGGGTAGGGAGAGTGGAAATCTCCAATTTATAGCTGACCCAAGGAAAGGTTGGTGAACTCTTTGATTTATAGCTGGTCAGTCAAAGGCACAGGCAATAACCTGGACTTGCAATTAGCATCTGAAATGAGGGAGGGAACAGTTTTGTGACATTGAGCCCTTAACCTGTGGGATCTGAAGCTCACTCCAGATGGTGTCAGAATTGAATTATACTGTAGGACTCCCAGCTGGTGTCACAGAATTTCTTTCTTTTTTTTTTTTTTTTTTTTGTGGTACGCGGGCCTCTCACTGTTGTGGCCTCTCCGGCTGCGGAGCACAGGCTCCGGCTGCGCAGGCTCAGCGGCCATGGCTCACGGGCCCAGCCGCTCCGCGGCATGTGGGATCTTCCCAGACCAGGGCATGAACCCGCATCCCCTACATCAGCAGGCAGACTCTCAACCACTGTGCCACCAGGGAAGCCCCCAGAATTTCTTGATGTAGGGAAAAAATCCTACATATTTGGTGACCAGAAATGAAGAATTGAGAGTAGTGCTTGAGTACACAGAAAATAGAAGCGTTTTTTTTTAATTCCCTAAATAATAATTATTTTTTTTTAAAAAAGTAATGATCACAGACTAAGAAGATTATTCAAAATTAAGAAACATACTGTGTTTTATTGTGTCACTAAAATCACTTTCAATGAATATTAAAATCAATGGCATTGCGAATGATTGTTAGGTAACAACAGTCAAACACATGAGTTTATAACTCTATATGTTATGTGATGCCAATTTTATCAATGTATATATACTAGTATATAAAGGCTTACTTCACCAACATCTGGGCATACATTTATCTTTTTTAATATTAATAGTTTCATTTAAAACAAAATTAGGAATCTGTAGAAATCAAAGACTCTCTTTCATCAAATCATTCTGAAAATTACCAAGAGCATATTTACAGATCTGCCTTGACTTAGGAGGGGGTTACATCCCAATACACCCATAATATTTTGAAATTATTGTAAGTTGAAAACGCATATAGTACACCTAACCTACTGAACATCATAGCTTAGCCTAACCTACCTTAAACATGCTCAGAAAACTTACATTAGCCTACAATTAAGCAAAATCATCTAACACAAAGTCAATTTTATAATACAGTGTTGAATTCATCTCATGTAATTTATTGAATACTGTACTGAAGGTGTTTAGACATACATTTTTTTCAAATTCACATTCAGCTTCATTTTCTTAGAACATACAGTACCTGGTTACCAGGTTGTCTCAAGTAGGATAAATTCTAATATTAGGTGCCATGCTATACCTGGAACTATTTTTCTTTTCAACACTCGTTGTTCTAGTCTGCTCAAGCTTGAATACAAAATACTATAGACTGAGTGGCTTAAACAACACAAATTTATTTTTCATAGTTTTAGAGGTTGGGGAGTCCAAAATCAAGGTGCCAGCTGATTTAGTACCTGGTGAGACCTCTCTTCCTGGCTTGCAAGAAGGCTGCTTTTTGTTGTGTGCTCACATGGTGGAGAGAGATCTCTTGTTCTCTTCCTCTTCTGATTAGGAGACCAACCCCATCTGATTATGGCTTCACCCTTATGGCTTCATTTAATTTTAATTACCTCCTGAAAGCACTATTTCCAAATATAGTTTCATTTGGGGTTAGGACTTCAACATATGAATTCTAAGGGGACACAATTCAGTCCACAGCACTTATCATCAGTTTTTCATCCATTTATAAAAATTGACTGAATACCTAGGATCAGAGGACACAAGGAGCAGAGGACACAAATCTGAATCAGAAAGGCTCCCAGCATGAAAGGAACACATATTCTTGATGAAAAGAGAAGTACATCAACAAATAATTGATAGAGTGTGATAAGAGCTATAACAGAATTATGTACAATATACTTTGAAAAACAATGAGTAATTGTTTGTTTACTGAAAAGTAACATTGAACCTAGTATTTGAGAATAGATAAAGCAGAATAAGAGGTAAATATTGGGAAACAGGTCACGGAAGGTAAAAGAAAAAACAGACTTCCTTTGTGTAGTAAAAGAGCATGACATGTTTGGAGAATACTGTAGTATTTACTATGTTTAAAGCATAACAATGTTCAAATGGGAGTGTGGTATGATATAGGCAAGGAGGTTCAGTGATGCCTAATATTATAAAGGGTAATCTATGGCTTACTGAAAAGTTAGACATTTTCCCATAGCCACAAAAAGAAAAATTTTAAGTTTTTTTTTTTAGTAAAACTAATCAGATTTGTATTTTGGAACAATCACTCTAGAAGCAATATGGACAATAATTTGAAGAAGGAAGAACTGAAGAATGGAACTTTCATTAAGAAGTCATTGCAATTCTTTGGTTAAGGGATGAAGAGATCTTAAATTATAGATGTGACATGATCATGGAGAGAGGAAGTTAGATTTGACAGCTTCTGACCAGCCATAGAGATGAAAAAATAATAAATAAATAAATAAGGGGGGGGACAGAAGTCCCATAAACCTCAGAAATTTCTAGCTTGAATGAATGATCTATTGGTGATGTTACTATCTATTTTAGAGAAAGATAAGCGACCATAAGCATGTGTGGAGAGGACAAAAGAGGGTGGATAATGATTGGATTTATTTTAGTTTCCATAAAAGTGATTATTTTTACTGGAAAGTTGGCAATCATTGTTTGCAGTCCTTCAGAAGTTGGAGTTAGAGGTTTAGATTTCGCAGTCTTTAACATTTCAGTATAGTTACAGTTTAAATTGTATTAAACATAATATTATCTAGTTGAATCAAAAACATTGGAAATCCAGGGGCAAAGATCAGTGTAGGATATGAACCTGGAAGGCCTTGAATTAGATAAAGGTCAAGGGTATGAGAGAATGCAGAATTCTGGGTCCTAAAAAGTACAATAGTTTGTTGTTTTACACTTTCTGGACTCAGTCTGCTCTCTTCCAAGCTACATAATTTCATTATCTTCAAGATCTACAACAATGAAGACTTCTAAGATCCTAATGGGTAATTTCAGGATCTAACAATCTTTATTTTTCTGAAAACCTTCCGTAATTTTTTAAATCTGTATTTCTCTAGTTTGCCCTTATATTTTTTCAATCTATCCTTCATATGTGTCTTTATATATTCAGTGAATATTTACTGAACATCTATTCAGGTACTGTTCTAGGGTCTAGACACACAACATTTAAATACATGCCTTCAAAAATCTTTTCTTTCTTGGAGGAAGTAGTCAAATGCATGAATGGAATGTAAAGAATTACAAGGGAATTACCTGGCAGTTCAGTGTTAGGACTCTGCACTTCCACTGCAGGGCACCGGGGTTTGATCCCTGATCAAGGAACTGTGCTGCACGACCAAAAAATTAAGAAGAAAATTACAGAGCTCTAGTTCAGCCTTCATTCCAAAATAATAATACTCAGTTACTTTATCTTTATCTGCATCTGGCCCAGATTAGAAGACAAAGGACCACAATTTGGGTCAACAAGTCCCTCAACCTAAAGAGCAAAGAATTATTTCTCTATTCACTCTTTAAGAAGTTTTGTTTGAATGGATGAGAAGATTGAGCACACAGTTTTCAAATGTCTGATGTCTCCATGGAACACAAATTTAGTTTCCTTTCCTTAAAGGAAAGAAATTATAGTTTCAGTTGAAAACACATATTGTGTTCTTTAAAATTTCAATTAGTACCATATTGCCCTGCATATAGTTCACTGTGTTAATTTTTTAAATAAATTTATTTATTTTTTGAATTATATATATTTTTTATACAGCAGATTCTTATTAGTTATCTATTTTATACATATTAGTGTATATATTTATTTATTTTCAGCTGCGTTGGGTCTTCATCGCTGCATGTGGGCTTTCCCTAGTCACAGCGAACAGGGCCTACTCTTCGTTGGGGTACACGGGCTTCTCCTTGCGGTGGCTTCTCTTGTTGTGGAGCATGGGTTCTAGGCACGCGGGCTTCAGCAGTTGTGGCTCACAGGCTCTAGAGCACAGGCTCAGTAGTTGTGGTGCACGGACTTAGTTGCTCCGCACCATGTGGTATCTTCCCGCACCAGGGATCGAACCCGTGTCCCCTGCACTGGCATGCAGATTCTTAATCACTGCGGCACAGGGAAGTCCCCACTGTGTTAATTTTTGAATGCAGATTAAAATGTCTTCTTTTTAACCTTAAAGAGAATCTTTTACTGATGATTTCCAATTTAGAAATCAATTGCAACCTAATAATCTTCTAAATATATCCATTAGAAAGTTCAGTTGTGTTCATGATTAAATCAGTTTGATATTCTCACCCAAAACAACTTTATATATTTTAACATAGAGGATTTTGTCTTAAACTTATTAAATTTTGGCACACAAATTTTATGTTATTGAAATGTTTTGATTTTCAAAACATCAGATAGTGATGCAAAAATGTTCAGGTCAAGAAAAATTTCATTATCTGGCATATTCTTTGTATATGATCATTTAATAATGAATGATATAATGTAAAGTTTTGTCACAAATCCACACAATTGCATTATTGTCTATTTCACACTGTTTCATCTGACCTACATGAATATCATTCACTAATTCATTTTTTTGGACAAATGAGACAGATTGTCCCTAAGTAAAATCCAGATGTTTATACTATATACTTGTCTATCAGGCTAGAAACCCAGCAGAAAATATTTATATAGGATTATTCCATGATCACAGTTCTAAAATACAAATTTATTGCCATCTTATCTTTAGTACTATATCAGAATATGATGCTTTAAAGTAATATTTAATGATAAACATTGGTTACACTGACTTTTAAATTTAAGGCATACTCTATTGCAGAGGTGATGTGTGTGTTTTGTTTAATCTCATTTTTATTTTTAGTATATTTTCTTATGAGCTCTTATTAATTAAACATAAATTTCCATTAGATATGAAACAATAGAGGTTGAAATTAAATTACATCTGTCTTTTTTGGGGTAGTTTTTTTTTTACTTCAGTTTCTGGGGCATTTGATAGAATAATTTTTCCTAAGGTCAGCCAATGATGTTATTTGTCATATTTGTATAAAAAGGGTAAAAAACTGACATATCGATTTATGGTTGCCAAAATAATTACCATTCATAACAAGTTCATTTTGCTTTACTTTTTATGGGGTTGGAATAAAAGAGACTGTAAAAGTGAGCATTGCACAATACCTATTTATTTCACCTAGCAGATCTGTACTCATGTGTCTGTTTCAGTTTAAAATTTGTCAGTGAAAAATGGAATTAATTTGTTAGTAGAGGAATTATTCATCAACGGATATAAGCCATGGAAATAATGGGCTCTTAAACAAATCCTAATATTTTATTCAATTCTGGACATGCACTTGTAATCCTTTGGCCATTGAGGCAAGAAGAGAACAAGAAGAAAAAGAATTGAGGAGTTAAAAAATAAAATATGGGGCTTCCCTGGTGGCGCAGTGGTTGAGAGTCTGCCTGCCGATGCAGGGAACGCGGGTTCGTGCCCCGGTCCGGGAGGATCCCACATGCTGCGGAGCGGCTGCGCCCGTGAGCCATGGCCGCTGGGCCTGCGCGTCCGGAGCCTGTGCTCCGCAGCGGGAGAGGCCACAGCAGTGAGAGGCCCGCGTACCGCAAAAAAGAAAAAAAATAAAATAAAATAAAAATAAAATAAAATATGAGTGGGGAAGAACAAGAGAAATTAAGACTGACATTTGGATTATTTTCTTAACCTTAGAAATGGGAGAACAGTAAAAAAAGTTATTAAAATAAACATTATATATAATATATACATATATTTTATATATATATATATATGTATAAATATATAATTGGAGCAACACTTTCCCCATTCTCAGTTCTTTACAAATTCCTTCTAAATGTTACATCACTGGAACTCATTTCTAACTATTAGAGAAAAATGATCTCCAAGGTTAGCTACCTGACATCTCTTCTTTTGCTTATGTTTGTTTAAACATAAAGACAAAAAGTGCTACAAATGTGTTCTTATTTTAAAATCTTAAAAGATGGTCATGTGAGACGGAAATGGACTGAGCTGAATTTGTAATGGCAACTCAGATTAACAAATGAAGCAGTAACTAATGTATACTAGGAGCTTACTCTGCAACTGTCAATTGGCTGCTTTTTGTATTATTCTTATGTTTGAGGAAGCTGACTCCTGAGGAAGTTAAACATCTTTCCAAAGTCACAGCATCAGTAAAAGTATCACTGCTAGGAAAAGAACTATTGTATTTCATATTGTAACTGAGCAGGACCCTATGAGGCCTTCCTAGAATAGACCCCCACCCATGTCCTCTGCCTTCCTTTTGCCTGTAGAAAAACTTCAAAGGATAAGTTTAATCAGAGAAGTAAAAAAATGCAGAAAGAAATGAAAACAGTCAAGCAAGACAAAATAATAATACTTTAGCCATTAAACAAAGTCAAGGACCTTTAGTTCTTCATCAAGGACTATAGATAATATTCTGAGCCATGTCCTTTGAGCTGATTTGCAGATACTGAAACCACCAGGTGGAAGAAGTTAATTGTATGCTGCCCACAAGAACGTGGTTGATGATGCTGACCCCCAATTTCCTCACCACTAACCAATCAGAAGAATGTCCACAAGCTGATCACACACCTCACAAACTCCCTCCCTCACTCTGTCTTTATAAACCTTTCCCTGAAAGCCTTTGGAGAGTGCAGATCTTTTAAACAGTAGCTGCCCTGGACTCCTTGCTTGACGCCCTGCAACAAAGCTATTTTTTTCTACTTCACCCAAAACTCTGTCTCTGAGATTCAGTTCACTGCTGGTGTACAAAGGTCAGATTTGACAACAATATTCCTGGTTGCTATACTCAGTGATGTAATTCCTCATTATTATAAGTAACACTACAGTGATCACTAAAGTGATTTTTTTTATATATATATATATATACACACACACACACACACACACACACACACATGTTTATGGCTGCACTTTTTCCTCATTACTAATGATATTCTTGAGTGAAAGGAACACAAATACTAAGAAACAGTAAAATAATTGTTGAAATAAATTTTATCATACTGTTTATAACAAATGTAAACCATTCTGATCTAGTTTTGTAAATTCATCCTCTTTTGGACTCCCTTTAAGAAGGGACTTGAATATCTACTTTTTCAGAAACTATTATTTGAGCACCCGTACATTTTTTTTTTAATTCACCCATTCACCCTCCCCCGCCCCCCTGCCCAACCCCATGCCAGGGGCCAGGCTGAGTCATGGTCACCTGCTGACAGAAGCTCAACACCATCTGGAGCCCCTGCCCTGGTTCCTCAGCCCCGAGGCCAGCAAATGCCAACTGACCATCTCCACCTCACAGTGCAGATTCATCTCACTGGAGCACCCTTAAGCACCCATGCTAAGCTAAGCATTTTGATATGTGCTCCTGCAGAAGACAAGATTCCTTCCTTAAAGGACATAATAGTGTAGTAAAAAAGGCAAAAATGTAAACATATAATTGTGTCATAAGCTATAATAGAGGTTCTTTGTTACAGACTTTTGGGATTCCATAGGAATGAATTATCAGCTGTGCCTGGGTGGATCAGGAAAGCCTTCACAGGTGAAGACAGTCTTGCAGTAGACCTTGAATATGAGCAGAAGCTCATCAGGCAGTTGAGGGGCAGTTTAGGCTTTCTAAGTAGAAAGGAAAGATGGGTAATAATGCTAAGGCAGGCATGAAACACAGTGGTAAATTTTAGAAACTGTAAAAAATTAATATGACTTGTAGTGATGCTAGAGTTTAGGCAAAGTTGATTCTGAAGGGCATAGAAACATGCCAGGCTTATACATTTTATTCGAGATAAAGTGCCAGTGCCCTGAAGAACTTTAGTATGGAGAAGCCATGTCATATTTACATTTGGGATGTCCTCCTGCCCTATCTCCCCAGAGCAATGGTACAGAGGATGGAAAAAATAATGTTAAATGAAGATGTTCAACACTTTCTAACACTACACCAGGATAGCTGGCCCCTGCCCTGTGATGAGACATGATAACAATATGCGGCTTAATTTAAGTTTAAGAAAAATATTAATTTAGAAAGTTAAATGGTATTGTCTTTAGTTACTGATAATTCCCAAATGGGTTACAAGAGAAGTTTTACAACCTAATAAATTATTAGGATACTAAGCTGTTATTCTCTCATGCTGAGGGTTGCTCCTTAATACTGAGAGTGTTGCCAGTTTTTCCAGTGGCAAAATCTTTCTTTCCTTTTTTTTAACATTTCCTATCATTGTATCCTAAGGCATCTTCCCACTAGTGCAGCTGCCACAGTGTTTTCCCTAAGCAACTCTCCCTGTTTTGCTGCTCCCCATCTCAGTAGTTTCATACCTGAGGCCAATTTGTAGTTCTCTCCTGTAGTTAAACCAGCTGTTTTGTAATAACGTTGTTGATTTCTCTGAATGGATAGCACAGAGAGCAGTCTTTTACAATATCATAACACTCGTAAGACAAGAGCCCTAGAGGATTTGAGAAAATCTATGGTATGAGATAGCATAAAAATATTTCTCTAATTTCAAAATGTTTTGTCAACATGGAAATGCAATAATAAGGAATAATGGCAATCACTTTTACTGAATCCCTATTACTGAAGAGAAGTGATCTTTAAAATCAGATAAAAAAAAAAAAAGAATGTTGTTCCATTAAGGCTGTACATCTGTTTAAATACCAGAACAACATGGCAGGTGAAGAAAGAAAAGGAAAGTGGTAAAGTCAAGCTTTAGCTGCTTAAATGGGAAGGTATCTGTTTTTATAAGCAGCCTAATAGGTTAGGAGTAAAGATACATTAAACTGCCATTTATCTTTTCAAATTTTATTCCATTTCCATTACTTCATTAATAAAATCCATGTATTTAAATTACATGTAACAATTCTGAGCTCGATATAAAACCCTAAGCATTTCTACAATATCATGTTTTATTAGAAGGAATGACTAACATTTTGGGAAACCTGGCAAACATTACACTGATGTTTCATGTGTCTTTCAAAAAAGTGAGAATGAGAAGACTTCTTCCTAGGTCTTCAATAGCAGAATTTTGTGTTATATACTGTCTCCAATATAGAAGTTGATGTAGTATTCCAATCATCATATTATTTAACAAATTAATGCATTTAATTGGAAACATTTTTACATATAAGCCACTGTTTTTAGTTATTTTATCTCTATATCAATTTTTGATTAAGTATCAAAGAGAAATATACTTCACTTGAGTTAATGAAATACAATAAGCCCTTTTATACCATGATTGATGAACTGTAAGATGCTGCTCGTCTCCTAGTGTATGTTCCAGATGTTAAATATTATGAGCAATCTCTAGTACTTATAACACTAGAATCTTAGAAAGAGACTATTATTAAATTTTAGAGAGGAAGTCCAAAACCGAGGACAGATTTGTTAGACATTTGTTTCATACTTAAAATATATTATCTTCCATTAGTAAATTGTATTGTGAAGAAATCATAGTCAACAGTTTTCTTTTAATAACTGTTATTGAAAAATTGGATCAAAGTTCTCCAACAAATCATCTGTGATAGACTAGTCAAATATGTCACATGTATAGGTGGAGGGTCAGTAGCCACCATAAACTTTTATTCAGAAGAACTAATAGGATTTTCAGCTAAAATAAGAAAATCCCAAGAGAAAAATAAGAAAAAAACATATAGGTACTCTTTAGGGTCATTTTCTTACTCTTGGCATGGAGAAGAGAGGGGAAAGAAAGAATCCTCAGAGATCTGCTAATTCAGAAACTTGATAGAGGATATCAAGACACTGCATACATTTTGACTTTGTTAGGAAAATGTAAAGACCACTATATAAATTAAATTTTAAGGAGAACTTCATTTCCCAATATGATGGTGAGCTGGCATCTGTTGCTGCTTCTCCCTTCCTAAAGAAATGCTGAGATGCTACAAAAAAAAAAAAAAAAAAAAAACAGAAAATATGAGTGACAGAGTTTTATGATTCTCCAAGTTATGGTGAATTATTTATCAAAACTCTGAAGATACCTTGGGAACACCTAAGCTGTTTGAGTACCAGGAAACATCAGCAAAGGAGCCAGACTGGAGCATATGTTCAGAGGTCACAGATGTGGGGTAGTTTGAATAAAGATTTTTCTTTAAATCCAATCCACTCCTCTTCCCCACACAGCCCTCCACTGACTCCCACCCCCATCAGTATCCTGGGCAGATCACTGCACAACCAGCTAGAGGAAGTGAGTAACCCAAGTAAAGAGACAATGGCGATGAATCCAGGTGAAATGAGAGATAGGCCTCTAATTGTGTCCTCCTCCCAACATTTCCAATCCAGGGCTCAACAATTCTTATAAAGAATGTCTCTGGCACCTATTCATGCAGTCAGCTTAGTTTAAATACTTGTGTAAATTAACCACCTTTTTTTCTTTTGAAGATTTTTCTCTTTATCCTTGAAGCTCTGAAGTTTTACTGTGACATGTCTAGGTATGTATTTTTTAAATGTATTTTACCCAGAATTTGATGTTTTATTTCCATATGAGTATTCATTTGTTTCTTTAGTTTAGGTAATTCTTGGTCATGATCTCTTTGCATTGGATATATTCTAAATCTGTCCCTAATTATCACTCAGTTATCTTATGGAGCTATACAACTCTTCTTGTATGATCAAAGGTATTAGGTAATCTAACATATCTATATTTGTCATAGATATATCCCTTCCTGGCCTGGAATCCTTTGCTTTATGGGCATGTTGGTCAACTGCCTTTTTATTTTGACCTTTTATCTACCTCCTCCTTCTTTTTTTCTTTTCTCCCATATTCTATCTCCTGTTTTTTGGACTTGTGGTATTTTTTTTGTTTTTATCTTTCTCTCTTTGTTTCTTCATTTTGTGTACATATCATCCAGAAGCATCCTAATAAAAGGTGCATTAAATAATTGAAAATGACTTAATTTTATACCCAAACTTGACTGATAGTTTCACTAAGCCTTCTGAGTTAAAAAATATTTTTCCTTAGTGTTTAAAATATCACTCCATTGTCTTTAATTTCTAGTGTTGCTCTTTAGAAGTGTAATGATATATCAGTTGATGCTTTGTTATATGTGAAATCTATTTTTTCCCTCTTCAAAGCTTTTAGAATCTTTCATTTATCCATGATGTGCTGAAAACCTGTGATAATGCGCTTTTCTGTAGAACTTTATTTTTCATTCATTATGCTGGGAACTTAATGGCCTTGTCATGGTGAAAATTGCTACTAACTGTCTTTGGTGTTTATTTTTCATTTCTGATCCATTGAGATATTTATTTCATTTTGAGTATTGCTTTTTCATTTTAGTATTTGAACAAGTATTTATTATTCCTATGTTTTAAAATTAAAGGCATTGGTTTAATCCATAATGTTATAGAGTCATCATAGCTATAAGTCACTCTAATTGGTCTCCACTTGTTCATTAGGCCCCTTCCATCAATGCTTAGTAGTGATCTTCCTAATGCTTAAATCTGATTTTGTAATTCTTATGCTTGCATTACTTTAGAAGTTTAGGAATTGAGCCAATTCCTTTGCATAGAAGACAAAACCCTTTATGATCTAGACTTGCTTAGCTCTTTCTTCTCGTGGACCTTGATTTTGCCCAATGATGTATTCAATGTTCACCACACCTAAACTGATCATGCTACTTCACAAATCACTGCCTTCCCACATGATACTCCCAATGCTGTAATTCATTTCTAAGCTTTGCCCACTGAATTCCTGTTCATCAGGCAGAACTTAACTCAAACATTGCTTGTTTTAGACAGCTTGATTTGAATCTTCAATCCTAAAAACCTGCATTCACTTCTATTACACTTTTTGGGGACTTGGACATTTTATTTGGCTTTCTGACAAAATGATAGACTCATTGAGTTTAGACATTATGTTTTACTTATCACTGTACACTTAAGAAAATGAGTAATACCTACAACATAGTAGAACACTGTCTTTTATGCATGCCTTTTGAGAATAGAAAAAAATTAAAATGATGTTTATAAAATAAATGAACACAAACTGGATTCAAGTGGAAGAATGTCTTCACTAATGTTACAAAATTGTGAAGAATAATTGAGAAAAGTTGAAAAAATAGCTTTTTTATATCACCTTGCTTTAAAGGTTGTCTCATGGAATGAAGGAAAATACAGATTGAAACTACCAAAAAGCTTTTATACCAATTGCTGGGATGAGCACAATTCTTTTCAAATCCCAGAGAAATTACAATTTAAATAACTTCCAAAAGTTATGCTTCATTGAAAACTACTGACTCTCTAGAATAGGTGTATGAAGGAAAATATAAGAACTTTTAAAAAATGTGAAAACAGAGAAGTATCTCTATTGTATTTTTCAATATAAAGAATCCTAAACTCTTGTTGTATGTACATGATAACATATCTTATTTTATTATTAAAGAGTAATACTTAATTTTTCCACTTGTTAAAATTTCAGGATTTTGCTATTGAGTATTCCATAAAATACATAGCATTTTCTTTTGACTTGTATATAATGATATTCTTTTATACAGATTTTAACTTCTTGAGAAGAAAAGTGTAGATGACATCTCTTTTTTTATTTTTTACAAATTCTATCCACTTTTTTTCTGATAAATTTACTCAGAATTGGCCTGGTGACTTACTCTTTCTTCACTGGATACTGTCATACATGAGTTTCATGGACACTGACACTTCACAGTACAAATTAAAAAAAACAAAACAAAAAAAAAAAAACACAAAAAACCCCACAAAAATCTAAGAATTTATTGGCCAAGAATTTACAGAGGGAATTAGTAGAGTAAAATACATGGTCCCTCACATTTTTCCTGGACCAAAGAAAATTGTGCCTAGATTGGGACTAACTGAACTACACACATCATGGACAGGATTATGGTAAAGAATGACCTCAACTCTGAAATGATTTAAGCATTTTAGATCATTTCTAAAGGTGGGTAGAGAAGATCTATGCAGCTGTGTAAAAAAGGAGGCTCCCTGTATGGAAAGAGTGACCTTGTTAGAAACAAGAAGGCCTCCAAAATGCATCCTCTGGTACTGACCTGTTCTTCCAATTAACTCTATTGGAAGTACTTAGTTGGCTTTCATCTGACATCTTATTAAGTTACTAAAAAAGGATGAAGGAAACAAGTCCTGTTGTATTTGTCTTTCTCAAAATACAGTGTTTATGGATTTGTCAAACAAGCTGTATTGCTCTGATTGGGGCATAAACCAAGCAATGTTCCTGTCATTATGCAGCCTACATTCTCCTGAAGGAAAACAACAGGAATATTAATTAATTAATACATGAATAAAGGAATAATTAGTAAACCACTAAATATAATGTAGTACAAATTGTTTTGCACATAATTAAAATTTGGTAATGTGGAAAAAAATGTTACTGGGTAACTGCTTGGTTAAGTGGTATGTCAAAGACTGCTAGTAATCACCAATATTAATGTTTTTCTCTTCAGCCTGGAAAAGCCATTTAGCTACATTTTCCGATCTCTCTTCTTCAGTATGGTCATGTGATTGAATTCTGGTCAATGGAATATGGAGACAATTGACGAAATCTACCTCAGATCTGGTTCATTAAAGGAATCTGTGCAGTTCTCCACAAACTCTCTTCCCTAAAGATGATGTAGGCCAGATGTAGAAGCTTCAAGGGGGAGGGAGATCTGTAGGTTCTATAAGATATTAGAGCCAATAAATTGAAGAAGCCCCTGGAATCTTCATGGGCAGAGCAAGTCCTCACCATGTGCACACACACATACACACATATACACATTCAGTGAATTAAACTGTATATAAGTGAGAAATAAACCCTGTGTGTATATGTGTGTGTGTGTGTTTGTGTGTATGGTAAGCTTGAGAATTTGGATTTGTCTGTTATGGCAAATCATTATATAATGATATGAATTTAGATGAATAATCTCAAAAAAGGAACTATCCATATAAAAATCATAGGTAAGAGTTTCCCCAGAGGTGAAGAAATTCTAATACAATCAATGTAAAGAAGGCTGGTGGGGCTAACAAAGGGTGAGCTAGTAGTAAGCAGTGAGGCCAGTCAGAGAGATTACATTATAGGCAAAATCAAAATAACAATATGACTTCATTCTAAATGTGATGAGAGCTCATTGGAAGGTTTTAAGAGAGTGACACTCCAAGTAATATTTCTAAAATATTTTTTATCCTATTGTGGAGAGAAAGGAATTGTTAAGATACAAAATGGAAAGCTATTTAGGAAGCTATGGTGATAGTCCAAGTGAGAAATAGGGAGGGTTTGGTCTGGATGGTCTTAGTAGAGACTGAAATAAGTGGATGGATTTTATATACAATTTATAAGTATAATCAATAGGATTTGCTGATGAACTGAATGTATGTCATAGATTTGAGGTTTGGCCAACTGGTTATATAGTGATGTGGCTTACCGGCGTGCAAAAGACTGAAGAAAGATCTGATTGGGAGTGGAGTAGTTTAAGCGTTCCATTTTTCACGTGGTAAGTTTTAAGTGCTTATTAGTCATGCATCTAAAGATGCTAAGTGGACAACTAGAAACAAACATTGTGAGCTGAGGAGAAGACAGGGCTGCATAGAGATATTTGAGATTTGTTGACAAGTGTAGTAACTGATGAGAGAAGTGAATGAGGTCATGGGTGGAGAGTGTGCAGATAGTGAAGAGGTGACAGGGACAAAGCCCAGGAGGCACTTCAACACTTAGAAGTCAAGCAGAAGATGACAAGCGCAAATGAGCTTGAAAAGGAGTAGCCAATGAGTTAGAGAGGACATTTCTTTTGGCAGATAAAAGAAAATGTGTTTCTAGAAAAAGGTCATGGTTAACAGGGTAAATGCTGTTCAGGATCCAAGTAAAGTAAAATCATAGAAGTGACCATCAGATTTGACAAGGATAGAGACTCATGGTATTCTTCACAGGTGGTTTATTTAGTGTTTGGTCATGAAACAATGGTGCAGGTTAAGGAGAGAACGCCTTGTGAGGAAGTCCAAATAGCAACAATTTACCACTCCTTTTAAGAAGTGCTCATGTGCAGGATAACAAAAAAGTAGTAGCTGGTGGCAGAATGATAACAAAAAGTATTTTTTTATAAGATGGGTATTTTAAGGAATGCTTGTATGCTGAAGAGAATATAGACAGAGGTAGAAATTAGGGGAGAAATATCCTAGAGAGTATAAAATTGTCAGAATTCAGACATAGAAAAGATGAGAGTGGATGTTTTCCAGAGGGCAAATGGGGAGTTAGACTTTTGATGCAAACAGGACACTTACTCCAGTGTAACAAGAGGTAAGAAAAAGTTTACAAATGATTTGACCAAACTATAGAGATATTTCTATAGTTGTACTACCTAGATTCAGCAAGCTGCTCTGGGTCCTTCCTTTATGAAACCTGGTTCTTCCATACTAACTTTAAATCTGTGAATTACCCCACATCCTGCCAATAAATTTTCTTTTTCTTTAGTTAACCAGAGTAATTTTTTTGGCTTAGTAAAAAAACCCAACAGATAAAATAAGTCAGTGCTATATGAAGATACCAGTCTTCATGAAAATTTTGGAAACATTAAGTACAAGGATTCTTCTGTCCTAAAATATCTTCACAAGCTTCCTCACATAGATCCAGAGATTCCAGCAGTAAAGAATATTCTTCATGATCTTAAATACTATGTGGTTGCAGAAAGCTCGTCATTGGTGTACACTGTGGAGACAGGCAGCATCAGGTGAGCAGATATTAAGCAGTGGACTTGTTATGTCTTCCCTCTCTCCATTTCAATAAGTAGGAAATAGCTGCCAGCCTCTTTTATGACAAGGATGAATGTTATTTTGCATAGAAAATCATTTATTAAAGATAGAGCAGTTTTGCTTGAATTAAGAATGGATTCCCATAAACCCAACTTTGGTTATCCTTCTCTCTCAACCCTACCCATAAACATAGGACTCTACTGGAGAACATGGTTTGGAAAACTACAGATCTATGTAGGAGAAGAAATTTATCTATTATCTATCTATTTATCTATCATCCATCTATTTTACAAATTTTAACATGGTAATACATGAGTGAATATTTTTGTTTGTGTTACACTATGAGTAGGTTTCTTGATCAAAATGCAAATCAGAACTGAAAGTACTTAGTGAGTTTGCTTTTGATTATACAACTATAAACTATAATTTGAATGGTGTGAATACATGCTCAAAGCCTTAAACTAACGAGTGTCCACCAATTCAACAAATCATGTGGGTCATTACATGCTAATTATATGCATTTTAACTTTATTACTTGTATTGTTTTTCTTTTTGTTGTGATGCGGAATAGCAGTGTTCAAACAAATGTGTGGGTGATAATACTGAGGTTTCTCTTATCTCAGTAATGAGTAAGGTTGATTTAAGGCAAGATGGGCTGGTCCTCATCCCTTCCTGACTGTTCAGTGTATGTGCTTCAAACTATGTGCTCTTTCAGAGTGACTTTTTCAGAGAGGGAAGAACGTTATTCAGTCAAGAGTACATCAAGTGCAACATATCAAAATATTTTTTCGTACAGTTCATGATGAATGCATTTGCCCCCTAAGAGAAAGTTTTATGTGGGCATGAACCCTTATTACCCAGTTATCTTCAAAAGGGACTATGGAAGTTAGAGGGATTAAGAATGGCATTCTTAAAATAATTAGCTATGGCATTTATTTTAAAAAGAGCTAAATCAACATGCCCACTCTTATACACAGAACCATTCATCAGAGAACAGATGGTCCCCTAAAAGTGAAACTAAACAATTCCAAAACATGACAATCCATTTATCTTAATGTCAACATCCTCTAGCAGATATCAAAAAACAACCAAGGCAGATTTATAACTTTTGGAGTGTATTATACATGCACTTGAAATCCAAGAAATCATGTTTGCATTTAATAACCTGATTCATATTGGTAAATGGCACATGAAAATGTGTAGTAAAACAGTGCTTAAATATTTTGATTATATTAAAAACTACATTAGTAGGAACGATAACATTTATCATCAATATTTCTTTAAGCTTTCTATTCTGTTGTGTGGCAAAAATTATCAAATTCTATTCAGAATATCTCTATCTGCCTAGATATATGAAATCTGGGTATCTTTTGTTGGACTGCATACTTTTACATTAAACTGAATAGTGATCATGTATGTATTCTATTTTATCCTTTTAAATTCATGCATTCATCTTTTGATTATTTAGCAAGCAGTTATTGGGCAACTGCCATGAATTATACCAGGAAATGAAAATAAATAGATAAACCAATGGTCTCTATTTCTTCCCTTAAGGTCTGTCTTACAGTATAAGAAGGAGAGACAGACATAAATATATCACAACAAATAAAATAAAAGTTGAAAATGTAGTGGGGAATAATATGTTGGAAATATTACCCAATGTTACTTCCTCCCCTTATTTCCAACTCCTCCTTGGTACCTTCTGGTCTCATCCTTTCTTCCTTTCCCCTCATGCTATAAATTCATATCTTCTGACTTTTGGGATTCAAAGATATGAATTCTGAAGAAAAGGAAAAGGACTAAGGGCTTTGCAAAGAACTGGTAGTCACCCAGTAAAGAAGAGCAGGGCCTAGCTAGGAAAGGATTTTCTGTATTGTAGGGAGGAAGGAGAGAGCTGGAAGGAAAATGGTAAGATTAGATGGTTATGGGTCCTTGTGAATGGGTTCTCATCTTAGTTGCTATGAGAGCTGATCTACTGGAGTAAGAGCTGAGAAAAGAGATTCTCTAGATACATTCATGAGATTTGAGAGTAAAGAGAAACTGTGTGCTGTGCACCTTGCCCAGTTAGAACACAAGGCACATGTGCTGGTCCCAGCTAAATATTGCATGTTATGTTAGGCAGACAAGGCAAGCAGACTCTTATGGAGTCCCCTAGATAGGTATGTGATACTGTAGCAATAGTCATTCACTCATTTATTCCTTTATTCACTTATTCATTTTTGCATTCATTCAATAAACTTTTCAGGAACTCTTCTCAAAACTTGGGATATATGCATTGTGGTAGGCAGAATTCTAAGACGGCTCCCAATGACACTTGACCTTATATAATTCCCTCCCCTTTGAGTGGAAGGAAAAACTGTGGATATAATGAGATATCATTCATGTGACTCTGTTACATATAGCAAAAAGCAGAGTATCTGGATGTGCTTAACCTAAATCACATGAGAGCTTAAGAATTCAATTTTATCCGGCTGGTAGCAGAAGCAGAAGCTACAAAGATTCTAATCGTGAGAAGAATTTGACAAACCTCTGCTGGCCTGACGATGGAGAGAGTTATGTGGCAAGGAGTGAGGGCAGCCCCTAGAAGATGAGAGTGGCCTCTGCTGACAGCCAGCAAGGAATTGGGGGCTTTAATCCTACGACTGAAAAGAACTGAATTTTGCCAACAATCTGAATGAGCTTGGAAGCATATTGCCCCCCAGAGCCTCTGGATAAGAGCCCAGCCTGGCTGACTGACACCTTGGTTTTGGTTTTGTAAGATGGTAAGCAGAGAATCCAGCCAAGTCCCCCCAGACTTTTGAACTACAGAACTGTGAGATAATGAATGGTGTTGTTGTAAGGCACTAAATTTATAGGAATTGTGGTAAATTGTTACATAGCAATAGAAAACAAATACACACATGAATAAGAGAGACAAAAAGCCCTACCACATGGAGCCTGAAATCTAGTGGGGACAGATAGATAATAAATAAATAAATAAATAAATAAATAAATAAATAAATAAATAAATAAAATTTCTTATGTGAGGATCAAAAATTGTGTGGTGACCCAATTCCCGGAAATCCCCACCCCTTCCCAAAATAGCTGGAATACTCCTCCCTCCCATTAGCCTGTGAAATTGCCCACCCCTATAAAACCTATAAAAACTGACACCCCTCCAAAAAAACATTCTTATGTGCCATTAAAAAAAAATGTAAACTATGGTAAGTAGAATTGGAAGTGGGAATATGTTGCAATTTTAGAGAGGGTGACTGAAAGGCACCACACTGAGACAATATTTAAGTTAAAAATTTCAGGAGGTGAGAAAGTTATCCATGCAGGTATCTGAGGCATGAAGCGAAGTCTGGGAATGGAAAAGATAAATTCAACTCTAAATACAGCATGTTTGAAGAATAACAAGAAGGTCAAAGTGGCCAGAGCAAAGTGGACAAGGAGGAAATTAGGAGATGAAATCAGAGAAGTAACAGGGAATTAGATTACACAGGGCTTGAGAGAACATTGTCTGAATATTGGTTTTTCCTCTGAGTGAAACTGGAATCGAGTTAGGGTGTTTGTCAGAGGAGTGAGATGATGTGACTTTTTATTTAGTCACTCCAGCTGCTAAAAGAGCAACAGAATTAGTATGATAGAAACATGGAAGAAACAGCTGTTAGGTCTGATCTTGTAGAAACAAAGTAAAACTCGCAAGAAACCTATATACACCTGTAGCAAAGGACCAGATAATACTGTAAAGTTCTCAAAAAATGTCTTTGAGGATAGATGTCCACTAGAATGTAAGCTCTACCAAGGCAAGGTTTTTGTTTGTTAGTTTTGGCTTATTTTCTTAATTAGGGTATTCCTTGGAGCCCACAATATAGTTCCACTTTATAATTAGTTGTCAAATGAGTAAAGACATATATGAGTGAATTAGCAATCATGAAAATCCCTCATTTACCCACTTTGTCTTTCAAACTGGGAGAAGTTAGGGTGTGTGGCAATGGGTTGAACATGTTTCTAATGCATTGACATAATATATATTTTGATTCTTTATTCACTTTTTAAAGATATCATTTTCCCATTATTGTTGAGAACCAAGAAACTCAGAGTCTCTTGAGGGCAAGGGGAATGTCTTATGATTATAGTCCCAGAGACCAGCAAACTCTTCATACATTATAAGCACAGAAAAGGATATATACATATGTATATATGTATACACATTTAATCCATGAAAAAATAATGAATTCTGTGATGAAATTACCTGTTTAATATCTTGTATAATATTCCCAATTACTACTGGGGAACAAATGTATTCATGAGGCCCCACTTACACACAAGTAATGGGTACTATGTACACTAGAAACAAAGAAGAAAAAGTAAGTTCTGTAATTGAAGGGATTCTGTCCTTCTCAATCACAGGCATAACCCCAGTGCCTGGAATACTGACTAATGATTAGATGAGTGCAAAATTTAAGGAAAAATAATCAGAAAAACTGAGTTCTTGTTTCCACTCACTATACATTAAGAAGTTATATTTTTAGTTACATAGTTAGAAACTAGAGTGTTTGGTCAGTTGATTTTTTAAAATTTTTTATTGGAGTATAGTTGATTTACAATGTTGTGTTAGTTTCAGGTGTACAGCAAAGTGCATCATTTATATATATGCATATATCCACTCTTTTTTTTTTTTTTTAGATTCTTTTCCTATGAGGCCATTACAGACTATTGTGTATGGTCAGTTGATTTTTTAAAATTTTTTTAATTAAAAATTTATTTTAACATTTTTATTGGAGTATAATTTCTCTACAATGTTGTGTTAGCTTCTAAAGTAAAACTGTCACTGTTTGTAGATGACATGATACTATACACAGAGAATCCTAAAGATGCTACCAGAAAACTACTAGAGCTAATCAATGAATTTGGTAGAGTAGCAGGATACGAAATTAATGCACAGAAATCTCTTGCATTACTTTACACTAATGATGAAAAATCTGAAAGAGAAATTAAGAAAACACTCCCATTTACCTTTAAAACAAAAAGAATAAATACCTAGGAATAAACCTACCTAAGGTCATTTTAATTTTAATGTTTGTTCTAAACACAGGAAAGGAAGTAAATTGTGCTAGTCTAGTAAATGAATGGATTTATTACATTCAACCTGTAGGATTTACTAATGTGTTACAGATTACTTCATTCATTTCTCTAGATTCTTCTTAGTAATACTTTGAGTGAATACAGGCATTTTTCCATGAGAGAAAAATCAGTAATGCTGGATAGAGAAGGCAATCAGAGGGATAGGGAACACAGAGGGAAAATCTCTATACAAGAAGGACATTCTTTTGAGAAATACATTAATAAAAGGAAAGTTTGAAACTTTAAGATAAAGTTTAGGTTTACTGAATGCCTGAAGAAATATTAATTATGCTTTTATTGCTATGACCTGATCCCCTGTACCATCAGTATTATACAAACACCTGCCTACTCTTCACAAGTTGCCAGTTATCTTTATAAAAACAAATCTAATTTGCTTTGCTCACAAAAATTTGATGCTTCTTGCTCTCATAGAATTAAATCCAAATTCTTTACAAGGAAATATAAAATATTTGCAATTTGACTTTCATTTTCTGACTCTTTTGATGTCATGGTCAGTCTATCTTGTACACAGACTATGCTCTAGCCACAAGAAATTCTAATAATAAATCTTTGTCTCCCCTCCCTGCAATGATCTCTTTCCTTTTTGTCGTTGCAACATCCAATTCACCACTCAAGATTCAACAAAGACTCACTCTCTCCAGGAGACCTTTTCTTACAACCCTGGGTGAATGAACATAGCTTCACCATTGGGCACCAGTGGCGTTATTGCAACAGAAATCATTACAGGTCCCCAAAGGCCATTGTGCCTTTCATCCCTTTGACAATAAAACTCAAATATTTATCACATGGCCATATGACTGGCCAATGGGTTGTGAACAGAAGTTAAGCAAACAATTTCTGGATCACATCTTTAAAGGGGAGCTACTTGACTTTTACTTTATCTTTTTTCCTTCCTGAAGGTTGGAACCTGAAATGTTCCCTAGGGAATGTCAGAGCAACAAGATAGATGAAATCTAGATTGGTGGTTCACTTGGTGGAGTGTAGCATCCTTACACTTAATTGTCTATCTGCTAGGGCTTTTGTATGAGAGAGCAATAACCCTATCTTGTATAGTTTCCTTTTAGTAAAGCAGCTGGACCAAGGCCCTAATGAATGCAATATACTTTTACTCCTTTTACAGGCCCAGTGAAGTTACTGATATTAGTTGCTATAGACTGCTTTTGTTAAGAGTATTTTGGTTACTTAGGGAAAAAAAAAAGAGGGAGGATTGATTTTAAGAATAAGGTGGTATTTCACAGAACTCCAGGGAAGTACATCTGGGTCTCACAGAAATCTAGGAGCACAAATTGTAAAGTTACCAGAAAGCCAAATAGTTCTTCTTTGAGGCTTAAACATTTTTCCTGTGTGTCTTACTCTGCTCTCTCTGAAAAATCTACTTCATTCTTTGGTCTGGTAGTTAAATGCCTTTGCCTTCTTCACACACAGGGGAGTAGACAGCCTCTCACACCTCTCCAGAACATATCACTTAAATTTAAGGAAAATGTCAGATGGAACTAGATCCTTTAAGTCCTAATTCTGAATTCATTAAAAGAGAAGCTGAGTGTCTGAGTTTGGGTAAAGTCTTCAACCCTAATCTAATCGTGAAGCCAGAGATGGGACATTCCTTTTTCACAGTGAAAGGAAGTAATCGTCTCTGTACATACATACTGAGAGGTATCTGGTGTAGAAATCATTTGCTATTAGAGAGCCTTGTCAAGATTTTACTCATTTTGTTATCCTTGGAGCCTAGTGCACTGCCTGGTAAAATAAATGTTTGCTGAATGAAGAGTTAGAGAGTGAATAAATAGAATCCAGAGAGAGTTTGCTGATGTATGACAGCCAGAAATAGGTTTTATCATTTGGGTGTAGATGTAAAAACTTCTTGTCTTATAGACAAGAAGTTATACCCAGACAGTGCAGAACTCAAAGAAGGTGTTTTCTGGAAGCAAATTCATCACTGGCAGTTCTCAACAGGTGACCTATAAAGCACAGATAGAATTACTCTGGCGTAATGTCCTTATCTCCTACAAATCACAGATCTCTGTGTGTGCTCATATTATTTTTTTTTATTTAAAAAATAATTTTAAAATGTTGGATTATCTGCAATTTTTACGGTTCTGTCAGTTTAAAAAGCCTCTGCTCCATTGCAACCAAAAATACATGATAAAGTATTTAACCAAATGCATACCCATGACAGTAAATAGTGATTTCCATTTTAATTCCACATTTTTGTTTTTCACTTTCTTTGATCAATGGAAAATGATCTGAATGATCTGAGATAGAAAACTTAATCACTTTAGCTATAAAGTCTTCTTTTATTGCTAAAGGTAGGAAAAGATAGAGGACTCATTCTGTGATAAAGACATTCAATCTTCCTCATCACACTAGGCATGTCAGAAAAATCACCTCATGGATGAGCATAACAGATTGAGCATATCAGACAATGATGGACTTGGGAGATGGAAAGGCATAGGTTAGGTCAGAGCAATCCTAGATGGTGCAAGATAACAAAATGTTGCATCCATACCTTCTATTTCCAGTGAGGATAATCACTGGAAGTTTAATCTTTTAGACATTTGGAGATTATTCTATACTTGCAGAGATATTATAGTAATATCTTACCCTATGTTTCAATTCTAGCACATAATTGTAATGGTAAACTTTATGGAGAAAAAAAATAAAAAAATATTACTCACTAACATCCCTGATCATTTTATTTTTAACTTTTTATTTTAAATAATTTAAAAATGAGATGAAAGTTTCAATAACTATACAAACAACTTCTATTTACTCTTTGTTAATATTCCCCAAATGTTAAGATTTTACCGTCTTTGCTCTCTACTGCCTGTCCTCTCTTGCTATCTCTATTCTTTAGAGCTATTTCTGAGTACACTGACAAACTGATACCCTATCAACTAAGCCTAGGCTTCATGTTATCCCAGCTCAGCTGAGTGAAGAAACCATTTTGGATGTGGATCACTAAGCTCTAGCTGTTTTAGCCCTCAGCCATGTAAGTCAATCCTAGTCACTTGTTTTACCTCTCTTTCCCCACCATTTCGGTCTTCGAAGCCATGGCTCCAGACATCTCTGAGCAGAGAGAAGGCATTCTCATTGTGCCCCTAGCTGAACTTCTGACCCATACATTTTGTAAGCATCACAAAATTACAAAATTTTTGTTGTTTTATGGCATTAAGTTTCAGAGTTTGTTGTTTTATGGCATTAAGTTTCAGAGTTTGTTGTTTTATGGCATTAAGTTTCAAAGTTTGTTGTTTTATGATATTAAGTTTGGCTATACAGTCATAGTAACTGGAATAATCAGTTATGAGATGATTTGCCAGCCCAGTTTAAAATATATTTTATCTTCTACCCAATTAACATTAGTGGAAATAAAGAGAAACATTGGTCCCTGAGAAATAGTTACAAGTTAAAAACATAAAAATAAGTTAGTGATGTTTTGATGGATGACGAGTGGTAAAGCAGATGAAAATATGAAGGTTCCTACTTTGTCCAACATGATGGATGATGTCTTTCAATGGGGTGCTATTTATGAACAGTGATTCTCTTTCCCATCCTGGGAACATGGAAAAATGCACTCCAACCTCTTAGCACTTTGGTGGCACTACTTGCCTAATTCTGGCCAATGAATTGTGAGTAATGAATAATTGTGAGTAAGGTAATGAAAAGCCTCTGTATGTTTTCCCATTCTTTTTTTCTTCTTTGGTGGAGAATAGAAGCAGCCTGAATTTCTGAGTCATGGCAATAATGATAACTTCCCTGGAGAGTCACCCACCATACGGAGGATTTTGTATAAACAAGAAATTAATTTTATGAAGTAAGCCTCTGAGTTTATGGGATTGTTTTTCACCTTAAATTGGTCTTGTTTGTCCTGACTGATCACATGGGCAGTGCTCAAGGGAACTCTGTTGCCTCAGGAAGTTAGTTAGAATAATGGTTTTGATTTTGTTTTGTTTTTAATTAAATGGGAATTGTGTCAGTTGTAAGGCCATTAATACATTACAATGTAACTATTTTAATTTGTTTTTTCTTCACATTTTTTCACAATATTTATTTAAAAATCACTTTACAGAGTCAAAGTATATCCCAGGCACTATTCTAAATGGCATGGACCTGGGATAGATATAATATATAGTTACATATGATTAGATAGATAGATAGTAGACCCAATGAATGTAAAATTTAGTAGAGATTATAATACCTGAATATAAACACCATGATACAAGGTAGAAAATCATCAGTGATACAAAAACTGTTCAAATATGTTATGCTTATTCAAGGAAGGCTGGAAGTTTCTGTGGGTATTATTGTCTACAAAAACATACAGAAAATAATGCATCAAGCCTAGAACAACAAGACAGTATTTGGAAATGAGGTCATTCAGAATCATGGCATGAGTATGGCACAGGACTCACGTAGTGACATGTATATGGAGGTGACAGAAAGCAGTGTATTTGGGCTACAGCTCAAAGCATAGATAATGAAGGAGAGAAAAAAAAAGTCCAGAAAATTTCGTTGGGTATCAGATTTCGAAGAACTTAAAGATCAAAAACATAGGTTGAGATTTTATTTGGTTAGGCAAGGGGAGAACTATGGACATATTTGAGCAAGGGTATTATTACAACAAGATTGTATTTGAGAAAGGAAACTGATAAAAAACCAATCGCATCATAGCAATCTTCAAAGCAAGAGTAATATTAAAAGCAATAGCCTTTGAGAGCTTGAAGAAAATATAATAGAAGCAGTGTGACCGAAGAAAAAGAGACAAAGGCAAATATTTTTAACTGGCATCTAATTGGATAACAATAACAATTATTTTATATTTACATGTATAAACGCTTACTCTGTGTCATTAAGCAGTGTTCTATCTCTCCTTTATTTCTGTATGTATGTGTTTATCTATCTGCCTATCTATTATCTATCCATCTATCCTCCTAATATTCTGTCAATCTTTTGGTCCATCTTCTAGCTTTATGTTCACCTGCATATGTAAACTTATTTAATCCTCACAATTATCTTACAGGTTAGTTTTATTAGTGTGTAAGGCAGCAGGAGGGGTAAATACTTAACTCAAAACTTGAACTTGAGTGACTAGGACAACTGAATTATAAACAGAAAGATAGCACCAAATTAGAAAATTTGTAAGAAAAATATGCTCCATTTAGTTTTTGACATATTTTATTCAAAGATCAATTTCAAGTATATATAGATGTAAATTAGAGATTTGTGTGCACTATGTATATATAAAATATATATATACATAGTGCACACAAATCTCTAATTTTTAAAATCCCAGATCTTTATTTTCATTAGATAAAAATTGATGATGACAAGTTCTACAAGTAGATTGGTGGATTAAAAAGCTTTTGCTATGCAGATTAATGCTAGTTATGGATTGCTATAACAATCCATCCCAAAATAATGGCTTAAAACAATAGACATTTGCCACTTCTCATTGTTCTATTTGTTGGTTTGGCTAAGTGATTTAGAATGGCCTTATTCACATGCCAGCGTGATTGGAATGGCTGGGACATCTGGGATGGCTAGTTCTTCACTCTACATAGTCTCTCCCCTTTCAAGAGGCTAGCTTGGTTTTGTCCACGTGGTGGCAAAAGTGTTCCCAGCAGCGAAAGTTGTTGAACTCTAATGCACGAACACTCTTCAAGTCTTCATTGGTTAAATTTGCTACGTCCCATTGGTCAAAGCAATTCAACTGGCCAACCTCAGAATCAAGAGGTGGAGAAACAGACTCTGCATCATAATGGAGGAGGCACTATAGTCACATTGCAATGGGACACACATATAGCGAAGCATGAAAAAATTGGTGGTTACGACTGCACTGTTGGTGCAATCACAGTTGTGGATAACCCCTCCAACGTTAAGAATACAAATTGATATCATAAATGTTATGTGTTAATACGTAGGTGTGGTGCATTAGAGTGATGATGGCTATGGTTCTTAACCATATCTTGCAGAGCAAGCATTTTTCTCCAAACCATTGTTTTCTTCTGTTTTTTGATTACACTGTCATTGTTTGCCTGTAGCAGAAAAGTAAGAGAGACCAGAATGTTCCCAACACTCCTGCCACCCCCATCTGTTCTGTATTCTGGTGATAAGGTTAACAGTGCTAAAGTGTGGGACATATGTGCAATACCACGTTCTATTCTCTTCTCACATAGAATATATTATTCTAAGAGAAATAACATAGTTGTTTTTCTTCATTTCCATCTGATAAAAGCTAATTTAATGTACAATATCACTAAAAAATCACTAGATTACTGGCTGTGCTCACTGTACTATAGAAAGATAATTTAACCATTCTATGCAGTTAATTTGCATTTGTTGATTGACCTGGGATCCCAGATACCATTTCTGAACTGTTTATATTTTAAGAATGTTATCAAGTTTTTCACTTAAAACACTCATCTTGGAAAATGATTCCAGTTGGGGATTTCCATTGTATTTTTATCTTCAGAATGAGGTACAAACTATGTCTTGTTATAAGAGGCAGCATGGTGTAATGGGAAAGATCTAGGATTCAAATGAGTTAAATTCTAACTCCAGTGTCATCATTTATTGCCTCTGTGACCTGGGGCAAATTAGTTAAGGTTTATAGGTCTTAGTTTGCATTTCAAAAACATAAAGTAAATTAAAACTGTTAAAAAATAGATAAAACTAATAACCACTCTTTCTGTAGCATACAAGTATAAGATAGTACAGAACTTTGAAAACTTTAAACCACCACATGAATGTAAAGTATTATTATGTCTGTTAGGGCTATCTGATGTTACATAGGATAGTAACAAAAAGGTTAACCTATTTCTGCTGAAATCCATTATTATTACAATAACATTAAATAATAAGCAATTTTAATTAGAGTAAAATGAAATTCAATATACTTATTGACAGCTCAAAACTGTTTACACTGAATGAACGTTTTAAAACAGAATAAAGTTTTTTGAATGACACAAATACCATAGAACTTTTAAATGTGAGGATGATAAAAACAAACTAGAAACCAACAAAACATTGTGATGATAATTGGGAAGTCAAGATGAAGTGACTGTTTACGCATTAATAACTTTTAGTACATTTAACTCCAGTAAATTTATGTGAAATTTTAAAATGTCAAATTTCAGTGAATAGAAAAAAGTCTGCTAACCAGATTGCAATGACTTTTGTAGAATTTTTGTATGTGTGACACAGTGCAATTAAAATATCGAGGCTTCAAAATTTTCTTTTTTCTGTTTAGATACTTTAACAAAACAATGTTAAAACTTGTGGATAATGTTCTTCGATTAGTGTTAAACAAATTTGTGTATTGTGTTGCTAAGTCTATAATTAAAAGCACCTATGAAGTGACATTTTGAGGAGTGAAATGAAGGATTTATATGGTCATATGATTGGAGAGACAGATATAAGGGACAGAAAAATAGGTATATTTTATGTGTGAAGTTCTATGGGAAAATATGTAAATGAACTGTTACTTATCTTGGGGTTGAAAAGTTAATAGTATTTCACCAGGGAAGAAGAAGGAAGGGAATTCTAAACAGAGGGAATGGTGTAAATAAAGGCATAGAGGGATAAGACCGTATGAATTGTTTTAAGAAGTGTGAAAAATTTGCATTAGTCAAAGCATTTCACAAGGTTGGTATTTTGTGGCCAGTCATTTCCATCTCTGCATTTCACAACATTCTGCCCACAGTTCATACTCTATTTTGCAAACTGCACCCTTTCTAAAACCATGATCTGGTCATTTTAGTCCTCTTCATATACGTCTTTGATGCCCCCTCACTGACCAAATAAAAAAAGCTCAAACTACTTTTTCTGCATTAGCTCCTGAATCCTTTACAAACTAGCCTCAATTTACCTTTCTGGTCTCCGCTCATACTAGAAAGAGTTGTAAAGAATTTAGATAACACATGACCTGGACTTCTAAATTATCCTCCAGCGCCTTGCTATATTCAGAGTCTTAACTTTTTATAGACCACAATTTTGTTATCAGATCTTTGAAACTACTTACAGACATCATAACCTGTTTCAAATTCTGACCTTGGTTCTAAATACTTGACTTTGTCCATGGACTCCAGCCTTCATTTCTGACCCCTGACATTGTTCCCAGATCCTTCATCTCTTGTTTAAAAAGGGTCTAAATTGTGTACACATTGTATTGGATTTCTAATGTTTTATGACAAATTAAGTGGCTTAAGCAATACACATCTAACTCACAGTTTCTGTGGGACATGAGTTAGGGCATGGTCTAGTTGGGTCCTCTATAAGGCTTACAATCAAGGTATTAGTCAAAGGTAGACTGTCATCTGGAGACTGGATTGGGGAAGGATGTGTTTCCAGATTCACTCAAATTACTGACAGAAATCATTTCCTTGCAGTTGTAGGATTCATGGTAGCTTGCTTCCTCACAGACAGTGTGAGAGAGAGAGATACTCCAGAGTCATATGATAGCAAGATGGAGTCTTTTTATAATGTAACACAACCAAAGAAGTGACAGCCCATCACCTGTGCCATAGTCTATTAGTTAGAAGCAAGTTACAGGGCCTACACTACCCATGCAGAATGAATTGTAAAAGGGTGTGAATATCAGGAGGCAGAAATCATCCCTAAAAATATCCAAAAAAATAAAATATTATTTTATTTTATCCCTAAAAATCCCTAAAATATATATATTCTCCTAATACACTCACATATGTATATATAATTGAAGGAAAAAATATATATATATAGTTAAAATTATATATACAATTGAAGGAAATTATATATATAGTTAAAATTATATATATAATTGAAGGGAAGAAGAGTTATTTTATAAAACACTATGCAAGAACAGTAATTTGAAACATCATAATGATAGGCTATCAAGGAAATGGTAAATTAGGAACAATGCTGTCAACCAGAAAGAGATAATTTAAAAATAATGAATTTTTTTAAAAGCACATCTTACTCTTGGCACTAGGTCAGAAATAACATATATATTATTATAATATATATTATATATCCAAAAATGACAACACAGTACTCACCCAGGTTTGCAATTTACCCTGCTGGTATTATCCAAACCAGTGGCTACTGGTATATAACGTCCTCAAATGACTGCAAAAGAAAAAGCAATTCTACTCTTGAAGAAATATACTTCTGGCAACCATCAGTTTGTTTTCTATATATGAGTCTGTTTCTGTTTTGTTTGTTCATTCGTTTTGTTTTTTAGATTTCACATATAAGTGAAAGCATATGCTAATTACCTTTCTCTGTCTGACTTCTTATATCATTTAGCGTAATACCCTCTAGGTTCATTCAGGTTTTCACAAATAGCAAGATTTCATTCTTTTTTATGGCTGAATAATATTCCATTATGTTTACATACCATATCATCTTTAAAAAAATTTATTGGAGTATAGTTGATTTACAATGTTGTGTTAGTTTCAGGTGTACAGCAAAGAGAATCAGTAATACATATACATATATCCACTCTTTCTAATATTCTTTTCTCATATAGGTCATTACAAAATATTGTGTAGAGTTGCCTGTGCTATACAGCAGGTTCTTATTTGTTATTTTTTTATTTTTATTTTTTTTTGATACACAGGCCTCTCACTGTTGTGGCCTCTCCTCTCCCGTTGTGGAGCACAGGCTCCAGACGCACAGGCTCAGCGGCCATGGCTCACGAGCCCAGCCACTTTGCGGCATGTGGGATCTTCCCAGACCAGGGCACAAACCCATGTCCCCTGCATCAGCAGGCAGACTCTCAACCACTGCGCCACCAGGGAAGCCCAGTCATCTATTTTATATATAGTATCTGTATACGTCAGTCCCAATCTCCCAATTTATTCCTCCATTCACTTATCTCCTGGTAACCATAAGCTTGTTTTTTACATCTGTGACTCTACTTCTGTTTTATAAATAAGTTCATTTGTCCCCTTTTTTTAGATTCCACATATAAGCAATATAATATGATATTTGTCTTCCTGTGTCTGACTTACTTCACTCAGTATGACAATCTCTAGGCCCATCCATGTTGTTGCAAATGGCATTATTTTGTTCTTTTTTATGGTTGAGTAATATTCCATTGTATACATGTACCACATCTTCTTTATCCTTTCCTCTGCTGATGGACATTTAGGTAGATTCCGTGTCCTGGCTATTGTAAATAGTGCTGCAGTGAACATTGGCGTGCATGTGTCTTTTTGAATTATGTTTTTTTCTGGGTATATGCCCAGGAGTGGGATTGCTAGGTCACATGGTAGTTCTACTTTTATTTTTTAAAGAAACCTCTATACCATATCTTCTTTATCCATTCGTCTATCAATGGACACTTTTGTTGTTTCCATATCTTGGATATTTATAGTAAATAATGTTGTAATGAACACAGGGTTCATATATCTTTTAAAGTTAGTGTTTTCATTCTTTTCAGATCAATGTCCAGAAGGGAATTGCTGGATCATATGGTAATTCTGTTTTTAATACTTTGAGAAACCGCACACTGTTTTCCATAGTAACTGCACCAATATAAATTCTGACTAACAGTTGAGGGGTGGGCTAAATAGGTGCAGGGGATTAAGAGTTACAAACTTTCAGTTATAAAACAAATAAATCATGCGGGTATAATGTACAACATAGAAATTATAGTTGACAAAATTGTAATAACTTTGTATGGTGAAAGATGATAACTAGATTTATAGTGGTGACCAGTTAGAAATGTATATAAATATAAAGTCATTATAATGTACACCTGAACTAATATAATCCTGTATGTCAGTTATATCTCAGTTTAAAAAATGCACTTCAATCAAGGTTTACAGGGATTTTAATATGCTATGCACTGGAAGAATTTTTTTTTAATTTCAGAATTATAAAAACGTGAAAAATATGATGCTTGGGTTCTGTGAAATATGGTAATACCTACAAATGTTGTATGGTGTGGCATTAGATTTTATCTGTTGAAAGTTAGAAAGTCAATTTCTAACTTTGGAAAAAAAAGTTAGATAAGTAACTTATCCAACACCACACAATGCTTCAATGGCAGAGGAAGAATTCAAATCCTGATCTAACCACAAATTCTACGTCTTTAAAACATGCAAATTGGACTCACTGTATATTATATAATTTTAAAGTGTGTACAAAGTTATCTTTCTATACCATAGAAGAAATGCTGAACAAAACCAGATACAGCTCAGAATAATGTTGCTTGAGCTAAACAATGATTTGATTAAAATGAGTTTTCTTTATGAACAGTACCATGCCACTTTCTCAGGACATGCCAGAGTGATCAAAGATTATCTTGTAAAGACTCCTTTCTGTCCCCCATATACACATCCCATGTAAGTAGGCCACTACCCTTGAGGACTTTCAAGACCACAGCCTCCATTTGTGTCCACAGTTAATGGAATAATAACTACTTTTCAGTCCTAATAGGATATAGTCAGATTACTTTGAAAACTAGACTTTACTTCACCCTGGGAACAATGTTTCCGTAAGTTTGTGTTTGCAGTAAGTCTTTCCCCTGAACAAGCTTATAGAATAAAAGTATAGGGATGTATCTCCTATGCAAATCTGTCGAATCCTGCATCCAAGAAGTGATGATTAAATAATGTCTATATCTTTTCAATTCTTGTCTGGACTAATCACAGCCAAACCCATTTGGTTGATCCTCTTGACTATCTGTATCCTCTTTATTATTTTGTCCTTGTTGTCAGGCTGCTATCAGTGCTGTCATAAGAGGTAATGTTCTGTTTATCCTCCATTCACTCAGGGGATTCCAAAAGCATCCCAGTTCTTTCTCCCATGACCACCATTCATAAAGTTGTAGACTCACATGATATGGGTTTTGTTTATCTCTTTATAGTTAACATCTCCTGAAGGAATTTTATGGAAGAAGCTAGTATAATAAAGTCATGATTATTTTCCTAAACCTGGGAGTTAGGTGGAGGCCATTCTGTTCCATTCCAGCTACAATAAGTCTGCCTCATAGCTCAAGAGTAACCACCTGTATTCTTCAAAGAATTCAATACTTCCATATAGAGAATGATGCTGTCTCAGTGTTCCTCAACCTGTTTCTTACTGATAAACTCCATTACATTACGCCTTCCTCTCCCTTTCTTTGCTCCAGGAAGGCAAGCACATGGTTTCACAATTTAAACACTTCAGACTTCAGACTATACTATCCATGTCATCTTGTAAGAGGTTCTGTATGATTATCTCTACCCCACTGTAGGCCCTCTGAATTTTTCCTAATGTGAAAATATAAAAGCCAAAAATAGTAGTAGCAATTGAAATGATGTTCATTTGGTACATCACATACCTTCCTTCTTGGGCCCATTACTCTTGATCCTCTAATTACTTGGGTTGGTCTTGTGGTTCTCAACATGAGAATTGATTATAAGCTTCCTTTAATTTTGGATCATCTTTCAAACTCAACGCCAAATGTTGGTTGAATCACTTTCTCATGCTGCTAAATTCCTTACCAAAACAAGAATACTTTGTGGACTTTACCAAGAAGAGGGTCATTAAGGTTGAGATACTATGTTATATTGAAAAGAAAAATAAAGTGAAATTTAGAATATCTGCCATTGCTGTTAACTAATTGTAATTTCAAGTTACATTGTTCATCAATGAAAGAAGGGTGTAAATCCAGATGTTCAGCATCTTTTCTAACACTTACAAGTTTTAAGTTCTTTTTGTCTCTAGAACTATCCCTAGCAATTCCAACCAGTGAATTCTGAGCAGTGCACTAAGAACTCAGTAACCATTGCTGAATGAATTGTTAAATAAATCTGTTATGAGTCATTAAAGAAAACTTGACTATAATTAGGACTTTCCCCATTGAGAATGTGATGACAAATGAGATTTCATTTGATATCAGATTTCATTTGTTTAATTCTATCCTATCAAAAATTACTGTCTACTGCCTAACACTATGTTTTTACCTAGAAAAACTAAAATAGTGTTGTCAAAAGAAAATAAATACAATAACAATTATCATACTCTATGTAAGTATCTCTGATTAGAGTAGTCTTCATAGGATAGGTGGTATTAAAAGTTTCCTTTTTTTAGATGAATGTTTGTATTTAGTGAGTGTGTGTATATATTCTATACTTTCCCAAGTCCAGAAACTGCATTTTAATAATTAATTACTAAATAAAATTTATATATACTGTGTAATTCAATTTGGAACTAATGTATACTTGAGTATATTTAGAATATTTGATTTTAAGTGTCATTGGGTTTAGCAATCGGAATGTTTCAAAGTGTATGTTTACTCCTAGAGTTTTGAATAGCCATGCTCCAGAATCACTTGAAGTCTCTATACATAAGAGCTATGATTTAATCTAAAAATGATGTTGATGTAGTAAAAATAGTCCTATTTACAAAGCAAGGATCTCAGTTTAGAGTATATTTACGTCAAAGTTGAATGAACGGTGTGATTCATATTATTTATTTTGTAAACTAGCTGCAGGCTTTAAATTAGTTTCTAAATAATTTACTTCTACATTTCATATTTAAGCAACATTGCTGGGATATTTTCTTTTTGTGAACAAGAGTCAGTTAGCAGGGCGTTCATTAATGTTTGTTTACTTTTTTTAATAAGCAAAGGTGTGCTAAAAAAGTTCAAACAATATTTCACTGAATGCTATTAGGAATTTTAAACATCTAATTACTTCTCGTATGCAAATTTAATGAAACCTAATTAAATAAATATCGGATCTATGGATCAACCCATTAAACAAATGTTCCTGCTTTATATCAGTCTTACACATCCTGTGTTTATGGGAAAAACTGTTTAAACAAACAAGTGATAACAGAATAACTGTAAAATAAGTAATTCCCTTAAGTACTAAGTAATGAAAGAAAACAATTATGTCCACCTTGAAGCTGTACTTATACTTTTTTTTCAATTCTTGGCAGAGAAGTTCATTCTTAAGTGGATGAATTCCAAGTAAATGTGTGGGATTTTTATGGAATTGGGTTACCTTTAAATTATTGTTTTATGAAGTTGGTGATGTATAGTCTAACAAAGGAAATAATCATTCACATGTAATAAGAAAAATTCTTGCAAACTTATGAAGATTTTCTCCCAATACTGAAATTCAAAATGAGGAAGACATAAAATGTAGAAGTATTTACAGTAATTGCATAATTTTATCTAAGCTACTAAAGATGTCTTAACAAGCTAGATTCCATTGATCTACTGTAAAGCTTTGTCAGCTAAAGCTTTTTTCCTTAAATTGATTCTCCATTTTGTCTTCTCATTTTCTCAACACTGCACAGCAGGAATCACTGTCTACAGACAGAAAACAGGATCTAGCTGTAGGCACACATATGAAACAAAGAGGTCTCTATTAAATGAAAATCAAAAACTACTGTTACTATTTGATCTTAAAATTATTGAACTTGTCAATCAGTTACATGGAGTCCCATTTAAATTTGTTATAGCTATTAATGTTACAATCATATTGCTGACCATTTTGAAAGTCATAGAAGGCCACAAGATAATATTATGTAATGTTAATTTTGCTTTAACTGCCTATGGTTTATTACTACACATTTTATTTTACAAACATAAAATCAGTGAATAATCTTTTTAAATTAGAAAATCAGGGCATCTGTCTAGAGTTTAGTGTGGTTTAAGAGGGAAGGCCTGTTGTGGGTGTCAATTTTGTCTACTTCATTCTCTCTAGTTTAGAAAGAGAACGTTAGGAATGGAGAAAACAGCAGAAAGGGTTTGAAAGACATTTGGCTGAGCTGTAAATTGAACTTGGTTGTAATAATGCCCAAAATTAGTTAAATTCAAGAAGGAAAAACACGATAGACATCTGCCTAGAAAGCTGCAGCTTTCATTTAAAAGTTTGTAACTGGCAGATTTTAAGTGAGAATGTTGATTTTCACCACGTTTTGCTTTTTGTCCCCCTTAGGCCAAATGTGGACAATTTCTGGTGCTTCTGTAATAATGCAACAACATTTCACTCTCACATATACCCATGCCCTCCAGTTCATCAAAGAAGCTGACCCTCTACTTACCAGGATAACTGATTTTGCTTTGCCAATATTTCCTTCATTCAGTGGAATAACTTTTTTGTTTCTTTTCTAATAGGGTCAGTAGCACCTTTGAGCTTACTTTCTTTAAAATACAAAGGGATTTGCACTGAATAAGTAAATAAACCTATGGTCATCCCGTATAGACGGAACATGCACAAGGTCCTGAGTTAATGCCCTTCTATACTCTTGAATCTGCAATACTGAGCCTGATTGACCTCAGGACATGCATGGTCATTGCAACTAACATTACATCAGGTCTCTGTGAAGTTGCATCAAAAAAAGACTAAATTGCTTATTCTTATTTGAGTAATTCCTGTTATTCTATTTGAATTCCTTAATTCCCAGATAGATTCCATGAAAAGTCTCTTATTTAATCCAGTGAAGGTAATGGTGATCTGGTGAGTGTTCAAGTGGATAGATTTGGGAATCATCAGTACTCCAAAAAAGCATGCTTAATTCTATATTTTTGGTTATTGTAATTGTAAAAAATTGCTAGTATCATCATTATGAATATACACTTTATATTTAGGATAAAGCCTAGAAATCAATTCTGTAGCCTTTGAAAATAATATTTGTAATATCTCCAATTATTTTCACAAAGAAATAATTCAAAAATAGTTTATATTTGTTTTCTTTCCCTGAAAGAAGACATTTGTCTATGAAAACATAATGTAAAAATAGTTTATTCCATAAATTAAGTATGCTTTTCCATCAGTAAATGTAAAAACAAAATTAAAAGCTAAACTAAACTTTGCTGACTTCAAAAATAATGTAGCTCAAAGGAAAAATAAAATCAGAGAAGTTTGACAAACTTGGCTTTCACGGTCTCAGGCAGAAATAAATTAAGTGAACAATTCTCTTTTCATTAGTTTTCCTGTTTTATTCAGGGAATCATGTGCACAAGAAAACAACAAAGAAAATTTTAGTTTGAGCTTAATTTTAAAAGCAATGATTTATATTTGTATAATACTTTATAGTTTATAAATTGATCTTATGTAGGTCATTTTATTTAATACTTCCTTATAAGTTTGTGATTTACCATAGAAAATATCATCATTTCTATTTTATATGAGAAAGAAACTTAGCCTTAGGAAAATTGTGATTTAAATAAGGAGGTTACACCACTGCAAAGTGGAAAGTCCCCTATCTTTTTACTCCTACTCAAGGGTTATTTCCTCTAAACTGTAATGCATAACGATGAGTAACAAGAGTTAAACACTGTGATTTGAATAGCTATAAAACCTGTAATATCCAGAGGAAACAAAACAAAAAAAAAGCAGCTGGAAGTGCTCTAAAATAAATGAACAGGTTTCTAAAATGCCATTAAAAGAAAAGTATACATGGTGAATCCTGAATTCATTGTCTGGAGATACCAGGAATATCAGCATATGTATAGTTAAGATTTGTAACCTGGGAAAGACATGAAAAGCCAGGAAGGAAACTGGAATATTGGGAAGAAGGTGAATCAATCAAGATAGAAATTGACATTAAGAAAATCCTTGAAGAGAGGAGAGCTATGTAAAGCATAGCCAACTGGGGCAAAGCAACAAAAAAGAAAAGAAAAGAAAGAGGTATAAAAATAAGTATATAAGCAAATGACTTTCTGAATTGAAGTGGAAAGAAAAACTTGAATACAGAAAATATTATTAAATGTCTGTTGGTATTAACAAGGCCTCTCTGTAATATTCAATAACAAAAGATGGGGGAGTGGGGTGATACATTTTATATTCTTTGATCATGAGAGAAGCTGAAAATTTGAGCTTGAGAAATTTACCAGAGACCATAGATATTTCTCTTTCTAGAATTTTGAGGAAAATGGAAGCCAGCAGGAAAGACATACCACAAAGGGAAAAACTGAAAGAATGGCAGAAACCTGAAAAAATAGTATCCAGAAGCCTGAGGCACATGGTGAGCTGAGCCTTTTGGAAAGTACTAGAGATAATTTAAATATAATTTTTAAGAAATACTGAGTAAGGGATAGACCTGCTTCCTGGGCCAGATGGTGTAATATTAGCCGATGACATTGGAAGGACTAAACTCCTATTTTGCTTCTGTTTTCTCAATCAGGAAAAAAATGATCTTCAAACCTGAAAGGGTAGGACAAACAAGGGAATCAAATCCTGAGATAAGTGAAGAGATAGTAAGAGAGCACTTAGCTACTTCAATGAGTTCACATTACCAGGCCCAGATTGATTACTTCCCCAGGGACTGAAATAACTTGTACTTAGACTCTGACTCATCTCATGAATCTGCCTGCTCCTCTCTGTCTTTGCTGCCACTCTCCTGCCCATGAAACCATCATCATCTCTCTACTGGATTATTTTATCAGTCTTCTATCCAGTCCACCTGGCCCCAGCCTCTCTCCATTGAGAGTAATCCTCCATACAACCTCCAAAATGTACTTTCCCAAACACAGATACATGGTCCTGTCCCTTTCTTACCTAAAATTCCTCCTGTGCCTCTCTAGTTTCTCCAGCATATACTTCTTAGGATGCTTTGTGTGGGCCTCTCCATTTTAACACCAGCTTACCATTCCAATATCTGGTCTCCCATACCATTTAGTCTATGCCTTACCTGAGCTGGGCTATTGTTCAATTTGTCGTGCTCACATATGCTTCCTTATCTTGGAACTGCTGTTCAATTTGTCTAAAACAGCTTGTCTGGCTTCACAGATCCATTGGATTCTTCAGGGCCCAGGTTAATAATAACTCTCCTTTGTAGTTTACTCTAGGTCTAAAGGGAGAATGAATTCTGTACCTTTCTGTCTTCCTGACTATATAGATTGCTTCTCAAAATGATTGGATAAGATTTATTTAAACTGAAATTCTGCAGACCAAATATTAAATGTCTGCTGAGTTAAATACAGTTGTTATTGTATCACCAAATATTTCCATAAATGTTTGGAAAATAATGAAGCACAAAACATCATTAATGTTCTTGATTTCTAAGATTATACTTAGTATTTTTAAAGTTAACATATTGTCATTACAAAGATTCCAACGCTGTGTGGGTTCAAGGGGTATACATTAGTGATCTTGTTCTTCCCTCTCTTCACCATGTACCCATCCTTATAACTGGGGGTAACCAACCGTCTGTGTGTGTGTGTGTGCGTGCGCATGTGTATAAGTCAATACGTCGACATATGTAGATCTACTTCACCCTTCTAGACAATTATATAATATTCCTTAGCTATCAATGTAGCATGTTTTCTTATTATATGCTAAAGGAGAGAGCAAAGAGAAGATTTTTATTATTTACATACTGTAGGCCTTTTCAACAGGGCCTGATTCATAGTTTAGGAGTAAGAATGTGATAGGAGAATAATATGAGAACTTCAGCTCTCTCGAAACTATCATAACATAAGCATGTCTCTGTGCTGAGAGTGATTCTAATATTTAAAGGGTTTTTAGGAATGCTTTTCACTAACCTAAGCTTCACAAAATATGCCACTCCACTCTATAAAACCCACTAAAATGAGCATATATGTTATAAATAATAATAAATATATATTATATAATGATAACATATTAATATATAAATGCATATATATGCTCATTTATAAAATATATTATAAAAAGTTATAAATAAATATAAATAAGTGAGCATATATATATATATATGCATTTGCTTTTATTTTGCAAGATAGAATTCAAGAAATGGGATTGCTGAGTCAAAGCGTATATATACGTTTTATTTTTTAAATTTTTTAAAATTAATTAATTAATTAATTTTTGGCTGCGTTGGGTCTTAGTTGCATCACGTGGGCTCTTTCGGTATCCCCTGCATTGCAAGATGGATTCTTAACCACTGGACCACCAGGGAAGTCCCGACATACACATTTTAAAGTTTCATACTTGGGAAGAACCACAACTGATTTTATCATGGCAGTCATGTACAGTTTTGGTTAACGAATGGATATCCACCTAGAAAAATATCTCTAAATTTGTGTTTCAGCCTTATTTTTAATTTTCTCAATTCCTATATTAAAAGTGTAAAAAACATATTTATTAAATAAATAGATAATAAAAAAAGGAGTGGAGGCGAAGCTAATTCTCTGATAGAATACATAAATATCTTGACAAATTTCAATGATAAAACCAACAAAAAATAAGAATCAATGAAAATATGTATAGAGATTGAAAAATTCTCTTCACAAACAGTTCAGTGGAAAATACTCAGGAGTTTCAGTTGGCAAAATTTCTGCCTAGTCATCAATATTTAATAACGTTTTCGATTGTATTGGTATCAATATCTAGAGCAGGAATGGCACAGATTTCATTATTCTTCAAGAAGCACACTTCACCTGGAATATTGCCTGTCATTCTACATACTACATTTTAGGATGGATATTTTCAAGCTGAAACATACCCAAAGAATGATGACTAATAAGAGGAAGGATCTTGAAATTATATCATAGGAGAAATAGTTAAAATAAATGGGTAGGGCTTCCCTGGTGGCGCAGTGGTTGAGAGTCCACCTTCCAATGCATGGACCGGGGTTCGTGCCCCGGTCCGGGAAGATCCCACATGCCATGGAGTGGCTGGGCCCGTGAGCCATGGCCGCTGAGCCTGCACGTCGGGAGCCTGTGCTCTGCAACGGGAGAGGCCACAACAGTGAGAGGCCCGCATACCCCCCCAAAAAAACAAACAAAAAACAAACAAACAAAAAATAAAATAAATGAGTAAAATTCCTCTTGGGGAGAGAGAGCGTGCACACAAATAATTCAGAGGTTTTTGAAGGTTTGAATATCATTAATGAGAAAAGAGATGTAGCAACTACAGATTAATGGATAGAAATTACAGACACACTGATTTTAACTTATTATATGGAAGACATTTAGCATTAGAAGTTTCCTGACTTAGGGAAAAAGAAGAAAAAAAAGAAATTTTGTGAAGTAGTGAGCTGTGCTCTTTTCTAGAAATGCTAGAAGTCTCTACCCACGATTTTGTAGTTGGAGCTCCTGTGTTGTGTAAGTTTATTAAAAGTGGATGACTTTTATTGGCTCTTTACATGAGAGATTTTTATAAAATGGAAAGCAACCATCACAATAGCTGATGTTTATGGAGAGCTTATGATGTGTCTGTCAGGTAGTCTTTAAATCTGTCATATGAAATAGTTTATTTAATCTAAACAACAGCCCTATGTGGTAGGTAAGATTATTATCATCCGTAGCGCTTAGAAATATCACATACTTTGGTCCTAGTTTTGCGACCAGTAAGTGGCTGCCTGTCTTTGTGTCATTGTTTTTAAGCTTCATGATATACCATCCCAAACAAGTGGAACACACATTTTATCTTGTGATGAGACACTTTGTGACAGGTTCATATGAGTGAATGCTAGTGATTATGTCTCCTTTAATAAGCCCCAGAGCTATTTTTGTTCTTCTCTGTTTATTAAGTGCCTGCAGTACATCGGGTGTTCTAAGAATAACAGCTGCAGGTGCTGCACTGTAGAGACCCTAGTAGTCTGTTTGACCCTTACAACCTGGCTCCAGAAATTTCACCTCCCATGTTCTTTCCATCTTGAAGTACAGGCTACGAAGGGAGCGATAGTTTAAAATTGTTTCTTGCCAGTCGCAAGCTATTTGGATAAGGGCTAGGTCTTAACCTGCCTAGTCATAATTTTCCTCACCTGTATGATGAAAAATAATAATGGCAAGAACATTTGGGATTATAATGTGACAAATAATGTAGCGTTATTGTGGGGATTACATAAGGAAACACATAGCAGGTTCTGAGTACAGTAACTGACACATGGTAAATGCTAGATAAATGTTAGCTATTACTGCGATGATGGAGGTGATGACATCTGTCGGTATAATGCTCTGTACTTCAGACTCACAGGAAACACAATGCATGTGAGCACACATGCACATTGCAAATCTTGATAATAATAAACATTATTGTGTATATGTTTCTACAAAGCAGTTAACAGAAGTTCCATATTGCAATAGTTTCTAAAATGTCCTGTAACGAAAAGCATAGTTCTCAGTTCTGAGGGAAATTCCATAAATCACTAAAAATTCTCATCCCCACTGAGTCTCTCTGTGACACCTCCAGCGGCTCAGCAGTCATTCACAGGCCCAGCAGCTTGAAGGTCAGGGTTGCAGTATTTTCAGGTGCCAGGGCCACTTCAGCTTTTAACCCCTAGTCCAGTCAATTTAAGGCTACTCAGATTTGTTCTCTCCTTTGAGACAGGACCCAGCAGGGTCTTATCAGGTGGTTCTCCCCAGGGAAGAGAAACTTACTCCAGGACAAGCTGACCAACCACATCAAATAAGGGCAGACGAGGGACAGTCCCCTATGTCCCATGTGTGAACGCTCTGGGAGTTATGAAAAGGCCTTGAAAGTGTCATGATAAATAAGGGGGAAATGATACAAAGGAGGGTAGTGGGGATGGTTTTGCAGACAGATGGGCCACTGTGGTTGGTTGTCAGAATCTTGAGCAGTTTCTTCAACCTTATGGCCAGAGCAGGAAAGAGTTTCAAGGAAAAGAAAATGGCTTTGAGAAGGTCATCTTCTCAGACAGATATTTATGATTTCAAGGATTTAATATTGGTGATCTTGTTACTGGTTTACACACAGTGAAGTGGAAAAACTAAAAGGCGAAACCCATTCCCTTACATAAACACCTGAGGCATTTAAGAAAAAGAGAAACATTAAATTTAAGATCTGTCTTATTTTTTTTCTGTAAGTCTGCTTCAATTTGTTTATTGTAGTTTGAATGACTTTTATAATAAACTATTTGTTTGTACTTATATAGGGATTAGAGCAATTTAAATTTTGGTTTTATTTTATTTTTGATCTCTGAAGTAATTAAAAGCAAACCCACAAAGATGTAATGTCACAGTGTATGGGACATCCCTTTCTTTACATCTGAAATATCTTCTCTGCATTAAGCTTTGAGGAGAAATGGTAGGAAGCACCTGGATATATGGATATGTTTGTTTTCCTCAGATTTCTTTTTCTGTCAGACTTACACAAAGGGAAGATGTATAAAATATCTGAAGTACTATTATTTTTCATAAACTCAAAGGTTACATGGTTGATTCACATACACTGATATTACTGGGTAAAGATAATTCCATTACAAAAATGAAAATATCCAGAAGTCATCAGATATAAGTGAGAAGTTTGGAAAATGGAAAGCTAGAGTATAGAATGCAGCCCTTCTGGGCTATAGTTGATTAACTCCTAATGAAAAGAATCTTTGGAACTTTGGTAACTTAAAACACTGCAAAATAGAAGACAAAACTTTTCAATCAAGTTCTGCGTATACATTTTTTAAGCTCTGATAATTGAGTAATTGCACATTTTTCTACTGGCTATCTTTCACTTCAACACTGATAAAATAGAAGTGGCAGTCACTGCAATGCATCAGTTCCAGACTGGGTTGATAGGTTATAGAAGGAGACACAGAAATTCACTTCTGTCTCTATAAGAAGACAATACTCCTATGTTCCCCTTTACTCCCACAAATATTTACTGAGCTCCCGTCTTTTATGTGCTGGTTCCTTTGGTATCTATGTTTCAGGAGAGAAGATGACTGAAATATTTCTTGCTTTCAAGGACAGAACTTATGTCCTACAAGGGGCAGTGGGGGATGCATTTAACAAGTATACATACGACTATACACAAGGTGAAATCAAATGGGTACCAGAGAGAAGTACCACTAGGAGAGTAGGAATGAACCTTCAAAATCAGCCAGTCAGTCTAATCTGCTTCACTTTACAGGTGAAAAATGAAGTCAAGGGTAGTAAGTTAGCCTTGCTTAAGGTCACACTGTATATTAGAACACACCCAGGACTGGAAGTCAGGTCTTCCAGTGTCAAGTCAAATCAAGGGCTCTGTTGAATTTAAGCTGCACTGTCACTTTTGGGGAAGTTAATTAACTTTAATTGTTCTTGGGCTTTGGCATGTTTCACTTTAATGCAAGAGTATAAAAATATATCAAAAATCTTTCTGGACACTATAAAATACATGCAACAAATTAAAATTTTGTCTTAGCAGAATAAATATAATTTTCTAACTTTCTAAATCCATTATTCATGTATCTGATCCATTTTACAAAATGGTTGTAAAATTCAATTGTCAGTTGAACGAAGCAACAAACCCCCATAGATAGGTCATGACAAAAGCACTGTTTTGTTATCCACAGATATTTGAAATTTAACTTGGATCCATGAGAACAGTGGTTGAGAATTTCTTTAAAATTATGTGAACCTTCACATGACTATAGTTTTACTCTCAGTGAATGTTGATTGGGACAGATATGAAATAGCTAAAAGCTAGTAAGAAATCTTTAGCAATTTTAAATTATGAGGCAAGGAAGCATCATGTATAGACACCTAAAAAAAAAAAAGGTAACAAGCGTGTGTGTATTCTGCCATATATATTCCTTCAAAATGCCACCTTACATGAAAATGAGACTAATCCCATTCATTCATTCATCATTCATTCAAGAAAATTAATCTCATTGCAGTCATGAGACATAACATCAATAAGGCATGTATTTAGAGTTCTTTTTCTACGACACACAAAATCAAATGTTTGTCTCTCCATATTCTTTCAACTGGACTTCCTTGTGGCCAGTAGAATAGAAAGTGGCTGTGGAATTTTCTGTGGATCAAAGCAACAGGTGAGAACATAAATTTTAGCAGGATATTCTAACCAACTATAGTATTTTTCTTGTATACTTCACAGAAGGTGATGTACATCACCTGTAGCAAGTATCCCACCAGTGTGAGATGAATAACCATTCACTACAATGTTTGCTCATTACTGACCTCTACTGGGCTCAATAGATCCTGCAGATGATTTTTAAATAGGTTGATGGGTAGTTCTTAAGAGAAAGGGCCGAAGCTGAAATGTCTTCATAATGCTAATAGGCACTCATCTTTAATTCAAGTTGGCCAGGCAGAGAGTTATCTTTAAAGGCAAGAGATTTAAACTCTACCATGTGTAAGGCTTACTTGGCAGTGCTCTTTTTAAGGTTGGCATAGAGTACATTTACCCCAGTTACAAAATCCTAGTAACATCTGTTGATTTGAAGTGTTCATTTGCTTTTGATTTCCAAGTTCTTCCAGTAGATCTACATGCATTCTGAAGCTAACTAAATTTTGAAGAAATGAGCAGCCTCATAGGCACTCCATACTTACTTGTTCAGTGATTTCCTTTTCTTTGCTTGGAACTTTGGTTTCCTGGTAACAACAGCAAACCAATAGAAATGTGGATGAGCCCTGTCCATTTACATGAAAACTTAAATACTTTCTTTTTTACTACATTCATTTTTTTCTATAATAACTAGGGTATATATTTACATGAAATTTACACAAACAGTGTTGCAATGGTCTGTTTGCTTTGCCTTTTACTCAGATCATTTCTGATAGGTTGTATAAACAAGGATGTTAGTGTCCTCTTTCTAAAATAAGTACAGCTGAAAAACAGCTTACTGATTTTAAATCATGCCTTCCACATCCTCAATTGGACTTAAATATCCAGGAAGATCTTTATGGACTGTAACAGATTATGGCTGCCCTCTAGTGACTAGACATTCTTGCTGTTTCAGTTTATGTTAGAATAGGGCATGTTTAAAACATATGTCCTAATTTCTATTCAATCATTTGGGCGTTAGAAATCTTAATAGAGAGAATACAATACACACACCATTAATTCTGATGAATCTCAATTATATTCTATGAAATGAAGATATATATAAAATGCAGAAATGCATATATATTTTTCTCAATCACAGCACTTTTGCCAACGTGCATTTCTTTAAAAGTCAGCCGTTTTCCAACTAAACTCTTATCAGTTAAATAACCCTATTATTATTTCAGTATTCGTAGAACAAAGGTTAGGTTTTTTTAATGTAGGAAGGCTAATTATCTATCAGTACTAACTATTGAATCTTCTTCCTATCTCTAAACCTTTCTCCATCTTATTCTCCCTGGCAAAGAGAACATATTCTGTTTGTTTGACAAGCAATTTGTATTTCCAACTAGCTTCAGAGAAATTGCTTTTTTTCTAATTGCTAAAATGTCTGGAGTTGTATTTGGATGATCACACATGACTGGGTACATCAAGCCACTTTTAAAATTCAGCCAGCAAGACTATAACTGCCCCAATCAATAGTAGTGAAGCCCAGTGTTCCAGACCACAACTGCAAGTTGGTTTTCTTATTTCATAGCAGCTACAGGGAACAGAATGGCAATGTTAGATTTGATTAATTTCAAATTAAAGAAAAACAAAACAAAAAATGACAACAACAAAAACCAAAAAAACCCCACTGACTTTGGTCTATTGCTGATAGAGCTGAATCAAAATAAATCTCATTGCCAAGCAGACTAGAGAAAAATCACCTCTTTGAAGGTTGACAGGAGAGCAAATCATTTTTCATTCGCCGCCCCATTTTTTCCCCTATCCCCAAAACAAAAGGCATTTTCTGCGATGTCTTGGTGTTACTTTTTCTATAAAAAGTAAGTTTTCACCACAAGTGTGAAAACCTAAAATTCAGCTAACCATAGAAGGAAAAATTCTTCCTGGCCTGTATGAAATGATGAATCCTCCTTGTTTAAAACGCAGGGCATTATTTTACCTTGGATCACACTCTGACATATATAAACATTCAGGATACAAATGCAGTTGGAAAAATTGATGGATCCCTATTGCTATAGTATCTAATGAAAAATATTGATATTAAAAAGAGGTTGACTAGATAATCTAGTCTGACTTTCCACATGGTCAATCATCTAAATGTCCTGTTGGATGGTCTAAAACTGATAGAATAAATTCAATCGATGGCTGGTTATGATTTGGGTGTATGTTTCTAAACCCTTATAAGAGGACAAGTTATTCCCTATTTGTCCTCATTCCCTTTGTAGGAAAGCATTCTTTTCCTTCTGTATAATAAAATCAACAAGAAATTCCTTTTGGGAAATCAGAACCAAATTTTCTGGGCTTTGTGGTTATGTAAAAATGGCTAAAATCAACTGACAGTAATACTAACATCTGCCTTTCAGTTCATCCTTATAATTCCTGGAAAAAATAGTCAGTTCATTTCACTTTAATAAATATTTGTGGAGTTCTGAGTTTATGTCAGATGTATTAGCTCCTGGGGATGAAAACACAGATAAGATTGAGTTTCTGCTTGAAATGAACAAATACTTACAAATTGTTGTATTCAGTAATACGTATATATTCAATACACAATTCTGGTACAGAATAGGGATTAATTCCCTGCAGACCAGGAAAGTCCTGTTAAAAGGGATGACTCCATTGGGTCAACATTTTGAAGGATAAATAGTAAATCTCTAGACAGATAAGAGGAGGAAAGGACACTCCAGTTGGACAAAATGACCACTTTTTTTGTTTTTCTTTATTTTTTTATTAAAGTATAATTGATGTGCAATAATATAAGTTACAGGGGTACAATGCAGTTATTTACAATTTTTAAAGGTTATACTCCATTTATAGTTATTATAAAATTATTGACTATATTCCCTGTGCTGTATATATTTGTAGCTTATTTTATACAGAATAGTTTGTACCTCTTAACCTCCTACTGATATATTGCCCCCTCCCCCCTTCTCTCTTCCCACTGGTAACCACTAGTTTGTGCTCTAAATCTGTGGGCCTGCTTCTGTTGTGTCATATTCACTAGTTTGTTGTATTTTTTAGATTCCACATATAAGTGATATCATACAGTATTTGTCTTTCTCTGTCTGGCTTATTTCACTTAGCATAATGCCCTCCCAGTTGATCCATGTTGCTGCTAATGGCAAAGTTTCGTTCTTTTTTATGACTGAGTAGTATTCCATTGTATATTTTCCACAGTGGCTGCACCAATTTACATTCCCACCAACAGTGTATGGGATGAAGGTTCCCTTTTCTCTACATCCTTACCAAATTTGTTATTTATGGTATTTTGAAGATAGCCATTCTGACAGATGTGGAGTGATATCTCATTGTGGTTTTGATTTGCATTTCCCTGATGACTAGCCATGTTGAGCATCTTTTCATGTGCCTGTCATCTGCATGTCCTCTTTAGAAAAATGTCTATTCAGGCCTTCTTTTTTTTTTTGACGTTGAGTTGTATGGTCTGTTTATATATTTTAGATATTAACTCCTTATCTGTCACATTATTTGCAAATATTTCCTCTCATTCTGTAGATTGTCTTTCTGTTTTGTTGGTGGTTTCCTTCGCTGTGTAAAAGCTTTTAAGTTTAATTAGGTCCCATTTGTTTTTTTGTGCTTTTATTTCCTTTGCTTTAGGAGACAGATGAAAAAAGTGCTATGATTTATGTCAAAGGGTATTATGCCTATGTTTTCCTTTAGGAGTTTTATGGTTTCCAGTCTTAAATTTTGGTCTTTTGAGTTTATTTGAACTGAGTTATGTCAATTGTTATATCCTTGTCATAAATTTTGCCTATAATATTTATGTTCTAAATTCAGTAGTAATTTAATAAATTCTGGTTTCAACAATCAGTGCCTTAAAAACTACTTGATCTTCTGAACTCCTACCTTATGCCATGCAGTATCCTAGGTGCTGGGTTAAAAAACAAAAACAAAAACAAAAACTAAACATGAAAAGGTACATGCTCTCAAACTGTTTACGTTTGTAAAGCATGCAACCCTACCAAAGTTGTAGTTAGAGAATCAATAAAGAAAAAGAGAAAGGGTGAAGAGGCAACAATAAAGGAACTCTTTCAACATATTTTTGGAAGAGAAAAGGCAAATGAAAAAGTGATAATATCAAAGAATAGGAAAAGTTACAACTCACATGATAAGAGAGTGGGTGGCCAGGAAAAGTAAGGCAATTCACCTTTTGTGAAATTCTGAGAGCCTCAAAGCTTAAAAGCACAGGTCCCAGGGAAGGTGGGAATGAAACTCATGCTAAGAACAGGGAATTTGTTTAGGAATTTGAATAGCGAGTGGATGAACCACACCAAAGTCCTGCCACAAATTCATACAACTGGTCTCTCATGCACAGTCAACAGCAAGGTTGAGGACAGGGTTAAATAAATAATAAAATGAATCAAGCAAAATCTACATACTGAACAGTGCTAAATCTACATGCTAAGGCAGCTTAGCCTTCCCTGCTTTGAGAATGTTGGAAAGCAAAACTTCTCCTTTCAGGCAGGAGATTTTAATGAATTTTCTAAATGAACTAAATAGTTCCAGAGAAAACACTTCATATATTGACACTTAGAGAGCAGTATACCTAAGAACAAATGAGTCAATTCAACTGATGATTGTGTAAGTTAACTCACAAGTCAATAAGTGTCATACCCACTCACAGAGAATAACCAGTCAGCTTTTTAGTATATTAGCCTTATATATGAATAGAGTCAAGCAAAACTTGACATTTTTTTAGGAAATCTCTGACGAGAAAGCAATAAATTAAGTAACATCAACCATATCTTCTCAAAGGGAACTCACAGGAAAGATACAATGTCAGAAGCAAAAGCCAATAACCAAAACTTTAATTATCACAGAGATGAGAGAAAATATTTTGTCCATAAAGCAAGGATAGGGCATGAGGAAAAGAACAATTCAAGAATATGAAGAAGCTCTTGAAAATAAATTTTTTTATTAATAAAATAACAATTAAATTCAAAGGTTAACAGAGTAGGATATCTCTAAAAAATGTAGAACATAAAGATGAAAAATAGAAACTAAAAGTGGAAAAATGCAAATATGAAGAGCAATCCAAAAGGATCAACTTCTTATTAATAGTAGCTTTAGAAAAAGAAGCAGGGATTAAGTGAGAAAATTATCAAATAAATAATACAAAACCATTTTCCAGAGCTAAGGACAACATTTTTTAAAGTGAAAATATTAATGGTCTAGCACAGTACATTGAAAACACACACACACACACACATTACAATCAAATGTGTAAATACCACAGGCATAAAGATGCTAAGAGTTTTCATACAGGAAAATAAGTCACATACAAAAGTAATAAAATCAAAATGAATGCTTGAAGATAGTGGGACATTGTTAATCAACTATACTCCAATATAAAACAAAAATTAAATAAATAAATAATAATTCAATTAAAATATTTGGAAGAATAGGATTTTTGAGTTAGAATTCTCAATGCAGCCAGATAAGCAATTAAAAATGCAGAATAAATATATTTTCAGATATGTTCAGACTCAAATAATTAGTTTCTTATAAAATCTTTCTTAGAAACCTGCCTTAGGATTTTTTTCCTTAAAGAAGGGGGACGAAATAAACAAGCAAAACTCTAAAAACAACGGAAAGCAAGTCGTTGGATTCAGAACACAAAGAAATGAAGAAAAAATACCTGGTAAGTCCCAGTATATATATATAAAACAGACCTAGAGAGTATGGTGGAAGACAGAAGACCATGAAAGAAAGTTCTTTAGAAGAAAACATCATTGCAGATTTTCTTTATAAAGTTAAAGTTAATAAAGTTCTTTCTGGAACTAAGGGATTATCTAATATTTTTGAAAATTATTTCTTGGGTCTGGTGCATAAAAATTAAGGAAATGGATAAAAATTAGGAGACTTCTGAGCAGAAAGGGAATATTTAATGGAACACACATTTATTTTTGCTTTCCCCTCCATACCCTACTTTAATGACAGTGAAGTGTATATATGCAAAAACAAAGAAAGCAGGAGACAGCAATTAAAAAAAAAATAGAATCTGAGGAACAATAAAGTAATAAATAATTTATTAGATCTAAGAAAACTGAATCTTACCCTAGAAGGTGAAAGCTGAGCATCACTCCACAAAATCTCCCAAGGGCTCTAGATTTAGAAAAACAAAATAGGTACTTTTGGATGTAGGGTTAAGAGAAATGTTAAAATTAGGAAGATTGTTTGAAAGCCTGATTAAGAAGCAAGGAGAATTGCAGATTCCTTACTCTTTTGTAGAGTTGTCTCATTCTAACACATGAGAAAAAAAAAAACTGGAAGTTTATTCTTTGGAGATTGTAATTTTGGACTTTGGGCTATTGGGCATATTTGAGGGTGAGTATAAGATATGGTATTTAGAGGGAGTAGATGAATTAACTGGGCTCCCAGTATGCTGAGAGTCAAGAAGTCACCCTCCACACAAAAGATTGGAAGATCTTTCTTTGTGGAATTTGATAAGTTCGAGAGGAAAGTCTTTGGGAGGTTTATACTGCATAAGTTAATAATTGGCGAGATCCATCCATGGACTCAGAGCTTCCAATTAGCTTTTTCATGATGAAGTGATGACTAAGGAGAGTACAAATAGGGGTTTCTGGAAGGTGCTGGTAATATTCTTTTTTTTTTTTCATCTGAGAGCTGATTACCCAGGTGTGATCAATGTGTGAAATTTTATCAGTCTAAACATGCATATTATACTTCATTAAAATTAAAATAAATTAAAATATGTAAAAAAGTAAGCCATAATAAAAGGATCAGAATAATCCCAACTAGTTACTGACTGGCAATGGCACGATCCTCCAGGTAATTATTTCCTTTAAATCATTTTATTTCTGTCAGTAATGGTCATAGTTGCCGAATAGGTCTTTTGAGAAAAAAATTTGAGTCCTAAAACGTTGGATAAACTTTCTTTTAAATTTGTCCAGAAATATAATCTGAACTAATATCATGACTCCTGGGCCACAGAGTTTTCTGGAGGCTAGAATGGCAGCTCTTCACTATGCTCCAAACTTTTTCTCTAATAATAAAGGCTTCTGAACACATTTATCTAAACTCTTTTAACCAAGGTCATACCGTATGCCTTTAAACTTGACACTATTGAAATCTTAAACCCGAAGATTTTACAGATGCATGTTACTTTCTAATTCTAGAACCTTGGAGTTAGGATTCACATAGGATTACTTTAAAGAAAACTAGCCATTTGCCTGGTACCAATTGTTAAACTTTAATTGAATGCTCTTACAGTTTAAAAACTGCAAGCGGTATTTCTCACATGGAATAGGACTTAATAAATAAAATATTTAAAAGGAGGGAGGAAAAGTACAATTTTCCATGCGTTGCTTGCAAAGAAAAGTAGCTGAAGTAAAATATTTCTATATGAAGTTGAAGACAAATATCTCTGTGTAGAAATAATGTAAATTAATTCATATGTATTGCAGAAGAGAGCTATCTAGATTAGGAAATAGTACATGTTTATTCTAACAGTTGATTTCCTTACTGTGATGAATTTTGCCAAGTTTGACTCCACTAGGATCCTCAGATTTGTACTTTAGACTTAAGAAATCCTTGTCACTGCCCTGTTCTTTTTGGCCACAAATCCTGTCCTGGTGATTTTGCAGTGAACTCTCCTGCTAGAAGCCTGGCCAAACTCCAAGAGTTCTTTGCTCAGGGAGCTTTCCTGCTGTTGTGCCATTAACTATGGAAATGTTCATATTTTAAGGATTCTGCTAAAATTAGATGCCTCTGCGCTCAATACACCTAAGAGAATATGCGGAACTTCACACTGAAAGAGCCAAAGGTAGTACCGTGTATAAGCTGCTGTTTGGAGGCAATTGAAGGGCGGAGAGTAAACCCCTCCCAGCCTCCATTCTTGTTCGTCTGCTATCCATTCTCCAAACAGCAACACATTATTGTGTGAATCAAGCTTTGTCACTTCCTTGATAAAAGCATGCCTTGGGCTTCTCAAGTTTTCACTAAATAAAATTTAAATGCCTTCCATGACCTACCTGTGTAGTACACTAGCAGCGTACCCAAGGTGATACTGTCCTGTGCAGCTGGCTCTAAGCTGTCACTTTACCTCTTACTCTCCTCTCTGCAGGCACGTTACTTATTGACTATTCCAAACACCCAAACAAGTATTGCAATCATTATGCATGGCTACAGTTATGTTGGTTGTTTATAGACAAGATGTGTCCTACTAGTCACTAAAATATTTTGGGTGTCAGCCCTGCTAGGTTTTCCTGGACCTCAAAGCTTTTGCAATTGCCGACAGTTCCCACTTCCTGGAATGTGCTGCTCACCCTCCAACTCTAGCCATGACTGGCTCCTTCTTCCCTTCAGGTTGACATAAATGTCTCCTCTTTAGAGTCTCCTTCCCTTCCTGTTTTGCATCAAGAAATTTTCTCCCTGTATGGCAGTCACTCTCTCACAAAAATGTCAAGTGTTCATAGCACCTCTCATACCCTCTATCATTTTTAATTCAGGATAATTGTCAGTCTTTGCCATTGGAGTGTTAGCTTCATAAGGGCAAGGTCCTCTTGTCTGTTTATTGGATCTTGATTTTGAGCAGATGGATTGACTCAGTTAATCCTTGTACAGGATGAACAAATAATAGAGATTTAAACATCAATACATAGTTGTGAACGACTGTGCAGTATTATTTCATAAGCCACCCTAACATGCAGGAATAAGGGCAGGCAATCCTGGAACTAGGGTTTTTATAGATTAAGAACCTAAGTCATAGAGTTGAGGTCATGAATATCTCTGCAACTAAGGTGTAAGATTACAGATCAAATAACAATATTTTAATGTGCAAAATAGGAAGAATTATTGGCCATGAATCTATCTTTCCTGATATACCTGTATGTCTAAATACCATCATCACTAATAGCACTGTCTTTGTGAAAATATAGAAATGTCAGGATAACACCACTGATCTAGCATATATTTAATTGAGAATTGCATTGATATGGGTGAAACTTTCTATTCTGTGCCTAAAATCCTCTGAGGAAAGAGCTTCAGCAAACACAACTGGATTCCTGAGAGCCCAAGAAATAGTGGAGCCTGGTAGGCTGAAATTTGAAGGATCAAGAAGCCAGAGAAAAGGATGTTTCCTAATCTCATATTCCAGATTTCCCCAGATTTGTTCTCTTAAACCATTTTGTCTAACTATGAGGCCTCTGATTCACCAAAAGTGTAACAGCCTTCTCAGACAGGGAGATCGGCGGTCCTCAGGTCAGTTTTCCTACATTCCTTGAGTCTACTAATCGAATACCTTCCGTCCTAAATTCCCACTGGTGAGAATTCAAAATTTAATTTCCAGGAGGATCTGGAATGGATTAAGGGAGTACATAAATAAATTTCAAGGTTTCTCTATATCTAAGGCTGAAACCCCATTCTCTGTTCTGTTTTTCAACTCAGATTATGTCCAGACACATTGCCTCATCAAAAGTTCTACAGTGGGACTTCCCTGGTGGTGCAGTGGCTGAGAGTCTGCCTGCCGATGCAGGGGACACGGGTTCGTGCCCCGGTCCGGGAAGATCCCACATGCCACGGAGCAAAGTTCTACAATTACATCAACTGGTTACATTGACACAAAAAAATGACAAAAAATGGAGCTACCCCAAATTTATAATAAGTCCATCCTATTAAAAATTTTCTAATTTCTAATTAATACTCTAAAATATTAATGTCAAATTTTGTAAATTCAAAAGAGTTAAAGTCTAAAATCAAATTCCCTTGACTTCGTAAATTGCAATTCCAAGATCTGGAGACCCAGAAATCCAATAACAAACTAACTGAAGATTTTTTTTCTCTTCCAATGTATATTCTGTTCACTCTCAGTCCTGGTTTTCCAACTGTCTAGCCTGGGTAGAGTCGGGCTAGACTCTATTGCACATGTTCCTTTAGCACTGCTGAAGTAACTTATCTAAACTATTTTATGTTGCTAATCCAAAGTTTCATGTTGCAAATGAAGGGATACATAGTAGATTCATAGCACTGGCCCATACCCCAAATTTTTTTAAATAAACCCATCCACTGTCCCTATAAATATTGGCATGAGCAAAACTATGGTTCTATAGTCTAGAATTTAGTTGCTAACACCATAGAAACTATGGCAGAAACTTAAGGATACTAGATTAAAAGAAGACAAGTTTTAAAAAAAATTTTCCAGGTGCCACCCTCCTCATGTTTCCAGTTAATCTATGCTAATATTCCAGAATCTATCACCTGTGAATCTAAACTTGTTTGGTAAACATACCATCTTCCACCAAAATGTATATTTCAAGACTCTACATTGATAACCAAAACATGATGTTTCTTCTCTCAGAAAATGACACTTTTGAGAAATCATTGCTCTTTGCCAGAATTTTAGGTGAGATGTCTTTCCTATACATAACCCACATTTGCTTCAATTAGAGAATTACCCGCAGATTTTGAATGGAAGTTGCTGTTAATGTTTCTGAACTGTAGGCTTGTACTCCTCTGGAAAGAAGCAATATTTCTGCCATGCCTTCTCACAGTCCTTTTTTTTTTTTTTTTTTTAACCCTGACATCTGTATTATTCTTTTCATATAGAGTTTCCCATAGTGAAATAGAACCAATACAAACCAGATTTTCCAAAAGCATTCAAAATCCCATGTTTTTACCCCCCAGAATTGGATAAACCTATTGAGAAATTATTTTTCCTGCTGACCAACATCAGAACCAGGCTTGGAGTTTTATTATAGTTCTGCCTAGCATCCTTTTAATGCCTCAAATCTTTGCTTCCCTTAGAGAAGCATAGGTTTGTCAGGAATATTACCTACAATAACTATAACACCCTGAAATATCACCTAAAAATATTTTTACTATTTTACGCTGACCTTCCCTGTCCCTCCACTTTTATCTGTTTAGATATTCAAAAAGATGTGTCCTGTATTGATATTACAGAGAATTCTCCATCAGTAGCTTTGAAAGTCTTCTTCTCAATGGTGTCCTCGGTTCTGGCTTCCTCTGGTGGATGCATTCAAGTCTGTTATCTTGGATTTTGCTCTCTTCTTCTGTCAGATATCATTGGGCTTCAGTCACTTTCTGATCTAGCAACAACTTAAATATCTTTCCCTTTTCTAGTACTCTCTTTAGAAAAGTTTTACTTAGGTGCTTCATCTTTATAGTACATCAAATCTGAAGGAAAATAAAAAAAGGAACAGAGCCATGACTTCAGTTCCGTCTCTAGAATTTGCTTGTTAGACAAGACATTCTTCTCCTCTATGGAGAAGTAGTTGAGAGGACAGTTATAGGTCGGATTACTCTAATGATGCCATTTCAGGATGGCAAAGGACAGGAACTTCTTTCTCAACTAATAATAACAAAATAATAATTGAAAATTTCCAAAAAAGTGAACACATAACAATGACAACAAAACTGTAACAGAGAGTCAAGGTTTAAATATGAACCTTTAAAAATTAGGAAGAGAACTGATGAGATTCAAAAAAATGAAAACATCAGTAATAAATGTATTAAGAAATAAACTGAAAGACATTATGGTTATAGTAAAGAAATTAAAATATTATTCTAATATATAATAAGGAGGAGGAAAGGGTATTTGAAATATTAAAACAAAAAATCAGTACAGAGGCCAGACTTCTGGATAGCTGAGAGAAAGGGCAGCAGCAAGCTAAGTATTTCCAAAAATAATCCCCCAACCCATGAAAAAGCAAAAGGGAAACATAAATTATATAAAAAAGTATCATAACTTGAAGATAGAGAATACTAAACCCACAAAATAAGTATGAGTAAAAAAAATGTAAAATTGTTGAGTCCCAATATGTGATCCCTCATACTTCTGCTTCACCTCCAGCCAGTTTCAATGCTTTGTGGTGACCAAAGGCAGACTGAAAAACACTGCAGGGAAGACAGATGAGGATAGCAGGCAAAGAAGCCTTAGTGTGACTAGAAACTACCACCTTAAATCTGAAAATACTGGCAAAGTGTTTGGGCAGATCAGAGCACAGACTACAAGGGCAAGATTTCAAGAACAAGTGATTCAAAGAGTACAGGGTAAACGGTCAGATGCAAAGGGATACTCTCTGAAACATGTAGCTGTGGGGAAGAAAAACAAAGCAAAACAAAAAAAGAAAGATGTGTTCTTTGGCAAGAGGTTAATGAAGGAAAAATATAAAATAAAAAAGGGAGGAAATTTAGTGTTCTGCAAGACTAAAGAGAGTCATAAAATCAGAGCTATAACCCCACCATCAAAACAAACAAACTAAAGATATTGTATATTATTTTACAAAATTCTGATGTAACACACTAATACCATAAAATGAACAAAAGAAATGTAAAATATTTACAAATCCATTGAAGAAAATTAGAAAAAGAATCACGCATAACACATAGAAAATACACCACTTCCTCCTCCAATTAACAAAGTATAAGACATGTGTAAACTAAAATTCCAAACAGAAGTATACATACTCAAACGAACATTCAAATCAGAAATTTTAAAAAGCAGAAGGAAATTAAAAAGAGAGTGAATGGGGCTTCCCTGGTGGCACAGTGGTTGAGAGTCTGCCTGCCGATGCAGGGGACACGGGTTCGTGCCCCGGTCAGGGAAGGTCCCACCTGCCACGGAGTGGCTGGACCCGTGAGCCATGGCTGCTGAGCCTATGAGTCCAGAGCCTGTGCTCCGTAACGGGAGAGGCCACAACAGTGAGAGGCCCGCGTACCACAAAAAAAAGAGAAAGAGAGTGAACGGAATTCTGAAAAGAAAAGAGAAGTGGAAAAAACCATCTTACAGCTAAAAAATACATTTCAAGAGCTAAAAGGAATGAACACAAATAAAACATCTATTAACTACATTGAGAAAGGCAAGAAAACAATCCAGAAAATAAAAACAACATAACAGAAGATGAAAAGATACAAGAAAGATAAAAAGAATCTGAGAGCAAGTAGTACAAATTGAAGACAGGCAAAAAAGAACTGTATTTCTATAAATGGCATCCTTGAAGAAGGTTTACAAATTAATGAAACAGAGCTAACATCTCTACACACAAATACAAAAAAAAAAAACAATTATAAAATATAATAAAAGTGTTGAGATTAAATAGTCATATTTATATATTCAAATGTAAACTAACTTATCTACTTAAGAAAATATATTTTCACTATGGCTCACAAAACAAGACCTAATTATATACTGTGCATAAGAGACACACCTAAAACAAAGTGATTCAGAAAAGAGTGGACAGGGGGCTTCCCTGGTGGCGCAGTGGTTGGGAGTCCGCCTGCCAATGCAGGGGATGCAGGTTCGTGCCCCGCTCCGGGAGGATCCCACATGCCATGGAGCGGCTGGGCCCGTGAGCCATGGCTGCTGGGCCTGGGCGTCCGGAGCCTGTGCTCCGCGGTGGGAGAGGCCACAGCAGTGAGAGGCCCGCGTACTGCAAAAAAAAAAAAAAAAAAAAAGAAAAGAGTGGACAAAAATATACCAGGCAAGTATGAATCAAAAGAGAGAAGGGATAGTGATCTTGATATCAGACACTGTGAAAGTCAAGCTGAAAACGATTAAATGTGATAGCATGACACTCTACTATTCAACCTTGTTCTAGAAGTATTAGTCAATGCAATTAGATAAGAAAAATGAATTACTGGAATAACAATGGGTAAGAAAAAACTGATTCATATCTATTTGCATATATGATTGTATACATAGAAAACCCCAGATAATCAATATGACTAAATAAAATAATAAGCATTCAGAAAAATATATGATATAAAATTAACATACAAAAATCAATAGTCTTCATATATATAAACAATAATCAGCAGATGACATCATGGTGGCAAAAATTTCATTTACAATACCAGCAAAGAAGATTAAGTGGTAAAGGATAAGTTTAACATAAAATGCACAAAATCTATACAAGAAAAATTTTATCAATACTCCTGAAACTCAGAAAAGTAGTCTTGAAATAATGAAATATATATTCTTTATTTTTGGAGAGGGTAATTCAACATTACAAAGATGTCAATTCTCACTAAATTAATACATAAATTCATTGTGGTCATAGTAAAAATACCATCCAGTATTTTATGGAATTAAGTGATTTAATACTAAAATACATACAAAATATCAGCCATGCTAGGTTAGCCTATTAGTCAAAGCAGTGAAAAAGAAAAATTACAAACAGGAAATAATTGTATCAGACAGTAAAACTTATCTCTATAACTAAAATAGTGTGGTACAGTTCAGTGCATAGACAAATAGACCATTAGAATAGAAAGTTCGGAAATAGACCCATGTAGTAATAAAATGAACTTAGGTTCTTTGGGGAAAAGTCTATTCCAGGTCTTGGGCAGAGAAAATACAAGATGTGCCCAGAACATCTTATGCTAAAAAATAATGAAGTGCTGGAGAAAGGATAGAATCAAGTCAAAAAGACATGATGTTAAGTAGAAGAAGCTAGCAATGGCCAAAGGTGGAAAAAAATTGAGCAGCCAATTAAACAGTGGTAGTGTTGCATTATAAGCCATAGAATAAAATAAATATCTGTGAATTTATACTAATATACATAAATAATTTAATTAATACATAAATAGGGGAGAATACATACATACATCACATACATCCAATTAAAGGATCTCCTGAAAAATATTTATCAATTGTAAAGGAAAACATAGTAACTCTACAGTGTGGAAACCCATGAGATACCACCTTAAACAAATGATTAAAGTTAAAATAATAATACACATACATGACCCCTGAATGCAGGTTATTGTGTTATTCTTGCCAAGAAGGCAACATCACAATCTAATCATGAGATAAGTGCAAATTGAGAGACATTCTATAAAATACTGACCAATACTCAAAAGAATTTCAAGGTCGGACTGCCCTGGTGGTCCAGCGGCTAAGACTCCGAAATTCTAATGTAGGGGGCGTGGCTTTGATCCCTGGTCGGGGAACTAAGATCCCACATGCCGTGCAGCATGGCGGGAAAAAAAAAAAATCAAGGTCATGAAAGATAAGGAAAGAGTGAGTAACTGTCAGAGACTAGGAAAGACTAGAGAAACATGACAAATAAACGCAAGTGAGGGACCCTAGGCAAGAAAAAGGACATTAGAAGAAAAACTGGTAAGATTTAAATAAAGTTCATACTTTTGTTAACAGTATTGTAGTAATGTTAATTTCCTTATTTGGTAACAGTGCTAAGGTTATGTAACTTGTTACATTAAGAAAGCTGACTGAACTGTATATGTGAACTCTCAATACATGCTTTTTAATATTCCTAAGTCTGAACGTATTTCAAAATAAAAATAAAATAAGCATTGCAAGAAAAGCTTGATCCAAGTATGAAGCAAATTAAACTGGTATGGTTTTGAGCAATTGGTGAATTGTAGAGAATCCATTTGAAAATGCCCATTTGAGTAGCACAGAGATTATGACATTAGAAATTTAGAGAGACAAATAATTTATGGACAAATAAATTACAAATGTATGGACAAATAATTGAGGGCTTGATTACAATTATAAAAGAATATAAATATTTTCATCCTTGATGATATAAAAGTAAAATACAACTACCAGAAATTAGGAGATAGAAATAAGGAGAGATGAAGGGAAGTACTAATAATACCATTCTAAAAAGTGGAAAGTTATGAAAAACTCTATGGTTGTGGGTCAATTATGAAAAGTAAAGGTGATACTATAATGATATTTTTTATGTCAGGAGTAGGGGAAGATGGATAGAGTGAGTAAATTAAATTTCCATTTAACATGCTAAAATATTAAGAGAAAATATCTAATGTTGATAAATCAAATGGCATATTTAGAGACTATAACCACAAATCACATTATGAATAGTGATGATTATAAGTAAATTCCTTTTGAGAAGAGAACTAGAAGTGGGCAGCCATGGGTGAATCCTATTTTCTTTGTGTATATTTAACATTTTTAATGATATGACATATTATGTTAATTTTTTAAATATTAAAAAGGACATGATAATCACAACTTCTAATATTATTAATGTTCTTCAATTGCATAATCATATTATCCTTTTTTGTATCACTTGAGGATTTATTTACTTTTCAAATCTGTTCTCAAAAGTCATTTTATTTTCATCTCAATATTTATGAGTAATACATATGTACCCATAAAACATTTTCTTGCTATCCAGATAGGTTTACTATTTTGCTGCTCTGTACTCCAAGAATACTTTGTTTATAACTCCATTAAGCAACTAATCACAATTATTGTAATTTATCTAGTATCTATTTCCTTTGTCAGAATGAGAATGTCTCAAGATTAGGTGTATGTATCTTACTCATGTTTGTACTTCAAGCACTCAGAGAGACTGAAATATATTTTTCTCAATATGGAAATATTTATAGAAGCTAACAATGACATCCTGCTTCCTTTAGACATTAAAGAGAACACTATATAGAACACAGGCAGTCAAATTCTGGGAGAATTGTCTTGGCTCCATTGTTTCTGTGCATATTCTTCAGTCATTCATTCTTCCAGGTCAAAATAAAAAATAATTTGGAACATGGGCTTCCCTGGTGATGCAGTGGTTGAGAGTCCGCCTGCCGATGCGGGGGACGTGGGTTCGTGCCCCGGTCTGGGAGGATTCCACGTGCCGCGGAGCGGCTGGGCGCGTGAGCCATGGCCGCTGAGCCTGTGCGTCCGGAGCCTGTGCTCTGCAACGGGAGAGGCCACAGCGGTGAGAGGCCTGCGTACAGCAAAAAAATAAATAAATAAAATAATAATTTGGAACTGAATAGCCAAAATTTGATGCCTATTATCCTGACTAGCCTGGTGTTGCCCACCATGATTAATACTTACCAATCGTGGTTGAAAGCAAAAACAAACAAAACAAACAAATAAATACTATTGAATTGTATCCCCTAAAGATACAAGTCCTAACCCCCCACCCTCACCCCCAGAATCTGTGAATGTGACATTATTTGAAAATAGAGCCTTTACATATGATCAAGTTAAGATAAAATCATTAAGGTGGGTTCTAATCCAGTATGACTAGTGTCTTGATAAAAAGGGAAAATTTTGACACAGACGGACAGGCACATGGGGAGAAGGGTATGTAAAGATGAGAGTTATGCTGCCAGAAGCCTACTAGAAGCTAAGAAAGAGTCTTGGAACAGATCTTTAATGAGTGTCTTCACAGCGGGCATGGCCCTGCCAGCACCTTGATCTCAGGTCTCTAGCCTCCAGATTTGTGAGACAATAAATTTCTGTTTTCTAAGCCACTTGACTTAATGGCACTTTGTTACAGCAGCCCTAGGAACATAAAATGGGCTTTGTTGGAAATATTTTCAAGCAGAGGGTCAGCAAAATGAGGCACTCTACTCTCTTGTTCTTTCATCTACCCTTGGAGAGAATTACAAAGAGGAGAGAACACAGCAGCAAACATAGTGTGCTCCAGCAGAGAGACGTCCCTCTGCTGCATGACCTTGTTGTAGGATGTGGGGAAGGTCTGGTGAATTTGGCTGGTGAAACTCTGAACTTAGTGCCAGGTGTCTAGAGAACTTATTTGGGGAACCCAATTGACAGCACCTAAAAACTTAGAGAAAAGTTAGAATTGGGCTGAATAACCTCCCCCTGAAGGGAAAGGTGTTAGTTCTGGCTTGTTCACTGCCAGACAAATCATGGAGAATATCCAAGGTCACTAGAAGACAGTACTGTTTATCTTTCTACTGTATTCTTTTTGGCAAGTTAATATTTACTGAGTGCATACTATGTGCCAGGCACTATTACTCTTCTAGATGTGTGTGTGTGTGCACGTGTGTGTTTGTGTATTGATACTTACCTTGCAGATTGGTAATGCAGTTAAATGAAGGATATCTATCTATCTATCTAAATACATAAATATATACACATATATATGTGTATGTATGTTTATATACCCCTCATTTAAATGTTTATATATATGGATGCATTTATATATATAGTATATATATGTACATAATTTATGTACATAAAGGCATTTGTATAGTATATATACATTATATGTATATGTATATATATGCATATTCTTCACTTAATTTTACCACTCATTTATAAATCATGTTACTTTATTATTTTCCTTTTATATTTTAGATACTGAAGAATAGAAGTGTTCAAAAATTTTTACACAAAGTATCAGTAGAGAAAAATTCAGAATTCAGACTCCAACAATTGTGGCTCAGAAGTATATGCTATTAATACTACTTCTTAAGGAACTCTCTAAAGCTAGTGTAAGCAAAATAAAAATAAAGGAATGTTTATGGAACAAGAGGCACTCTTAGGGAGGGAGTAGAACCAGAAACTGGACATATCTAGCTCTTGTCTTTGGGCGCCTCTGGCAATTGCTTTATTTTATTTTCTAACTACATACCGATTCTCTTTTATATGCTATTCTATATGCTACTCTTTATGATTGAAAGGGTTAAGATATACATATTCTCCTTTCAAATACATATATGTCATCTAAAGTTGAAATCACATAGTCTCATTTCGAGCTTCTCCAGAGAAGGAGATCATTAGCTCAGTATGAGTCAATGGGCCACCCTGGGTCCAAACAGCTATTGTAGGGCTGGAGGTACAAGATAATGCTTAGTGATCACATTTTCCAGGACACTAGTTTTGTATCTATGGATATGAGTGGGAGGAGAGACAGTTTGTAGAAAAGTAGGATGGAGGCAGGTAGCCAGTTCAACAGGCATCCACTACAAGATGGCTGCACTCAGCTTATAACAGGCTAAGAGGAGAAGAGTCACAAATTTAAGACCAAACTCATAGAGTAGATGATTTTCAGCCCCCTTCCATCTATAATATTTTTAGGTTTTAAATATATTAGTCCCTTCTTAGAATCTGAGTTTTAGAATTATGATTTTCAGAAAACATTCCTATTATGTATCTATTTCCTCAGCATACACTTACTGAACATCTAGAATATGGTTATAGGTTGAATTGTATTCCCAACTCCCAACTTCCAAGAGGATCTTGGAAGTCTTAATTCTCAGTACCTGTGAATGTGATTTTATTTGAAAATAGGGTCTTTGCAGGTGATAAAGTTAATATGAGGTCATTAGGGTAGTACTAATCCAATAAGACTCTTTCTTTGTAAAAGGGAAATTCGGACATAGAATCAGACATGTGAATGGGGAGAACACCATGTGAGGATGAAGGCAGATACTGGTGTAATGTATCAACCAGCCCAGGGATACCAAAGACTGCCAGCATACTACCAGAAGCTAAAAGAAGGGCATGGAGCAGTTTGTGGTACTCTGTTATGGGAACCCTAGAAAATTAACACAAAAATGTGTACGTGAAAAAACAGTTGACCCTCAAGGAACTTACAGTCTATGATGGGGAGATAGATTTATAAACAGATCTGACAGGACAGTGAGGGACAATAACATTTCCTCAGTTAAAAATGCCTCAGGTCAAGGTCTGAAGAGATGAGAATTCCATCCACCCCATTTCCCCACAACTTCTTTCAGGATTTCACTGAACTTTCTTTGAAATATTTTGAGGTTTCAATTCAGTTGACACCTTTGAGGGATATGGGAATATCTACTCTCATGTTTTGATTAAAATACTTCTTCTACATATTCTTAAAGAACCACATGCTTTCTGTATGGCCCAAGCATCATAATGTACTTTTATGTGTTCAAAAGATATTACACACACTGAAATGATTTGACCACATATTAGAGAGGGACCTCCTGGAAACAAGTGACAATACCTTATTAAAATCTGTGTCCCCAGCTCTTAACAGAGTGCCAATATATTTTGAGGAATGGATGAACAAATAAATATCAATCAAATATTTATACAAATATCACCTTTACAAGGCACCAAGTCTTTTCTCTTTTATGCAGCTTCCAGACATGTCTGCTACTGTTAAATAAATCCAGTTTGAACTCAGCAGAGAATGAAACATATATGGGGGTTAATATTCTTGATACTACTCAATATACTTTCCTGGGTACATAGGGCAAGACCCAGAATAGCATTCCATTTGTTTGAATGACGGATTAGTTGATTGATTTTTGTGACAAATGACAAATGCCAGTTGCCAAATTATATCTTCAAACAACTTATGTCACTCAAAATTCAACTGAACTGTACTCCTAGGACAGTCTAATCCTGGGGAGATATAACAGAAAAATTACCTTAAGTGCCACTGTATTCTGGGTCATAAGTATTTCTATTTAAGAGTGATTAAAAAGAAGCTTCCTAGTCTAGATTGGGCAGACCAAGATCTCACAAAGAAGGTTCTGTCACCAATGAGATGCAACAGCATTCACAGTACACTGGGATGTGAATTCTCCTCTCTCTCCCCTCCCTGAGAGAACAAAGGAGGACCATGTTACCATTTGCTCTGTCTATGGGTTGGTATCTGGAAATCAGAGTCCACGTGTAACTCCTTTCCTGACTGCTACCTCTAGTGTGGAAGCATGATGAAAACCAGAAGGATATGGATGTAAAGAAGAAACTAGGCCTCCCTGCAGACATAATTTTGCCTTTATTCTACTTATCACCAGGGGACCCTATTCTATATTCAGACAGTAAAAGATACTCTGCAGAGTTGGATCTATGGTATTTTAATTTTTATGTTCTATGACAGTCCAAAGGATTTTAAATGTAAAACCTGGACTACCAGGCAGGAAACCTAGTTTTCTCTCCTGGTTCTACCTCTTGGTATGTGATTAGATGGGAGGGATATATACAATATAGAGATGCTATGGATATTTAAACATTTCTCTGACTAGAATTTATTTCATTTCATCCAGGCTATCCACTCTTTTTCATGTTAAGTTTATATAATTTCTATCTGGGCTCTTTGCTCTTCTAATTAGAATATATATCCATTTTGTTTAAAGGGGTACATTTTATTGAATGTAAATTATGTTTCCATAAAGATGACACCCCCCAAAAAAGACAAAAATAAAACAAAACAAAGGTATGCACATATATATGTTTTATTTTTATTTTTTTATTCTCCAAATTAATTCTAAATTAATCTTCTTGAAGTGGGATTTTTTTTCTTTTCATGCAAATAGCTAGTTCAAAAACTTGTAATGGTTCCCTTTAGTCTGCCAAAAAAAAGAAAGAAATTGAGAGTCATTGATTAATGAACACATTTATCCATCCTTCTATTAAACAAGCTTTTGATTAAATATCTCCTCTTAGCTTCTATAGTATTAAGAAAAATCGTCAATCCCAGAGATATTAAGATGAAGAAAACAGTGTTTACAGTAGAATAGTCAGGACAATGGTCAGTTCTCTTTATTTGCAAAGGCTATGTTCTATAAAGTTACCATGAGCCCCAATTAGCACATATAGGGTTAGGTTCCTATGAGCCTCTGGTCACAACATTTTTCCCAACAGAACAACACGTAAACTGGATTTATTGTGTATTTATGACTAAACACACCATATTAAGTATTTGTTCCTTGATTAATATTGAACTCATGGCCAGCAGCACCATGACTCATGCCTGAAAGAAGCTTGTCTAACACATACATTTTCTCTTTAAGGCACAACAGAGCTTTCTTGCACTTAGGGACAGTAGACAACACTTTAGCACTACACTTAGGGGGCATTTTAAATGGCAAAATCACCAACAAAAAGCAGAAATATGTGAAAAATATGCACCAAATATATTACAAAGAGGACACATTTACAGTAGGAGAGCTGAAACAAGAAAGCAGAATGTTGTTTTGCTTTACCTCAGGTGATCACTTGAATTGAGTCAAAATTTTAGCCATTCTGAGCATGTCAGCAAGTGACTACAAAAGTGCCATGAATATGGGGTTTCCAAAGAAATTTTAGTGAGTAGGTAAATTTACAAATACAGAATCATAAATAATGATAATCAACTGTATGTAAACAAAAGGGAAAAAAAATTTTCATCATTAGTAGTATGCCCAAAAGAAAATGAAACATAGAGGGGAAAAATAGTTAATGTTGGAGAACATTCTGTATAACAAAGGATGAGTGAGATAGTACTTACTGGCTTCTGCCAATTAGGCAAAAGGCCATTCAGTCAAAAAAAATAGCATATTAAGGTTGTGATAACAAGAGGCTTTGTGGCATATACAAGAACTACAGTAGCATTATGATTCTTCATTCTGAAGTTCATATTAGAGGGGTTAGAAATGTCTGAAGACGATAATAGAAACCAGATGAGGAATGATCTTAATGTCCATCTTAATTGCTTGGAAAACTTTTTGTGATAATGAGAAACCACGGCCATGTTTTAAATGAATGTATGGCAAGAATAAGGTCTGACTGTACTACCTCGGTATACTTTGAGAAGTAAATGTTAAATAGTTTAATGATACAGGATAGAAGGCCCAGAGAAAAACCAACTCACAAATGGTAACCTAATTAATGACAAAGGAGGCAAGAACATACAATGGAGAAAAAACAGCCTCTTTTATAAGTGATGCTAGGAAAACTGGACGGCTACACATAAAAGAATGAAATTAGAACACTACCTAACACCATACACAAAAATAAATACCAAATGGGTTAAAAACCTAGATGTAAGATTGGACACTATAAAACTCTTCGAGGAAAACATAGGAAGGACACTCTGACATAAATCACAGCAAGATCTGTTTGACCCACCTCCCAGAGTAATGAAAATAAAAACAAAAATAAACAAATGAGAACTAATTAAAAGCTTTTGCACAGTAAAGGAAACCATAAACAAGATAAAAATACAACCATCAGAATGAGAGAAAATATTTGCAAATAAAACAATGGACAAAGGATTAATCTCCAGAATATACAAACAGGTGATAGAGCTCAATATCAAAAAACAAAGAACCTAATTAAAAAATGGAGGGGAAGACCTAAATAGACATTTCACCAAATAAGACATACAGGTGGCCAAGAGGTACATGAAAAGATGCTCAACATCACTAATTATTAGAGAAATGCAAATCAAAACTACAATGAGGTGTCACCTCACAAGGGTTAGAATGATCATTATCAAAAAATCTAGAAACATTAAATGCTGGAGAGGGTGTGGTGAAAAGAGAACCCTACTGCACTGTTGGTGGGAATGTAAATTCATACAACCACTATAGAGAAGTATGGAGATTCCTTAAAAAAACTAAAAATAGAACTACCATATGATCCAGCAATCCCACTACTGGTCTTAAACCCTGAGAAAACCAGAATTCAAAAAGAGTCATGTACCACAATGTTCACTGCAGCACTGTTTACAATAGCCAGGATATGGAAGCAACCTAAATGTCCATCGACAGATGAATGGATAAAGAAGATGTGGCACATATGTACAATGGAATATAGCTCAGCCATAAAAATAAATGAAACAGTTATCTGTAGTGGGGTGGATGGACTTAGAGTCTGTCATACAGAGTGCAGTAAGTCAGAAAGAGAAATACGAATACTGTATGGTAACGTATATATATGGAATTAAAGATAAAAAGGGTACTGATAAACCGAGTGGCAGGGCAGTAATAAAGACACAGACATAGGTTTTGGTTTCTTACAAATGCCACAGCTACAAGTAAATTGAAGAGTTTACGGGAAACAAGCTGCGAGTGCAGAGATGTACAGTCTGCTGTTTCTAAATTTGTGGGTTACTAAAATGGAAAGAACATGTGATCTGTCTTCTCCTCATGGAACTGTGTGGCTGACAGGGTCTTGGTGCTCCAGCTGGGTATAAGGCCTGTGCCTCTGAGGTGGGAGAGCTGAGTTCAGGACATTGGGCCAACAGAGACCTCCCAGTTCCACATAATATCAAATGGTTAAAGCTCTCCCAGAGATCTGCATCTCAACACTAAGACCCAGCTCCACTCAACAACCAGCAAGGTACAGTGCTGGACACCCTATGTGAAACAACTAGCAAGACAGGAACACAACCTCACCCATTAGCAGAGAGGCTGCATAAAATAATAATAAGGTCACAGACACCCCAAAACACACCATCGGAAGCAGTCCAGACCACCAGAAAGACAAGACCCAGCAACATCCACCAGAACACAGGCACTAGTCCCCTCCACCAGGAAGCCTACACAACCCACTAAACCAACCTTAGCCACTGGGGGCAGACACCAAAAACAACAAGAACTATGAACCTGCAGCCTGCAAAAAGGACACCCCAAAGACATTAAGTTAGGCAAAATGAGAAGACAGAGAAACACACAGCCAATGAAGGAGCAAGGTAAAAACCCACCAAACCAAACAAATGAAGAGGAAATAGGCAGTCTACCTGAAAAAGAATTCAGAGTAATGATAGTAAAGATGATCCAAAATCTTGGAAATAGAATGGAGAAAGCACAAGAAATGTTTAACAAGGACCTAGAAGAACTAAAGAGCAAACAAACAATGATGAACAACACAATAAATGAAATTAAAAATTCTCTAGAAGGAACCAATAGCAGAATAACTAAGGCAGAAGAACAGATAAGTGATCTGGAAGATAAATTATTGGAAATAATTACTGCAGAGCAGAATAAAGAAAAAAGAATGAAAAGAATCGAGGACAGACTTAGAGACCTCTGGGATGGTATTAAATGCACCAACATTCGAATTGTAGGGGTCCCAGAAGAAGAGAGCAAAAAAGGAACTCAGAAAGTATTTGAAGAGATTATAGTTGAAAACTTCCCTAATATGGGAAAGGAAATGGTTAACCAAGTCCAGGAAGCACAGAGAATCCCATACAAAATAAATCCAAGGAGAAACATGCCACGACACATATTAAACAAACTATCAAAAATTAAATACAAAGAAAACATATTAAAAGCATCAAGGGAAAAATAACAAATAACATACAAGGGAATCCCCATAAAGTTAACAGCTGACCTTTCAGCAGAAGCTCTGCAAGACAGAAGGGAGTGGCAGGACATATTGAAAGTGATGAAAGGGAAAAACCTACAACCAACATTACTCTACACAGCAAGGATCTCATTCAGATCTGACAGAGAAATTTAAAACAATACAGACAAGCAAAAGCTAAGAATATTCAACACCACCAAACCAGTTTTACAACAAATGCTAAAGGAACTTCTCTAAGCAGGAAACACAAGAGAAGGAAAAGACCCACAATAGCAAACCCCAAACAATTAAGAAAATCGTAACAGGAACATACATATTAATAATTACCTTAAATGTAAATGGATTAAATGCTCCCACCAAAAGATATAGACTGGCTGAATGGATACAAAAACAAGACCTGTATATATGCTGTCTACAAGAGACCCACTTCAGAACTAAGGACACATATAGACTGAAAGTGAGGGTATGGAAAAAGATATTTCATGCAAATAGAAATCAAAAGAATGCTGGAGTAGCAATTCTCATATCAGACAGAATAGAATTTAAAATAAAGACTATTACAAGAGACAAAGAAGGACACTACATAATGATCAAGGGATCAAACCAAGAAGAAGATATAACAATTGTAAATATTTATGCACTCAACAAAGGAGCACCTCAATACCTAAGGAAAATGCTAACAGCCATAAAAGAGAAAACTGACAGTAACACAGTCATAGTAGGGGACTTTAACACCCCACTTTCACCAATGGACAGATCATCTAAAGTGAAAATAAATAAGGAAACACAAGCTTTAAATGATATATTAAACAAGATGGACTTAATTTATATTTATAGGACATTCCATCCAAAAACAAAAGAATACACTTTCTTCTCAAGTTCTCATGGAACATTCTCAGAGATAGATCATATCTTGGTTCACAAATCAACCCTTGGTAAATTTAAGAAAATTGAAATCTTAACAAGTATGTTTTCAGACCACAACACTATGAGACTAGATATCAATTACAGGAAAAGAAATCTGTAAAAAAATACAAACACATGGAGGCTAAACATTACACTACTTAATAACCAAGAGATCACTGAAGATATCAAAGAGGAAATCAAAAAATACTTAGAAACAAATTACAATGAAAACATGATGACTCAAAACCTATGGGATGCAGCAAAAGCAGTTCTAAGAGGGAAGTTTATAGCAATACAATCCTACTGCAAGAAACAAGAAACATCACAAACAAACAACCTAAACTTACACCTAAAGCAATTAGACAAAGAAGAACAAAAAACCCCAAAGTTAGCAGAAGGAAAGAAATCATAAAGATCAGATCAGAAATAAATGAAAAAGAAATAAAGGAAACAATAACAAAGATCAATAAAACTAAAAGTTGGTTCTTTGAGAAGATAAACAAAATTGATAAACCATTAGCCAGACACATCAAGAAAAAAAGGGAGAAGACTCAAATCAATAGAATTACAAATGAAGGAGAAGTAACAACTGACCCTGCAGAAATACAAATGATCATGGGAGATTACTACAAGCAACTATATACCAATAAAATAGACAACCTGGAGGAAATGGACAAATTCTAAGAAAAGCACAACCTCCCAAGACTGAACCAGGAAGAAATAGAAAATATAAACAGACCAATCACAGCACTGAAATTGAGACTGTGATTAAAAATCTTCCAACAAACAAAAGCCCAGACCAGATGGCTTCACAGGTGAATTCTATCAAACATTTAGAGAAGAGCTAACACCTATCCTTCTCAAACTCTTCCAAACTATAGCAGAGGGAGGAACACTCCCAAACTCTTTCTACAAGGCCACCATCACCCTGATATCAAAGCCAGACAAAGATGTCACAAGGAAAGAAAACTACAGGCCAACATCACTGATGAACATAGATGCAAAAATCCTTAGCAAAATACTAGCAAACAGAATCCAACAGCACTAAAAGGATCATACACCATGATCAAGTGAGGTTTATCCCAGGAATGCAAGGATTCTTCAATATATGCAAATCAATCAATGTGATAAACCATATTAACAAATTGAAGGAGGAAAACCATATGATCATCTCAATAGATGCAGAAAAAGCTTTTGACAAAATTCAACACCAATTTATGAAAAAAAAAAAATCCAGAAATTAGGCATAGAGGGAACTTACCTCAACAAAATAAATGCCGTATATGACAAACCCACAGCCAGTATCGTTCTCAATGGTGAAAAACTGAAACCATTTCCACTAAGATCAGGAACAAGACAAGGTTGTCCACTCTCACCACTATTATTCAACATAGTTTTGGAATGTTTAGCCACAGCAATCAGAGAAGAAAAAGAAATAAAAGGAATCCAAATCAAGAAGGAAGGAGTAAAGCTGTCACTGCTTGCATATGATATGATAGTACCTAAAGAATCCTAAAGATGCTATCAGAAAACTACTAGAGTTAATCAACGAATTTGGTAAAGTAGCAGAATACAAAATTAATGCACAGAAATCTCTTGCATTCCTATACAGTAATGATGGAAAATTTGAAAGAGAAATTAAGGAACACTCCCATTTACCACTGCAATAAAAATAATAAAATAACTAGGAATAAACCTACCTAAGGAGACAAAAGCCTGTATGCAGAAAACTATAAGACACAGATGAAAAAATTAAAGATGATACAAACAGATGGAGAGATATACCATGTTCTTGCTTTGGAAGAATTAACATTGTGAAAATAACTATACTACTCAAAGCAATCTACAGATTCAATCCAATCCCTATCAAACTACCAATGGCATTTTTCACAGAACTAGAACATAAAATTTCACAATTTGTTTTGAAACACAAAGGACCCCGAATAGCCAAAGCATTCTTGAGAATGAAAAATGGAGCTGGAGGAAGCAGGCTCCCTGACTTCAGACTATACAACAAAGCTACAGTAATCAAGAGAGTATGGTACTGGCATAAAACAGAAATATAGATCAATGGAACAGGATAGAAAGCTCAGAGATAAACTCAAGCACATATGGTCACCTTATTTTTGATAAAGGAGGCAATAATATACAATGGAGAAAAGACAACCTCTTCAATAAGTGGTGCTGGGAAAACTGGGCAACTACATGTAAAAGAATGAAATTAGAATACTCCCTAACACCATACACAAAAATAAACTCAAAATGGATTAAAGACCTAATTGTAAGGCCAGACACTATCAAACTCTTAGAAAAAAAAAAAAAAAAAAGACAGAACACTCTATGATATACATCACAGCAAGATCCTTTTTGACCCACCTCCTAGAGAAATGGAAATAAAACCAAAAATAAACAAATGGGACCTAATGAAACTTAAAAGCTTTTGCACAGCAAAGGAAACGCCAAACAAGACAAAAAGACAACGCTCAGAATGGGAGAAAATATTTGCAAATGAAGCTACTGACAAAGGATTAATCTCCAAAATTTACAAGCAGCTCATGCAGCTCAATATCAAATAAACAAACAACTCAATCCCAAAATGCAGAAGACCTCAATAGACATTTCTCCAAAGAAGATATACAGATTGCCAACAAACATATAAAAGGATGCTCAACATCACTAATCATTCGAGAAATGCAAATCAAAACTAAAATGAGATATCACCTCACACAGGTCATAATGGCCATCATCAAAAAATCTACAAACAATAAATGCTGGAGAGGGTGTGGATGAATGGGAACCCTCTTGAACTGTTGGTGGGAATGTAAATTGATACAGCCACTACGGAGAACAGTATGGAAGTTCCTCAAAAACTAGAAATAGAACTACCATACAACCCAGCAATCCCACTAAAGGGCATATACCCTGAGAAAACAATAATTCAAAAAGAGTTATGTACCACAATGTTCATTGCAGCTCAATTTACAATAGTGAGGACATGGAAGCAATCTAAGTGTCCATTGATAGATGAATGGATAAAAAAGATGTGGCACCTATATACAATGGAGTATTACTCATAAAAAGAAACGAAATTGAGTTATTTATAGTGAGGTGAATGGACCTAGAGTCTGTCATACAGAGTGAAGCCAGTCAGAATTAGAAAAACAAATACCATATGCTAACATATATATATGGAATGTAAAAAAAAAAAAAATTCTAAAAACCTACGGGCAGGACAGAAATAAAGATACAGACATATAGAATGGACTTGAGGACACGGGGAGAGGTAAGGTTAAGCTGGGACGAAGTGAGAGAGTGACATGACATATATACACTACCAAATGTAAAATAGCTAGCTAGTGGAAAGAAGCCACATAGCACAGGGAGATCAGCTTGGTGCTTTGTGACTACTAGAAGGGTGGGATAGGGAGAGTAGAAGGGAGATGCAAGAGAGATGAGATATGTGGATATATGTATATGTAAAGCTGACTCACTTTGTTATAAAGCAGAAACTAACAGAATTGTAAAGCAATTGTACTCCAATAAAGATGTTAAAAAAGAAAGAGATGCAGACATAGAGAATGGACTTGAGGACACGGGGAGGGGACGGGAGTGGGAAGCTGGGGCGAAGTGAGAGTAGCATTGACATATATACACTACTAAATGTAAATTAGATAGCTAGAGGGAAGCAGCAGCATAGCACAGGGAGATCAGCTCTGTGCTTTGTGACCACCTAGAGGGGTGGGATTGGGCATGTGTGACGGAGGCTTAAGAGGGAGGGCATATGGGGATATATGGATGCATATGGCTGATTCACTTTATTGAACAACAGACGCTAACACAGCATTGTGAAGCAATTATACTCCAATGAAGATATATAAAAAAAATTTAAAAATTAAAAAAAAAAGTAGAGATTTAGGTATCCTGGAGGATTCATCGGATACTACCAATTACCTTTTGAAAACTTCAACCTGAGTAAAGTTGCCAATTCTTGCCCTGAAAAAAGAAATATTTTTATTTATTAAAATAAAAAAAGAATTACTATTATCTGTTCAAATCAGGTTTTATGTTTTAACACAGAAAATGCAACGGGAGAGGCCACAACAGTGAGAGGCCCGCGTACCGCAAAAAAAACAAAAACAAACAAACAAAAAACATTCTGTTGATGTCTAATGGAAATGCAAATCTTAGAAGAATTATAAAAGGCCTAATTTAACATTAATCAGTCTGGTAAAGGTACAGGGCTTCATAGTAAATTGGATGATGATTGTGAAACAGCAATTTTTCTTTTCCTAAAGAAAATCTTCTCTGACCCCATCACCTACTCCAGCCTTTGTGAGGTGCTCCTCATACCGGTTTCTACACAGTGGTGGATAATACTGGAACTTTCTTCATATGTGCCCATAGCAATTTGTCTCTATCTATATTATAATATTCATCGAACTGCATTAAGTATTCCTTAGTATATAGTTGACTAACTCTTGATGGTGGGGAATATTTTACTCATCATTGTGGCCCCAAGCTCTAGTACATGCCTTTCACTTGAGAGATGATGAACAAATCAGTAAGTGAGGGAGTGAAATATTAGATCAGCCTTAGGGATTAGTTCTGATATCCTTGCTCTCCATATGGGAAGAGGCAATCCCAAATGCTTTTTTCAGATTCAACTTCTGCATCTAAAAATTTCAATGTCATCATAAGTTGGGAGAGATGTTTTTTGGTTGTGAGCCATTTTATTTGAAAATGTTCTCATTTATACATGTTTAGTAACTGGGTAGTATGCAAGAAATTACAAAGTTGGACAGATGCCTTTAAAAATTAGGTATATTGCACTTAAGAAAGATGATATGCTTTTTGAAGAAATCTATTTTTCAGAATTTTCTGTAAGTGGCCTAGCAGCAATTATTTTACCTGATACATGGTGTTTAGAGTGTTTCTGTGTCACGACCTGCTACAATTGAAGAAGCCACCCTACAAAGGCACTTATTATCACAATTGTCATGTTTTCCTTTTTGCCAGGGATTTAAATCTTGGCTCAAAGTCAGCCCAGGAATCCCACCCTGGCTCATGTTTTATGCTTTGTGCATTGCTCCTCTGACTTTCTGAGCAAGATCAATCAATCAGTTTCTTCCACCAGGAACTGAGCGGTCATGACATCACCATGAAGCTCAGTCCTGTTCTAGAAAAACAACTGAGCTTGACCAAAATGAGCGACAATTTATTTTCAACCAGGGAGACTCAGTCTCCATAGAGTTTTAAATATCAGATACTGCTGCTGGAGTTGGGTCCAGGAAGTACCTCTATAGAGCCAAGAAAGGAAGGGTAAAGGAAGACCAGTGTGCTCATTTTCAATAAATCACTAGAGTAATCCAGGTGGGATTCTGCAGCTGTGGGTGGAAAGCAAAAGGAGATCATTATTTGTATTTAAGAGTGCAAAAGCAAAATCAATTTTTTAAACCAAGGTTCAGGAGGGCTGACTGATGGAAGGGTAGATATATAAAGAACAGTATACATTTTTTAATTAGAAAAGTTTTCCCACCCCTGCCACTCATTAATGTCAATGAAACCCACTTTTTTTTTTTTTTTTTTTGCGATATGCGGGCCTCTCACTGTTGTGGGCTCTTCCGTTGCGAAGCACAGGCTCCGGACGTGCAGACTCAGTGGCCATGGCTCACAGGCCCAGTCACTCCGCGGCATGTGGGATCTTCCCGGACCGGGGCACAAACCCGTGTCCCCTACATCGGCAGGCGGACTCTCAACCACTGCGCCACCAGGGAAGCCCGAAACCCACATTTTTAAATTCAGTCTGGATGCAATATTCAATATACAATATATTTTATACTATTAATATTTTATTTAAAAGGGACTTGCTTTCCAAGCTGTTCATGAAGAAATCAGTCTCACCAAGATTCTTCTAAGCACTCTATTTTTTTACCTATGTCATCAATATGAACTAATGAAACTTTCTGTTACTATGGTCTTTGGTTTTATATATATATATATATATATATATATATATATATATATATATATATATATATGCAATTGGAAACACTCTTAGCACATACAGTTATATTACTTGGGATTAACAGCCTCCTCAGGCAAAAGAAAATTATGTGTGAATACTAAATTTTTCAAGAATATTTTTGAAACAGGCACAATACTAGTTATAATGCTTTATAATTCCTACATTTTTTGTTAGAACAATTTCTATAAAACAGTATCACTAAGTTGATAGAAAAGAAAATATTCCTAGGTAGCTGATTATCAATGAATATTTAGTTTACTGAATTTATTTACCTGTAGTCCTCCAAAATTAGTTTGAATAAACTTTTATTTAAAGTAAGGTGTTTAATATCAATCATGTGCATCAAAAGGTGCTGGGTCATTTGAAAGGAGGAAAAATGGCAAAAATAGAACAAAATTGCAATTGCATAAGTGTTATGCAATCAGAGCAGAAATGATTAGTGTGATGTTGAAATAGTTAAGAAAATTTGTGAGAATTGAACATGAATTTGAAGAACATCTTTTGGTATTGGTAGAGAAAAATTGATAGCACATTCCATGGTATAGTAATGGTACAAACAAAGATATATATAGATGGGAACAAACATCACATGTTCCTTTAAGAGTGTCTTTAGAATTCCAGAAGTTTTGTGTTTCTTAAAGGCATAGCTGAAATCGAAGTCACCAATAAGATTGTTAAAAAGATGCATCTTTGAATTTCAACCCAGACCTCTTCCATGTGGGTCCAAAGAATCTCTGGTGATTATCATACATAGCACAATTTGACAGCCACCATATGAATACAGTTTAGCCATACATGAAACCCAATGCCAGCACTTACCAGTTAGTACTGGCAACCTCTTTCCAAACATGATGGAAATTTACATAGAAAGGATTGCCTTTTCTTGGGGAAAGACACTGATGGCCAAGTAGTTAAAAGTTTTGGAATCCATCTGACCTTAGTTTGAATACAAAGGGCAAGTTGCCTCATTTCTCTAAGCTTTGATTTTTTTTTTTTCTTTTCAATCCATGCTATTAGATTGTTTCAAAGTCAAGGATCATGTCTGTTTGGTTTATAGTATTCTCAGCACCTAGCTTGATCAATAATTGTTGTGTACAGATGATGATGACATTTACTATGAATTAAATAAGATAATGCTAATCTCAGTGGATATATATAGAAAACACTCAAAATAATGTAGTTAATGATTCAATTACAATAGAAAGTCAGCCATTCATTCTGTGTTTATTTAGACTATCTGTTCCCAATCTAAGTTCTGGGAATGTAAGAATAAAGGAGACAAAATTTATGACCTCAATTATCTTACAGTTTTATGAAACTAAATTCAAATAAATTGAAAATTTCATTAAAATATGACAGAAAGAAAGAACATGTGATAACATGGAATACACCTCTAGATCAGCTGGGGTAGTGAGATGAAGCAAGGGACAGTTAAAGAAGACTTCATTGAAGACATGGCATAAGGTCTGTATTGGTTTCCTAGGGCAACTGTAACAAATTACAACAGAACAGGTGACTTAAAACAACAGAAATTTATTTTCTCAGTTCTGGAGGTCAGAATTCCAAAATCAAGGTGTCAATAGGGCCATGTTCCCTCTGAAGGCTCTAGGGAAGAATCCTTCCTTGCCTGTTCCTACTTTTGGTTGCCTCCCAGCAATTCTTGGTTTGCACCTGCATCACTCCAATCTCTGCTTTCATCTTCACATGACTTTCTTCCCTATATGTTTCTCTGCATGTTCTTTCCTGTTCTTACAAGGACACCAGTCATTGAATTTAGCCTCCCCCTCAACTTAATTAATTATATCTGCAAAGTCCTTATTTCCAAATAAAGCCACATTCTGAGCTTCTGGTGAACAATGATTTTGGGGAAACATTATTCAACACACTGCAATATCTAAAAAAGAATTTTGAACTACAAGTAAAAGTTGATCTGACCGAGAAGGTGGAAAATTTCTCACCTGTGAGCACACTGCATTGTTAGTGGCTTGAAGTCACCATTGTCTATAGAGAAATGTTTATCAGAAAATATTTTTCCTTCTTGAGGTTACTATCTATCTTTTGGAGCTCCTGGATCTCCAGTCATGCCCATCCACTCTGGAAATAGGAGATCAGATCTAGTGTGGATACCAATAACCCTTTCAACCTTTAAACATCACTGGTTTGGGAGAATCGTTTTGCTTTCTAGACTCACGGATCCTTCCTTATAGAAACTGAGATCTTGGTTGTAATTCCTCTATAGGATAGAAGATACCCAGCTTTGATTTAGCAGACGGAGGTTTTTTTTTTTTTAATAATTTCATCTAACCTGTTTGTGTCTGTGCCTCTCCAAAACCAGGAATAACAAGATTAATGCCAGCTTCTTCTTTATACCTTTTACGGCAGCATTTATCACAAAGGGAGGGAAGGGAGAACTTGACAGAGGTGAATAAAGAACTACAGTGTCTATTCAAAAATTATAGAAAAAAGCTTGTGAGCTTCAGTTGCTTTTTCTCCTACTCAATCTTTTCAGCAGAAACAGACAACATTTTTTTCTCTCCTATTTCTAGGAAACGAGCCAGATAATAGGTTTATTTTCCAGATTCAACAGCACTGGAGACCAAGCTTTACATATACCATTTGTTGGGTCTACCGAAAGAAACCCCCTATGACCATGAGGGTTTCCTCCAAAGATTCACTTGGGATTACCGAGTTTTTCTGCTACGTTAACCTAAATTGTTGAACTTAACAAGCTACTACATACACTTTTCTGGAAGAGCAATACTACCTTTCCCACTGCCTTCTTTCTGCAAGTTAATGACATTCTTATAGTTGTAGATTGGCCTCTGACCTCTTAGCCATCTATCCCACTGGAGGAAAATGGCATGATCAAAGTCAGACTGTGTGCGTAAGGTATAGAACCTCTGAGTAGTAAACAAACATCTTCTCAGCAGATATTTTGTCCTTTGTTTTATGAAATAATTTACAAATTTTAGTTCAATCTATATTACCTTTGTTTAGATGGGCTTATTTCCATTTCTGATTTGTCAATAACTGTGGACTAACTCAGCAGGGAGAAAGTCAAAAAAAGTGAATTGTATTTGCCTGTGGAAGAGTTAGTATGCAGACAGTAAATAACAGCTAGTTTATCTGAATATAAAATAGGATTAAATCAACCAACTTGGTAAAACAGAATTTTAAGTGGAATATTTTTCAAGTGATATACTAAAATTGCTTCCAGTGACAGTGCCTATATTTATTTATTTTTAAATAAATATCATCATATTCTCATAGTTGTATGTATTTTGGACCAAGTACTTGTTGAACATTTAAAACAATTGCTTTAATCTGAGTGTTGAGAATTTGTTAAGAATATCTTTTGTTTTTTAAGATTATTTTATACTTTTTGGGAAATAATTAAACATTGAATATAATTACATAACAAAAAGGCAACTTCTACTGAACCAGTAACTAGAAGCAAGAAAAATGGCATGATTTTCCAGGAAAAAAATTTGATGTAAAAAACCAGTCAAAGGGCATAAACTAAACATAAAACATTACATTTTCGGGAAGATAAAGATTTTTATGTATTTTACATTACTTTTAATATTACATTAGAGGACTATATACTCTCATATAAGATTTGAGAAAATCAGAATGTGTACTGGCTGGAAATGTGAATGCTATATATCATTTTCATTATAATCATATCAATGGAGCCATTTCCCCTCCCCATTAATTCTCATTTTAATGACAACATTATGTACATACACACAAACACTTTGCTTTCAAGAAAGGCAAAATGATTCAAAGTTAAGATTGTAGATTTTTAATGCAGACCAGCTAATGAGCTTATATGAGATATTGCAGCTTGAATCTTAATTTCACCTGTACCGCAGAGCAGCCATCCAGCACTTAGGAGCATGGGTCCTGGCTTTGGTATCTCCTGTTTATTAAATTGATGACTTTGATCAGGTTAGTTAGTAGTTCTCTACTTAAGTTCCTCATCTGTAAATAGGAGGAATTATAATGTCTACCCCATAGGATTGTTGTGATAATAAAATAGTTAATACTTTCATATGTACAGTGCTTAGAACAATGCCAGGTTTTAAGTACTTAAGACATTTCAGCAGCTATTATTATCTACAAATGGATATATTAAAGTTCTCTCAGAGCTGTGAGGTAATTAACTGATATATTTGTATATGAAACCCTTCATAGACTCTAAAGTGGTGCAAATGCTAATTTATAATTAAGTGACTGGCAGAGAGGGACCCTCTATCTCTATTGCTCTCCTGTACAATATGGGCTGTAGCAAGTTTTCTAATCTATGGGTCTTCTCTTTAGATCTCCTGTAGTTGCTTCGAGGGTGCACATGAAATCAATTTACAGAAAGTAAATAGTTTTGTAAAAGTAAATTATTTTAATAACCTACACCAACAGTTTGCTAGTTACACTTTTTTTGTATTCACGCTATTGTGTTGTGTTACTGATAGAATATATATTGTCACCAATTTTAGGAGAGAAAACTAAGGAGTTGAGACATCAGAAAGTTGTTCAAGCACTTTGTAGCTGGAAGTTAATTCAAGTTTGTGAAATTCAAGGTCAAGAGATGGCACTTTTAGAAAGACAAATCTTGTCACTATTATATTTAAAGCAACAGGACCAATTTAAGTTTCTTCCCAGCAGCCCACTCTTTCAGTTAGGGAGCTGAAGGAAAGTGCTGACAGGATCTATTTCTTTCAAACCTGATGTAAAAATGATTTCTAGGATTGCCAAGGTGTTGTTGAAAGCTTTCACTGACACCTGATTTGTCTAATGGATCCTTGATGATTATTTACCTCCTGGCATGGATAATGTTTGAATAAGATTCCAGTGAAAATAAGATCTGTGTTCATCAGCCAACCTGCTCTAAACATTACATCTTTACTCTATCATTTTTTTCTTTTCAAATTTAAAGTGTTCACATTGCTTCACAAACCCTCCTTGCCCACTCACAAGCTTTTTATAAGTAGGCACAAATCCTTTTTAGGGAATGCAGCAGATATAAGTAAATAAATACATGAATAATGTTGTTCACTATGTAGTTTCTTCTCTGTCATCCTACTGTATTGGTTAAGAAGCATGGTCTTATATATGTTGTTGGACATAATATTACAGCATAATTAAGGCTATTTCCATATTAGAATAAATTGTTATATTGAACATAGTGTTATTTACTGAACAGAAACACCGTGCTTACTTGAAGGGGCCATATGTTAATTATGACAGAGAACCAATTAAATTCCACTCTGTAATTTAAAATAATTTTTAAAAAATCAATCATTGCGAGTTTATCATTTTGGTGTTAGTGCAAGAACTTGATGGAATTATGTAAGTAACTTTGCTTACTATTTGCAAAAGATTAAAAAAATGAAAAAAATATATTTTTTTAATGCAGAGGTTACTATCTTTTTGGAAGTTTTTAAGTTCTAAAAGGGAAATTGCAGGCTTGCATATGATGTTTACTCATCAACACATGTGGGTAAGATTGTGAGAGTCCCTGAAAAAAATGGAGAGAAAAAATTTCTAAGGAGATTTACTTGAGCTTTTTCTTCCACAATAGCTCATGATGTAGTCTTCTGCCCTTGGCTTCAGATTACAGATGAATTAGGCAGCCCTGTGTTTTAGCTTCATGTCCTAAAGTCTTAGATGTCAAAATTAAGCCTAAATTTACAGGCAGACCAAATTAGTGTTGTATGCCTGAAGGAGAGTGTTTTCTAAGACAATGATAGAATGTTAGATTTACCAGAGTTTTGTATTGAATTTCTTGTGGTGTATTTTAGACTTGCTTATGATTTTCAGTGAAGAAGCACGTTCATGTAGTAATCCATAGATGATTAATCTTGTTATTTCCCTAGGCTCTAGTATATGAGAAGACTGCATAAAGACATCCTGGGAAAGCACTACCAAAGCAAGACAGTGCAGCTTTTGATGTTCCCCTGCCTTTCTATACGTAGAGGGCAGATTGTGACAATGTGTGATTGTACTTTGGTCTACTTGTCCTGTCCATGGGTCCATTAAAAAATGATAGAGAACCCAGCAAACCACTGTCCTTGACAGTTTCCTAGACTTCACTGGGATTTCCATTATTGCAATTGTATAGGATAGTTTACTAAAGGATACAATTAAAAATGATGGGGCTTCTAAGTGAAATTGTTTGGATATTTAGAAATGTACTTATATTGTTTTAGACCTTAGCTTTATACATAGAAGAACTACTGTAAAATATTTAAATCACAAGCTGCTAAGAATAAGATTTCTTTATATTAATATCTAATGTTTTTATTCTGGGTTTAATTAAATTTGAGTGTAGTAATTGCTATTATTTACTCACAATTACTTAGAAAAACCCAAAACAACCTTATTGAGATATAATTTACATATAATACATTTTATCTAATTAAAATATACAATTCAATATAATTTTTGTTGTTGTTTTTAAAATTTTGATAGTATGTTTTCCAAGTTGAGCAACCATCAACAAAATCTAGTTCTGGGACATTGTTGTCACAAAATGCAGCCACTACCCATTTTCTCTACAGCCCCCAGCCCTAGGCAAACACTGATCTACTCTCTGTTTCTATAGATTTCTAACAGTTTATAAAAATGGAAAGATACAGTATGTGATCCTTTTATGACTGGCTTCTTTGACTTAGCATAATGTTTTCAAGATTCCACCCTTTTGTAGCATGTATCAGAGCTTCATTCCTTTTTATTATTAAATAATATTTCATTATGTAGATATATGTATCACATTTTATTTATCCATTCATCAGTTGATGGACTTTTGAGTTGTTTCCACTTTTTGGCTATTGTGAATAATGCTTCTGTGAATATTTATGTGCAAGGTTTTATGTGGATTTATGATTTCATTGTTCGTTGATAAATACCTAGGTGTGGAATTGCTGTGTCATATGGTAACATTCTGTTGAACATTTTGAGAAATGGCCCGACTGGTTTCTAAAGTGGCTGCGTAATTTTGCATTCCTCCCAGCAATGTATAAGAGTGTCAATATCTCTATATCCTTGTCCACATTTGTTATTGTCTGTCCTTTTGATTATAGCAATTCTAGTGGATGTGAAGTAGTGTGTCATTGTGGTTTTGATTTGCATTTCCCTAATGACTATTGATGTTGAGCATCTTTTCATGTGCTTATTGATAATTTGAATATCTTTGGGGCAGTGTCTATTAAAATACATTTTCCATTTTTTAATCGGGTTACTTGTCTTTTTATTATTGAGTTGTAAGTGTCCTTTGTATATTCTGGATAAAGTCCTTTATTAGATATGTGACTGGTAAATATTTTACCCCATGCAATAAATTGTCTTTTCATTTTCTTGATGGTATCACTTGTAGAATATAACCTTTTCTCATTTCCTTATTCCTTTGCCATGCTTCCAAATGAATTACCCACACTGAAATCCTTTTCTCTGGTAATGCTTTTGAAGGAACTGCTCTACAATATTTACCATTTAAAAATGCTGATTGGTAATCCTGTGAGGCTGATTAAAAATATGATGGAAATAGTGTTCCGTTAGATAGAACTTCAGTATCTTCCTTTATTTTAATTAAGTTGCCAACATTTTGTTGCATTCAATTATTAAACTCTGAATTACAACAAATCCTTATTTGTTTATTCCAAATGAGTATAAAAGTTTATGTTATATCTGTTATATCTGTTACTCATATTTATAACCTACAAGAAAATTCCATACTTAACCTGCAATCTGTAGTACTTTTCTTCTTGTAAGAAATATTTTTTAGTTGGAAAGAGTATTTATAGCCTTGACCATTCAGATTAGGAGAAGCTAAGGGGTTTTTCACTGCCAGAAAAAAAAAAAAAAACACAACAAAACAAAATGGCGAAGCAACACATGAAAACCCTTGACTTATTTCACATTTTTACTATTTCACACACACACACACACACACACACCGAACAAACAAAAAACCATAGTCACTAAAAGTGTATCTATTGTAGCACCAAAGCATAATATCCAGCATGCAGTGAGTGCTAACTAAACCTTTGCTGCAGAAAGTTTGAAAAAATTGCAAAGAAGCCAGGTAAGTTGAATGAGGAAAGGGAATTTAAGCAATGCGATACTAAGAGAAAACTAATTGTAGACTAAGGAGTAAATCAGCAATTGTTATATTGAAAACTTACTCCGTTAAGGAAAGGAGACAGAAGCTAAATCTTAGAGCAGAAATAAAAGTTATCAGATAAAAGGTGAGAAATCAAAGGTAATTTTAAATTTTTAACTGAAGTTTTCCTTTCAAAACTGGAAGAGACCCCTAGATACATAGTAAACATAAAATATTTGATGAACTCTCATGGTTTTTATGCACAACACACTGAAAAAGGGAGCAACAGAGTTGTCTTAAATGCAGACCAAAGGGGATTGAGCAGATAGTAAGACATGAGATGGTTTTGAATAACTGAGGGATCTGTTTAAGCAACTCACAGGGCCTCATCACACTATCAAAAGACATTCACAAATAAATTAATTCAATAACTTTGCTTTTGAAATGTTTTATTATCTGTGAGTGACCTTCTCTAAAGGCATCTTAGAAGGGGGTGCCTATAGAGTGCAGTATGAAGAACAGCAACTCCCAAGAAGTTGTGGCTGTGGGGTGTGGCAAAATCACTTTGCTCAAACATCAGGACATGACAATCCAAGAGCTCCAAACAAGTGAAAAGCTAGTCTATTTGAGGTTGTGATTTTTTTTTGTTTCATTGATACGTTCTAAGCACTTTTGTGGAGGGAGTGCTTTCTTCCTATAGAGCAGACTTTCTATCATAAGCAGATTGGAACCTACAAATGCCTCTTAATCCACCTTTCACTTTGACTAATAATCCCCAGCCTCTGAAAACTTATATGAAAATAAAGTTAAGAAACACATTTTTAAAAGGTCCCTATTAGCTTTTAAGAATATTTATTACCCTGAGCTCCATGTTCTGTAGTAGCAAGTAATTACATGGGGCTTCCCAGTTCTGAATGACAATACAATATTGAATTCAAAAAGGAGAACTGTCAGCAAAGTGTAGATGATTCATTTTGTGAATTCAAGGATCTTGATTTGAATGAACTTTCAGAAGAGGGAGGAAGGAGGGAGGTAGATGAAACAATTGCAAAATCCAGGTGAATTATACTGTTTGGAGCATTAAATTTTTAATGTTAACTAAGAAAAACTGGCGAAGCTAATATAGTCTAAAGAAGAACACTATCAAAGATTCTCTTCTAGGCAGAACGCCAGACAGCTTGAGCCAGATTTTCACAGCAATACCTTCAGGTTTTATTTAAATTGAAATAAAGCCTGTCGTCTTAGCTTCAGCTGGCACAAAGAACGCACAGCTTCTTACTCAATTCCAACATTAGTCCTACAATTGCATTTGGTGATATATATTTGCAAATATATATGTCAGAGTGTTTTTACATAGCCTGCCAAAAGTTATTGTTAAAATTCATTATTCAGCTAAAAGTAAAATAAATGATTAAATATACAAATGACTAAATTAACAAATACATAAATAACACCAGTAGTTCACAGTTACCTTGCCAGAAATTATTCAGTTGAAAATTGAAACATCTGGAAAGAAAATGGATGTGTCATAGAAATTAGATTGACTTAATTTGGGTCATCTGGTTTTATGTATTTAAATGACACATGTTTTTTAAACGGGTAATATAATCCATAATCTTATCTGCAGTTCAGTTCTTAATGTCTTAAGGAATAGGACTCGAGATCTTAAACTAGTAAAGTCAATTTGCATTTTGAGAACATTTCTCTAGTCTCCATTTTGCTTAATAATGGGCCTTAAGTTCGAGAGTCATTACACTCCTTTAAACAATGTTTTCAGTGTCCATAAACATCATCTATTCATAAAGCCCTGTAGCTACACACATCGAGCACTTTTATGGTTGTCATATCTCTTTTATTGGACACGTTGAAATGTTCCCTCTCTACCTTTTAAGAATGAACTTACTTTGTCTTTGCATCATGTCAAATTTTTAAAAACATGCTTTGTTTCTTCGTGTAGTATATGCACACTATAATCAAAGTTCATTTCCAACACAAAATTTTAAATGTTATTTTTGTTGATAACAGAAATAATTCTATCTGTGAATAAAAATCTCGATTTCCTTAAAATCATAATTTTGATCTCAATATATTTTACTAATACACTTGCAAAATAATTTAATTTTACTTATATTTTTTCAAAATATAATATAGTATTTTAATCAAAGGATGGAATCACTTAATTAAAAACACAATAAAATAAGTCCACTTGCTCCTTCCCATCCCTTTCTCTGTGGTTGGTGTAGGGTTCCAGGGTCTCAGATTCAGTGGGAATTGGGTGGAGAATGTGGTTGGCATAGTGCAGTAGAGTAGAACTATGACCAAAACTGAGGCCCACGTGCTGACACGTATTTACTGAGCATCTACTATGCATAAGGTGTTCTGCTAAGTGTTTGGAGAGATCTAACTGTATTCATGTGTTTTTCTTCCTCATTTATTAGCATAATTTCACATCACCTTGTTAGAGAAGTTCTTTCTTATCTGTTTTCTCATCAATGGTTCTTTTCTGAGCCTTGTCTGTCATTATGTCTCTTTTTACACTCCTTGTGACCTCCTTGTTCTATATTGTCAGCCTGAGTTGCTAGCACAATATCACAATCATGGTATAGCACTGCCCAAGACACTTAAAAATGATATGATACTGGACACGCCAATGCTTCCTACCTATATGCATTCTTAAAATTAGGTTGTGAAGGAAAGTTTGATTAATAACACATGTGCATATGTATATATATACACACACCGCAAGCATTATAGAAGGGGACAAAATAATAGCAAGACAGAAAACCCTCCTGTTCTTCCAACTTTGCCATTCTAGGCTATTGTCTGCTCCTAATAGATGTGTTCATTATTAGTTTTGTATCAATCTGAATAATTTTGTATATGCTTTTTTTCTTTTTTTTGGGGGGGGGTGGTACGCGGGCCTCTCACTGTTGTGGCCTCTCACGTTGCGGAGCACAGGCTCTGGACGCGCAGGCTCAGCAGCCATGGCTCACGGGCCCAGCCGCTCCGCGGCATGTGGGATCTTCCCAGACCGGGGCACGAACCCATGTCCCCTGCATCGGCAGGCGGACTCTCAACCACTGCGCCACCAGGGAAGCCCTGTATATGCTTTATACTCTTCCTCCACCATACCCCTGAACTTTGTTAAGAAAGCTATACTATTTTCTTTCTCCCAGGCTCTATTCTTACTTCCTCCTCATTTCAACTGCTTTCTCCGGTTCAACCACTATTATCTACTACCCTCCCCGTAAAGCAGCATATTCCTTTGGTTAGAGCAAAAAGACATAGCTCAGCAGTTTGGAACATGCAAATGGAATCTTTCAAACAACACTCCTGCTGTGAAACCACAAACAGGTGCACATCACTGGAATTGATCTCACATTTGTTTGTTTTCTATATGAGGCTGTAATCCCATTCTCACATGAATAACAATTATTTATTTACATATCTATTTACATGTATATTTACAGTAATAGTAACAAGCCAGTCGGGTAGAGATCAGGAAAATGCTTTTCAGGTGTTTGGGATGAAATTTTATTTTTTATTTTCTCTTTTTACTTTTTTAATTATTTCCAATGGTATATATGAACTGTGTCTTTTATATCTCTAAGCCCAAATACTGACACATTGCCTAGCAGAGAATCTCAATGAATATTAAATATTTAATGAATTAATGGATAGGTCTGGATTAATGTATTATTAACTGCTTTGATAAAACTTAATTTCAGCACAGCCCAACATGCTGGAGTAAGTCAAAGCAAGATCATATTCTGGAAGTCTCTTACTGACACTAGAAGGGGAAGGAACTAGCTTTGAACTTGATTTCTGTTCACATGTAAAATTTCTTTAAAAAAATATTCTGTCTTTAACTACTGAGTCTTTAGAAAAAAATATCTTTTGGCTCTTCAGATTGGTGGTGTACAGTTAGGTTTGTAATTTTTACTAAGTTCTTATTTTTGATTATTTCATTATTTTCCTCTGTATTATAAGAGCTTTAGGATTGATCTAAAAGAAACTCCATTTCATTGGTGAGACACTGAGAGTAGGAAGAAAAAGAGGTCCTAGATTTTGTTTTAAAACCAGATTCATAGAAGATACTGTCTGATTATTTCAAGGCCCAAAGCAATACATTTAAAACTTCATTAAAGGTATTAGGGTAACTTTTATTCTCTAGCTATAATTATCTAGTTAATGAAATTTTGCCTTTTAACAAGGACCTAATCCTTATAAATTGTTGCATTGAATTTAATAAATTTTAATTTTCTTTTGATAGTACTGAGCTCATCTTTACACATTAGCTGCTAAAATCCTGTCTTAATGCTGATATTGACCCATTATAATATTTGAAATCAATGTACACAGCCTCAATAAGTGAGTGAAAGAATTTTCTAACCCATGCAATTGAAAATATGTGTTTCCATTTTATAACACAGACCTAACCTATCTTATTTTAAATTCATTGTAGGAGCTTGACTTGCAAGAGAAAAAAATCATAGACTATTTTAAAGTCCTATTGCTGTGGATATTTATGCAAATTCCTTATGGAAATGTATACACAACTTTCCCTTCATCAATAATGATGAATATTTTCCTGTGAAATATAGGCTGGGCCTCACCATCAGTATATGAGACTTCTCCACTGTACTCTTCATATAGAAAGCATTGGTGACATTTCACTGAAAACTATCCTCAAGTTAATTTAATGTTTCATATGACTTTAGGACTTTTTTTGTACGCGGGCCTCTCACTGTTGTGGCCTCTCCCGCTGCGGAGCACAGGCTCCAGGCACGCAGGCTCAGTGGCCATGGCTCACAGGCCCAGCCGCTCTGCAGCATGTGGGATCTTCCCGGACCGGGGCACGAACCCGTGTCCCTTGCATCGGCAGGAGGACTCTCAACCACTGCACCACCAGGGAAGCCCAACTTTAGGACTTTTAAACAGTGGATTTGGATGTACACATAAAATCCTTTTATTTTCTCTAGGAGGTCTAGGGAGGGAGAAGAAATGTGCTGCAAGTGTTGGGAATTAAAGCAGGTTTTAATAAACGTATAAGTTATTAAGAAAGCTTACTCAAATTAAGGACCCATCTATGACAGTTATAACAAGGTATTTTTACAAGCCCGGTATCTAAAATCCACAGTGATATTAGTTTATTTTGACTATTCATTTGCCATTCTAAATTAAAGTTATAACTTTGAACACCAGGGAGTGTGAGTGAATGAAATAATCAACTGCAAAATGGGAAGTAACTTGTCCTGAAAATCTTTTCTTAAGTGATTTTTGAAATAGAATCTATGCAATCAAATTTTTCCTTTTCTTTGACTTGGTAAGGAAAAGAAAATATAAGCTTTAAAAATTACCATATTAAAACACATATGGCATCAGTCCTCTTTTTACTTATCAAAAATATTTTTGACAGGAGAAGGAAAGGGCTGGAATCTGGGAGGGCAAGTAGACATGTACTTTTTAAGTTCTATTACATTGATTGATTTCATAAAAGTAACAAGCTATTTAAAATTTACACTCTATCCACTTACTTCCTTGTACTCTTCAACAGATGGCACCCAGCAAAAGAGGCAAGCCATCAATCATCCTGTGTGTTGCCCAGCACTTTTCCTGTCCCAATTTTCTCGTGCATTTCAGCGCCATTTGCCACAGTGGCATCTCTACATATCTCTTTGCTGAAACAGTCAGCTGCCCTAGCTTGGCTTCCTAAATCACTTGGCCCAAATTTCAGTCTCTCTCTTAAGAAAAGCTAGGCACAACGTATCCTGTCCACATGCTCAAATCAGTATGTGTATAATTTAGAAAAAGGGCATGAACAAAGGGGGCACTGGGGCTGAACAATCCCTCCAGTTTTTACAAGAGTCTGTTCTTTAGTCTATAATGATTTTCAAGAAGTGGATTTAATGGTGCATCTCTTCTTGGTGCAGCTTAATTTGATGGCTTGAATCGATAACCTCTTGCATTCCGAAGCATCTCTGAGATTTTGACAATTCGTACCAATTAAGTTCAAATGTTCCACGAAGTGACCCATCTGACAGTATCTTGTCAGTCATTTGACAACAAGTTGCTCTTATTGCATGAATTATAAACATGATCAATCCCCAAAGGGGTCTTTCCAAAGGGCAGTGGTAGCAACATATTAGAAGGGTAGGAAATTTAAATTTAAAGGAGAAGGGAATTAATTTTTATGAAGTTAATAAAGCACCCACACTCTTGATTACTAATAGATATTAGTTTGCACTTCAGAACCTATTCCATCTGAGTGAACAAATGCTACTTCAAAATGTCAGTGCATCAAAGTTGAAAAACATCATAACTGTAGAATTCTAATCATATTTTGGTTGGATTAGAGGGCTTGGTCTATTTGAAAATGAGTAAGGCACTTTAAAGACTGGACCATTTGCAGCAGTAACATCATGCTTTGCATAACCTGTTCCTTTTAGCTTGTTTCATCCTATTTTAGCAAGTTAGACACAGTATTTGGTTTTCTTTTCATCTTATCAAGGATTGTGAGTACTGTTCACTTTGTTTTTACCACATTCTACCTTATAATGCCACCTTTATGTATGTGAAGGTCCATCTATATAATAAGCAGGTCCAATGCAAAATGGAAATTCAGAGCACCTTATCCATCAATTTATTAAGACACTCAAGATGGCTACAACAGAGCAGTAGGCCAAAGCTAGGGCACTTCCTATGTGCATAATATCTTTCTGATTCCAGCTTAACATCTTTGATGACAGAAACTTTTTTCTTTTTTCAGTTATTTTAAATGTTATACATTAATGTGCTTTAAAAATCAAAATGTATAAAAGAAAATACAGTGAAATTTGAGCAACCTTCTTGCCTAAAACCCTCAGTCATTTTGTGGAGTTAGCATCACCATCAACAGAGTCCTGTGTGGGATGTGTCTTGTGCATAATGCCTTTACACTTTGTAGAAATTAAATAAATATTTGTTGGTAGCTATATTAGACTATGTGTTCTGGATATAGCAGCAAGGGAAGTGAGTCATTGACTTAGAGAATGTTTGACAGTTAAGCTGGAGAAAAGACATAAATATGCACCTTCACTTAATGAGTGGACACTATCAACAGTTTTCTCTTAATACTAATTGTGCTCATTTATAATGTTCAGTTTAAATTAATTTTAAGAGATACTAATTATATTGATCCCACATAGAATTCACTGTTGGCTTCATAATGGAACTTGCTTGACAAAATTCAACTGAATTGAAAGCATATTTGGATCCCCGTAACAGTGAACCTGATTAATTTGCATTAAACTGTTTGATTTAGGTTAAGCTAAAATAAAACACAGTTGAAAAGTCCTACTATGTAACAGGAAATTTAATTATATCCTCATGACACCCCCTGTGCATTAGGGTTTGTCATCACAATTTTATAGACAAGACGTGAAAGCTTAGATAATGGAAAAACCAGCGTAAGGTCACTGAAGCAAGTAAATGGTTTCCAAGTCTGTAAACATAGTTCTTACATAATCCCTTGAGTTTCCATGTTACCAAAAACTGTTAAAAATAGTTCATTCAATACTTACATCAGTTACTCAACTATTATAAGCTCCCTAAGAAAACTGATAATTGTACTACTCAGAAAATTGTATCTTTTGCATTTGAAAAAAAAATCATCTTATAAGAATTCATCAACTCTAATGAAGTATGCAAAAGGGGAAAATCAACACAATTAATATCTAAATCTTAAAAACAAAAACAGAAGGGATAAAAAGAAATGACCTGGAGCCCTGTCTGTGAGCATTATTTATTTATTTATCTGCTGGATTTATATTGTGCCTTCCTTCTGAAAAGTTGGTTTAAAATCTTGCACATGGTATGCTTTGAAAGAGAAATTTACAAAATCTGCCTGGGTTTGGAGGTGGATAACCTCACACAACATATTCCAAGCACTTGGTGTATGCAAAAGAGTCTGACTGCCACCTTGAATGGATAATTGACATTTACTTAGCAGTTAACACATTTACAAGTGTTTTTGCTCTCACTTTAATTTTTCCTTCTTGTTGAAATATGAAGCTTTTAGTGGTGATGATGTGGTGTCCAGATCAGTACGGTTAAAAGGAACAGTAGGTAATCTGTAGTCTTTTCTAACCAGAGAACATGCAAAGACTACCCATTATTTCAAGCCCTGGGGGGATAAAATGATCTTTTGCATCATTTCTCAAGTGTGAAATGAGAGATGTATCTTTGGCAGTGTTTAGATTTCTAACCACATAAAGGATTGGAAGTGTTTTTGTTCCAACGTAAAATGAGAAGATGGTGTGATTTCAAAATACTCATGTCTGGGGAAAGGGCTGGAAAATAGCATTTTTTCCTCAGGTTGTATTTATTCTCAAATGGGCCATTTATTCATTTACTCACTTATTTTCTAATTTTTTTGGTGTCTACCATATGTAAAACAATTAAGATAAACACAAATATTTTTAAGACATGGTCTCGGACCTCAAAACAAAGTAAGGCAAAGATGCGTGGAAATGATTACAGGGAATGCACTTCAAGGTGAGATTTTATTTGAAGCAGAAAAGATGGACCATATATAATGGGCTGGGTATGGAATTAGGTAGCCTCAATGCCTGAACTGAAATGCCTCTGTGAGTTTTTCTGGAGAAAATAAAATCTTATAGAAAAGTCACAGAAAAACATTTTGACAAGCCACCTTTCAGATTTGTGATGTTTACATGAAGGAATTTAAGCATGGGGAAATGGGCAGGAAGATTTGAGTACATTACACTGAATGGGATCACAACTGACAGTGCAAAGGAAGCATCAGCTGATGTGAGTCTGGATAAATTGATCTTACTTGTAATCATATATATTTTCTTCTTGGAATCATATAACTTTGCTCACTCCAAGATGGACTCTATGCCATTTGATTTTCCACTAATTTAGTATTGTTTATTCTCATGTGATACAATACTTCAAATCCTAAAACTAATTTTTGTCTAATACTAATACCTTTAGTAACTAATTTACTTGGGAAAAATCTATCGTCACCTCTTCTCTATTCTTGTCTTTCTCAGTAAACTAATTTATTACCAGAAGCATTGTTTCAGTATTCAGGTAAATAAGCTATGGTAGAGCTCATTATATTTATTATCTTGTATTACCATTAATGCAAACAGTAGTACCTAACGTTGTTGATGAAAAAAGGGAGATGCTTCTCTCCCAGTCTTTGTAAAGAGTGTTCTGGGAATTCCTTTATACATCCAGTTAATGAAGATATATATATATATACACACAGATACTCTTTTAGGAAGATTAAATCTGTTATATATATATATACATACATATATATAATTTGCCATATATAAATTTATATATATATATATGTAAATATATATAAAAATAACAGATTTAATCTTTCTAAAAGAGTAATTTCTGTCCCTGCCTCAAAAATTTTCAGGGTCTTATTAAATCTTGGACTCCTAACATTGACAATCAGCACCTCTTGCAATTTGGTCCAAATTTAATTATTGCTGTTTTTTTGGTTGATTTATTTGCATCTTAAGCTCCAGGAAAACTGAACTCCTTGATGGACACCTACTTGTGCCTGGTATATGCTTCTTTCTCCTTTCTGTATGTTCAAATTCAACCTGTGTTTTTATGCCCAGATAAAATTTCAACTCATCCCAAATCCTTTCATTTATCTCTAGGTTAAATAATCTTGCCCTGCTCTGAACTTACGTGGTACTTTACCTGAACTTCTTTATGACATTTGTCACTTTCAACCCTGTATAATCGTTCTTTATATAACACTGAGAACACATTATTTATATACATGTTATTTTCCTCTCTCTCAAGATAATAAGTTCCGTGAGGCTCATGTCTAAATTTGTCAACATATCTGACATACCAGTACACCATTTGCTTTGTACATAGAAGGCATGCAGCCATATTTTTTAAGGAAATGAATGAAGATTAATGTTATAATAAGAAGGTAGCAATTCAATGGTTTTCCCAAAGTCACAAAGAAAATCTGAAGAGGAAGTTAAAGTAAAAATTTTAGTTCAGAAAATTCAACAATTTCCAAAAATATCAATGAGAGTAAATATTAATTCACTAAGTATTACAGATGAGCTTTTGACCTAGTATGGTACAATCACCGTTTTAGGGGAAGATTCCAAACACTTCCCCTCCGCAGTCTGACTTTGTTTTCCACAAGTAATTTCCTTATTTCTCTAAGGACTATATAATATATAGAATTACTTGAACCTGGATATGTATAGCTGAATTATTTTAGAAACTAATACCTCATATTTGGAGGTTCAAACACTCCTGATTAATAATTTTGTGGTTTTATTTCTTTTCATTTTTGTGTAAGTCAGTCTCTCCTAGAAATGTTCCAATCTCATGAGAAATACAAAGCTTTTGGTATTTCATTTCATCTAAGAATCATTTCATCACAGCATCCTTGACATTTGGTGGAAAGGCTTATTTTTTAAAGGTGTCAAGACCTATTTCAGTTACAAGTTACACTACTATTTGGTTTTCTTTTTTTATTTTTAATAGAGAGGAGGATGGTAGTTATTCATAATCATAGTAACATGGTGTATATTTTACTGTCCAACTTACTAGATCAAAGGAGAATACTTAGAATACCCCTCTTGTTCTTCTTTTTTAAATTCAAGTATAGTTGATTTACAATATTATGTTAGTTTTAGGTGTACAACATAGTGATTCAGTATTTTTGCAGATTATAGTCCATTACAGGTTATTACAAGATAATAAGTATAATTCCTTGTGTTATACACTATATCCTTGTTGCTTATTTATTTTTTATATAGTGGTTTGTTAATCCCATACCCCTAATTTCCCCCCACCCTCGTCCCCTCTCCTCTTTGGTAACTGCAAGTTTGTTTTCTATATCTCTTAGTCTGTTTCTGTTTTGCATATATATATTTATTTGTATTAATTTTTAGAGTCCACATATAAGTGATATGAATACAGTGTGTGTCTTTCTCTGTCTGACTTATTTCACTAAACATAATATATTCTAGTTTCATCCATGTTGCTGCCCTTTTGCTCTTCTCACTCCTATTCTAGTCTAGTGCTTTCATTTTCTCAACTTGGAAGTAAAAAGATGATCCAACTTAAAAAAAGTCTCCTGTGTTTTTAGCAAACATTTTACAACACCAGAGGAAAGTGTCATTATTTTGTTTATGGCTGGTGCCTAGTGTATATTTTCCATATTGCTGGTGCCTAGTGTATATTTTCCATATTTTATTTTCTCTGCAGATGCTTACATATCCCTCCTCCATTTCCAGACATTCTTTTGTTTCATAGCTTTAAGATCTAGATGAGATATTGAAAAGCATGTAGGTCTGCTTTTACATTTCATAAATTAAGAAACTGAAGCTCAGAAAGGCAATATGACTTATTAAAGTAACACAGCTACAAAGCCCTCTGTTTCATTTTTGAGTGGGTATATTGACCGGAAGGAAAGTTGAGATCAGTAGCAGTGAATTAAATTTCTGAATTAAAAAGAAAAAGTAGAAGCTATTTGGGTCTTATGTAAAAAGAGAGACAAAAGCCAGAAGAAATATGGAATATTGTGCACACTTAGGGTCATGAAGGTGAGGTGACTCAAGAACATGGTGAGAGTTTGATCAAATATAAATAAATTTTGAATAAAAACTGTATCACTGTCATTTGATCTTGTTAATCATTTCACATTGACAAAAATCACTTGCAGAAAAAAATGTGATTGTAATTGTAGACAGAGTCACACTGTTTATCTAGTTTTAATTTGGCAAAAAGAATGGGAAGGTTGGAGAAGATTGTTCCCCAAGATAAAAGATCAGGTCATAAGAGAATAAGCATTTGAATTATGTATTAAAAAAATGTGTTTTGAGTCTGTACCCTCCAGAGGTTTGGGTCATTGAAGACCTGTTTTTTCCACTCATAGATTTTGTTCAATGTCTGATTCCTCAGATGTGTATGCAGACTGTCACACTTCTACCCACTCGGTTCTCTGCCCAGAAAGGACATTTGCCCAGAAATTACCAAAAACATTCTCCTGGTGGCATGCATTTTTTGGCTTCAAATCAAAACAATTGTAGTATTCTGTCCTTTATAATCTTCCAGGCATACTGTGAGTAAAAATGAAAGCCAACATTCCTGATTTCCTGTTATTCTTTACTGAAAACTCAAACTCCCCATATATTCCTGTGAGTAGGGGTGATCTGACTGCAACTTTAAGCTTGGCATTGACAGCCAAGGTGGATGGAGTGGATTGGACTGGTCAAAATATTCCCTCCCTTTTTTTTTTACAGAGACATCCTGGACATGAATAAAACTTACGGAGTTGATCAGTGCCAGAAAGGGAGGAGTGTGAGTTGCTAGCTTTTGTGTAAAAACTTCCAAAAAGGGATAGGACCCTTTTGAAATACATTTTAATTTAAAATTAATGATCATCTATTTATAGCCATCCAGTTTCTCAAGACTTTCCTTTATTCTGCCAGTCCCACAGTCAGCCCCATCTTCTTGCACATTTGTCCTCAATTATATCATTTTAAAGATAACGAATGCTGCATATATCACCAAAATCATATATAGAAATTACATGAGGTAAATTCAAACCCACTCTCAGCTATGGGTCCAGTTTTAAAGATTTACTTAATTGCTCAACATGTTTTCCTTTCTTTTCCAGTTAAGTTTTAAAAAATTCCAATAAATTCTTTTATGTAGCATTGAATTAACACATTTTATGTTAATTAAACTTCCTCTTTTACAGGTAAAATAAAAAATGACATTAAATGTGGTTATAAAAGACAAAACACAGATCTCAAGTTAACCTGGAATCATTGAATGATTTTTAACTTATATTCAGCAACATTTTAGATGCAAGTAAATTTTATTTTGTTCTAACATGTCATAAATTTATTTATATTTTATTCATTTGTATTTTACTCATTTGTATTTTAATTGATAAGATTTAGTAAACCAAAATACAAAGAGAAAAATTAATTAATTTCTTAAATATTCTGAATGATCAATTGCTTTTTGGTTCACAACATGCACCAACATTGTTTTTTTAGTTGTATTATTTTGAAGGAAATTATTTCTTATGAAATGCTGTGTATGTCTACCTTCCAATTAAATCCAGGTAGATATATTTTAGTACTTGACTTAAGCTTATACATTCAGAAAGTTACTTGATTAAAATAAGAATTGAGTAACTTTAAAGAAACCAAACCAATCCTGAACATATTCCTTAATATATTAACAAATTTTGAAATAAAGAGAATGTTAAAACAAAACTGAATTAAGTCATGTCAATTCCCAGTTTATAAAGATCATTTCCATGTAGTTAGAGATAACTTTGCATTAGCAATATCACAATAGTGTCATAAAAATCTTTCTATCTTGTGGTTTGCTTTATCATCACACATATATGAGAGAATATTCATTTGAATACGAATGACATGAACAATCAATTTTCCCACTCCTGATATGTGCTTTCAAGAAGATGGTGCACGATTATTGTAGGTCCTCTCCTCTTTTCACTTATTTGGTCAGTTTTTGGAGGAAAGTTGAATGGCCTTTTCTGATTGGTAAGTTTGGGAAGAGCAAATTAAACATGCTTAGTTCAGCTACTCCTTTCTGCTGGCATAGTTTATTTTGTACATGATGTTAAAAGAAAATTTATTTAATATGAATATTTAATTGAGCAATAAACAAACTGTTCAAAAGCAAGGATTCTGCAAACCCCAAACTGGTATGAAGCCCAGAAGCATGATCTTACATGATGACTTATAAAGTGAAAATGAAGAAGTTGTTTAACCTTTGTAATGGGAGCTTCCAGATGGCAGGCAATTGATCAAAGTGATTATTTTAAAACATTTTAGAAAGATAACAAACTTCTTTTATGATTATCAGAGGCATTTACAACAGATAACCTAGGTTTTGCTGATGTTCATGAAATAAGCTAGAATTTTTTTTTTTTTTTTTTTTTTTTTTGCTGACATGGTTTAAATGATTTAGTTGGCCTGGGGGGTTTTTCAAGCCTGGTCTCCATTTAATTTAATTTAATTTAATTTAATTTAATTTAATTTAATGTTATTTTATTTTAACAATGGTAAGTCCTTCAAAGTGGGTAATTCTTTCTTATTCTAGGATTCATTGTTAGGAGAAAATTAGGCTTTCATATCTAAAGTCATGCCCTGCAACCCAGCTTCTGTGAGTATGGAGGAGAAGAAGAAGAAGAAGAAGAAGGAGAAGGAGAAGGAGAAGGAGAAGGAGAAAAGGAAAAAAAGAAGAAGAAGGTGGAGATGAGGAAAATGGAGGGGGAGGGGAGGGGGAGAGGTATGAGGGAAAAAGAAAGAAGAAACTAAATTTGATTTTTATTGGTCTGTTCTTTGTAATATATCTGTTTGGGCTCAACTTAAAAAAAAAAAAAGGTGCCTATCTTTAGTGTAACATGCTTTTAGTTGACCTAAAGTTTTCTTTGACTCTACTCTACTATGCAGAAAATAGATAACTAATAAGAACCTACTGTGTAGCACAGGGAACTCTACTCAGTACTCTGTAATGGCCTATATGGGAAAAGAATCTAAAAAAAAGATTGGCTATATGTATATGTATAACTGATTCACTTTGCTGTACACCTGAAACTAATACAACATTGTAAACTCTACTCCAATAAAAATTTTAAAAATATAAAGTTTTCTTTGTCTCAATGTGTGTTCCACAAAGCTATAGAACTATTTATTGTATTCTTGACTATTATAAAATTCACTAAAGAATTGTATAGTTATCCATGAAAAGATTTCAAGAATTGATAAATCTGAATTTTCTTTGAACGAAGTTTAAAATGTGGAAAATTATTTATGATGATTAGAAACTCTCATTGGAAAACATTTATGATTTTGACTAAGAAAAGCAAGAAATGTTTCCCTCAATCTAACAGTTGAAAACACTAATGGTTTACCCAAGGTTACCGAGTAGGTAGATTTTTCAAAATAACATATGAAGCCAGATTTGTGTCAATGCAGAGATGGTTTTCTTTCTACTCTACTATGTTGTTTCTTTGGAAAGACTATATATTGCAACTCAATAAAAAAAATAGAAATATTTCATAAGTGGTTATTTTTATTATTCAGTCCCTGTTCTTCCCTTATATAATTAATTTTTAATGTATATCATGTATAAACAATGTTTTTAGAGGATAATCTCCAGGAGGAGAAATTCTGAAATTTGAAACACTTTGAAAAAACTCTGAAGTAGGATAAATAATAATTTTTATTGTGTACAATAGTGATAAATCTTATCTACCTTCTTTTAAAGCTTCCTTGAAAATAGAACACAAGAGTTAGATGTATTTTATAAGAATCATTTTTTTTCTGAACCAATATTATTAGTCAAATCACCCTATTTTTAATCCTTGACTCATTTTTTTTTCCTCTGTAAAGAGATAATATGATAGATCATGCCTACAGAGCAATATTTGCTAAACTGTGAGAAGCCACTATGTAATAGTTCTCATGGCTCTTGGCCTAGAAAAATCATCTGATTCTTATAGTACGAAGCATGTAAGATGAACTAGTAGATAGTATAAAATCAAATATTAAGTAGTGGTATAAGGAGGTATAGTAAAGGTAATCAGAAAAGGGAGCAAAAATTGTGCAACTAGAATATTTGGGGAAGGATTTTTAGATACAAAATATTGCTTTGTCCATATTCTATTTTTTAATAATTTTGTTCTGTGCCATTTTCTCTGTATGGTATGAGTTTTGAACTTCTTAGCCCTGCTGCTCCAATTAATGGAATTGTAGATCTTGGTCTTGAAAACTACAAACTGCAGTGAAAGAACTCTCAGCAAAATAAGGAGAAAATACTCCCTCCTCCCTTACAGTTATAGAAAAAATATATATAATTCTATATAATACACTGTCTTTGCAGAGTTATTTTAAGACGTCTAAGAATCTGACTATGGAGACTTTTGATATGTCATGTGAAATTAAACCTTAACCTCAGTAATATCTGTGATTCTGATTGGTTGTAACCTAATAATCTATTGCCCTAGTAATATCCAAACTGACACCTCCATTTTCTGAAAAAATGAAATCGTGTTTTCTTATTAAATCAGAAGAGGTTTACTGACATTTCTTTCTTTTCCCACATGCTTGGAGTGGAGGGAGAGAGCCCAATCCACGACTCCACTCTATTTCTCATTTAAATAAAGAGATGAACACATTTTGCTTCATTTAAATTAACAATTTCTTGGAGATGTTACTTGAACTGAATGTTAAAAAGAAGACAAATTTTAAATACAATAGTTGGATGGAGGAAAACAGTGATGATTAGTAGAAAGAACACAATTGAAAATGACGAGGAGGAGATGTTGATTCCTGAGGAGTTCCTTGGGAGTTAGGCCCACCTCCATCACTAGCTCACTCTTTATTTATTCATTTATTTAGCATACATTTACTGAGAGTTCCTATTTGGTACCAAAAATTCCTCCAGACATTTAAAATTAAAAATATAAACTTGGAGTCAGAATATCTATCTCAGAAAAATTAAGTGGCCTTGAGCAAGATAATTAACATCTATAACTCAGTTATGTTTTTCTCATCTTGAAAATTGTGACAATGATAAGCACTAAACTAGATTAAAGTTCAAAATACACAATAGGGATGTTAGTAAATCAATAAGAGATAACCTGATTCCTAAAATAACTGAGACATAGTTGGGGAGTAGCTCTATAAGTGAACAATTACTATTCAAAATTTTAGAAATCTACTATATATAATGAGGTTCAGGGGAAGGATCAACAAAAGGTTTGTTCTAGATACTGAGATTTCATCCTTGTCCTCTTATAGACATAGAGGAAGGTAGAAATGAGAGCGGGAACACCTTTATATGGGTTACAGTGATGGAGAAACTTCACATTTTTGGTCTCAACATCCTTATTTGTTAAGAAAGGGAGTTTGAATACTAAGGTCCCTTCCAGCTCCAACAGAATGCAGTTTTATGTGATCCAGAAGCTATTCTCCATGGTTCAATTATGCCACTTTGTTAGACACAGACCTTTCCCATGTATGAGACAGAATTACAGTTATTTTGTAGTTTTCTCTTGATTAAGTTTATTTTCCAAAGGATATCTTATGCAAGGGATAGTCCCTAGTTACATTCTGGCTATGAGGATGTATTCAGCTTCAAGATGATTCCATCATCCATTCCCTCGTGCACACATCTTTTATTTACTGTTAACTTACTGGTCTTTATGGTTAAATTGCTTCACATTTGTACAATTTTTAGAGAAATTTAAAAGTCTTTACACTAATTCCTTTGCTTTACTTTTATAATTTTTTTCAATATTTATTTTCTCTCTCGACTATGAGAGATTGTAAAGTCTTATGAAAATATTAAAAGCACTAACACAGCAATCTACAGACATCTAATATTTTTTAATAAAGAAAAAAGTGGGTATAAAGAAGATCTTAAAAATTCTTAATTAAATGTTCTTTCTAATAAAATAAAGCAGGTGGATAGTTTTATTTGTTTTTGAAGTTGATAACTTCTGGAAGAAAATGGGTTTTTGTTGAGATGTGCCTCAGCTGGAAACTTTAACTCTTATAATAGTAAGCAGAGATAAATTCTAGTTACAAAAAGCCAGGAGTTGCTGTGACTCATAAGTCTCTGCATTGTCCAATGAACAGAAGAAAATGTCCTTTAAAAACACCATTCCTCATTTCAAACAAGCTGTAGCATTTCATCTTCACCATATTACTAAGGCAAAGCCTGTATAGGTTATGGTAATCAATCAAAGTCCCTGTTAAAAAGTTCTTTCTATTTTAACTACTCTAGAAATTCTCATTTAGGGGATTCAGTTCACTGAGCCAGATCAATCCATACTAATGCAGCTATCATGACCTTTATTTTCTTCTTTCAAAAATGCAACATAAACATAAATAAAAGAGAAAGGAATTCACATAAAGCTAACTGTCCTTCTGGTTTGGTTTGTTGTCGTTGTCAATTTTGTTCTGTGTGTGTGTGTGACAGTAGTTTGAAAATTCTTAAATTACTTTCTATCTTGGACTGTGTTGTGGATGCTATGGTATCCTGCCCAGACATTCCTTTCAGGACTGAAACGCTATTTCCTGGCTGTGTCCAGAGGAGAGGTGCTGGTGGCTGATTCTTAGGAACTGGTCCAAAATCCCTTGCCAAAGACACATCCTTCTCTGAAGGAGGCACATGTCCAATGACTAGTCATATGGAGGTAAAATGATGTGGTCCCTCAAAGGTGGACAATTCTGAAGGGCTCTGAATGCCTCAGAGCTGTGGACTTTGTTGCCTGTAAATTGCAGTTCAGCTCCTCCTTCTGCCCAGTTCTATTGATACTTCCTTCATTACACAACAGTGATGATCATTAGAGGATCAATGTCTTAGTAAATCTAGGAAACTGACCTAAGGCAGATGGTTTAAAATGGTTCTTTTCATGGTGGTATAGAAAATTATGAAATTTTTCTTTTCAGATGACACCTTAATTTCTTCATCTTGGGCCTACCTTACTTCGGGTGTCGCTTAGTGCTTTACATAGGGACTCAGGTTCAGGAAATTTAAGGAAAAATAAAATGATATCAAATAGAATGTAAGTCTCTTTGAAAAGCTTTTGTAGGGTTCATTACCTGCCTGGTAAATATTGAAATATACTTCTTTCGAACTTTTACTTCTCCTACAGCACAAAGCTTCATAAATGGCATCTGTGGTCCAGCATTGTACAAATGAAATATATGTGTTGCCTACTCCCTGCTTGTTCCAGTTTTCTAACACCTTTCTTTTATGTCCTCATAACTTTTTTACCTATTTTGACTAGTAGCTTATATTTCCTCCTCCCTTCACCCATGTTCACCAACATCAGAGATTAATAGTCTAAATTACAAATGTAAATATATCACTCCTTCCCCTTCAATAGCTCCCTATCACTCACAGGAAAAAGTCATCATTTTTTAGAATGTATGGTATGCAGGGCCAACAGAGTCTGTACTTATACCTCTAGCCCTGTAAAGAATAGAAGTGGCAATACTTATTTTAATATAGAGGATATTTGCACAACAAAGATTGCTTCTAATTTCAATTTGTCACAGTCTTTTACTGAAAAAATTCTGGCTTCACCAGAGAACTTTGGTTCAATTATAAATCATTCTAAGTAAAGCATGGGTAATTTTGAAAAAGTAGTTTTGAGAAGATAGTCAAGTAAGAAATCATGTATGTGTTTTCCACTATTTTATCTTCATAAACAGTTCATGTTCTAAAGAAAGTTAAGGCTGTTAATACATTGAAACCATAATTACTAAAGTGCATTGTTTTCTAGAAGTAACCTTGGAAATTGACTTTTCTTTAGGTGTCAGAGTGATTAACAATTAATGTCAGTTGGGAATAGATGTTCATAGAATTAATTTAACCACCAATCTTCTTAAGTCATGATGCATTGATAATGAAAAACATATTTTGAAAATGTTTTTATAATCAATATACATATATATGTATATATATACATTTTAACATGGATAGACTTAACTACAACAAATGTATGTGTATATTAACACATATATACTTTTAATACAAATATCTATATAACATTTTCTTGCATGACAAAATATGTCAACAGAAAATTATATCTTCTAAATTTTAACTCACCAGTTCTGAAAGTGTTTATTGAATATCTGGAGTTCTACACACCAGGAGTTTATAGCATCATCTTATCATCAAGAACCTATTGTCCCATAGAGTAAATCAGTTTTAGATAAAATTTACAAGTCTAAAAACAATGAAAGATCTTATGGTTTAAAGGGTTAAATTAAAATTTTAAAATTTATGATATAGAAAACTATAGATACAGATTTGCACAAAGGAAGAGCTTAGTGTTTAACATTTTCAGTCAAAGCTTCCAACAATTGTTTAAAAATAAAAAAATTATGTGCTTTATGTAATACAAATTTATTCATGGAATTTATTCATGACACTGGCAATATGCCTTTATTTCTGAAGGCCATTCTTTGAGAGACAGTGGTGCAAAATATCTTCCATAACGGCTTTGTCTACACAGCCATCCCATGCTTTTACTGATACAGAGAGAATACTCCTTTATGTGTATTTAAGTTCACAAACACCATCCCAAGTACTTTTACTCCCCGTGGTTACAAGACATTTTATATACACAGAGTCTTTTAGAACTAGTGTATTATGCCAGCTATAGTAAAATTCGTAGATTTACTACCAAATCTCAATGCACTCTTTCCAGCCCAAATTTCCATAGTTAGGATATCAGAAACAATGCTGAATTCCATCAGATTTGGGGCAAAAGTTAAACAGAAAAAAAAGAAACTTTGTTCTGCATGGCTGCAGAAATACTACAAAGAAAAATAGCTATAAATATCCTATTAATTAGCTAAGTTGTGTAACATATAGTCTGTTGATAAAGCTGTAAATTATATATTTTTTCAGCAATTTGCTTTCTGAAAAAAATTCTAAATAAATGAGTCAAAATTCAAACAATTAGATAAAAATTTACCTAGCATAATAATGTAAAATTTATCATTGGTTTATTTTTTCACAGGATAAAAAGTAGTTTCCAAATAATGCTTATTTGTTTTGAAAGGCACTGTAATATTTGATTTTAGTTTTTGAAAAATCTAAAAATAAATCCAAGATTAAAGTTACTCATTAGTTTTGAAAGGCACTGTAGTATTTGATTTTAGTTTTCGAAAAATCTAAAAATAAATCCACGGTTAAAGTTACTTATTAGTTTTGAAAGGCACTGTAGTATTTGATTTTAGTTTTTGAAAAATCTAAAAATAAATTCAAGGTTAAAGTTACTCATTATGAAATAAACAGGAATTTTTAAGATTCATTTTTTTATTATTCATTCATTCTATTACAGGACCTTTTTATTGTTTCAAGTATTTTTTAAAATTAATTAATTAATTTATATATTTTTGGCTCTGCTGGGTCTTTGTTGCTACGCATGGACTTTCTCTAGTTGCAGCAAGCGGTAGCTACTCTTTGTTGCGGTGCACAGGCTTCTCATTGTAGTGTCTTCTCCTGTTGCGGAGCACGGGCTCTAGGGCGCATGGGCTTCAGTAGTTGTGTCATGTGGGCTCAGCAGTTGTGGCTCGTGGGCTCTAGAGCACAGACTGAGTAGTTGTGGTGCACGAGCTTCATTGCTCCAAGGCATGTGAGATCTTCCCGGACCAGGGATTGAACCTGTGTCCCCTACATTGGCAGGCAGATTCTTAACCACTGCACCGCTAGGGAAGTCCCTCAAGATTCATTTTTGAGTCAAATGAAAGTACTATGCATGTTAGGCCTAGGAATCATGGTGGGTATAGCAGTTTATAGTGGTGATATACTTGTCACATTATTCTTTTTGAATCTGGTTTGTTGAAGTCACTATCTTAAAGTACATGCTTTAATGTACTTCTAGAATTCTTTTACAGTTTGAGGTTATTTAACATCTCTAACTGCAATTAAAAAATTAATTTGAATTTGAACTCTAAGGTGTTGATTGCCAAGCATTCTAAATGCACACAAAATGGTAATCAGTCAACAATTTATATTACTTTATTACCATGTTAATTCAATTGAGTCAACATTTGTTGAGTTTCCATTATATATTGGTCATTATGCTAAGCACTTATAATAAAATATGTGCTGGCTTATCAATGTTTTAAATTTGTTTAGCAAACAACCATAATCATATTTCAGTTTAATACAGGCTCTTATTTTTACATTTATAACCTATCGTTTTTATTTTTTTTTTATTTTTTAATTTATTTTGCGGTATGCAGGCCTCTCACTGTTGTGGCCTCTCCCATTGTGGAGCACAGGCTCCAGACGCGCAGGCTCAGCAGCCATGGCTCATGGGCCTAGCCGCTCCGCGGCGTGTGGGATCTTCCCAGACTGGGGCACAAACTCGTGTCCCCTGCATAGGCAGGCGGACTCTCAACCACTACACCACCAGGGAAGGCCTAACCTATCATTTCTAAAAGGCCCATTTCAAAGCCACTTGTTGTCAACCATGTGGAATTTATTGTGTTAAAACAGTGATAATTATCACTAGGTTTTTATTAGATTTTGATTCTGAAATTGCCAGAAATTGTTTATTTATTCTTCCTCTCCTTGCCTTTGGTTTCAAAGGAGATTGAATGAGTGGAAATATAAGATGCTCAACATCTCGAGTATATTGTAATAGACTTTAAATTTGGTCTCATGAAGTATTGACAAATGAAAGATGGTTTTAGTTTATATGTCCCTAAGGAACCAAATCAGGACTGGAAGATATTAAGCATGAATGAGACAGATTTTCTTTCTGAATAAGGAGACAGAATCATCCCCCAAATAGAGGCAACTCTCTCAGTGGATGGTGACTTCCATGTTACAGGAGTACTCATGCAAAGCACTTGTTGGGATGTTATAAACAACCTTATCAAATAAGACTTTCTGCAATGATGAAAACATCCTACATCTGTGCTTCTAACATTGAGTCACTAGAAACACCTATTTATGAAGCATTTGAAATGTGAGCAGAGGGGACTGAGGAGCTGAATTTTTTATTTTAATTAATATAAACTTAATTTGAAATAGCCATACGTGGCTAGTGACAGTTATATTGGACAGCAGTTACCGCCTGTTGTCAAGCAGAAGTGACAAGTGACATTTAAGATTCCCTCTCGCACGGTTAAAAGGTCTATGAGTTTTAGACAATTAAGACCACAAACCACCAGGTTCGCTGACCCCTGAACTTACCCCTTTATGCCTCCATTACACAGAACTTTCTTCTGTGAAGTAGCATCCTGGATACCAGATATGTTACATTTTCTATGTGACTAGAATGTAAAAAGATGGCAATAATACTATCCAAATTGAGTGCTTTTGTAAAGTCACATACAAAAGTTGCTTCCTGTGTGGTTAACCTTAAATAACTTCCAAGCTGCCTAAAGCTCCTAGCGGCCATCCTGATTATGCTGCGGTTATTTCATGTTGTTCCTTATGAACTGAGTGAAGAGAGCTTTCGGAAAGTGTAAAGCAGACTTATTTGGCAGAGAAGTCAGGCAACCGTTATTGTGAAAGCTCAAAGTCAGATTCTCACTTTCAAAATTTGCTGTTTGTGGGATGAAGGAATGATAATCTGCCCACAGTGCAGAATTGTTTCCAAGGCAAAAGAATTTTAAGCAGTAGACAGATTTTTTTTTTCACTTAAAGACATATTAATGGGCAGCTGCCAGAGGGGGGAAAAATAAACGTTTTTTCTTTTTCTTGATGCACTATGATACAAACTTCTTAAACTGACACAAAATTCCAGCCAAAGTGAAATAATTTGTTTTTTCTTAGACTCCATTTTTCCTGCTACGTGACTTTTGGCATACTGTTTTCTCTGCCTGAAAGACCTTTCCTCACAACTTTACACACTGAAAGCATATCTGATCCTTAATGTTCATCTTAATGCCATCTTATCCTTGGTTTTCTTTATTCCATCTACCTTCAATGATTTTTTTTCTGAATCTACTTATATTTGTACAGTAAGAAAATACACATTTCCCTCACTCTCCAAGATCATATGCTGCCCGTAAATGATGACCCAGACATTACTGTAACCTCCTCAGTGCTTAGAACAGTGCCAGAGTAATATTAGGTAGAAAATAGATATGATGAAATAGAAAATGAATGAATGGATGAATGAATGGATGGATGGATGAATGAACGAGCAAAGAAGAAATCCTTAGGAAATGGTTCACTGGTAAAAAGTGTCTGAAGGGCTTCCCTGGTGGCGCAGTGGTTGAGAGTCCGCCTGTCGATGCGGAGGACGCGGGTTCGTGCCCCCGTCTGGAGGGATCCCACATGCCGCGGAGCGGCTGGGCCCGTGAGCCATGGCCGCTGAGCCTGGGCGTCCGGAGCCTGTGCTCCGCAACGGGAGAGGCCACAACAGTGAGAGGCCCGCGTACTGCCAAAAAAAAAAAAAAAAAAAAGTGTCTGAAAAGCAAGTTAAACGCTAATTGAAAATGTTAACATTCCTTGAGAATGCTTTACATGGCAAGTTACATGAAGCCTCATGTAAACTAATGTAAAAGCAAAGGAGAAGAATTTATTGACTGAAGTAGCTTGAATAGTCTTTGAGAGGTGAGGTTTCAGGGCATTTGGAGACAAGTTTTGAAATGACATCCCAAGGCCGACTTCTTTCTTCCTTTTGGCATGGCTTCCTCTGCTTCCTCAGAACTCCATGACGGCTGCCAGCAGTTTGATGAACTATATACTTAAAGGTTCACTTCTAGTGGAAAAGTGTTGGAACTGTCCCCTGTATTCCTGACAAAACTTGAGATTCATTTTAAGCCCCTGCAATGTGATACGCTGACAATCTCCTATCCGGGAACTTACCTGGAGGTGTAATCCCACTAGACCATGAGTTGAAGTGAAGAAAGAGTGTCATCCTCTTTACCTTCCACCTTCAACCTGTAGAGTCAGTTGCCAGAAGAGGGAATGCCTGTCTGTTGAGGAGACACATAACAAATGCCCATCTCAGCAAATGAAACAAAACTAAATTTCAGTGAATTTTACTCGGACTGAACTCCATTCAATTCTACCATAAATTACCTGAGGACCCAGTGAAAGTTCTTTATTCTTAGTGTATTTGTTTGGGAGGGGGGCTAATTTCTCTTCTGAGTAAGAAAATTCATCAGAAGAGGAAGTTATTTACATAAGACTATAAACAGCAGGCAGAGAGGATTTTCAACCAGTATTTCCTCCCATGTGCATCTTTCACAGGTACTCTGTTGAGAGTAACAGGCAGCATCTGTTGAGAGTAGTACCTATCTTTAGCATCTGGTTAATATTACTGTTAGTTTCTCTCAGAAAGAGACTCTTGACAGGCATGACTCAGATTGATAGCTATGCCTAGAATAGGAATAGATGCCCACTGTTACCAGGGTGTAATTCCGGGCTAAAAATCCTCTAAAATAATCTTTCTTGCTTGCTATTATTCATAAGCTCCTGGTTTCTTGTTTGATTTTGACCTTCAATTTAGTCTTAAATTTATATTTCTGTATTTTCTGCAGAACTAGGCTTTCTTTTGACTTGCATTTAAGAATCATTCTCAGGCTTTTATTTAAAAAAAATATATCTTCCATCTCCTATTACTTTTAGAAGGCAACATAAGCTGGTGGTTGAGTAAAGGCCTTGGAGAAAGATAGAATGGCTTTCCTTTCCCAGATCCAACCCTTAATTAAACCTGGTACAATTGGTTCCCCGATCTATAAACTCTAAATAACGTCAAAGAGTTATTTTGAAGACCAAATAAGTACATAAAGTATATATAAAGCACCATGCTTAGCAGAGAGTAAATGTTAACTATTATGGACATCATAATTATTTATTATTATCTTATTAGTTGAACAGCATATTATGAAGAATGGCATCTAAGAACTGACTCTTTTTAGAGCCATTCATGTTCAATTTACTAACTGGCAAACTTGGGCCATAATGAAGGTGACATATTTTAGAATTGTTCTATGTAACAGGGAAAATAGTAAAGGAATTTCTTCAGACAAAACTTGTATTTTAACAACATCTCTATGATTTATGAAAGCATGGATTCTAGGGAAAGACAAAAGCAAGAATGAAGATATGAGACTCAATTAGGTGGTCATCACTAATGTATCATAGGTGGGAAAAATTGTCTTCTCTTTAGTGTATTTACAGAGATTTGGACTTCTGTGCAAAGGTAAGAAAGAACTTGGTGATGGATTGAAAGAGAAAGAAGAGCCTAAATGTCTACCAGGTTTCTTATTTGAGCAAGTACATGGAAAATTATATCACTCACTGAGATAGAATAGTAAAGGAAGTGAGGTCTCTGTATTCATTCTTTTCTCTCCATCCATCATCCTCAATGTTATCAAAGTGATCTTTCTAAAACAATTTTGAATTCAGTGGAAAACATTACCCAGAGAAAAAGGCGCAAACACTACATTCAAATATCTGCCTAATTTGTTTGCAGATCACCTTTTATCCCTCTTTCATACTCTTTCCTTAACCACAGTCTCTGGACGTGTGTGTGTTTGTGTGTGTGTGTGTGTGTGTATGTGTGTGTGTGTGTGTGTAATTTGTCCTATAATTAAATCTTCCTAGCACCTTGTGCAACTGACCAAATTCTATCTATCGTTTATCATCTAGTTAAAATGGTTTCTCTCCTATCTACGTTTCCCAGACTTCTCTATGCCAAATTAACTACATCTTATCCTCTGGCCCCCAGTGCAGCCATAATTTTTATAAAAAAATAATATGATGTTGCACCACCAAAATATGCTTGCATGTCTTCTTGCCAGGACACTGTGTATTCCCACATGGATGAAGTTAGCTTACTTTTGTACCATAACTTCCACCATGAAGCAGGTGCTCAATAAATGTTTAATGCATAAAATAAACACAGGGACAGGTGCATCAGCATATGGATAGATGTGGAGTTGGACCCTCTGTGCTCCAAATCTGCACACAATTTTCTTGTTCTAGTTTGTCCAGGAATCTGTGGTGACAATAACAAGAATTGGCAGGGATTCCTATTGATAAAAAAATAAAGATTTTTTTCCTCTCCCCAATTTACACAGTATTAACATTATCCACTGCTGTCATACTGTAGCCTTCCTATATATTGAATGGCAATTTATTTGAAATATCAAATATTTTTAATATATCATTTTAAATCTGATTTGTAACATTGTCTACATTGTGACAATATGCAGACATACACATCAGAAAACCTCTATTCAATTTTTCTTGAAATTTTCACACATCACAGTACAATTGAAATTTCTCTTGTCATTGACAAAATTTGATGCCATCATGAGTGATATTCAAAGTAATCCTTGTTTAAGCTCTGCTTTATGCAAATCAATGTACAGAACCAATGTATAAAGTATATTTAATATATTGATATTTTTAAGCGTTGTTAGAATAAGTTTTGTATTGTGACTTTTACAGGGTTGCTTGTTTACTGTTAAGTGCCTAGGTGATAAATGATCATAGAAAAATCTGATGATGAGCTGTTGAATTTGAAAGTAGTCATTATATTTCAGTTTATATGTCCTCCTCAATGCCTTGAGAGAGAATAATAATGCAAATTCTGTGATTCTTATGAAATTATAATTGCTAAATATAGTTTCAATAATTAATCTTCCAAAATATAAAGAAATTTATTTAAAAGTCTAAAGCTTCTTTAAGAAACAGGGAAAATACAGTTGACCCTTGAACAACATGGGTTTAAACTGTGCGGGTCAACTTATACACAAATTCTGTGCAATAGCGATTACAGTGCTACATGATCCACAGCTGGCTGAATCTGCTGGTGTGGAAACATGGATACAGAAGGCTGACTATAGGGTTTGCGTATCCATGGACTTTGGTATTCAAAGTAGGTCTTGGAACTAATACCCAGGAGATAACAAGGGCTGATTATACATGCAGTTAAATAAATGTAAAGGAAGAGAAGTGCACACACTGTCTCTACACATTTGTTAAAATGTATATAATAATAAATATTTTAAAATAAATTAATGATTATTAGATTTTAATTATTCAATTTATGAACAAATTGTACTAGTGTATACAAATGTCTAGAATTTCATTTTTTACTGATAATATTTTATTAATATTGCATTTGTTTGAAATTCATGGGAAAATGTTAGAATTGAATAAAGATATGAGTAAGATAATTAAAATGTTTGCAATCAATTCAATTATTTTGTGTGATTCTGCCCTTCTCCAACATCAATAAAATGAGCTGAAATGCTTAAAAACTATTGGCACCTCCTTTTTGCCATACTTACATGTTATAAACTTCCAGTATTTTACTGGCACATTGCTCTCATAGCCTACATTAGCCAAATTATCAACTGTTTTGTTTAATAGATGAATATTTAGATATACCCAAATTTTACCATACTTTTGCATACTTGTCCTTCCTGCCTTTCAGTACAAAATTTTGGGTTGAATTTGTTTTTCCCTGAAATTAGTATTTTAATGGCTTTTTAATGAAATTTTGGGAGAGAAATATTTTTCTATTGTTTTGGTTAATTTGTAAAAAAGATATTTAGGATTAAATGAATGGGACTGTTCCAACACACACATAATGGCTAGCTTATTAAAATAATGATTGTTTGCTAATATCAATTGCATTCTTCCTGCTCATACTTATTCTTTGACTCCATATTGCCCAAACAATTTAAATTTATTCACCTTTCAAATATGTGACTCCCTTTTCCTCTTCTCTCTATTGAAGAAGCAGAATAATACAAGAATAATAGTGTCTCATTCAGAGATAATTTGGAGGGATCTAGCTTGTTAGCCTGTCTGAGGAAAGTAGTAGAGACTGGTCCTATTTATAAAGTGAATCTCTACTAATGTCAGTTACTGAATAATTCATAAAATAAAAAATAATGTCCATCAATAAGTCCATTGTATTATTTCAGAGTCAATTACCTAAACATTTCCTGAAGCCTTCTTTTACTTGGGACAAAAATGGTACCAGCACTAATCAGTATGCAATTATGGATGCTACATGCTAAAAAGGTCTTGAGCTGACTTCCAGGTTTCACTAGTGTCAGCTAAAATAGTCGTCTTCATTCTAAGAAAACTAAAGGGTCTTCTTCTTCCCCAGAAGCTGTCTAATTATGTAAAGAAAAGTGATTAACTGATAATGATGAATAAATTAATCTCCAAGGAGATGCAAAAATTCAGACATTTCTAATTAGCATAATTTTCATGGGACAACTAGAAAAATTCTCTGTTCTTATTAACAATGATTAACAGAACAATAACTAATTTTTGGCAGCTCCCTGCAAAATTATCAGACTCACCCTGAAGACACAGATGAAAGAATTGTAAATTCACAGAAAAGTTGTTTAAAAACTAACTATAAGCAACAGCTTTACCAGAAAACTCTGTTTCTACTTAGAAGAATTCTCATCTTCTAGTTTTATGCTTTCTATCATTGTCATCATCATCATCACAACACATACAACTGAGTATCTGCTATTTGCTTGCAAAATGCTATGCATTTTATACAATAAATTAAATTTAATCCTTACAGCAGCCCAATGAGGTCAGTGTTATTATTGCCTCCAACTTAATGATCATGCAAAATGGAAACCTAATTTTGCTTGGTACTGATTAACTTCCAATTTCACTAGAAATGATGTTTCAAATATTTTTATCATTAATATATTAAATTGTCTTAAATTTTTTATTTGAATATTTAAGATAACCATGTTCAATTTAATAAACATACACTGAGTTAGGAAACATGAAAGTACATAAAATAAATATAAGACAGTTCTGATAATATTCAATACGCATGGGTCTAGACACAAAACACTTTCACCACAGGTTTGAAATGATAGTTGATTGATTTTTATTTTGATCAACAAATCAGGCTGAAAAATGAGGACTAGAAAAATTAGAATTAAATGTTAGAATGTTGTTTTATGAGATTTAAAGCAGAAATATATAAGCATAATTAATTTACAATAGAATTGAAAATTCTATAAAACAGGACACATGATAGGAAAAGGATTCTAAATTTTTGAATCAAATATGACTGAAGAAATCATAGGAGAATAACAAGAAAATAACATAAGAAGACAAAAAAAACATTTCAATAAACAATCTACCTTATCATAGTATAGAATTTCTGTGTCAACGTGACTACATTTTCACATTGTCACATACTACAATTACATGTTCACATAGGGAAGATGGGATACTGTTAATTGTTTTGTGTCCTTTCATCCATTTACCAGAAGTTAAAATATAATATTCTTAATGTAAGTAATATACTTTCTCAATGAAAAGTTATCTCTGATATTCATATAAGTTTCTAAATCCTGAATGGTTACCAGAATTTATTTTCAAATATTGTTTCCTATATAATTTCAAAAAAATAAATTTACCAATCAAGATGTATGTACGTACCACATTTTGTTTTTATTCATTCATCTGTTGATGGGCATTTGGGTTGTTTCCATATCTTGGCTATTGTGAATAAAGCTGTAATAAACATTGCATTACAATGAAGATATCTTGTCAAAATCCTGTTTTCATTTCCTTTGGATATATACGCAGAAGTGGAATTGCTGGATTGGTAAATTTATTTTTAATTTTTTGAGGAACTTCCATATTGTTTTTCACAGTGGTTGGACCAATTTACATTTCCACCAACAATGTAAAAGTGTCCCCTTTTTACTATATCCATGCCAGCACCATTGTCTCTTGTGTTGTTGTTTTTTTTTTTTAATTTTTATTGGAATATAGTTGATTTACCATGTTGTGTTAGTTTCAGGTGTACAGCAAAATGAATCAGTTATACATATTTCTAGTCTTTTTTTAGATTATTTTCCCATATGGGCCATTACAGAGTATTGAGTAGACTTCTCTGTGCCATTGTCATAAGAAAGAAGGATATCCTGCCATTTGCAAAAATATGGATGGACCTTGAGCACATTATGCTAAGTGAGAAAAGTCAGACAGAGAAAGACAAATACTGTATGTTATCACTTATATGTGGAATCCAGAAAAGTCAATCTTGTAAAAAACAGAGAGTAAAATGGTGGTTACCAGGGGATTGGGGTGGGTGTGGGAGACAGTGATGGTGTTCAAGGTTACAAACAGGTAACAAGTAGAAATCTAATTCACATAGAGACCTAATGCACAGTACAATGAATATAGACAGTAATATTGTACTATAATTATTATGGAATGTGATAAATATTGTAACAATGGCAATCATATTACAATATATAAATATATTGAAGTAACACACTGTACATCTTATACAATGTTACATGTCAAATGTATTCAATTAAAATAATTAAATAATTAATTGTACTTCTGGTAAACAATTTTGCATCAAAATGGTAGAAAAAAAGGCCTTACTAACCTAAGGGGAAATTTTTTGACTAAGATAAAAGGTGATATAATAGTATATTACATGTCATAGGTATGAGCAATAAATACACACTCATATGAATAGAAAAAATGTGAACAAATAATCTTTTTGGAATATTTAAAGTTTGCCATGAATACATATGAACATCAAATATGTAAAAGTATAAAACATAGAGTATGGATAGTGATAGTGTTAAAACAGCAGTCATTTAGTGAAGACAAATAGGAATATTATCTTCTATGAATGTGACCTTTTGGTAACAGATTATTAAATACTTGACAGAGTAATGGGATAGCAGAAAACCCAAAGCAAATGTATTGTGTCACACCTACTGAAGATCAGTTAGGAAGAATCATGAAGCATATCTAAAAATGTAAGATTGTAAGGGGAAAAAATCAAATTCATGACATACACATACAACAACAACCGTAATCAGATACAAACCCCTCCAGAGGTTTTCCTTGTCACTCAGAATAATGCCCAGATGCTTAAAATAGCAATATGCCCCCTCATAATTTTGTTCTCATTCTCCCCCCTCACTCTCTAACCCCCACCATGCTGGTCTCCCTCTTCTTCCTATAATACTCCAACCACATTCACATCTCAGGTCCTCCTTACCTTCCCTTGCCTCTACCTGAATCACTGGCTTCAAAAAAACCGTGGGCTCACTCCTTTTCTCTACTAGATTTTGGTCCAATATCACATTTTCAGTTGGACCTGCTGTGGTCAATTTGTGAAAAAGGGCAACTGCTCTTCAGCCTTCTACATAACCATGTATTTTTCCACTGATCTTCATCTAAAACTGTCATTGCTCTATTCCTGGTGCCTAGAATAATGCTGGCACATACTAGATGATATATATTTGTAGTTTTATAGTGATAAGTCACATAATATGTGATATATAGTATATATACACTATATATTTGCAATATATATTGTATATTTTTATTGCAAATATATTTATATATCTATAGAATTATATGTATATATACAAAATTTAAATTGTTTATAATATAGTATGTATAAATAGAATTTATAAATATATGTATGTATATATAATTGTAGAATGTACACACCACACATACATACACAAATAATGTGTGTGTGTGTGTGTGCGTGCGTGTGCCTGTGTAAGAATATTAATGAAATCTATTGCCCAGTATGGCAGATGTGCAATGTAGTATAGTAGAAAAAACCTAGGGTTAAAGATTTACACATGTGAGCTTTAATCATGGTTCTTCTGCCTGCTGGCTATGTGACAAAGAAGACAGAGAGCATTCAGAGCAGAATAAAACTCATGAAGAGATTCAGATAGCTAAGGAAAAAATGTACATTATTCAAAAAATGCCAAATTTCCCAGAGGTGCTACACCCTTGGTGGATGCAAAGAAGTGCTTAGATGAAGCTGGAACTATAATTGGATATTGCAGACTAGAAGAATTATAAATACGATTCTTTATAGTAATACATTCTTTAGAACACTACACCCTTAAGCAATTTGTTTGCTTTTATTTAAGTTTCTTCCTTCCTAGAATTTTCTTGATTATTTAACCTACTGATTTTATCTCCAAAATGATCTGAGACTTCATTAAGATACACCCAACATCAACCTCCACAGAAGTTCAGGGGCTGGCAAAGTTTCTCTGTAAAAGGCCAGATAGTAACAAGTTTAGGTTTTGTGGTCCATAAAATTTCTATAGGAAATAATCAATTCAGTTTTTGAATGTAAACAGCCATAGGTGGTGTCAATATCTAAACTAGGTGTGGGGAATTCCCTGGAGGTTCAGTGGTTAGGACTCAGTGCTCTCACTGCCAGGGGCCCAGTTTCAATCCCTGGCTAGGAAACTAAGATCCCGCAAGCTGTACAGCATGGTAAATTTTTTTTTTAAAAAATAAATAAATAAAATTGGTGCAGCTTCATTTTAATAAAATTTTATTTTAAAAAAGGCTTTGACACAAGATAAACAGGGAAACACAAGATAAAAAGATTTAAAATGTCACATCAAAAACATTAAACATTGGTAGGGAAGAGTAATAATGTTGAACTTTACAATGGAATAAAACTTAAGTTGTATCAAATTAGACTCTTATAGTTATAAGCTGTTATATGTAAGCCTCATGGTAACCACAAAGCAAAAACCCATAGTAAATACACAAAATCTAAAAATAAAAGAATATAAGCATACCATTAAAGAAAGTCATCGAACCACAAAAGACCAAAAGAAGAAAGAAACAAAGAGGAACTACATAAACAGCCAGAGAACAACCAACAAGATGGCAATAAGAACATACCTATCAATAATTACTTTAAGTGTAAAGGAACTCTATTCTCCTATCAAAAGACATAGAGAAGTTGAATGGATTAAAAAAAATCAAGCCTCATTTTAGATATAAGGATACATACAGATTGAAAGTGAAAGGATGGAAAAAGATATTTCATACAAATGGAAACCAAAAGAAAGCTGGAATAGCTTTATTTATATCAGACAAAATAGACATTCAAACAAAGACTATAATAATAGACAAACAATGGACCTATGTAATGATAAAGTGGTCAATCCAACAAAAAGATATAACATTTGTAAGCACTATGCACTCAACATAAAAGCACCTAAATATATAAAGCAAATATTAATAGATATAAAGAGAAAAATAGACAGCAATACAATAATAGTAAGGGACTTTAATACCCAAGTATGTCAATGCATAGGTCATCCAGACAGAAAATCAATAAGGGAACATTGGCCTTAAACAACATGTTAGATTAGATGGACTAAACAGATATTTACAGAACACTCCATTTAGAAGCAACAGAATACACTCTTTCAACTTTACATGAAACATTTTCTAAGCTAGATAATGTTAGGCCACAAAATATGTCTTAATAAATTTAAGAGGATTGAAATGACATTAAACATCTTTCTAACAGCAATGATATAAAACTAGAAATTAATTACATGAAGAAAGCTGGAAAATTCACAAACGTGGAAATTAAGCACATACTTCTGAACAATATTAATGTTAATAAAGAAATCAAAAGAGAAATAAAAAAATCTTGAGACAAATGAAAATGGAAATGAAACATATCAAAATTTATGGGATGCAGCAAAAGCAGTTCTAAGATAGAAGTTCATAGTGATAAATGCCTACCTCAAGAAACAAGAAAAGTCACAAATAAACGACCTAACTGTACCTCAAGAAACTAAAAAACAAAAACAAATAAAACCCACAAAGTTAGTAGAAAAAATAAATAACAAAGAGTACAGAAGAAATAAATTAAGTATAGACTATAAAAACAATAGAAAAGATAAATAAAACTAAGAGCTGGTTCTTTAAAAAGGTAAATAAAATTGATAAAACTTTAGCTAGACTCACCAAGAAAAAATGAGGGAGGACTCAAATAAATAAAATCAGAAATGAAAGAGGAGATATTACAACTGATACCACACAAGTTCAAAGGTTCATAAGAGACTATTATGAATAATTATATATCAACAAATTGAACAATCTAGGAAAATTGGATAAATTCCCAGAAACATACAACTTACTAAGACTGAATCATGGTGAAATAGAAAATCTGAACAAACCAATTACTAATAAGGTGATTGAACCAGTAATCAAAACCCTCCCAACAAATAAAAGTCCAGGACCAGATGGCTTCACTGGTCAATTGTACCAAACTTTCAAAGGAAAAAGATAATACCAATTATTCTCAGACCATCCCAAAGAATAGGAGAGGAGAAGACTATTCCAAACTCATTTTATGAGACCAGCATTACCCTGACACCCAAATCTGACAATGATACCACAAGAAAAGAAAATTACATGCCAATATCACTGATGAACAGAGATGCAAAAATCCTCAACAAAATATTAGCAAACTGAATTCAACAATACATCAAAAGGATCATACATTATGATCAAGTGGGATTTATTCCAGGGGTGCAAGGATTGTCCAACATACAAAAATCAGTTAGTGTGATACACTACATTAACAAAATGAAGGATAAATCTATATGTTCATCTGAATAGATGCAGAAACAGCATTTGACAAAATTCAACATCCATTTATGATAAAAACTCTTAACAAAGCAAGTATAAAGTAATGTAGCTCAACATAATAAAGGCCATATATGACAAACCCGCAGCTAACATACTCAATGGTAAAAAACTGAAAACATTTCCTCTAAGATTAGGAATAAGACAAGGATAACCACTCTCACCGCCTTTATTCAACAAAATATCGGAAGTCCTAGCCAGAACAATTAGGCAACAAAAAGAAATAAAATCATCTAACTGGAAGGGAAGAAGTAAAACTGTCACTGTTTGCAGATAACAGGGTATTATACATAGAAATTCCCAAACACGCCATCAAAAAGTTGTCAGAACTAATAAACAATTTCAGTAAAGTTGCAGGATACAAAATCAGTACATAAAAAAATCTGTTGTTTTTGTACACTAATAATGAAGATCAGAAAGAGAAATGAAGAAAACAATTCTTTTGACTCCTGTATCAAAAAGAATAAAATGCCTAGTAATAAAATAAATCAAGGAGGTGAAAGACCTAAATATTGAAAACTACAAGACATTAATTAAAGAAATTGAATGACACAAATAAATGGGAAGATGTTTTGTGCTCATGGATTGGAAGAATTAATATTGTTAAAATGTCCACACTACCCAAAGCAATACACAGATTCAATGCAATCCTTATCAGAATCCCAGTGAAATTGTTCACAGAAATAGAACAAACAATCTTAAAATGTGTATCTGTATCAAACTATAAAAGACCCCAAATAGCCAAAGAAATTCTGAGAGAGAAAAACAAAGCTGGAGGCATCATGCGTCCTGATTTCAAACTACATTATAAAGCTATAATTATTAAAACAGTATGGTACTGGCTTAAAAACAGACAAATAGATCAGTGAAACAGAATAGAGAGCCCAGAAATAAACCTATGCTTAAATAGTCAATTAATTTACCACAAAAGAGCCAAGAATATACAATACAGAAAAGACAGACTCTTTAATAAACAATGTTAGGAAAACTGGACAGTCACATGCAACACAATGAAACAACCACTGTCTTACACCATACACAAAAATTAATCAAAATGGACTAAACACTTGAATATAAAACTTGAAACCATAAAACTCCTAGAAAAAAAACATAAGCTATAAGCTCCTTGACATAGGTTTTGGCAATATTTTTTTTAGTCTAACAGCAAAAGCAAAAGCAAGAAAAGCAAAACTAAACAAGTGGGACTACATCAAACTAAAAACTTCTGCACGGCAAATGAAACCATAAACAAAATGAAAAGACAACCTACTGAATGTGAGAAAATATAGATATTTTCAAATCGTATATCTGATAATGGTCTAATATCCAAAACTTATATACTACTCATACAACTCAATAGCAAAAAAACAAAGAATTCAATTAAAAATGGGCAGAAGATCTGAAGAGACATTATTTCAAAGACATACAGGTGACCAAAGGTACATGAAAAGATGCTCTACATCATTAATCATCAGGGAGATGAAAATCAAAACCACAAAGAGACATCACCTCACCACTCTTAGAATGACTATTATCAAAAAAACAAAATGAAACAAAACAGAAATAACAAGTATTGGGGAAGATGTGGAGAAAAGGAAACACTTGTGTACTGTAGGTGGGAAAGTAAATTGGTGCAGTCTCTATGGAAAACAGTATGAAGTTTCCTCAAAAAATTAAAATTAGAAACACCATATGATCCAGCAATTCCACTTTTGGGTATTTCTCCAAAAAAACAAAACTACTATCTTGAAAAGATATATGCACCCCCATGTTCATTGAAGAATTATTTATAATAGCCAAGTTATGGAAGAAACCTAAGTGTCCATTGATGGGTAAATGGATTAAGAAAATATGGTATATAAATATATAAATATGAATATGTATAAATATGTAATTCAGCCGTATAAAAGAATGAAATCTTACCATTTGCAACAACTTGGATAGACCTTGAGGGCATTATGTTAAGTGAAATAAGCCAGACAGAGAAAGACAAATACCACATGATCACTCTTTTACATGGAATCTAAAAAGACTTAGAAAAAAAAAAGCCGTGAGCTGGATTTAGTCAAAGAACTATAGTTTGCTGACCTCTGGTTTAGACAAATATTCAGTAACAAGTTTAACATTCATGTTTTCCAAGTGGTCTGTGCCAGGAATTTTTCTGAGAACTTTGTATTTCAGCGTGCAAAAAACCCTCCAAGGTAGGAAAGACTATTTTACCCTCTACCCATTTTTACAAGTGAGAAAATTGAGTCCTAGAGAAATTAAGTATGTTCCCAAAGGTCCTATAGAAAGAGGCATAATCAGTTTTCAGACCTGGGCAACCTGATTCCAAGGTCCATTTTCCAACCCGCGTTCTGTAGAACTTCATATTACAAATTCCATTAAGTATTTCTTGGAATGGAATAATGTAAAACAGATAGGATGTAGCACTAATAAGCTGCCTTCAATTCCCTCAATTAGAAACTTTAAAATACAGTTATTTTGTATATTTCTTTAATTTTTAAAGTCTCTACTCTTTCCCTTCTCCCAAATTTGCTAAAAAATTTGCAGGGTTAACTCTGTGTTCTGCAGCAGATGTTACAATACATAAATACATAAAATTTGATTTTCCTGTGGGATATTTTATTTCACTTTTTTTTAATCAAATGAAGTTTCAAAGGAAATGAGTAATACAACTATTAACCTTTTTCCTTCTGCTTGAGAGACAAAAAAGAATTCATCATTTAAACTGAGGGCAAATAGAGCATTTCAGTCAAGTACAGAATTCTCTTAGGAATATTCTCACATAAAAGACATCATAAGTTTTCAAACTGAGGTAGTGAAGATTATGTCACATTCAGAAATAATATTGTGCCTGAAGAGTCAGGTTACTCAGCAAATACAGGTCTGTTTGGTGCCACTGAATAGTTTCCTTTGTCAATAATCATTTGAGGAAAGCAAAATGGAACAGCTGCATTTCACTTGTGATGAGGGCTCATGGAAATGAGCTTTGCGATGGATGTTAAATCCTGTAAGCCTTAGACTTTATCTGTTAAATGATGTCCATGCTTCACTTCTTGGCTTTTATGATTTGTAGGTGGCTGAGTTAAGAAAAAACTGAAGTCTAGCTGATTTCTCTAACATAAGAATTCCACATGGAAAAGTCCATAATTTATGCAACCAAAAACATATAAAATTTTTGTCAAATTAGAAGCTACCTAATTAAGTTCTAGATATCTGCTGTAGAGCAATATGCGTATATTCACAATACTGTGTTGCACACTTAAAACTTTGTTAATGGGGTAGATTTCACTATGTATTCTTTACTACAGTTTAAAAAAATAGAATTTATTGAATTGAAAAAAGATGAGAGCTATACTTATGATATTGTAAGTTGTTATTTCTGAGGGAGTGATGACAATCCACTTGAGACATTTTTGTTCCTGTATAAAAATCATCATCTTAGTCTGTCAGAAGGGTCAACACATCAGAGAGGTAAATCAAATATTCAATTTATAATCTTGGTCCAAAAAAAAAAAATGAGAGAACTTCTTTCTAACATTACAAACCCATTTCCCCACACTGTTTAGAAAGTGCCCAGCATTACAGGTTACATGTGTGCTCATTTCTCCTCACATTTTATCATCCGTAAAGCAGATCCTGCTGTCTAAAATGACACAGAATTATGAATGAATGTGTCATGACATTAATAATAAAATATTTGATTATCTTAGTGTTTAGAGTGTATGTTTAGCTTTTAAGTCTTAATGTGTGAATGTTGTCTTAGCCGTATGAATGTCTTGCACTAAAAAACAAAACAAAACAATGTATATCATTTGCAGTCATACATCATCAAAATAACATATTCAGGAAAGAAAATTGTGTTTTATATATTTGAATAAAATTCCAAAAGCTTGATGAAATTGTTCTTTATTCAAACCTGAGGCCACTGCCTCTGAGAGGGCTTCTGAGTTCTGGCTGTGTGATTGTCAATTGAACTCATTCTGATCAGCATTGTAATGGAGCTAAATGAATGCATGGTGATGATTGCTTAAAATGTACATTTTTGTGTAATAGCACTAATTATTAGCCACCCTTTACAATGAGCAGATAATCACTATTAATTTCTTTGCCATTCACTGTAGTTACATTAATCACAATGAGCTCATTTGACTCTAATGTGAATATGATATGTGATGCCATAGGAATTCCATTATAATTTAGTAGCAAATAATGTCCACTGATTGTGAACCACCATGAGCTTCCCTCATGGAAAGAAAAGTCCTTCAGAGCTGTCTCCCAGATGTGAATTGCTGTCCCTTCATTCTTGATAATGTGAAGTGTCTATTGAAATATTAAAAAAAAAAAAAAAAAAACCTCTGAGGAAAAGCTTACATCAAGCTAAAAGATTAAGTTTTCAAGAGAATGATGATTAACATTTTGCATATAATTTATGTGAGGATGATGACAAAGGAGAAATATCCCAACAGTTTGAAGCATTTTTGCCAAGAAGATGATTAAAAGTGAGAAGTCTAGACACCGATTTTCTGGCTAAGTTGCTAGCTCTATGATTTTGGCAATTGACAATCTCTGTAAGCATTAAATTTCTTACCTCTAGAATAAAGATGAGTTCAGTGCCCATTTTATGAGTTTTGAGAGAATTATGCATATAAAAGCATTAAGCACGATGCCTGAAACTTAATAAAGAATAAACTTAAAGTAGATGAGATCTATGAAACCCTTTTTATTTAAAATATGTGATAATTTCAAAGCTTTAAAAATAATAGGACAGTTAAATAAGCCAGATTTAGTCCATTCTAATTTTTATTTTAATTTTATTTTTACCATCAAGAATGAGATTTCTCCATAAATGATTACATTTGACTCTGTGGTAGGTCAAACTAGGTTATTAGTCACATGCTGCATTTCTCCACTTTCTCCATCACAGTGTTTCCTGTGTATGTCAATCTGCAGCTTACTTCAATGAGCTATTCTAAATGTTTCTTTTCCTCTTTTCATCCATCTTACCTTGTTTCAATTTCCTCAAGTTAATCAAAGAAATGCTTCTTCCTTTAAGTGCCTTGTTTAAAGCATCTTGTTATGTCAAACTAATGTCATTTATAACAGAAGAAGAACATTGTTTGTCCAAGGATAGCAAAATATCACTTTGCAAACTGACAGGTACTCCTGTTTGCTGACTGGCTGAATTTCAATTGGCTTGTTTGGCACATACCTCCCCTACTAAACCTTTTTCCTGTGCTGGGTGCTGCTTCTGACAGCACTTGCTTGCATATGCATGCCATTAAATAATTGCTGCTGGGCTTTATTTATGTTTCCTTTAACTGTATATATACTTTTCAGCTTGTAAAGTTTCTTTTTTCCTAGGAACTATCTGAAATAGTCTATGGAGAAAGTAACACCTGGGTAACTGTTTTCCTATATGTTAAAGAAAATAATTGTTGTATCACATGACATCGTGGTCATTTATCCTCCATGATTTACTGGTATATTTGTAAATTTGGAGAAAAGTTCACTTAAAGTCAATTATAATTTTTTTCTTTTTTGTCAATTAAATGATCTAGATTGAGATTTTTTTCCTTCTTTTTGCGCACTGATAACAATCTATTCCATCAATTTAGCCTCCTATGAAGTTACCCAAAATTACTGTAGAAGCAAAGCAAATCCTATTTCAGAATGAAGGATACCATATAAAATGAGGGTTAATGAAAATACATGTTAAAAATAGGAAATAAGATTAGAGGTGACATATTATTATCAGCCACGAGGGATTCTTCAGGCAGCCAGAAAAAAACACACACAGCTCTTCTGGTTTTGTCATCATACCAGACGTCCATTTACTAATGAATTAGGAAATAATTGTCACCTTAGGGCTCTAAGACTAGCAAGAATTAGGGTTGGCTAGTTGTAAACACTACTATCGGAGGGCAATGTGCAGTTTGCATACCTTGTTGCCTGAAAGGAAGCCCAGAGTCAAACAAACTCACATGAATTCTCTGGAGTTTTAAATGCAAAAAAAAAAAAAGATTTCGAAGAACTCTAATTTTAACCTCCAATACATGAACCATATCACTGTTCAATTATCAAAATCTGGTCACCTAGTTAGCTATATAAGCACATAAATCTTTTTACATAATTTGTCATCTAATATAATCACGTCAGTTCTATTTGCTCAGAATAGAGAGCTCTTGATGCCTCATGGTGATGACTCAACCCTAAGTAGAAACAAGAGATAAATTACAAATGTGGAGACGCAGCAACTAACAAGATTGATTAGTTGATGGGCTAAATAAAAGATGGTTTTAAAGAGTTTGCAGCAGGTATTTGTGGGATAAAGCTCAGAGACTTGTGGGTTCAAAGCTTTAAAGTGCTTTTTATCTGTTTGAAATTACTGAAGTGGCAATTGAGTTCATGCAATTTAACAGTTATTTCAAGATTGTGGGAAACTGTTAGCAAATTCAAGTGATTGTTATGAAGAAAGATTATCTACTAGCCCAGGGAGTTTATTTTTGTTCCAAGTCTCTAACGTAATTTTAGAATATTTATATAATAGGCAAAATTTGTCATTTTGAACATGGTCAGCCATATTCTTTTGTCTGTAATACAAGTTAACTAGAATATAATCTTCAGACAATATAAACTTCACAATGGAAAGAATGTCCATTCTGTTTTTGTTTCTTGATATATCCTGAGAACCTAGAACAATGCCTGGAATATATCAAGTGCTCAATAAATGTATGTTGATTGAATGCAAGTTTGTCTCTAAGAGATTATGTGGTAGATATCTTTCCTTAGTCTGAAACTGGTTGCTTAAATATTTGTTTCCTTGTATAAAGAGTTATCTGATTGTTCTAACTGTGGAATGTCAAGAGAAAATTTCCATTTCTTTTCTCTCTTTGTTTAGAGACTGGGAAATGTTACTCCGTACTGTGTGTTGGTTAAACACATAGGCTCTATAGCCAAATTTCTTGGGTTCAAATCTGAGATCTACCTTTCACTAGCTGTGAAACGAAGAACAAAATACAAAATTTCTCTGTGCTATTCTTGCCAAAGCAGGAAAAAAATTAATAAGAGTACCTAACTCATAGAGCTATGAGGATGCATTTAAAATGCCTAGAAGAGAATTTAGCACATAGTTGAGTACTCAATAAAGCATAGTCTGTCTTATTATTGCTGGTAATAGTATGGAACATCTACAGTAATTTTTTTCATGAGGAGTATTCCCATTTAGGTGGGATTATTCCACAGATTAAGGTGAATTATTTTCTTGGCAATTGAGAATCATCTCATTGTCCTAATTTGATTATATTTATATTAGCATATCTTATTTACATCTATACAGTATTATTGTAACTTGTCTTTATATCTATATTTCCCACTCTAGACCACTGACTTTTTAAAATCAAGACCTTGCCTTATTTCTCTGTATTCCCAGAAAACAGGACGGTGTTTAACACATAGATGCTCAAAAAGTATGTTTTGTTTGATGAATGAATGAATGAATGCATCACTATGCAAGTATTTGGCTTCTCTATACACAGATCCCACTTTTCCTCCTCTGGTGTACAGACTGGTTAACTTGCTCTTTAAGTAATCATTATACAAAATAAAGATTCAAAGTAAAGAAATTTCTTATTTTCAATTTAATTTCTGAATGCCAAAAATTTAAAGGATGTAGGTGTGTGTATCTCTATTAGTATATTCAAACTTCTTTTCATAAATATCTTATAGGCTTTGCAATTTTATTAAAAAACAACATCACAAAGAAAAAGTCGAACTTCTAAACATGAAAATGACATCAAAAACACTAATAGTTCCATAAAACGTATTTGGTAAAGAGATAAAGAAGGTTTCTGTTTTTGTTTTTGTTTATGGCTGACATTAGAAATTACTATTAGAAATTAGATAGGCTACTACAAAGATAATATTTCTAAGATAAATTACCCTTCATTATTCAGTATATCCTGTCTCAAAGAACCTTTAGTGTTTGGCATAATGTACCTGAAGTTTAAGTCACTTAGTTTTCAATCACAAAATTTAGAGAACTCCTTTCTATAATAAAGGAAAAAATACTTAACATTCTTAGATGTTGTAAAAGTGGACTTTGAACAGTAATTCTCTCCACTTTCTTCATCATAGAATTTAGTTCTGTATCTTGAAGGTCACAAATTTTTGTAGCACCATGTTTAGGTTTTCCACAAAACTATTGTTGTTTTATATTGAAGCATCATGTATGTAATTTCCTTGGGGAGCAATATTTTTTAAATGTTGATGTGCTTCAAGTCACTGAAAATGTCAAATGCTTTCAAAACCATGAGAGGCAGATTCATGTTCAACAAAAACTTCCAGGATTTCAATCTTCAAGTAAAGCAGCAAAACTGAGATTTGATCCATTTTTTCTTCTACCCTCTGTCATTACCTTCTCAGCACCTATGACATTTTGACATATCTTTTCTGTGATCACAAGCATTTGTATGTTATTTCTCAATCAATCTTTTTTATACTCAATAAAAGAAATATAATCACCTAATTCAATACATTCAAAGAAAATAATACCTTGTTTCAATTATATTTCAATTCTTGCTTTTATTTTTGGCATGTGTCATTTTATAATTGATTAAAATAAAATATGAAATTTTCAGGTATATTTAAAATTCTGAGTAAAGCAACATGATTTCCCCTTTTTTACTTTAATCTTCAAAATCCAAAGACTTTTTAAAACTCAAGTTGTAATGTAATTGTAGGGCAAATAAAATTAATAGGTGTTATTCTTTCAAATTTAGTAAATACTCTTTGTTGATAGCTGTATTTTAGGTGCACTATGTATACAAATTTTATATACTAAGTAGGTTTTTAAAGAAAGTCTTTCTGACTTATAGTTTCAACTATACAGAGTTAATGTTTTGGCCCATGTATTGTCATTTAATCATACATTTTTTTGAAGTAAGCACTTTTATTGTATTCCCCATGAAAAATAATTTGTGTTCTATGTGTTACATTGGGCACAACTCAAATAAGTAAAATATTTCATTTTAAAACAGTGATTGCACTACAGCATTTAGGTTTCTATTCTTTGTTTAATTTGGAAATAAGCTTGCTAGAGTGCTCTTCTGTAATGTTATTAAATTGATTAGAACAAGATTAATGTATGTCATTTGACTACCATATTCTAAGAAATTTTATTTAAAGCCATAATTAACATTTCTGACTTTAGGAGATTTTCTTGTCAAAATTGCTGATAAATAAATATTTTACATTAAAAAGCACACTCTCGGGACTTCCCTGGCAGTCCAGTGGTTAAGATTCCACACTCCCAATGCTGGGGGCGCAGGTTCGACCCCTGGTCAGGGAACTAAGATCCTACATGAGAGGAGTGGCCAAAAAGTAAAAAAAAAAAAAGCACACTCGTTCAAAATTGCATGAAGTTATATGCATTTATTCAGAGTTCTTAAGCGGTGATGATTGTCCTAGCTAAAAATAGTGTACTCTTTATGATGTTCATTTTAGAGCTGATGGATGCCAGGATCTGTATATGAAAATGTAAAAGAATGTAAAACATGAAGAGAAAGAACACAGTCTCCTGCAGAGATGAAGTGTCTTTAACACCAGGACTAGCTTGTCTTGTCTGCACTTGAAACAATAGATACTTCCAATCTAGCATGACATTCCAATGACAGTCTTTATCTTCCATTGTCAGTTAAACTATAGGGAAGAAATTTCCTTGAACTTTCCCCAAAGTACAAGTTATACTGCAATTCCCAGTTGTACACTTGTTTGCAAGGCAGAACTGGAATCAACTAGAATACTCAACTATTTAGTTATACAACAGTGACCAGGGAATTCCACAAATGTGAACTCACCCACTGTGTTCTTGGAACCAAATCCCCTAAACTCTTATGTAACATTTGGACAGTGAAACTTTCCCATCTCTAGACAAAGAAGCACTCTGAGTAGCTAATGTTTCATTTTAATATTATTCTTGTCTAGTGTTTAAGAAACAATTTAAAACATTGTAACCACAATGAATTTACTGAATATATTTTGAACAACAGCTGGTAAAATTATCAATGTCTGAACACATATGCACATTTTAAACTTTATTTTATTTTTGCCAATATATTAAGAACATCTGATTTCAAACATTATAGTAGCTGTCATCAGAGATATTTGTATCATTCAAAAAGGTTTTACTTGAAATAAAATTAATTTAGTAAATTCAATAGTAAATAATATAGTTTGCATTTGCTAGTTTTTATTCAAAGTATATAAAATGATATTTGCTTAATTAAGGAAGCAACTTTTGCAATGGCTAATGTGCACAGTACAAGCAAAAACAATAACATAAATTCAGTGAAAGGTGAACTTCATATATTGAAGTTCTATTATAAATATGTATTATAATCTATAAGTAATACTTCTGACTTGTTATAAATTAAAATGAATTGTTTACAAAATCATTTGAGTTTTGTTAAGAGTAGTTATAAAATAGTCCAAGATAATGCAAAGAGTGTGATTGTTGGATTCTTCATCTTCGTTACTATTTTTAAATCAAATTAAAATGAATATACAGGGAGTGTATTAGATTAATAGAAGTGAACAATAACCACTTAGGTCATGTCATAGCTTTATTTCAAAAATAAGAAAAAGATATTGGACTATTTAATTAACAGTATTCTTACCCTAGCGTTATTGCATTCTTGCACCCATAAAAATGTTAGATAAAATTCAAATTGTGTAGGTTTATTTTGACCTTCATTATATTCCTACATTTACTAATACTACTTAAAACTTAGATCATGGATATCACTGAGTTCTAGAGTAAATTTTTTGTTAATTTATCTCTCTTCTTCTCACACAGATAACATCAATTCTACCTGCTATATGCCCTCTACTCCTTTGATGCTGTTTCTTTACCTGAAATACTTGATTACTTTCTTGCCACATGCATCATGCTTTTTTAAAGACATTGTCACATTTTTCTCACCCACACATCCATCCATCCATTCATTCAACAAAGCTTCTTTGAATATCTACTAAGTGATAGATGCTTGTCCTGAACTTCAACAGTGAACAAGACTTTCCTTTCAGGAGTAACTAGTCAAAGGCTCAGAACTTTCCCTGTAACATGTAATGTGGAAAAAAGTTCTCTATTCTGTAGAAAGCCATAACCCTCATAGTCAATGAAATTTTTCTCACTGAGTTTATCCAGCCATTTGTGATAATAAATATCTTTGTATGGTATGTCTTGACTGAAAACAAGATCACAAACACTGTTTCCATAACACTACAGTCAATAAGGACACTTATTGGAGCTGAATAAATATTTGTAGAATGTTCTCTCTTTCCAGATCTCTTTTCTTCCAGGTATCTATTTTGCCTAATTTCTCACTTTATTTAGATTTCTGCCAAAGTATCACCTAATCAAAAGAGGCTTTCAAAACTACACTATCTAAAATAGCACTTCCTAACTTATTCCCCTATATTGCCTTACTTTGTTTTATTTTACTTCACTGTACATGTCACCTACCTGGCATATGAAATGTTTGCTAATTTCCTCCTTCCCCCAACCATAGTATAATGTAAATTCTATGACAGCAAGGATTTTATTTGTACACTTGTGTTTATTTCTTATGTCTCATAGTGGATGGTACATGTTAGATACTCAATGAACATTTGTTGAATTAATGAAAGAATGGTTTATTGTTTCCAGTCAAAGGTATTATTTTACTATATTTTTGTTAGGAGTAAAAATTATAGGAAAAAATCAATTAGAATTTTTATATTCTAATTTATAGAATATACTGTTTGTCTTATATAAGATAATAAATATAAAAAATATTTCAAAATTTAAAACTAGATTTTCAAGTGCAAGTAAATATGGTACATGTTGATTAGATCTTGAAAATATGAACTGCCTAGCTCTAACCTGAACACTGACAACTTTCTATCCTGAGGATAGTATGTATATTTTTAAATGCCAAGAGCAAATTTAACAGTAGCTCTTGGGATGCAGAAAGTCTTAACTATGTTCACCTGCTATTTTTCTAGTGTCCTTAGAAAAAAATATTTTAGCTTATATTCACATTTCATGATAATTCTTATGTGAATTTTCTTATTGTATCCTTATTGCTGTAGTAACTCTCCTTGTTTTCAAACATAGATAGCTCTATGGTAGACATTATACATTCACAGAAATTTTATATAATGTATTTAAACGTGTAATGCAGACTGACAGATGGCATATTTTACAGTTTCACTTAAGCTGTGAAATACTGGTTCTGGAATTTGAATACAAATTTTTTGATGCTAAATTCATAAGTTTATATTTTTTCTAATATGTTATCATATTTGATCCATCTTTAAAAGATGGTAGCATCAGAATATTCTCAGTAGGATCTACTTAAATTTAGATAGTTCTAATAATGAAAATACAGCTGATTAGATTTATTTAAAAGAGTTGATTCTGAGTGAACCAAAGAAAGAGAAAATTTATCAAAACAAAATTTTGGCAATTTAATTAATTGGCAAAGATTATACAAATTATCTATCTACTGATTTTTTTTTTTTTACTTCTATTAAAGTGTCATTTCTCTTTCTGAATCAGAAGATCTTAATCCATTTTTTATTCTGTTCTCTTGGTATTCATTTTTTTGCTTACTTCCATAAGCCTATATTGTATTTTTTCTCATTTTGGATTTAACTAGCAGCTGATTATGGCTTTATATTATGGTTTCTCTGTCTTCATTTTGGAGACCTTACTCAATACTAAACTGATAGTATGTTTTTTGTTTGCTTGGTTATTTTTTTTATGAAACACTGTTTGCTAATAAAGAGATTTCTATTTTCCTAATTTCCCTGTTTGTGGGTAAATAATAACTACTTTCTTCATGATGATCCTTGATTCACTACATTTTTTTGCCCTGCATTGACAAGACTTCTGTAGAAAAATCTCAATATTTTGTTGTAATTAGAGAAACATTTTTATATGATGCTTTTCTACAGAATATTTTAAAATAATGTCTACATTTAGAAAAAAAGAGAATCAAAAGTTACATAATTATGTCTGTTAAATCTTAGAATTAATAATTTACAAAATGATATAATGTATCCAAAATATATCTGTATTTGTATGATGGGGTTGGGAGTGGGCTATGTTAGTTTAGTTTGCCACATTTCTAAATCACTTTATGTCTTTTTCATTCTACCTAACTCCTTTCTCACATAAATAACTAGATTTCTTAGCTTTTCAGCACACATTGTGAGAGCATGAGAAATGGTCATCAGTAAAATCTCACAAGCTTGATAGCTTTTATTTAAGAGTCACCAATACAAGACAGACATCTTTTAAGTTACTGCACAAAGAGAAGTAGGATTTAATTCACTCGAGTAACATATCCACTGCTGCTCACTAATCCTACATCTGTTCCTATAGCCATGGACACCATGGCTCAAGGGAAATACAGTTCCCCAAATATGAAAACCTCCCAGACAAAAATGTGTGCGCCCATTACCACTGAGCTCTCTTAGGTTTCCATTTTAATCACTTTTCATTGAATATTTACATCTACTTGATTATTGCGCTGCTGTTAAACAAACTTCTCAAAAGTCCAGGTCTCATTATACATCCCCAAACCTAAAAACCAACCAAAGATTTTCCATCATTTTCAAAATAAAATTATAAAACCTCTCTAAACCTAACAAGATCCTTTATAATCTGGACTCTGCCAATATTTTAAGATTTATCTTTATCTACATTCATATTTCACTCTTTCCTTTAGCCATATTTAACTACTTATGTTTTCCTTATAAGGGACTATTAGCTAATTCTCATGACTAACATTATGACATCCTTATTTTCTTGAATGTGCTCACCCTCATTTCTTTAATTCATACAATTATAATGTCTTAATTTGGACATAAAATCATGTGATAACATTTGATTATACCTTCTTCACTATGGATACATTTTAAATTAGGTGACTATTGAGTGTGTTCCCATTACATAACTTTATGTTTACTATTTTTTATTGTAACCTTTAGTTTAGTTTTCTTTCTCCTCACTATACTTTGTGTTTCTTGTTAGTAGGAATCGTGTCTTAAGAATTCTTGTATTTTCTACCTCTGGGTGTCGGACATGCTTAACAAATGTTTCTTAAATATGTTTATACAGTATTTAAATATATATATTTATAAATAAATCTGAAAACTACCTGATTAGAAAATGGGCCAAAGACCTTAGACACTTCACCAAAAAGATATATAGATGACAAATAGTCATATGAAAAGGTGCAACCCATCAATGTCATGAGTAAAATGCTAATTAAAACAATGAAATACTACTACATACCTATCAGAATGACCAAAAGCCAGAACACTGACAACATCCAATACTGACAAGTTGTGGAGGAAGAGGAACTCTCATTCATTGTTGGAGGGAATGTAATATGGTACAACCATTTTGAAAGATGGTCTAGCAGTTTCTTGCCAAACTAAACATATTATTACTATATGATCCAGGAGTCATACTCCTTGGCATTTTACCAAAAGGAATTGAAAACTTATATTCATACAAAGACCTGCACATGGGTGCTTATAGCAACTACATTCATAATTGTTAAAACTTGAAAGCAACTGAGAAGTCTTTCAGTAAATGAATGGATAGACTGTAGTTCATTCAGACAATGGAATATTACTCAGTTCTAAAAAGATATGAGCTATCAAGCCATGAAAAGACAAGAGAAACCCTAAATGCATATTACTAAATGAAACAAGTCAATGTGAAAATGTTACATATGATATTACTCCAAATATATAATATTATGGAAAAGATAAAACTATGGAGACAGTGAAAAGATCAGTGGTTGCCAAGAGTTAAAGATGAATAAGCAGAGTATAGAGGATTGTCTGGGGAGTGAAACTACTCTATATGATACTATAATGGTAGATACATGTCACATACATTTTTCCAAATCCATAGAATGTATGGATTCTACACCAAGAAAGAAGGCAGGAAGAAAGGGAAAGACAAAGGAAGGGAGAAAGAAAAGAAGGAACAAAAGAAGGAAAAAAAGAAGGAAGGTAAGAAGGAAGAAAAATACACTGTGAAGATAGCATAGTTATGGATGATTATGTTACTGTTCCCAACTAGTTATCCTTCTTCTCATTGACTAGTTCCTTGTTTCCATGTGAGTACAGTGCTTCCTGCTGACACTTTTATTTTTTTTTCCCAAAAATATTAGTCCTGGTCATTGGTCTGGATTTGGCCAATGGAATACAAGTGAATTTTGCCCAAACTTTACAAAGATGTCACAAAAAAGAAAACTTCAGACCAATATTACTTATAAATATAAAAATACAAAGTGAAACATTAGCAAATAAAAATGCATTATCTTATAAAAAGAAAAAGTCATCATACTGATTAATATTTATTTCAGGTAAGCAAGTGTTTCAATACTATCCATGTCTTAATATCATTTATTTTATAAATATATAAAAAAAGATAAAAATCATATTGTCTCTTTCATATTCACTGAAACTGCATTTGATAAATTTTAATGTTTCAAAAATAAATCTTTAAAAAATAAGAAGAGATGTATACTTAACAGATAAGATATATTTATATGCCCAACCACCAGCAATACACCTAAGAATTTTTTCAAAGGAAAAAAGAATAGTAAGTCCCTTGATTGATTCTACAAAATTATTTAACAATGTTCTGATAGTAATAGCCAATATCATTGAGAAAACATAAATAAATATAAAAATTAGAGGAAGGAGGAAACACATATTATTTACAAATGATGTGATATTGTACTTGAAAAACCAAAACAACTCATTGTTTTAAATTTACAAAAGTAAAAAAAAAAAAAAAAAATAGAGGAAGGTTGCCAGGTAGAAAGCAGATATATAAAAATCAATTGTCATCATATTTACAAATTATATCTGATTAGGAGAAATGGTGAAAAAAGACTCCATTTATAATAGCAACAGTGCAAAGCTTAGGGACAACCTTAACAATAAATATGTAAAAGCGTATGAAAGAAACTATGGAATGTCATTAGGCACAAAATTAAAAATAACAATAGTAACAACAGCAAAAAATCCCCAAAATATGTGAAAAAATAAAAAAGGCTTACCATGTTTTTGCATAAAAAGACTCAACGCTATAAAGATGTGAATTCTCCCAAAGTAAATCTCTAAAGGTAGATTGATTTCAATAAAAATATCAGTAGTTATTTTTAATAAACTACATTAGTATTCTAATATTTATTTGGAAGAAAGAAATGGCAAGCAAGGATATCCATGATAAGTCTAAATTAAAAGAGAATAATATGATAGACCAAACTGCTTGCTCCCATATTGAAACATATTATACAGTATCGTTAATAAGGTACTGTGGGTTTGAAGTATAAATACACATACAGACAAATGGAAAAATTGAAAAGTCAGTTAAGAGGCAAAAATAAATATTAAAAGTTAGGGCATAATAAAGGTGGCATTTAAATCAGTACTGATAAATGATGTTCATACATTCGAATGGCTCCCTGGCGAAATAAAATAAATTGAATAACACACCCAATGTAAAAAGAATTTACAGAAAATACACTTAAAATTTCAAAAGACTACAAGCATTGGGACTTCCCTGGTGCCACAGTGATTAAGAATCTGCCTGCCATTTCAGGGGACACAGGTTCGATCCCTGGTCCCACATGCCATGGAGCAACTAAGCCCGTGTGCCACAGCTATCAAGCCTGCACTCTAGAGCCCAGGAGCCACAACTACTGAGCCCACATGCCACAACTACTGAAGCCTGCGTGCCTAGATCCTGTGTTCCACAACAAGACAAGCCACCATAATGAGAAGCCCATGCAACAAAACAAAGAGTAGCCCCCACTTACTGCAACTAGAGAAAGCCTGTGCGCAGTAATGAAGACCCAATGCAGCCAAAAATAAAATAAATAAATAATTTTAAAATTAAAAAATAAAAACAAATGGTGATGTCTGTGAGCAAAACTCAGGGAACATTACCTGAATAGGTAGGTCAGATAACTGTAAAAAAAAAAAAAGAAAAAAATGTTAAAAAAAATTTAAAAGACTACAATCATTAAAAGAAAACACACGTTTTAATAAAGTGGAAATGGATGATGACAAATATTGACACATAAACTTCATAAAAATAATCCCCTGGGGGGAAAACATAAACAAATCAAAATGTAAATGACAAACTTAGAGAAACAAATGGTTTATAACTGAAATCATAGGCAAAGGTCTAATTTTCTTACTATATAAAGAGGGACTAAAATCAGTAATAAAACATACAAACTCCAAGTAGAAAAACAGACAAACAAGCAGAGCACATAAAAGGCACTAAAAATAGCTTTTAAATATATGGTATATATCATCTTCAACCATGATAAGAGAATAGAGCCTAAAATTTAAAAACTTTTATTAATTCTCAGATTAGCAAAAGTTTGATAACAGAATAGGGTGATGAGAGTCTTTAGAAAGAAGAACTCCTATACATTGCTGGTGAAAGCGTGAACTAGAATGGCCTCTACTGAGTATTCCAATATTGACCAAAATTTAGAATGTATATACACTTGGTCCTGTGGACTCCATTCCCAGTAATACACCTTATGATTTTTTCAATTATATAAGACTAACATTGTTGCAAAAGCAATTTACACAAAATTTATGGTATAATGTGGCAGATAAAGCAGTGGAATGCAATATTCTTTGTAACAGGATTAAGATTATGCTCTATTGGCCTACGTGGAAAGACCTCCAAGATTTTGTTTAGTGAAAAAATTCAATATGCTAAATAGAGTACTGTATAATATTATACTGCTATTTAGCAAAAGGAAGAAACGAGAGAGAGGGAGAGAGAGAGAGAGGAAAAAGAAAGAAAAGAAAGAAAGAAAGAAAGGAAGGAAGGAAGGAAGGAAGGAAGAAAGAAAGAAAGAAAGAAAAAAAAGAAAGAAAGAAAGGAGAGACTTTCATTCTTTCATCAAATATTTACTAAATATGTCCTGATTCTCAAGCTCTGCTCTATGAATTTAGAACAAATAATTGAACCAGTCTTTACCCTCCTGTTATACATTTCCTTGAACATGCTTAGAATATTGGAAGTATATATAAAAATTAATTTAGTCATAATTTACTGATGTAACAAATACTATTGAGTTGTTTTAAATGGGGAACGTACTATAGTAAATGCTGAGTGAGGATACATTAAGATATTTTTTCATACAAAGCTAAATCACTATTGGATTTTAATGAAAATGACTGATGTGTATTGGCAAAGGGAAAATGGTTTAGTTCTGGAAAACTGGCAGGGCATAAGAAGAGATAAAATTGGCCTTAGATGATAGTGGGCTAAAACCTAACTTGTTTGGCTTAAGTGGATGGGATATGAGAGGGATTAATGAGAAATAAAAAAAAAAAATTGTTTGTAGAAGGATGAAGCTTTGAAAAAATTATAGACCACGAGAGCAAGAAGAATTATAATATATGCTATCCCAACCAGCATATATTTTATAGTATTTTTTTAAAAAGGCAAAATACTTGCCCAGACTCATACAACTATATTTTAAACAGGACTAGTAAACAGGTTTTCTGACTCACAGCCTTTGTGTTAGTTATGTGAAAGGCAAACTGGAGTAAAGTATTAGGGACGAGGCAGTCAGAAAGGAAACATAATACTTTGAATGAAAAAGCCATGTAGTTATTGCCACAAATATAGATAACTGGAAATAGTAGACATCCTCTAACAGTTTTGGTTAAGATAATAGAGCCAGAGTAGATGAATTACACAGGGAGCAATCTCTACAGAAAATGGATTTGCTCCAGGAAGGAGAATTGAGAAAGTGGACTGCAAAATTAGGAGGGGGATATATTTCAGACTATAGATAAAATCTTCAGTATTTTGAAATTTGTCCTATAATATGTACTGCCTATTCAAAAATTAATTTTGTTGAAAAAATAAAATAAATTGGAAGAATGTAGATCTCTTTCAACTGGAATTTTGAATTGGGTAATAGAATATTGGATTAAAATCCTCAATCTATCATTTACAAACTAAATTACCTTGGGCAAGTGAACTTCTTGAATTCCAGTTTCTTTTTTAAAAAAAATTGGAATTGTAATTCTAATAAAATTTGTTTCCTGAACTGTACCTATGCACATGGGTATGTGAATTTGATAAATATTAATAACACACACATACATGTAACTGAACTACATGAGAACTGCTTTTCTTTGTAATTTTGCTGAAGCTTGGTAGAGGCTATGCCTACACACTCTATTGTGTATGTAAGGGGAAATGAACATGTGAAACAGAAGGTTCTTTCATAATCTCATGATCCTGAAACAACAAAAGTATTACTAGGAAATTATTAATTACACAATGTGTGATAAGAACTGTTTACAATCAACTATATGGTTTCTTTAATTAGGCTTATAGAAATAAATAATGTAGAACTTGAGCCCCATTTCAAAGGTTTAATTTCACCTGTTCCCATGGTTGAATCTAAATTCTAAGTTTTAGCCATATTGAGCTACTTTAAGCTCCCCAATGTATAGTTCTATAAGTTTTTCAACATGTTTTGAACATGCTACCCTCTGCTGAGGTTCTATATTACCCCATACTCTACCCCTCCCCTGTTCCTCCATTTCACCAACTTATATTTTCCCTCAGCTAGTCACATCTTCCCAGTAACTGCTCCTAACGTCTGAATCCTATGCCCTTCTTATATTTCACATAGCACGTATATAACCTACACATACTCCCGCTAGTAATAATTGGAATAATTTCTTACACTAAGTTACTATATATTGCCATGCTGCTGTTTTATGTGAATTTCTCATTTACTGCTCCTAGTAAACTTAAAAACATCTGAACTCTTAATATTTCCAATTTACAAATATGGAAAATAAGGCTTGGAAAGGCAAGTAACTTGCTGAAGGCCATGGGGCTGAAAAGTAAATAGATCTAAGATTCAGACTCAGGTTGCCTGACTCACTCTAACAACCTCCAATGATTCAGGTTCACTTTTGCTCACCTACTTGTGTGCATTTCCCAATAGTCTTTAAAGATTCCTTAGATCAGAGATAGTACCCTGTTTGTTATTTTTACCTCTAATACTTTGCAAAGTGCCTGATATCAACCTTTGACTCTCACTGATGAATTTAAGGTCAGTGCCTGTGATGGCATTTGGAACACATGTGGAGTGAGAGAGTTACAGACTTTACCCAATGGGAGATCAAACAACAAGATGAAAAGGGAATTTTGGTCACAATCATTCTTTGTAGAAGAGCTGCTGGAAAAGTACCTGGCATCTGACTCTCTGAAGGTGGCTCAGGGTGTGACAACCTAGCCTGCATCATCATTTACTTCCTGACCACTAAGAAAGCAGTGCCTCTGCCAGGGAGTGAAGGTGCTGGTGCCTGAGGGGCTGAGGGCAATGACAGTGGTGTCAACAACAGGGTCAAGCAATCATCTGTATCCATGCCCACCCATCCTGCTTCTGAGACAGCTCATTTACTATTTCATAAGTCAACAAGTAAGTTTAAAAAATAAATGAATGAATGAGTAATAATGTTATTTAAAATATTATAATAAATATACAATAATCATAAATGAATAAATAAATAATATTTTAATATGTATATTAAATTTATATAAAGCTAGGAGTATATATCTAGCAATGAGACAAACCTTGATTATAATTTTGGTTTCAAGCTACCTCTTTTCTCTAGTTAGGCCTCTATTGTTCTTCATCATGGCGTTCAATTTTCCTGATAGTTTTCTATGTGGCCAAACCATTTTCATTGCTTGTCTTTCTGCAATTTCTTGTATTAGGGTCCTTATTAATATTTTCAGGAAATTCTCACTCATTTATAACGCTTGTTTAAATATCATATTAATTATTTTTTTATGATTCAATATGCTTTACAGAATACCTAGTATGTAGTCATTTCCCTAGAGTTGACATCTTGCCAAGTTGCTCTTTGCTTATCTCTTTCTGTTGAATGTTTTGCCTTCTCTGTACAGTTTCTTGACATTTTGGCCATCTGCCTAGTGGAAGTAAAGAACTGTGGTTGTGCTAAGGCAGTGGAAGGAGAATTTAAACCATCTTCTCTTAGTGAGATAAATAAATTCCAGAATGCATAAAAGTTGAAAATAAGAACATGGATACAATGATATCCACACATTCATGCAAATATATTAAACATTAATTTTGACTATAGCAGCTCAGAAGCAGGAGTTTTTAACTGTCATGAACACATTCTTATGTGGGTTACTTATAGACTGTAATTTACAAATAAAGAATGTTGAAAGGTGTGTGTCAGTGTGTGTATTTGCATGTATGCACAGATAGACTAAAAACTTTTAATGCAAAAGATAAATGATGTGACCCACTTGAATTCCCTCTACCTTCTAAGAGAAAACATGAATGTAGTCACTTAACTATAGCTGATATTCTCAACACGTGCACACACGTGTGTGTGTGGTCCTCATCGTTCTTTAAGACTTTGTCTCATAAATTCCAAAATATTCTTTTAAAATTTTAAAAATCAAACTGAGACAAAAGAATGTTTGTGGTTAACTGACTTAAATAAAAAGTCATTTTTTTAAAAAGTTACTGTGTAATTTGTCTGGTAATACTGCAGGAGAAATAGTTTGTTAATTTATTTTCCTTTTAATATCAGTCTTCATATACTGTGAAGCCTCTGTTAATATTCTGAATGAATATTCATAAGGTAATATGAAACAGAATAGCTAAAATATTATGGGTTAATATTATATTTTCATCATGGGTCACCCTTTATTCATGCTCATTTTATGTCTCTTTTAAAGTGAGAATCTAGCTTTATATTCACGTTTACATCTTAAACATGTTCTTCTATCTAGTATAAATAAGTGTAGATAAATTTTAAACCAGGTTTTATGAGTAATGTTCTCACCATATACATAATAGACACTTAGCTGATAACGAAGTTTCCAGTGCAATATATTACACCTTTATGTATTATATGAAACTCTATAATACAGTAACAAAAATATAATTGTAAGTAGGGGCTGGATAAATGTTTTCTTTGTTATAATTTTTTTTAATTTTATATGATTATTATTAATGATTTCATAAGCACCCAATTCTTTCTCCCACCTGAACTGAGAAATGAGCAATTTTTCCAGGCCATAAAAATTTAGCATTGACTTATAACTGCACCCATTATCTTAAAACTGAACTTGTCCTTAGGATACAATCACTCTGTCAATGACATGGATTTTTTGTTTCCTTTGTTATTTTAAGTAATAGTAATTTTTACCTTTAATACTATAAGTTGTGTAAGGTCCTGACCAATTATTGAGCCTCCTAATTTATTCATATCATCTTATTTACAAATTTTTTCTTGCTTATTGTTTATTGACTGTGTCCTCTGTTTTTTTTTTTTTATCTTTATTGGAGTTTAATTGCTTTACAATGTTGTGTTAGTTTCTGCCGCACAACAAACAAAGTGAATCATCTATATGTATACATATATTCCCATATCCCCTCTCTCGAGACTCCCTCCCACCTCCCTATCCCACCCATCTAGATCATCACGAAGCATCGATCTGATCTCCCTCTGCTGTGTAACAGTTTCCCACTAGCCATCCATTTTATATTTGATAATGTATATATGTCAATGTTACTCTCTCACTTCATCCCAGCTTCTACTTCCCCCCTGTGTCCTCAAGCCCATTCTCTACGTCTGCATCTTTATTCCTGCCTTGCCACTAGGTTCATCAGTACTGTTCTCTTAGATTCCATATATGTGCGTTAGCATATTATATTTGTTTTTCTCTTTCTGACTTACTTCACTCTGTATGACAGACTCTAGGTCCATCTACCTCATTACAGATAACTCAATTTCATTCTTTTTTATGGCTGAGTAATATTCCATTGTATATATGTGCTGCATCTTCTTTATCCATTCATTTGTCGATGGACATTTAGGTTGCTTCCATGTCCTGGCAATTGTAAATAGTGCTGCAATGAACATTGTGGCACATGTATCTTTTTCTTCTTTTCTTTTTTAGACAAAGATCCAATATATTTGTGAGGAATTGACAGGACAAAGAAATGTGTGTTTTGGTGCTCAAAAAATTGTTCTAGGGGCTTCCCTGGTGGCGCAGTGGTTGAGAGTCCACCTGCTGATGCAGGGGACACGGGTTCGTGCCCCGGTCCGGGAAGATCCCACATGCCATGGAGCCGCTGGGCCCGTGAGCCATGGCCACCGAGCCTGCACGTCAGGAGCCTGTGCTCCGCAACAGGAGAGGCCACAACAGTGAGAGGCCCGTGTACCAAAAAAAAAAAAAAATTGTTCTAATTCTGTGAAAAATGCTATTGGTAATTTGAGAGGAATTGCACTGAATCTGTAGATGGCTTTGGGTAGTATAGTCATTTTCACAATATGGATTCTTCACCATCTGTTTGTACCATCTTTGATTTCTTTCATCAGTATCTTATAGTTTTCTGAGTATAGGGCTTTGACCTTAGGTAGGTTTATTCCTAGGAATTTTATTCTTTTTGTTGCAATGGTAAATGGGATTGTTTCCTTAATTTATCCTTCTCATCTTTCGTACATGTATCTTTTTGAATTATGGTTTTCTCAGGGTATATATGCCCAGTAGTGGGATTGCTGGGTAATATGGTAGTTCTATTTTTTGTTTTATAAAGAACCTCCATTCGATTCTCCATAGTGGCTGTATCAATTTACATTCCCACCAACAGTGCAAGAGAGTTCCCTTTTCTCCCCACCCTCTCCAGCATGTATTGTTTGTACATTTTTTGATGATGGCCATTCTGACCAGTGTGAGTTGATACCTCATTTTGGTTTTAATTTGCATTTCTCTAATAATTAGTGATGTTGAGCATCTTTCCAAGTGTTTGTTGGCAATCTGCATGTCCTCTTTGGAGAAATGTTTATTTAGGTCTTCTGCCCATTTGGGGATTGGATTGTTTGTTTTTTTGATATTGAGCTGCATGAGCTACTTGTATATTTTGGAGATTAATCCTTTGTCAGTTGCTTCTTTTGCAAATATTTTCTCCCATTCTGAGGGTTGTTTTTTGTCTTGCTTATGGTTTCATTTGCTGTGCAAAAGCTTTTAAGTTTCACTAGGTCTCATTTGTTTATTTTTTTATTTTATTTGCTTTACCCTAGGAGGTGTGTCAGAAAAGATTTTGATGTGATTTATGTCATGTTCTGCCTATGTTTTCCTCTAAGAGTTTTATAGTATCTGGCCTTATATTTATGTATTTAATCCATTTTGAGTTTATTTTTGTGCATGGTGTTAAGAATTGTTCTAATTTCATTCTTTTACATGTAGCTGTCCAGTTTCCCAACACTACTGACTGAACAGGCTGTCTTTTCTCCACTGTATATTCTTTCCTCCTTTGTCAAAGATAAGGTGACCATATGTGTGTGGGTTTATCTCTGGACTTTCTATCCTGTTCCATTGATCTATATTTCTGTTTTTGTGCCATTACCATACTGTTTTGATTACTGTAGCTTTGTAGTATAGTCTGAAGTCAGGGAGCCTGATTCTTCCAGCTCCGTTTTTCTTTTTCAAGGTTGCTTTGGCTATTCTGGGTCTTTTGTGTTTCCAAACAAATTTTAAAATCGTTTGTTCTATTTCTGTGAAAAGATCCCATTGGTAGTTTTATAGGGATTGCATTGAATCTGTAGATTGCTTTGGGAAGTATAGTCATTTTCACAAAGTTGATTCTTCCAATCCCAAAACATGGTATATCTCTCCATCTGTTTGTATCATTTTTAATTTCTTTCATCTGTGTCTTATAGTTTTCTGCATGAAGGTCTTTTGCCTCCTTAGGTAGGTTTATTCTTAGGTATTTTATTCTTTTTGTTGCAATGCTAAATGGGAGTGTGCCCTTAATTTCTCTTTCTGAATTTTGTTGTTACTGTATAGGAATGCAAGAGATTTCTGTGCATTAATTTTGTATCCTGCTACTTTACCAAATTCATTGATTAGCTCTAGCAGTTTTCTGGTTGCATATTTAGGATTTTATATGTATAGTATCATTTCATCTGAAAACAGTGACAGTATTACTGCTTCTTTTTTGTATTTGCTTTATTTATTTGTCTTCTCTGATAGCCTTGGTTAAACTTCCAAAACTATGTTAAATAACAGTGGTGAGTGTGAGAACCCTTGTCTTCTTCCTGATCTTAGAGGAAATGGTTTCAGATTTGCACCGTTGAGAACAATGTTGGCTGTGGGTTTGTCATATGTGCCTTTTATTTTGTTGAGGTAGATTCCCTCTATGCCCATTTTCTGGAGAATTTCTCTCATAAATGGGTGTTGAATTTAGTCAAAATCTTTTTATACATCTATTGAGGTTATCATACAGTTTTTACCTTTCAGTTTTTTAATATGGTGTATCACATTGATTGATTTTCATATATTGAAGAATTCTTGCATTCCTGGGATAAATCCCACCTGATCATGGTGTATGATCCTTTTAACGTGCTGTTAGATTCTGTTTGCTAGTAGTTTGTTGAGGATTTTTGCATCTATGTTCATCAGTGATATTGGCCTTTAATTTTCTTTCTTTGTGACGTCTTTGTCTGGTTTTGGTATCAGGGTAATGGTGGCCTCCTAGAATGAGTTTGGGAGTGTTCCTCCCTCTGCTATATTTTGGAAGAGTTTGAGAAGGATAGATATTAGCTCTTCTCTAAATGTTTGATAGAATTCGCCTGTGAAGTCATCTGGTCCTGGGCTTTTGTTTGTTGGAAGATTTTAAATCACAGTTTCAATTTAAGTGCTTGTGATTGATCTGTTCATGTTTTCTATTTCTTCCTGATTTAGTCTTGGGAGGTTGTACTTTTCTGTAAATTTATCCCTTTCTTCCAGGTTGTCCATTTTACTGGCATATAGTTGCTTGTAGTAGTCTCTCATGATCCTTTGTATTTCTGAGATGTCAGTTGTTCCTTCTCCTTTTTCGTTTTTAATTTTGTTGATGTGAGCCTTCTTCCTTTTTCACAGAGGTGTCTGGGTAATGGTTTATCAATTTTGTTTATCTTCCCAAAGAATCAGCTTTTAGTTTTATTGATCTTTGCTATTGTTTCCTTCATTTTTTTCATTTATTTCTGATCTGATATTTATGATTTCTTTCCTTCTGCTAACTTTGGGGTTTTTTTGTTCTTCTTTCTTTAATTGCTTTACATGTAAAGTCAGGTTGTTTATTTGAGATGCTTCTTGTTTCTTGAGGTAGGATTGTATTGCTATAAACTTTCCTCTTATAACTGCTTTGCTGCATCTCATAGTTTCTGGGTCATCATGTTTTCATTGTCCTTTGTTTCTAGGTATGTTTTGATTTCCTCTTTGATTTCTTCAGTGATCTCTTGGTTCTTTAGTAGTGTACTGTTTAGCCTCCATGTTTTTTTTTTTACAGTATTTTTTTCCTATAATTGATATCTAGTCTCAGAGCATTGTGGTTGGAAAAGATGGTTGATATCATTTCAATTTTCTTAAATTTACCAAGGCTTGATCTGTGACCCAAGATGTGATCTATCCTGAAGAATATTCTGTATGCACTCGAGAAGAAAGTGTATCCTGTTGTTTTGAGATGGAATGTCCTATAAATATCAGTTAAGTCTATCTGATCTAATGTGTCACTTAAAACTTGTGTTTCCTTATTTATTTCTGTTTGGATTGTCTGTCCATTGGTGTAAATGGGGTGTTAAAATCTCCTACTATTATTGTGCTACTGTTGATTGCCTCTTTTATGGTTTTTAGCATTTGCCTTATGTATTGAGGTGCTCCTATGTTGGGTGCATAGATGTTTACAATTGTTATATCTTCTTCTTGGATTGATCCGTTGATCATTATATGGTGTCCTTCCTTGTCTCTTGTAACAGTCTTTATTTTAAAGTCTATTTTGTGTGATATGAGAATTGCTACTCCAGCTTTCTTTTGATTTCCATTTGCATGGAACCATCTCTTCACTTTCAGTCTGTATGCGTCCTAGGTCTGAAGTGGGTCTCTTGTAGACAGCATATATATGGGTCTTGTTTTTGTATCCCTCAGCCAGTCTGTGTCTTTTGGTTAGGGCATTTAATCCATTTACATTTAAGGTAAGTATTGATATGTATGTTCCTATTACCATTTTCTTAACTGTTTTGGGTTTCTTTGGGTAAGTCTTCTCCTTATCTTGTGGTTCCTGCCTAGAGAAGTTACTTTAGCATTCGTTGTAAAGCTGGTTTGTTGGTGCTGAATTCTTTTAACTTTTGCTTGTCTGTAAAGCTTTTGATTTCTCCATCAAATCTGAATGAGATCCTTGCTGGGTAGAATAATCTTGGTTGTAGGTTTTTCCCTTTCATCATTTTCTTGCCACTCCCTTCTGGCCTGTATAATTTTTGCTGAAATATCTGCTGTTAATCTTATGGGGATTCCCTTTTATATTATTTGTTGGTTTTCCCTTGTTGTTTTTAATATTTTTTCTTTGTGTTTAATTTTTTTTTAGTTTGATTAATATGTGTCTCAGTGTGTTTCTCCTTGGGTTTATCCCCTGTGGGACTCTCTGCACTTCCTGGACCTGATTGACTATTTCCTTTCCCATCTTGTGGAAGTTTTCAACTATAATCTCTTCAGATATTTTTTCAGACCCTTTCTTTTTTTCTTCTTCTTCCGGGACACCTATAATTTGAATGTTTGTGTGCTTAATGTTGTCTCAGTGGTCTCTGAGACTGTCCTCCATTCTTTTCATTCTTTTTTCTTTATTCTATTCTGTGGCAGTTATTTTCACCATTCTATCTTCCTGCTCATTTTTCCATTCTTCTGCCTCAGTTATTCTGCTATTGATTCCTTCCAGAGTGTTTTTAATTTCAGTTATTGTGTTGTTCATTACTGTTTGCTCTTTATTTCTTCTAGGTCATTGTTAAATGGTCCTTATATTTTCTCTATTCTATTTCCAAGATTTTAGATCATCTTTGCTATCATTACTCTGAATTGTTTTTCAGGTAGTTTGCCTATTTCCTCTTTGTTTATTTGGTTTTGTGTGTTTTTATCTTGCTCCTTTGTCTGTAAGATTTTTCTCTGTCTTTTCATTTTGTCTAATTTATAGTATTTAAGGTCTTCTTTCCCTAGGCTGCAGATCATATTTCCTCTTGCTTCTGTTCTCTGCCTTCTGTGGTGTGGTTCGTCCAGTGTCTTGTGTAGGCTTCCTGATGGGAGCAACTACGTTCTGCTGGGTGGAGCTGAGTCTTTTCCCTCTGATGAGCAGGACCATGTCAGGTGGTGTGTCTTGGGGTTTGTGAGGTTAGTATGACTTTAGATAGTTTGTGTGCTGATCGGTGGGTTTGTGTTCCTGTCTTGTTTGTTGTTTGGTGTGAGATGTCCAGCATTGGGAGCTGCTGGCAACTGGGGGGAGCCGGGTTTTTGATTCAGATAGAGGCCTCCATGAGAGCTCTCAGTGATTAATCTTCCCTGGATCTGGGAATTTTCTAGTGGCCCAGTGTCCTGGACTTTGTTGTCCCACCCCAGAGCCTAAGGCCTAACTGCTAGTCAAGGGAGCAAGACCCCACAAGTTGCTTATCCTGGTAATAAAGGTGATTTAAAAAGACTAACAAAACCCTAGACAAATGGTAAAAAATAATGAAACAAACAGAAACAGAAACAAGGAAACACACACACACACAAGAAACAAAACAGAACCAAATAAATCAAAAAGCAAGAGAACAACCAGACAAACAAAAGAACCCAAGAACAAAATCAAACAACTAAGAAGAAAGCTGACAAAAATACAAAAGGAAAAGACAAAACCAGAGGACCAACTGAAGAATGAAGCAAAGAGACAAAACCAACTGATGAAAATGATAAAGCAAAAGAGAAAGGGGAAAGAAGACAGAACAACAGCAAGGCAACATAGAAACAAATTAAAAAAAAAAAAAGAAAATATTAAAAAAAAAACCCTGAGAAATTGTAGAAACAAAATCAATCAAACAAAAACAGAAACAAGGAAACACCCACATGTAAAAAAAACAAAAACAGAGCTGAATAAAACAAAAAGCAAGAGAAAAACCAGACAAACAGAAGAACTCAAAAACAAAATCAAACAATTAGGATTTAAACTAACAGAAACACATAACCTAAAAACAAAACCAAAGCAGCGTGCCAACTGAAGAATAAACAAAGACACAGAACAAACCAATAAAAATGATTTAAAAAAATAATAATAAAATAAAAAGGGAAAAAACACAGGACAACAGAAAAGCAAGTAGAAATGGAAATATCTTTTTAAAGAAAAAGAAAAATATATTAAAGAAGAAGAAAAAATAAGGGAAACAGAACCACAGAAAAGCAAAGTAAAGATAGAAATTTATTAAAAAACTAAAAATAAAAGATGTTACAAAACATGGAGATCCCAAGAGACTAAAAAGAAAAAAACTAAAACAACATCACCAAACAAACAAACAACCAAAAAATAATGAAAAGAAACCAAAGAAAGGAAGTTAGAACCAACAACAGAATGACTCAAAACATAATAAAATTAATAGTAATAATTATGTTTCCCTGGGGTCTCTGCTGTAAGTGACCTTACATGCCATGAGCCACAGCCCACCTCTGTCTCCCCAAGAGACCCTCCTCTGTCTCTGGGCTGGTCTCTGGACCTGCTGTGGGTCCTGTGGGACCACTCAGACTCTGACCTGGCCCAATTCCTGTGTGTGCTGCCCCCAAAGTCCACAGCTGCCAGAGCTAGACTGTTTTCATTTGTGGGAACACTCATTGTCTACTCAGATATTCCATAGACGCACAGTCTACCTAGCTGATTGCAGGGATTTAATCTGCAGCTTGTACAGCTGATGGAAACATTTTTGATCTTCTTCCTTAGTCACCCTGTCCCTGTGGTTTAGCTTTGGTTTTATCCCCACTTCTCTGTGTGGTCTACCCACAGGAGTCTGGTACTGAGGTTGCTTTGGAGCTCTTGGGTCTGCCCCTATGAGGACCTGGCACAGAGGTGTTATGACTGCTTGGATCGCAGGAGCCCTGGCAGCGCCAAAGGTGTAGAGAAGCCAGTAGCCATGGGAACAAGAGATATGACCCTAGTGAGGGCCTTTTCTGGGGCCCAGCATAAGGCTTATGAAGACTAGCCCTGATCCTGTTTTTTCTGGCCTGTCAGCTGGTGTGTGAGAGCCACCCCTGAGGAGGCGTTTTTTATTGCTCAGCAGCCGGCACTCAATAGCCAGCCCTGAGTGGGCTTTTTTTTATTGCTGTTGGCAGGTGCCAGCATGTGGGGAGAAAGAGGTTACCATAGTGCCTCCACCCCCTGTGTGTGACTCAGCAATAGTGCCCACTTCCATGGCAGTCCAGTCTTTCTCCATAGCCGTTCCCTGCTGTGGATTTATTCCCTTTCATCCCCTCAGTCCATCTCTCCACAGTCAACAGTAGTTCTCACTTTGGGCCTGATCTCCAATCCTCATGCACCATCTCCCAGCCTCCTTGCACACCTGTGAACAGACCTCCCAATCCAGGGTACATAGGACCGTGGTACAGACCATCTGTGTATTTCTCTGTCCCATCTGCCACAGATCAGCTGCTTCACCCTCTTCTGACAGCCTCAAATGCTTCCCTTCCATCCCAATCAATTTCTCCATCAGAGAGAGGGTTTCCCTACAGCTCCTCTGCCCCAGGGTGCAGGTCCCATCCTGCTTCCTCTCCTCCTCTTTCTCCTTTCTTTTCTTCTGTCCTACCCAGTTATGCAGGGATCTTAATAGTCCATTCCAGTGTCTAAGGTCTTCTGCTACTTTTCAGCCGGTGTTCTGTGAGAATTATTGCATCTATAGGTGTATTCCTGATGCATCAGTGGAGAGAGATGAACTCCATGTCCACCTACTCCACCATCTTGAACCTCTGTGTCTTCTGTTTTAGTTCTGAACTTAGCTGTAATAAATATTTTACAGAAGATATGGCTTAAAAGAAAAAGAAAAAAAGCTTTGCTTCCTCAGTTTATAGTATTAATAACTCGAAGCTACACAGACCAGGGCAATATCTATTGATGGTAAGTAGAGTACTACATCCTTAAGATTAGAAACTTGGGGAAAACAAACTTACCAATATAACATGCATTTAATATTTTTCATTTTGTTGATAAAAATATGAAAGTATAAGAAACTGATAATGAAAATTCTACCCTAACTGTCTCTTCTTGATCGTTAAGAATTCCTTGGAAAGATTTTGAATTGTCAAGGCAGCAATCTTTCCCCAAATATAGGCATTTATACAGAACACATTGTAAATGAATATTTCATTGCTAAAATTAAGTGAAAAGATAAATAAGAAAAGAGAATTCTTATTCAAAACTGAATGTTTTCCTTTAAAATGGAACAGGTGTTACATGTGACAATGATGGACCAGCTTATTTCAGACCAACTCACTGTTAACAAGCAACAAACCAGACAAATGTTTAATATGTCTATTTGAAATTATCAGAAAGACACTAAAGACACAAGGACTTGTGAGGTCAACACTCTGAGTAAAACAGAAGACCAAAATGTTGAATCTGACTCTTGAAACCATCTTTTCTCCTGAGGTATTTGCCAATCCAAAGGTGAAGTCCAAGAACCTAAGAATCTGAGGAGAAGGAAAGGGTGACAAGTAGAGCACTGGCAGAAGTCTTAGAAGACTGCCAACACTGAGGAGACACAATGGGAGTTCAGGGCCTACAAGGTTCAAAGAATTCTGTGAATATCCCAGCCTTCCTCTTAGGACCTGGTGGATTACATTCTTCCAATGAGGGAGAATTATAAATAGACAAGTGCTTGCAACACTGAAGTTTAGCTTAGAATCAATTGAATCCTTGTGTAGGGCTGTTAATTGATCTGCCTGTGAGAAGGGCAGTAAATATTCTATAGAGAAGAATAACCTCTAGCCTTCATATTATTCTTACTTTTTTTTCTACACAAAATGTATGACATTTAACCAAAAATATTAAGTATGCAAACAATAATTAACTGAAAACCAAAAATAAAATCAGATAAGAGAAAAATAACAATAAGAGATACATTCATTGTGTTATTAGTCCAGGATAGATGAAGTGGGCAAAAATATGTGAAGATATAGTATGTCTAAACAATAAAATCAATAGGGTCGATCTTATTAATATGCATAAAACATTATCCTATTACCACAGGATGTATCTTTTCCTCAAATGCACATAGAGGTTTTCCAAAAATTTATCATATATTAGACCACAAAGAAAATCTCAGGTTTCTTAAAATAATAATAATCCAAATAACATTCTCTGATTCTAATGTGATAAAAATTGAATTAATTTATAACAAATCTAAAAACAGTTCATTCCACACAGAGGTTTTAAAAAAAATCTTCCCGTTAAATAATTTCTTAATGAAAGAGGAAATGCAAACCAAAATAAAAGAACCACTAAAAATATAATAATAATGATAATAATAATGATTTAAAAATAATTAAATGATTAAAAAGTAACACATAAAGTATGAGATATGTAAAGAAATAATCAGAAGGAAATGCATAGTCTTAAATACTCATATCAATAGAAATAAAAAATAAATACTAAATGAAATAATAGTAAATATTCATTTACTTATACCAGGAATGCAGATATAGCTTTATATTCAGAAATTATTAACATGCAGCATTAGAGGAAAAAAAAAAAAACAAAAAACTCACATATGCACATGTAATTTCTTGCACAGATGCTGAAAAGGCTTTGTAAAATATTTAATACCCATTCCTGATTAAAGAAATAAGAAGCAATAAAAGAGGATTTGAGAAATATTTTATAACAGGAATGTGTGTGTGTGTGTGTATTTCTATGTGTATATATGAATATATATATAAAAAGATATTTATATATGCTATTATAAATTTGTAATAAATGTGTGTATATATTTATATACAACTAGAGAAGAAAAATACATTATCATCTCAACAGATGCAATAAAGTCTTTATTAAATTTGTGATCTATTTATAACAATACTAATAATGACATAAAATTTCTTTAATTTGATTATTTGTAAGTGACTACAAATACCTAGAGCAGTTCAAATACTGAACCGTCCTTCTGAGTCTGGGTACAAGATAAGAGTGGTCACTTTCACCATGTCTATTCAGCCTGGAATGGAATGTCTGTCAATGAAATGAGCTAAGGACAAAAAATGCAAAGTATATGGCTAGAAAGAAAAACAAAACCATAATTTTATTATTTACAGATTATATTACTATACATATAGAAATTTCAACATTTCTATAGGTAAATTATTAGAATTAATGTGACTTCTGCAAGGTTGCTAGGTAGAAGGTCGATGTAGAAAAATCAGTTATATTACTAAACATCTACAAAACCAATTAGAAAATAAAATGCCACTTAAAATAGCATCCAATATACAGAAACTTAAAACAAATGTGTGAATATACAGAAACTCAATATGTGACAAAGATGGCTAGATGAGTTGGAAACAGAAAAAGACTTTTACAACTGACACTGGCTTTGTCATTAAAAAAAAAAAAAGAAAAAAGACATTGATCTTTAACATCCCATCTGAAGCAAAAATCAGTTCCAGGTGGGATAAAAACCTAAATGTGAGAGAAAAATCAATTCATAAATGTTACATAAGGAAGTACATCTTAAATGAGATAAGAAAAGCAAAATCACTGAAAGAAATAGTATGTTTTTTTTTTTTTTACTAAATTAAAATTAAGAACTTTTAACCCAAGAAGAGAAACTAGAGAGAGAATGAAGAAGCTAGAGGGTGAGAGAATGTACTTGTCTCACATGTAAATGCTTTAGACCCAGCATCCAGAGTATAAAAGTCACACCTACAAAACAAGACAGCCCAACAGATCAATGTTTCCAAGGCTTGTACAGGTACAGCACAAAAGGAAAAATCCTAGTGGCCAATAAATTAAAATAAAAGGTCGTTCATGTTGTTATTAATCAAGGAAATATAAATTTAAACCACAATGATACACTGTTTAATTCCATCAAATTAGCAAGAACTAAAATGTATAGGGGACAATTGGAGAAACAGGAAATCTTGCTCACTAAATGTTTGATACATTATTTCTGCAGTAATCAATCCAACAACTAAAGAAGGAATTTGTAATTCATAGTAGGGTCACACAATGGAGTACTGTAATTCAGTAAAAATGAACCCCTTACAGTAGTATGGATAAATCTCACAAACATAATGTTTAACCAAAGAAACACATACACATATACACATGCACACACAGATATAAGCGCAAAACAAACACTAACTCTGATATTTAGGTGTCAATAAGCAGGGGTTCAAATCTAAAGGAAAATAAAATAATTATGAAAAAAGTCAGTGAAGTTAAACTTTCAGGGAGTAGGATGGTTTGGTGATTAGTGAGTGACACATAAGTATACCTCAATGTGACTGTCAGTGTTCCTTTTCTTTTCCTAGATAATGGTTACACAATTACTTGCCTTATAATTACTTGTAAAAAATATATATGCACTCATATTTATATTTCACAGTAATATAAAAATATATTTACTATGATACTATTTGGGGGATATGTCTGCACAGGCATTTATTATAAAGTAAATAATAATTATTTATAAATGATGATATTTGGGAAAATTTTCAATTTATTCTTGGTACTTTCTATATTATTCTAATTTTTTTCTTATTACTAAGTATCATATTTACATAAACAAAGTACTTTCTGAAAAAGTGTGATATAATTTTGGTATAATTTCTTTTTTCCAGTGTGTAAATTTTTATTTGGGAATAGGTCTCCTTTAGGCAAATTTGGAAAATATTTATACTGTAATTCTGTTCTTATTGTATTTGTGAGATTTACAAAATGCATATAAGTTTATAAGAACATGTTATTTAAGATCAATCTCACTTAAGTATCTGAATATTTTCACATATAATATTCCAGTGGTTTTTAAACTCTTTTTCTTTTGTTTTATAGGAGAGAAAAATATGAAGTATTCCTCAGTGATTTTTCAATTTCAGAATAAAATTCACAACTGAAAAATAAAAGACTGCTTCATTACTAAGAAATAATCTGATGAAAGTATGTTATAAAATTACTTTCCTTAGGAAGTATTCTCTCTAATACAATTTATTACATAATGATAATACATTAAATCTATAGGAGAAGAGACTAAAAATATATTTACATTTTTATGTCTTGGGGTAGATTTTTTTTAATTTAAAATTTTCCATTTTGAAATTTATTTTACTGAAAAAATGCTAGACCTATCCTCTTTTTTTTACCTACAAAAAGAGCACTTAAAAATTTTCCTCTAACTCACTTTATCTTCCTATCTCAAATTGTACAGAAATCTGAACTTATTTAAAAATGTTCTTGTGAAGTAAGTTATAGATTTCACCAAGGCAGGAATACATACAATAGCAATATTTTATAACATATTATACCTCTAAAACCCATGTTAAATAACAATTATTTACCTACTTGTTAATAAGTTCAGTTAAATATTTTATTATTAACAATATTAGAAAAGATAACTTGGAATTTTTTGACCTAAATCTCTGACCTGTAAGAGTCAATGACGATTCTACCCTTGTGTCTCAGCTCAGACTTGTGTCTCAATATTTCCTCAACATGCAGCCTATTAACCAAAGTAGCACGTTTTATGTTTATTGAAAATTGTCAAGCTGCCAGTCACAAAAATCACATACACACACAAAATTAATTAATTGAAACTCTTTACAATATTGTTAATTTGATTTGGCCCATCTGTGCTACACAGTAGTTAGTTTAATTTTTCTATATTTTTAAAAATGTCATTACTATAGATCTGTGTTAACACCAATTTTAACATCAGAAAATACAAATTATAAATTCATACTTTCAAATGTTAATGAATGGTGACAAAATGTTTTTATAATCTTTATGCCAATATAAAAATCGCATTTCTATTATCTATGATCCCTTTTAATTTGGAATAGCAAACATTTGTTTCATAGTGAAATTAGATCAGTTACATTATAAAAACTGGAAATGTTTAAAAATAATCGATACAATAATTTTATAAAATATGATGTGTAGAAAGACTGCTATTTTCACATGGATTCATTATTTCTTAACTGGACCCTTTAGAGGGTCCAATGAGTTTTTGATTTTGTGCTTCTTCTGCTGATATTTTTTGTAAAAAGTTTGGTTTGATCTATGGTTGAAAGGAACGTGCTTTGGAGGTAACTTCCTTTCTCTGCTGACTACTTAGTAGGGATGTTAAGCTGATAATACAAACTTGTAAAACTAATGTAAATCATTTTATTTTTTTTAAAATTGGAAAATGGTTTGCTTCTATAAAGTCATAATCATAGATATTTTGTTTTTAATAAAGACAATATTTGCAATGCCCTGAGGATGCAGAATGAGGTTTATGAAAATTTTATGAAAAGTTGTTTGACCAAATTTTTAAACCACTCACTATACTCTATCTTAAACTTATTTTTGCTACCAAATAAATGCATTTCAAAGATTATTGCAAGAGCTCTTCTACACTTTATCAAATTACTAGACAAATACCACAAATATTTCATAAATTCTTTTCACTGTAGCTAACCAACCAACCTGATTTCAGGAAAATTCGTGGTTCTCCAAGAGTGAAGAATTTTAAGTGAACTCAAGAGATTAGCTTAAAACATTTTCCCAATCAGAAACAGGTGATGGCACTTCTTAATATCTTGCCTATAAGTAATCAATTTCCATTTACTTTTCAAGTACATACCAATCACATAATAATTGTTTATTAAATATAGATTTTATTTTATAAAACCTACCAAAAGAATAATGATATTCTATTCTAGCTCATCAATGGGCTTGGCATTCAATCCGTGATTCTCCTAAATTACCTGTCTAAAATTATATATATATATATATATATATATATATATATATATATATATATATATTTATCCAGCACAGTGAGGCCATTCAAAGTACACAGTATCCAATAAGGAATATAAAACATCACTGCCAGACTTAGTCAATAATTACACAAGATTTTAATAATGTTTAAGATGATTCCGTTCTGTGTCTATGTAAAACACTTGGAACTTAATTTGCTTTAGAATGCTGAAATATTACATTCACATTTATTTCACTTGCTACAAATCACTCATTGCTTTATGAAAGAAAATCAGCTCTCAATTGTGATATTTCTTGTTATTTTAGCTTACTCAAAAATAATTTGCATCTTTAATCTTTTTAAAAATATAGTGACCCAAACGGGACTTACAGGGTTACATAAATTTTAAAAAAGAAAATTAAAATATTTTGAAGATATTATTTTCAAATTTATAGCTTGACCAAAAAATATGGCCAAAAATAAATTGTTGAGGTACATTAGTTATCTAACATATAACAGAAATATAGCATTCTAACATCTTAGAAATAAAGCTTTTTCCATTTTATTAACAGTTTGGTTTTAAACATTTCTGTCAAACAGGTCAATATAATCAATAAATATAACAAGGAATACTGAAGTTGTTTTTCAGACAACAAAAACAGAATGTATGTTACGTGATTACTAGAATAATTGGCATTGGGTTCTAGAAAGAAATCTTAAAGATTATTCAATTGAGTATTATATAAGTTATATTAACATAAACAGTAGTCCACATCTGGTCAAATGTATATAGAAAAATGCTATTTAGTATACCTCCCAGTAGAATATATACAATTTGCATCATTATTTTTGATGTTCTATGAAAATGTGTTTAACTTTGCTTCTTTGAGCATTTCATGTATTTATTTATGTATGATACAGTTTTAGTTTCATATCTATATAACATTACCTCTTTAAAATTATTTGTCTTTTTTCCCTTTTTTTTTTGTCTGAAAGATTTTTTTTCTCTTCTCTGATCAAGGCACGCATCTGCCTAAGGAGATGGTGGTGGTAGTGGTGATGATGATGTGAGGTCTTAAAATAGGACTTATCATGTAGGAATCATCAAAGATCCACACCAAAGTAACATTCAGCTTCTGACACATAAAAATATGATTTTTTCAAGCTAGAAAATAACCTTGAAACTGAGACTGTTCTATCAAAAGAGAAAGCATAAAATGCTTTAAAAAAATAATATGTTCTAAGCATATCATCGGCCAATCTGGAGTAATTATTGCATTAATTTTTTTGAAAAATACAGAAGATAATGCCTATGTCCATTTATAAGTAAGCCATTTCTATGGTAGCAGGAGGGTACAATGTAGAGAGAGAAAGAGGAGGAGGCAAGAGGGGAGAGAAGTAATCAGAAATGTGTTGTTTTTGCTGTTTGTTTTTCTCCTCTCCAGGCTTTTACCTTGGCAGGGATTGTTAAATTAATTGAGGTAACTACTCAGGATTTTATCTGCTCCTCTGGAACAGGATTCTACTGTGAAAACGGCACTTCCAGTGTTAAATATCCAAGTCTAGTTAGGAGGTTTCAGCAACTTGATCAGAAAAGGGGATGATCTAAGTCAACTCAGATATCATGTGTTATAGATAATAAGTTAAAAGTTAGTGGACCTGCTATTGGGCCTGCCCTGATAGGGCAAAAATATTTTTGAAACAGAGTCCAGGGTAGGGTAGCAGAGTTGGGGCAGAGAAAAGTTAGGGGAGAAACTTAGCATTCAGAAATTGTATTTTGTTCAGAGGAAAAAGAGTCAGCATAGAGAGATGGGCAACACCTCCTGGGATTTTTTTCTTACCTAAAAGTAAGGATCATTGGTTCATTAACCAGAGCTCAGCAGGATGTGGTCTAACCACACAGACAAGGATGATTGGGTATTCCTTTGGAGGCTATACACTGACCTATGAACAACGAAGGACCAACCAAAGAGGAATGCCACCCAAAGTTGTGGGCCCTCCCTGCAGCAGCCCACATACAATGACTGGTCAAGTTTTGATATAGAGTTTCAACTTCTGTTTCTTAATTCAGAGTATCTCTGGAGTGACAAGTGTGTTGAATGCCTAAGTAAGAAATAGGTACTTTATATGATGGGACTGAAACCTAACAAAGATTTGGGACCTCAAACAACTCCCCCCCACCCCATAAATATACTAAAATTACTGGATTATACACTTTATAAGATATGTGAATTATATCTCAACTTTAAAAATAAATATTATGTCTGAAGAAGCTGAGATCACCAGTGGTTGAACTGAGAACAGTGAGAATGGAAGGAGGTGTAAATGGGAAAGGGATGTGGTTAAGGTAGCAAGCATCACTGATAATAGCAAATAAGTAAAAATAATACAATTGAAAATTGATATATGAAGAAAAAACAAGAAAAGCATATTATTTAGAGATTCAGAAGGGAGCATGAGTTAAACTAGAAGCAAAAATTGTTAAAAATATATGTACTATTTAGTTCTTCTGCCCATTTTTGGATTGGGTTGTTTGTTCCAAAGAAGATATACAGACTCTCAACAAACACATGAAAGAATGCTCAACATCATTAATCATTAGAGAAATGCAAATCAAAACTACAATGAGATATCATCTCACACCAGTCAGAATGGCCATCATCAAAAAATCTACAAACAATAAATGCTGGAGAGGGTGTGGAGAAAAGGGAACACTCTTGCACTGCTGGTGGGAATGTGAATTGGTTCAGCCACTATGGAGAACAGTATGGAGGTTCCTTAAAAAACTACAAATAGAACTACCATATGACCCAGCAATCCCACTACTGGGCATACACCCTGAGAAAATCAAAATTCAAAAAGAGTCATGTACCAAAATGTTCATTACAGCTCTATTTACAATAGCCCAGAGATGGAAACAACCTAAGTGCCCATCATCGGATGAATGGATAAAGAAGATGTGGCACATATATATACAATGTAATATTACTCAGCCATAAAAAGAAACGAAATTGAGCTATTTGTAATGAGGTGGATAGATCTAGAGTCTGTCATACAGAGTGAAGTAAGTCAGAAAGAGAAAGACAAATACCGTATGCTAACACATATATATGCAATTTAAGAAAAAAAAATGTCATGAAGAACCTAGGGGTAAGACAGGAATAAAGACACAGACCTAGTGGAGAACGGACTTGAGGATATAGGGAGGGGGAAGGGTGAGCTGTGACAGGGCGAGAGAGAGGCATGGACATATATACATTAACAAACGTAAGGTAGATAGCTAGTGGGAAGCAGCAGCATGGCACAGGGATATCGGCTCAGTACTTTGTGACTGCCTGGAGGGGTGGGATAGGGAGGGTGGGAGGGAGGGAGACGCAAGAGGGAAGAGATATGGGAACATACGTATGTGTATAACTGATTCACTTTGTTATAAAGCAGAAACTAACACACCATTGTAAAGCAATTATACCCCAATAAAGATGTTAATATATATATACCACGTATTTTTTATCCATTCCTCTGTTGACGGACATTTAGGTTGCTTCCACGTCCTGGCTATTGTAAATAGTGCTGCAATGAATGTTGAGGGGCATGTATATTTTTAACTTATGGTTTTCTCTGCGTATATGCCCAGGATTGCTGGATCAGGGAACTCTACACAATACTCTGTAATGGCCTATATGGGAAAAGAATATTAAAAAAAAAAAAAAAAAAGTGGATATATGTATATGTATAACTGATTCACCTTGCTGTATACCTGAAACTAACACAACATTGTAAATCAACTATACTCCAATAAAAATTTTTAAAAATGGTTAAAAATAACTGATCCTGAGGAATAGAGCTTGACAGAGATAATTTCCATTCATTGTAAACCCACTATAATATTAGGTATTTTTAAAGGGTATGCCTTGTTATGGACTGAATTGTGTTTCCCTCAATTTCATATGTTGAAGCCCTAACACTTAATAAGACTATATTTGGAGATAGGGCCTTTAAAGGGTAATTAAAGTTAAACAAGATTATAAGATTAGGGCCCTAATCTGATATGACTTCTCTCCTTATAAGAAGAGAGACACTAGAGATGCATGCAAACAGAGAAAAGGTCACGTGAAGACACAACAAGAAGGTGACCATTTGCAAGCCAAAATGAAAGTCCCAAATCTGCTAACACCTTGATCTTGGATTTCCAGTCTCCAAAACTGTGAGAAAATAAATTTCAGTTGTTTAAGCCACCTTGTCTGTAGTATTTTGCTGTGGTAGCCCTAGAAGACTAATATATGAATGATTCTTGGATAAAAATAAAACAATATAAAATAAAGTACACAATAAAACCCACTGTTTCTCTTACCTGGAGATAGTATGAGTCCAGAAAGCTGCACTGAATGCCATGGCCTTTTACTTTTTGTGTCAGTATGGTGATTGACAGAGGCCTTTATTAGCTTGTAAAGCAAGAAAAATAGTAGTCCATAAGGATATAATATAAATAAGCTTAACAATTAACCATATCCAATTTTAACAATGGATAATAGCTAAAGAAAAAAAAATAAGTCAACAAAAGTAAGAAAACAGAAACCACACAGTTTAAATTGAAAGCACTGTATAGGAAAGATATGGCACACCCATCAGTAGATCCATATTTCTTGAGTTTGGATTCTGATTCTGCAGCATGTAAGTGTGATTTCTTAGACAAATTAACAAAGATACAGTTTCTCTACTCATAAACAAAGGCTAACAGGCTTCCTACAAGGTTGTTGGAAGTATTAAGTGAAATCAAACTTAAACCCGCTTTTTATGGAGGGCAGCACATAGTGAGATCTAAATAGAAATTAACTTTAAAAATTAATAAATAAACTGATAAGGAATTAATATCCAAAATATATAAAGAACACATATGACTCAATAGCAAAAACCCAATCCAACTAAAAATGGGCAGACAATTTGAATAGACATATTTCCAAAGAAGACATATAGATGGCCAACAGATACATGAAAAGATGCTCAACATCACTAATCATCGGAGAAATGAAAATCAAAACCACAATGAAAAAAAAAAAACACAATGAGATATCACCTCACACCAGTTAGAATTGCTTTTATCAAAAAGACTAGAAATAACAAATAAAAAGTTCTGGATTAAAAGAAACACATGTGCACTGTTAGTGGGGATGTAAACTGGTGCAGCCATTATGAAAAACAGTATAGAGTTTCCTAAAAAAATTAAAAATATAATTACCATATGATCCAGCATTCCACTTCCAGGTATTTATCCAAAAAATGTTAAAACACTAACTCAAGGAGTTATGTACACTTCATGTTAATTGTAACGTCATATATGTTAGTCAAGACATGGAAGCAATCTAAGTGTCCATCAATGAACACACACACACACACACACACACACACACACATATATATATTTCACTCATAAGAAAAGAAGGAAATCTTACCACTTGTGACAACATGGATGGACCTTGAGGGCATTATGCTAAGTGAAATAAGTCAGATAAACACAAGTACCATATAATCTCACTTATAAGTGGAGTCTAAAAACAAAAACAAGCTCATAGATACAGAGAACAGATAGGTGGTTGTGGAATACAGAGAACAGAGGCAGGGGGTTGGAGGTGGGTGAAATGAGTGAGGAGGATCCAAAGGTACATGAAATAAAGAAGTCATGGGAATGTTATGTATAGCACGGTGACTACACTTAATAATATTTTACTGTGTCCTTTGGGATTAAATTGGATTAAACTGGATTTTAGTAGTGGGAATCTTATTACAGTAAATCTTCTCTTAAAATAGTTAATAAAACTAGTTGAGTACAGGGACTTACATCAGGGCCAAAACTTTTTTTTTTTTTTTTTTTGCTGTACGCGGGCCTCTCACTGCTGTGGCCTCTCCCGTTGCGGAGCACAGGCTCCGGACGCGCAGGCTCAGCGGCCATGGCTCACGGGCCCAGCTGCTCTGCGGCACGTGGGATCTTCCCAGACCAGGGCACGACCCCGTGTCCCCTGCATTGGCAGGCGGACTCTCAACCACTGCACCACCAGGGAAACCCCTTAAGGCCAAAACTTTGAAGTCATTTTATTCCCTTAAATATTTAAATCACATTTGCCATTGAAGCTAGGAATAATAGATCATGGAACTACATTTACTTTTCCTTTGAAGTGTATAAGGCTATAGAATGGAGAAACAAGGCATAAAGCTTCTTGTTTTTGTAGTTATTTTGCTTGATGATTTTAAGACATCATTCACTTATCCAAAATATTGAGCAATGACTTGGTTTCAGAGACTATGATATATTTCCTTCATAGAAAGGATTCACAGAATTCTAGAATTCATAGAAGGATTCATAGAAAGGATTCAAAGGATTCATAGAATTAAAAGGGAGGCAGATAAACCAATAATCACAATGCATTAATCCACACTACTTTTAGAATACACTTTGCTCAATTTAAATCTTAGCAGGCTATTTAGTTTCGAAGGCAATGGGGAGCCTTTGAGGATGTTTACAGGGTGTGATTATAATTATGGAACATGGCACCCAATGCCTACTAAATAGATGTAAAACTCCTTAGCATATTATAATCGTCATTTGTGATTGGTTCCCTCATCTCCCATTCACATTTCCCCAGCTGTGTATTCTTTCCCAAGCAGGGAATTACTTTTCTTGTTTTAATGTGGCTGTGTAAACTGTCTGTCCTGCTTTGTTACTTTCTCCTCTTCTGCAAGAATCGGTGAAGCCCACCTCCTACTCATTCATCCAGAATAAACTCATATGTCGTCTCTTTAAAAAATTTGTTCCCAACTCCATTGTTTTTGTCTGCTTTACCAAGTTCAGGGAGTCACTCCCAAATCTGGTCCCACAGAACTTGGGACATGTTACTATCAACACTCATAACATAGCCCTGTAATTATTGAATCACATGTCAAACTCAACAGACTGTAAGACAAAGACTCATTAATCTTTTTGTCGAAACACAATATCAAAACACAGGCATTCAAAAATGTGTTTGGAATGTAGGCGAGGTGGGGAATGGTAGAGAAAAGATACACATATTTTGCATCTTTGTTTACAGCATTAGATTACAGTACCATGAATTTGCCTTGTGTTCCATAAGAAACAGAGAGCCACTGAGGCTTTTAAACAGATCTATACTGTATCAGATTCACAGATTCATTGTTCTAGAAATGAGATTTTAGAGTGGGCTAAGAACATTTGTCAGACACTGACTGACAAAGCGGATGCTGCTAAATCAAGCTTTTAGTCCAGGAATTCCCTCATTTCCCTCACAAACCTCCATCATCTTTCAAATAGTGTGACTTACTATTTAGCCAAGAATGCAGTTTATATGCACGAGAATGACTGGACCAGTTGTTAATCCATGAAACATATAAGTTGTTACCACATTAAGTCCTTGAATGCCGCTCCACCCATAATGTCTCTGTTATCCTGTTTTCTTCCCTGGGGTCTCCTTCCTGATGATAAAAGTGAACAACCACAATGTTAATATACTCAGCAAGGAAATTCCAGGAGTCTGTTCCAGAGCCCCAGGCAGCAACCCTTGTGAGTAATGGATGTCAGTGACTCCTCAATGTTAAATATTTTAACTATAACCCCTGGTTGTAAGTAATTCTGACAACATGACACTGTACTGGGGGCAACAGCTTTTTATATGTTAAGGTTATTGTAATACATGTAAGTGATAATAACCAAACTGACAGATCAAATGAGGTGGAAGATATAGAGTTAGAGCTGGGATTCAATTCCAGGGAGAGAAAAAGGTGCTAAGTGTCCCAAACGTAAGCACCGAACACTAGGTTCAGAATGAAGCAGGAGCTTAGTTGATAGGAATGGGGCATACTATGTCTTGCTAGGTTAGCAACTTATTGTCTGAATCCTAAAATGTCAGGATAAAGTTCTATAAATAATCCCAAATTTAGAAGTGGTCCTTGAATATGAAACGTATGTGACACCACACATACGGGCTGAAGTATTAAACTGCTTTGGGAACAGTAAGATGAGGGTATAAGAAACGAAGCAAATTCTGAGTGCTCTCATGAGAAGAATTTTAATATCTATTTGTAGATATAAATATAAATCCTTTCTGTTGTAAAAGTTAGCAAGAGAAAAAAATATCCTAGCTTAAAGGGTTTTGACTGTCCTTTCACATAACCAAGTACATAGGAGTTTTTTTAAACATGTATTATCTGACCAAGATATATAGTTTCATGAGCCGTATCTGAACGGAAGAATAAACTATTTACTATTAAATATTAGACATGATTTAGAAGGATTCCTGTTTTTGTTTCCTTTTTCTTACTATGAATGGTCTAATATAATTGATACCTCTTTTCCAGTCATACTAACTCAAAATTTGAGAATCATCCGGGATTCTTTTTCCCCCTTTATCTCCTATATCACTAGTTACCAGATCTTACTTCATATGTATCCAGAAGTCTGTGGCTACCCATCCTTTTCTGAACTATGTGCATTTATGGATTTTCATATATTTCCTGACCTGTTTTATTTATCTTTTAGCTAAAGGTATTTGTGACAGGTTCCATATATTCTGATTACTTTTAGTCATAGGAACAGACTCATTTTACTAATTAAGCTCCATCCAATATAATATCACAATTCTGAGCTCTTATCTTTGGAAAGTTTCTCCACCCCTGGTTGGAAGCCTCAAGTGGTGATTTTTGGAGCAGGGAGACATAGGGTCAATATCTTTATTAGTTCTAGTCTGTGTCCTTCTCAATTCACTAAACAGTTATAATTTCTTGCCTCTCCAAGTTGAAGCTGGGATACGAGAAGGAGAGTGAAGTGGTAAAAAGGATTCAACTTGGCTGGTACAGTTATAATCTGACTCAGGTTGCTTATGATGACAGATGTACAATTTCAGGCTCATTATCTTATAGGAAATTTTTTAAGCCTCCTCAAAGAAACTTCTACTGGAAAACTCCAATGGAAAATGATTTGGTATAAATAATGTGACTCTTCTTGTTGTGCCTACTATTGATTCCCCACTATCCCCAAAGCCTCAGTAGGGTATCTTTGCCCCCCAGGTGGTCCTCTTGTGTGAGATTACTTTTCAGAAATACAATAGGCAGCATAGTTCTGATCGAGTTAGTTCTCCCAATGCAAACCTCTCTATCATACCTACTCCATCTAAAAGCCATCTAGCCTCTGCCATTTACCCTTGGAATTGTCTCAATAAAGTTAAAACCTATCTTTGTGCCCCCTGAAATCCCAGGCTCATGTCAAGTTCTCTAAGCATTTCTGTTGAAGCCCCTCAACCTTATGTTGGAGAAAAAGTACCCCCCTTTCCTTCATAAGAGAACATATAGCCTACTGACAACACTCTCCCAAAGAACACTATTTTCCAGTCCTTTCAACTTCATTTTTGAACATCAAGGTAGATGAAGAGCTAATGTTGGTAGAATAATTTTCATAATCTCTTAGCATGTTCCTTTCAAGTAATCTGACACCTTCCCTTATTTGTTGTAGTGTTCTTGGCCTTTGCTTAAAACTCGAGAAAGAATCTCATTTCAATATCTGATTACAAATATATTTCTTTCTCACCAAGTACATTAAAAACTTCTTAAAGTCAAGAACGAAGGCAACATGGAGAGCTTGTTAGAAGCACAGACAACAGGGTCAGGTGTGCTTTGGTTCAAATCCAAGTTCTGTTACTTACCAGCTGGAGAGACCTTGACCATACTATTTACTTTCTCTGGGACACAATTTCTTCATCTGTAAAATGAGCTGATAAGCTTACCTTATTGTAATAGATATCATTTAGTGAGACATTTCTGTAATAGCATTTATTTAGCACTGTATCAAAAAATAATAAGTAAGCAAATCTCCTTACGTCTATTGTTTCATGTGTACAAGATGGGATTTGTCATTTTCCCACATTTACTGATGAGGCTTGTATATGTTTATGAGCATGCCCACATTTAGATACCTATTAACTTGCACAAATGACAGAACTGGAAATCTAGAAATTTCTCTTCCAAAATTCATGCCCACTGTGATAGATACACTGACAGCCAACCTTACTGGGCTGTTGAGAGGATTATATGAGATAACTGGTTTAAAGCACTTATCACTGTGCCTGATATATAAATTCCATTAGTAAATGACAGCCACCATTATATAATTTAATTTTACTCTTCTGTCAGTATTTCATGGTTACCAGCATACTGTCTTTTCATGGCTATTAATAAGCATTAATTAAATGTATAAATAAAAAAGTAATAATCTAACATTAATGTATGGTTATACATTTTTAACCTTGTATTTTTCCCTTTTTTATGTAATGTTCTTACTATAAACATTAAAGCTCCTTTTTGTATAATGAAGTTAATAATGTTACCATCATACTTTAATTTCAATTTTTCAATATTATTTTGGAAATGTTCTCTTCAAGGATGGAAAATAATTCAACCTCCAAATAAAAATAGAAAAAATAGGGGGCTTCCCTGGTGGCACAGTTGTTGAGAGTCCGCCTGCCGAGGCAGGGAACACGGGTTCGTGCCCCTGTCTGGGAAGATCCCACGTGCCACGGAGTAGCTGGGCCCGTGAGCCATGGCCGCTGAGCCTGTACGTCCAGAGCCTGTGCTGCGCAACGGGAGAGGCCACAACAGTGAGAGGCCTGCGTACCACAAAAAAAAAAAGAAAAAAAAAAGAAAAGTAGCTACCATATTCATTTTGTTTTAGAATTTGAAATCCTCTATCATGTGTAATTTAGTTTATATAATTATTTGTCTTATGTTTTATAATATTCATTTTGCAACTATAGTACCACACACTCACTAAGCACAGTGCTTACTATGCAGTAGCTGCTCAGTTAATACCTATGAAAATAAATAAATATTTCTTATCATCATTTTACAAAAGAGGAAATTGACATACATAAACATTAAATTAATTACCCTCTTTCACAAATCTGATAAATGTTGTTTTCAGACTTCCAAAACCAGTTTTTTTCACAATCAAATTCTAAAGTCTATTCTGTTGGAGTCGATGACTGACCCAAATCTCCAGGGCACTTGCAATCTCATTAAAAATTATACACATTTAAATATATGAGTCACTTTCTAGGTTTTTGAAATGGGCAGATACAGATTCATTTATCTAGTTATTTTACTAATGTTTGGAATATAGTAGAGCTATGAAAGAGCCTTTGTAAGGAACTTTATTTATTTATATATTTAATTAGTTAGTTCTTAAAACAGCATATAATAAGAAACCAAAGTAGATGATTGGCTTTGATCAGTTTACTCACAATGTCATTAGTATCACATGGCCAGTATTGCTTATGGGACTTACCTTGGTAGGACGTTTATATGGTGTAACCTAACTTTCTCAAAAAAATAAGAAAAACACAGCCTTATCTTTATTTCATTCAATTATTGTGTGAAGTTAAAAGAGTCTTGCTGAGTTTTTGGCTTGACAGAATAGAGAGGCTAGGACTTTGGCCTAAAAATAAGAATATGTTCAATGAGGAGTCTCAAATAATAAATCTATTGAAGTTTTTGCTTCATTCAATAATATATGTTACATAAATACTGTATAGCAGCCACTTTCCTAAACTCCAGTTTTGTACAAGAATAATATATTAAACTTTCATTGTTTAATATAAAGTGAACTAAGCAGAAAAGTTACTGGCATGTGTGGAGCACAGTTTCTACTAGGAAAATTTGTTTACCAAAAAAAGATAAGTAAAAGGAAACATAAAGGGGAGGTCATGGATTATGAATGCAATTTTTAACAGGGTAGTTAGGAAAAGCCTTTTGAAAGAAGACAATCTAATAAAAATCTGAAGGAAGTGAGGGAGGAAGTCATCAAGTATTTGGGAAAAATACTATTTCACACATTTAGAACAATAAATGCAAATAGTCTACGTTGAAGCAAGACTGTGTTAGGAGAACAGCAAGGAAGCCAGTGAACAGAATGGAGAACCAGGATTGTAAAAAGAATAGTCAGAAACACAGAGAAAAATGTGACAGAAAGTGGTGGAAAGAAAATAACATTGGACCCTATGAGTCATTACTGTATAATGATTTTGGATTTACTTAGAATGAGATTGAAAGACATTAGAGGGTTCTTAGCAAAGTGAACTCGTTATGTTCTATGGGTTCATGAGTTTATTCTGACTCTTATGTTAAAAATAAACTGAAAGGGGTAAGGGCAAAATCAAGGAGAATTGTCACAGGCTATTGCAAGACTGAATGGAGAGACGATGACTCAGTTCTGAATGGTTGACAGACTTAAATTGACTGACCTTATTAACAGTGGAGCTGTTGAGAAGTAGTCAAATTCTGAGTATTTATAGTAAAGCTGATGGAATTTGCCAAATATTAAAGCAGAGTCTGAAAGAAAGAGAAGAGTTGAAAATGATTTGAATATCATATCGCTAAATAACACTACTTGAAATACTGGAATTGCTATTGTACAAAACGTAGTAGACTAGAGAGGGAACAAGTTTGGGCAAAGGACTAAAGTATGATGTGGTAGGTTAATTTGAGATATTCATCAGTCAGCAAAGTGGAAAGGTTGAGTTGGCCAATGGAGAGCTGAATCTAGAGTTCCAAAGAAATTCTGGACTGCAGATAAATATATTTGAGAAACTAAACATATTGACATTATTTAAATCCATAGATCTTGTACATTATATTCTGTACCTTTTCTTACAATTAAGGCCCTTTCTTTTGCAGACAAGCACACTGATAGTTAATCTATCAATATATACGTGTATTAGATACATATTACAAATCTAAATATAATATGCCATTCCATTCCTAGTTATACACTAGTTGAAATACATGTATCTTTTCACAAAAAAGCAGAGGCAAGAGTGTTCATAACAACACTACTTATAGTAGTAATACTACCAGACTAGAAGTAATTCAAATGTCCGTCCTAGGTAAAAAGGGTAAGTAAATTCTGGTGTATTTATACAATAGAAAACTATAGAGTATTAAGAATGAATGAACTACAACTATCCACAGTAATGTAAATGAATATCATACACATCATGTTAAGCAAAAGAAGCTAAACTAAAAAAGCATATATTGTAATTTCCATTTGTATAGAATGGGAAAAAGTGTGAGAAGTCAAAATGGGGGCTGACACTGGCGGGGGTCACAAGTGAGACTTCTGAGGTGCTGATCCTGTTCTTTCTCCTGAGCTCAGTACTGGTTACATCACTGTGTTCACTTTGTGAAAAAGCATCAATCTATACACTTATGATTTGTGTACTTTTCTGTATTTTTGTCATATTTCAAATACAACTATATCTATTGACCTCAAGCCTCCCTCCAACTACTGATGTTGGAAAAGACACAGTAAACAGGGAAAAATGGACATAGTAATTTTTCATTAGAGAGAAAAACATTACTATAGCAATGACCTTAAATAGATGAGAAGAGATGGGAAGTAGTACACAAGATGAGAATTTGGTCATTGATAGCAGCTTGGGTAGATCATCCATTGTGCCTGAGGAAAGTGACAGTGCATGCATACAGATGCAGGTATAAGAGTGGATTCTCACTTGAGAACTTTCACGTTTCTATATTGATTGCTTTTATCTTCCACATGAAATCTGAATCATGATTAAATCAGATTAGAGTTAGGACAGGGAAAAGTGTTGAATATTTAATGAGAGAGAAAGTAAAAATATAGCATTTAGGAGAGTAGGAGATTAACTTACTGGGAAAATATTGCAAGAATATTGGGCCTATATGATTTCAGTTTCAAGAAATTGAAGTGAGTTGAATATAGTGCCACATGTGTGGCAGTGTGAGTGTACATTTTCCAATCATATTTAACTATACCGGTATGGAAGCAAGAAAAGTGGATGTAAGCAGGGTTATTGTTTAGCTCACTGGATAAGATAAAGTGAGAGAAGTGTAAGATAACTGAATATATGTGCAGGCAAATAAATTTAATGATTGAACATAGAATTTAATCTATATAAAGTTGGATATGAGGACATGAACAAAGTAATAGTGAAAAAGTGCTAAAACAATGTATTATGGTTACTAAAGGCATTGAGGATTTTGAAGTTTCTTAGTGCTTAAAGTATGAGAGGCAGTGAGATAAAAGACTAGAAAGTGATGGTTAGGAAATTAAAATTTAAAATACGCAGTATTGGCACTTAACACTGTAATGATAAGGTCAAGTGTAATGCCATGGGAATAAGAGAGCAAGAAAGATGAGATCACAGGGACAAAGGAAGTAAAAAAAGTTGGAAACCAGAATTTTGGTAAAATCATCTATGTTGATTATGATTTCATAGAATCATCTATGCATAATATTGAAATCATCATAAGTTATGAGAGAAGTAGAATCAGAAATAGTAACAGTGACCTAGTTAAGTTCTGAATATTAAGAACTTAAGTATTAAGTATTGAATATTAAAGTATTGAAAAGATGCAAGGTGGGAGTACACAGTGGATCTACATATTGACTCAGAATTTTATATTTTGTAATGATGTCATGAAAAGTAAAAATATATTATCTCAATTTATCTTTTATTTAATGTGGTCATTTTGCTTTGAAAGATGAAATATTTCATAGTTATAGTGTATTAGGCTTATTCCTTTTTTTGATTATATTTATGTGGAAAATTCCAATTCAACTGAATATGACAAGTTTATATATATATGAATGTCCATTGAGCAAGGATTGCTCAGAAATATACAACATATATTTTTAAATAAAAGCAATATTTGATCTAATTTTCCCCAAGAAGAGGAAGCTTACCAAGATAACAAGTGAAAAATCATATTAATATTTAGGAATATAACTTGCTTCTCTAACCTGACCACAACAATGGCAAATACCTTCAAAATGTCCTTAAAATGTTTGTATTTTCTTTTCTTAGCATATGTTTGATTTTGGAGACTTAGTTTTGTGAATTTTTGTGAGATAATTAAATCAGTAGACAGTGTCTTTACCTGATTTTGATATCCTTGTAAACATACATTTCAAATAATATTCCAAAATCTTTACATATTATACTGAGATGTGTCAATTTATATAAAATGTAGACTTCTTCAGGAGAATAGTTGAAATATGGTATTTATTTATTCCCAAGGTCTTTTATAAGAAACAATGAAAGATTTCTGTGCAAGTTTAATGAATTTAAAACTACTTCAACTTTTTATAAAGTTTATTAAATCATTCTTCCATTTAAGCTACTGATATAGTGCAGAAGTTATTTCAAGGATTTCTAGCAATCTATAGAGGTACCTCAGAATGCTGTAGGTTGACAGAGAGCAAAATTCGGCAATATAACTCTTGGCTCTCACTTCAGCCTTTGCAGCCGCACTTTTATCTTTTTGTATATTAGCACTCTGCTTAAGGTTATGATTGAAACAATAATTTTTACTAGTGAAAAGAATAACAATTAAAAATACCTGGTATTCAAAAATGGGCACTAGATCTCATGATGGGTTTTGTCTATATAACCATTCTACCTAAAACACAAATAACTTATCCTTAATAACTCATTTTTTTATCTTTCCTCACTATATTATAAACTCCATAGAGTAAACGTATTAGTCTGCTTAAAAAAATTAGGTGTCATAACACCTTGAACTGTTCCTGATACATAGTGAATGCTCCATAAATATTTGTTGAGTAAATTTATATGGAGAAAGAAGCCTATGCAATTATTACTCTCTCAAGGTTTCCCTTTCTTCCTTTAGAAAAAAAAAATTAGGAGAAAAACTGTTACCTCAGTTGTGAAGAACAAATTAGGTAATGTGTACAGAAGTTTTCCATAAACTATTGAGTACTATCTCTATTAAGCATGAACTATATAACACAGTGATTAGATAAAAGGATTTACTTTCATTAGCTCAATATTCAAAGACACAGAGAATCATACATGAATAAATTTGTTGATGATATTTTTTTCCAGTAACCTCAAACATAATAATTTTTGAAATATGTGGATAATCCACAAAGAGATGGGACTAAAAGCCTGAAGCAAACGTAAGTAGATAAAGGTCCTACAGTTTTACATGGGAAAAAGAATGACTCTAGAGGAAAACAAAACCAACATTGTATCTTGACTTCAGACTATGATCTGGAATATATTGTTCCAATCAGCCAGAGTAAATTTTGAAATACCCCTACTGTTAGTACAGATATAGCAATGAGTGTATAAAACACAATGGCTGCCATGGAATGCTCTTACTAGAGGAAGGCAGAATGTTTGGATCATGGTCATTTTCATAATAACATATTCTCTGTCAGAATCTGTACTAGGCATTTTATATACATAATATCTTTGAACTGCCATAATAGCTCTTAGAGTTCCATATTATTTTTCTCATCAAACTGCAAAGAAATGAGTGAGTTTTGCAAAATGACTCAAGCAAAAAGTAGAAGATATGAAATTCAAATTTCATTTTCAACAGCTCTAAATTGTGGTTTATTCCATTTTGGAAAATGGAGCCATACACAGTAGAAAAAACTGGTGGAAACAATTTGGCAGAATAGTAAAATTAAGTTAAAAAACTGTACTATAAATAAAGTCCCTGTCACAAGAAAATAACATCTTAGTATAGAATACCGCCATAATTCTGATCAATGGAAATAGAAAAACAGGATTTGAACAAAACAGCCATTTTATTATATAAAAAGTGCTGGAAATGCACACCAGAATCCCAATACAATGTTTATAGTCATTGTCTGTACCTGTGCAATTATGCTTATATTGACAGTTTACATAAATATATAAAATTATTTTCCTATACTGTAAGTCAATCACATTTAAGTCATCATTTTAGAGTCTTCCTAAAGTTTCAATTTCAAAAAATGTCCTGACTTGCTGGATAAATATAGCAGAGCCAACGTAGAATCATCCTCTCTTTCCTGCTGGAAGCCACACAAAATCAACAAGGAAAATAAAGTCATAAACCTGCTATGATAAAACTAAGAGACTGAGAAAAGCTACCTAAGCAAAAATGCGTATTTCAAATAATAGTCAATATTAGATAAAATTCACTATCAAAGTAAATGGTCAATTTCAGGAAGCACTAGCAAAACTACTGACATTGGAGTGCAGGGACAGAGTCCACAGACATACCTTACTGGTGAGAAATCAGTGCAGGCAGAGTTGTAGGAAAATCTTCTGGACCTGATTTGGTTCAGACAGGCAGACACGAAGAAATATAGATTACCACATATGAGAGGAACAGTCTGTCTCTGTGGAATCTTAGGAGGGATTCTTCAGACTTTAAAGTCTAAAACATACCACTCCCTCATCCACTATTGGAAAATATTACAAATGGCTGCTTCAGAAAACTACAATTCATTCAATTATGAACAATTTAAGGAGGATGGCACAATCTTCATACGAAGATCAAAATAATCAAGAAAATAAAATTAACACTTTTGATTTAAAAAACAACCCCATGGCAAAATGCTGCCATACAGGAGATGAAAGTTGAGGACATTTCACTATTAATGCTGTGCAAGATATCCAATCCACTAGACAGTGTCAATAATGATAAGATTTTCTCACCGTTCATGAACAATCATACAGTGGTATTTTTCTGTAGTGTTTCATCTGAACCCCTGATGCCTTCTTCTTGTATTAGTACTTAGAAATATGCAAACCAAGATTTCTGAATGGAACTCAAGTGCAGATGTTAGTTTATGTCTTGTAAGTAAAGCACCTAACTCAGTGAACTTTCCCCAATCATTTTCAAAGCTAGGAGAAAACCAGCCGTTCTCTTAGATGGCAATCATTTACATGATTATTGGGTGTTCTCTAGCAAATTTCTCACAGTGGGAGACTTTTTACAGATAAGAAATTCGTCAGAGATAGAGGAATAGATTGCAAAACAGTCGAGTTAAATGTTAATATAGGGAAATTTTGTCTATTTAAACATTATTGCTTTGTTTTGGAGTGTAGGTTCAAATAAGCTTTAGAATATAAACTTTTCCAAGAAGTCATTTTCTTTAAGAAACTAGCTAGGTTAAAAATAAACTTTGGTCAGCAGAAAAACTGTTTAGCTAACTGTAATCCTTAGCAGAAGAAGAGCAAGGGGAATCAAACCCCAACAATTGTGTGATAAATACCCTAGGCTATAGAACTTTCAAGCAGAGGGTAGTCATGTGAGAGAAGCACACACACACACTAGACAAAATTTTTATTCTTTAAATTAAAGTCATGAGATTGGGGGCCTGACAGGTTGAAGTTGAGGCACAATCATCAGGCTTTAAAAAAATGTCCTTTTTGTTTTATTTTTATTTTGATACAGGCAGTGAAAAAATTCAAAAAAACCTCTTCTTACCCAATCTGTATAGGTATAAATAGCTGAATCCTAGGGAGATAAGTTTAGTTCAGCAGCTTAGCTAATTGAAAAACATTGACATCCAAATTGACCTGCTTCTTTTTTACCTCTAAGACCACAAGCCTCATATTGGCAGCTGGGGTGGCATATAGAACACATCAAGTAGTGTCTGAGTGCAGACAGTTTTTAGAGAAATGGAAGGGTTATAACCAAGGATACATAGGTAGCAAATTATATCATGTAAGAATGGTCAATGGTACATCAAAGTACTCATGATATTATTTTTCTTTAAAACTTGCCTTAAAGTAGCATCTGATTTTAAATAATTTAAAGAAATAATGTGCATATGTATTTATATGTATATTTAGAGCATAATTTTGGCAGAATAGGCCATGAGCTTTTGATATATTCTGTTACTTTTAGTAAATTTGGTTGACTTAAATTTCAAAATTTTTTTTTAGACTTTTTAGGGCCCTCTCTATTCAAAGATTTTTGTTGTAGATATTGTTATTCTTATTTGTTAACTAAAATTTTGTTTTAAGGACCTCCACTGAACTCAATTTAACATTCTGAACAAAAAGTATACAGTAAAGTTTGTAGTCTAGATGCAATTATAATGATAATTATTTTTGTAAAGAACAGAAAAAGTAGTAAAAAATGTGAGAAAAAAAGAGAAGAAAAAGGGAAAAAATAATGCAGCAGGGACACATATAGAAAGACACCAAAATATAAGGATGCAGAAAAAATGAGAACTTTATTCTCAATATATTTCTCTCCGACCACTGAAGTACACTTAGCATTGTGACATGTCTCTCATTTTAAATAGAAATCTGAGCTTGAGAGACAGATATGGAAATTTTTTTATCAACTTCCTCCTGCTTATTTCTGTTACTTTAATATTTTCTCTTATGGAAGTCAGGTGTTCTTTCTCCATCTTTCTCTAGAGCAAAATGCTTTAAATTTGTGAAACATACTCATTTTCCTAGTTCCTCTTCTGTGATTGTCTCTTGGAGCAATTACAATCAGGCTTCCATTCACATCATCCCATCCAAACAGCTCTTGTTAAAGTTACCAATAACTTCCAGGTAAATTAATCCACTGGTAATATCTCAGTTTTTATCCTATTGATCTGTAGCATTTGACAAAATAGATAAACTCCTTTTTCTTGAAAACTTATACTTAATTTGACTTTTGGGCCCACACTACTACTCTCTTGCTAGTCTCTTTTTCTCAGTCCCCTTCGCTCTTAACCCCTATTTTCTGTTGGATGGATTACTTCCTACAGGATTCAATTCTCTACCATTTTATTAGAGTAGTTAGTACATTCATAGTTATTATAATGCTTATATGGCTCTACTTCTTCATTTTCTGCCTTCATTTGGTTAATTAAATATTTTCTAGTATTCCATTTGATTTCTTTATTGACTTTAGTCATACTTTCATATATATGTATAAGTATATATATGCTTACACATACATGTATATGTACTTATTAGATATGTGTGTATTCATTATATATATTCTGATTAGAGATTACAATGTATATCCTTAAATATACTATTGTACTCATATTTAATATTAAACCATCTTATATAAAATTCTAACAATAGTATAGTTTCATTAAACCTCTCACTCTTTTTTTGTTTTATCTATATCTATATATCTAGATATAGATATTTATTCAGTTTTTCTATCTGGTATAATGTCCCTTCAAACTGAAGAACTTCCCACAGCATTACCTTTTACCATTACTTTTAGTACGATTTTTTGTCAACAAATGTTCTCATTTTTTTCCTTATCTAAAAGTATCACTTTTTTCATATAAATATTACTTTTGTTGTATGTAAGATTCTGGAATTATTAATATAAATATTTTTACCACCTTAAAGATAGTGTCTTCCTGCCCACATTTCTCTATGATCTGAAGTCAGCCATCATTTTTATTTTTATTTTTGTTTCTCTGCATGTGTCCTTTACTCTGCTGTTTTCAAGATATACTTTGGTCTTGCAAAGTTTGATTTTGATATGCTTAGGTATGGTTTTATTTTACCCTAGTTTTTCTGAGATATATTAAGCTTGTAGGATCTATACATTAATGTTTTTCATAAATTTGGTGATATTTTCTTGAATATATTTTCTGCTCTGTTCTCTGTGTTTTCTTGATGTTAGACTTAATTACAACCATGTTGGACCACTTGCCATTGTTCCACAAATCATTAATGCTTTGTTAAATTTTTTCAATATGTTCCTTTCTTCTCATCAAATTAGATATTATTTTATTGATCCATCTTCAAGTTTGCTGACTTTTTATTTTTCAGTATCTAATAGGTTCCCATGTATTTATTCATTATGCCTATCTTTTTCTTTAAATCATTAACCGCATTTATAATGACTGTTAAAAAGTCCTTACCTGTCAATATTAACACTTGCAGTCATCTCAAATTTTATTTTTAGTGAATTTTTATTAATTTATAATGGGTCATATTTTTCTGCTTCTTCACATGTCAGGTATTTTATGCTTGATATTGTGGATTATACTTTGTAGGATGTCTGGATTGTGTTGTGTTCCCTCAAGAATTATTGATTTTTTTTGTCAAGTGTCTTCTTGTTCAAGTCAGATTTGGTTTTATTCTTTGCTTCAGCATGTCTATTTGCTTCCTTTCTTTCTTTCTAATTCTGTGCTTTGTTTTCAATCAAGGACACTGTAATAATTTCAGTTGGCATGGACTTTTGGAATCTCAAGTGAGCAATGAACTTCCTAGACAGGTCTAATTTTCATTGGAAAGTTAAGAATTCTATTATCTCTCCATATGCCATGACCTCTGGAGTCTCTGTTCTGATCTCAGCTTCCTAGAAGTTGTTCTCTGTTAGACCTTGTTGGACTCTTGCCCTATACATGCACAGCCCAGCCCTCAGACAAATAACCCCAAGGAATATTTGCATATTTCTGTGTCTACCTTCTGTGCACCTTTCTACTCTTTAGTAACCTGTTCTACAAATTTAAACACTTTAGCAGATCTTGATTTTGACTTCTCAGCTCAACAAATCTGTCATCTCATTAGGCCATAATTCAGAACATACCCCCAGGAAGAAAGATTGGTTGAACTTAGGGTTCATAAGAGTTATCCTTCTCTTATGGATCACAGCACTTATGCATACTGCCCAATGCTTGAAAACAGATTCACATGTTTTGTCCATTTCTATATAGTTTGCTTTAGAAGCATGGGTCTCATACCAATTACTCTGCCATGGCTAGAAACCAAAGTTTGCCCCTCTTACACATCTTGACATGCAATTATCTTCTCAATTAATTTGAATTCCTGATCATCATTAACAAATATAGTAAGTTTCTTCACAGTTAATGACAATGCTTTATTTCCAGTTGCTCAGACAAATTCTTGGAGTCATTCTTAACCCTTCTCTTTTTCTCATTCTCTGCATCCAATTCATCAGCAAATTCTAGTTTTACCTTAAAATTATATCCATAATATGTCCTTTATTCTGGTGCAATAGCTTTCAAACTGGGTTCTTCATTCTGTCTTTGACCCTGTCAAGGTTGCCATTATCCTACACAGTATTTTTGTGCTTATTAGAAAAAGATGTCACCTATGATCAAAACTTTCACGACTTTTTCATCTTAGGAAAAAATTCCCAAGTTCTTACAGTAGCCTGAGAGGATACAGGATCCCACCCCTATTATCTTCATCTCCTATTACTCTTCCCTTTGTTTACTCTCGTTTTGTAGCACTGACCTCTTTATTGTACTTACAGTAGATGAAGTTTCTTCCTACCTCAGAACCTTTGCATAGAATGTTCCCTTTGACTAGAATGATGTTCCCCAAATATGCACATAGGTCTCTGCCTAACTATCACTTTAAAAAAAAAATGAATTTATATCTGACTTCCTCATTTAAACAATATTTTCTCCTAATCAAATCCCAAACCATAACTACCACCTGGGAATCACAGTCCCTCTCTCACAATCAGTCTATTAAATCAAAGGAGCAAAATAATTTAAATAGATAAATAAATAGTATTTTAATAAATTTTTGTCACTTTTGCTCTATAGTATTTGCTTTTCCCTCCGGAAAAGCAAAGTGAAGTGAAAAACTTCACTTTTTCATTCAAGGAACAACCTTTCCCAAATTGAACATTGTCAGTTCTGGAGCCCAGCCCAATGTTATAGACTATTTAATAGAGTCTTTTAGTTAGTATATCATTAGATCTATTTGTAAAGTCATCATTCTCTTATGTCTCTTGATTTTCAAGTTATATAATTTATTTTAACAACCAGAAGCTCTATAATCTTAAATTCCATTGATTTTTATAGAAAAAACTTATTTTCTTACCATTATGAACTGAGTCCTGTCTCACCCACGTGGGTTAAGTAAGCTCCTTCTTCTAACATCTAGTTTTGATAAGATCAGCCTTATCTAAAACAAGTACCTAAAATATCTATCAATGTTAGTAATATATAGACATGGACAAACATTAAATTAAGAATTTACTGAGTTCAAATATTAACTAACTTCCTATTATTAAACTTTGTGGACATTATAATTCTTAATGTAACATATTGTCTATGTTTCTGTTTTTCTGCATATGCTTTAATTCCTCAAGGGCATTCTTGTTCCAGTTGCAGTGTCTGGTACATAAAGTTTGGCTTGCTAAAACTATATTGAGATACTCACAGAAAATTGTAAGACCTGGGTTCGGTTGTTAGGAAAAAAGTTGATGATAGATTGAGGAATTTAAGTATGTATTTGCCCATGGCATGGCCTAGATAAAAGTGGCTCTAGAAAAATAAATTTTCTGTTTGATGGGGAATAAAACAAAATATAAAGGTTTGTCTTGGTTTAATAGTGTTTTAATAATAAATAGATAGATATAAAAAGTACAGCATTGTATAAGGACATTGAAGAATAGATTAGTTAGTACAAACTATTGTCAGCGATATATGATGGAGATAAAATATCTAGTCATTTCATATTTTAAAGATATGATAATGGAAAGAAATAGCATCCAGAAATTAACATATATACCTAGGATGGGTGTACTATGAGACTGCAGAAGGAGCTCCATGGGGGATAAAGAGACAGAATTTATGGAGAAGCAAGAGAGGAAGGAATTTTGATGTTATAAAAATATGTAAAAACAAGGTAAGAGCTTCTTGTATATGGGACATGTAATTTTTCCTCTGGCAAGCTCTCCAACAGCATAAATAAATTGGAATAAGACACTCAACATTTCCTTATGTCTTCTACCTGTTGGTTTCACCGAACTTAGCTGCATTGACAGGTCCCTAGAGGGTAAATGGCACAACTCATCCCTTGGTGTCTGTCCTGTTAATGTCAATTACCTTATTTGGGATTTTTATCTTTGTAGGAGTCTGCTGCATCAGCTAATCATCCTTGAACTTTACTCTTGGCAACATAAGTTGAAGTCAAACTAATAAGGGGTAGAGAAAGGCCATGGATCTGAATCTATAGTATAAAATAGCAGTTCTCAAAGTGTGGTCCTCAGATCACTGGGAATTCCTGAGACTCAGGACATCTACAAAGTCAAAATACATTATTTGCTCATTTCATTGTGTTGACATTTGTATGATAGTGCAGAAGGGTTAAGCTCTTGGCATCTTAGCATAAATTAAGTCAGGGGCAGAAATTTGTACTGATAATATTTATTCTTCACTGCCATGCCTATACAGTAAAGGAAATGCCAGTTTTAATTAAGAATATCTTGATAAAACAGTAAAAAAATATTGATTTTATTAAATCTTGGTCTTTAGGCACATGTCCTTTTTAATACATAGTGTGATGTAACCCAAAAACACTTTTCTATATTCCACAGCACATTGGTTTTCATTATGAAAAGCACTTATGTGGTTTTTGTGATTGGTGAGATGAACTAACCACATTTATCATGGAACATCATTTTTTTCTTGCAACAATGGCCAACATACAAACTATGGTTAATCAGGCATTTGCACTTACCAAAAAACTGTGAGCCTGTAGTTTTAAGGAAAATAATTGATAACATGATGTCAATAATGAAATTCAAGTTTTCAAGCAAAACCCTGAATTTTGAAAAATGTGTATCTACCACTGTTATGTTGACAGATTCCTGGTATTTAAATATTTTTTTCTGATGAAATTAGTGGTGATATTAACAAATGTGATTTTTTTTGAAATCGTAAATGAAATGTGTCAAGTTTTCGAGAATTTACATAACTCAGTGAAGCAATAATTTTCCAAGTAACCAGTGTATGATGTCACTAAATAATGTGCACTTAAAACATGAATTCAAAGTGCAATATAGATAGATTTTAATGTAACTGCATGAAAGTGTTTCTCACTTCCTTTTGGCCCTCGCCAGCAGTGTTCTCTAAGTCCAGAACAGTCTTTTTGTCAATTTAGGCTATCTTATATGCTTCCAAAATCCTCTCAGACTCTACTCATTGCCCACTACTAAAACCACACCTACATTTATAGATATTTGTTCTTCAGCAACTCCCTTTCAAGATACCACAATCTGCATTAGTTATCTATTGCTGAATAAAAAATTACCACAAATTTAGCAGCTTAAGAAAACACTCATTTCTTTGGGTGCTGAATCCAGGCATGGCTTATATGGAACACCTGTTTTAAAGTGTCTCACAAGACTGCAGTCAAGAGATCCACTAGCATCTCATTCAAAGGCTCCTCCAGGAAAGTATCCACTTTTAAGTTCTCGTGCTTGTTGGCAGAATTTGGTTTCTCATAGGTTGTTGGACCCAGGGCCTCTTTTCCTTGTTGGCTGTTGCCATAGTCACCCTAGATTTCTTACCATGTGGGCCTCTCCAATTCGGCTACTTGCTTTATCAAAACTTGCCCTTTGGGCTTCCCTGGTGGTGCAGTGGTTGAGAGTCTGCCTGCCGATGCAGGGGACACGGGTTTGTGCCCCGGTCGGGGAAGATCCCACATGCCTTGGAGAAGCTAGGCCTGTGAGCCATGGCCGCTGAGCCTGCACGTCCAGAGCCTGTGCTCCACAACGGGAGAGGCCACAACAGTGAGAGGCCCGCGTACCACAAAAAAAAAACCAAAAAACAAAAACTTGCCCTTTGAGGAGACAATAGAGCTAGTCTCTAGCAAGATGGAAGTTATCTTGAGTAATCTAATCACTAAAGTGACATCTCATCTCCTTTGCCATATTCTTTTAACTAGAAACAAACCTCAGGTCCTTCACACATCAAAGGCAGGGGTAACACAAGAAAGTGAAACCCAGGACACAGGGATCATTGTTGGGCCACCTTATAATCAGCCAGCTATAGCTATTAATGGTGATTTTGTTGGTTGTTGGAATTACTTGTGTATTCCTGTTTCATTGTGGTCAATTCTCTGCATTTTAAAAACATATTTCATAATTTCATAAGTTAACCTGCATTGCTTTCATATTAAAATGATACAATTAATCTTTATTGGATCTGAACATTTGGGAGGATACTTCTATCAAAATTAGCTAAAAATCTAAGATATTATATGTAACATTTTGCCCTTGATTCTAAGAATCAATGTTGAAGTTGAATTATGGTATCTGTGTTAATCCTGATAATTAGCTTATTTGATTTTTTTTTCTCATTTCCAAGTCCCTGTTTATTTAATTATATTTTGATAGCAATATATGAATGTTGTAATTATTTTAAGGATATAAAACATGTTATTTCTAATAATTCTCGATTGAGGGCATATCTGTATCTTCATATTTATATCCGTATCTGTCTAGATATTAAAACATAATAAAATCACTATATTCAATAGTTAGGTTTTCTTTAAAACTCTACATCATTTGTAAATATCCTTTCTTTTTATAGATTCTTAGGGCACAGCTTCTCTATAATACTTTATTCTTTACCAACAATGTTAGTTTGCCTGTACGGTGGTTCAACAATTTTCAATTATAAGAACATCTGTCATATTTCTAAAAGGTTGTTGTTAAAGCTACCTGAGATATCTAAACTCAACAAAAATTCAGTAATTCTAGGTCGTAAAACTGAAGATACAGTTTCTTGTGCCAGTATATTCCCTTTGACTTTAACTTTGATTATTGGAGTTCCAAAGTGCTTTTTTATTTATTCTATTCTACATAACCAGATTTTATAGCTATTGAGGGCAAATGTGTATATCTCTAGCTTTCTGATTAATTTCTTGATAACTCCTTAGGACAGTAACAGAAAAAAACTAATTCCTTCCTTTAGAATCTCTATCTTGAATTATTCAAGAAGTAAGAGGAGGCATAATCAGTCTGACAGGGGTCAGCAATCCTACTCAGTGTACTAGGAAAATAGAAACTAGAAATCAGATTTGTTTCATTGACTTTATCAGTCAAGGTTCTGAGAAGTGGTTCACACAATTTTGGGGGCTGGCAAGTCTAAAATTTGTAGGGCACACAGGCAGGCTATAAACTCAGGTAAGAGTGGATAGTATAGTCTTGATGCAGAATTTCTTCTTCTGGAAACCTCAGTTTTTGTCTTAGGGTCCTCAAATGTTTTGATAAGGCCCACCCACATTATCAAGGGTAATCTCTTTTACTTAAAGTCAACGGTTTGGGGCTTCCCTGGTGGCGCAGCAGTTGAGAGTCCGCCTGCCGATGCAGGGGACATGGGTTTGTGCCCCGGTCCGGGAAGATCCCGCATGCCGCGGAGCGGCTGGGCCCGTGAGCCATGGTCGATGAGCCTGCGCGTCCGGAGCCTGTGCTCTGCAATGGGAGAGGCCACTTTGAAATTGGTCCTGCACATTATAGCAGACACAGTAAGTGTTTTAGTGATGACACATGTGGTTTTACATCCTGGCCAGGCACGTGGTGTTGCTGCCAAATATTAGAGTTCCAACATTACAATTCACAACAATTCTTTTCTCAAAGTATAATCAGAGTGCTAGGATGATAGGATCAACTTGTCCTTCTAGTCACATAAATGATCACAGTCAGCCTTCTCACATGGCACTAGGTCTATCATACTGACTCAGAGTTACTGCTTTCTGTCTCAATTTATTAATGGAATTTTATTTCAAGAATCTCTTTGTTCTTTGACCCCATTTGTCTTTGGTCAGAAAAACCCTTTATATATCACAGCAAATGTGCTTAACCTCAAATTACTTCCTTCAAATAGGAAGCTCATTTCCTCTCCAGTCATTTCCATAGACACTGCTTTTTGCCCTTTCCATGGACTACTTTCTCTGCTTGGAGCAGTTGCCCTTTCCCTTGTTCCCCATCTTTTATTTAGTTAACTCCTCACATATCTCTCAACTGTTATTTTGCCATGGCAGCTTTTCCTGACTACCCAGTTTAAGGCAGACTGCACCTTCTTATCCCTGCTGTCTTATCCTCTCCTATTATCATGTACTTCTTATGTAATCACACTATTAAGGAGTTGTGTGTGTGTGTGTGTTGTTTTCTTTTGTTTTGTTGTATGTTTCTGCTTTTGGGTAATGATTTATTTAGCATCTGTCTTCTGTGCCCAATACAACATTTAGATTCATGTAAGAAAGGTCTTTGCATGGGACCTCTGCTGTAGAGGTTCCATTCTGATCTTCATATGTGTATTTGCCTCTTCCCATAGGTTGAGGAATCTGTAGGGTCAAGGAGACCTGCCCACAGTTTGCCATTTTCTTCTCCTCTGACTATGCTTTGAATAACTAGCATCCTGGAGTTTCCCCACTCAAATGGTCACAAGCTCTCTTCTCTTGAAGGTGGACCAACCTCTAAACTCAAAGGATGGCCAAAGGGAAGAATGAGTGTAGACGGAGGTTTGGGATGTCCATATGTGTGCAATAAGGAAACATCATAGTGTGGGCCAGAAGGAAGTTTTAGGAAGGAAATGGGTGTGGGAACTTGTGTGTAGAAAAGTTGAGAGCTTGGCGGGCCAGGGCCACAGGCTGACTCGGACTACACTATTATGTTCTTAGCTGCAATTCTTAAAAATCCAACAATTCTAAACTCAAATATGGTTCATTATGAAGATATGTCTGACAAAATAAACGATAGAGTTTATCTTATTTAACAATGATTCGTAATTTTTAAATATTAGCTTGGCCAAAAAGTTCATTCAGGGTTATGGAAAACCCCAAATGAACTTTTTGCCCAGCCCAATATTTTGACATATGGTATTTTGTCACATCTATAGTAGATTGTGTGCATAATGAGAAAAAGGAAACACTCTACATCGTTTCCTGTTCTTCTCAGATCACAGAACATGCCATAGAGTGAAGATTCCCCTAAAATAAATTTAAATAATTAAAAAAATCTAGATTAGAAGTTGAGAAGACCAATCAAGTTTCTATTCTCTGGTTGCTTTTAAATCACTATTTGTCATTATGCAAATTATTTGGTCTCTTGGCTTCCAATTGCAAAATATGCGAGTTTGAATTTGGTTATAGCTAAGATACACTCCAGATGTAAAAATTCACTTACAAAGTTTTAATTAATAGGCGCTGAAGTGTATTTAACAAAATTTGTTTTAAAATGTGGAACAGAGAAACATAATAATTGCAGTTCAATGCAAAAGTGATCAAATTTGACACCTGAACAACACACTCTACAGTAACCTGTGTATCTCTGCTAGACTGTTTAGCTTTTAATAATTATTTCTCTGAAGAAACCTAGGAGGGGAGGCAAATTAGTTACATCTTGCATTTTACAAACAAAGAAGCAGAGCAAGAGAAGATAGACTATTACCATCTTTACCAGAAGAACAAAGGCTGGTTTTGCTGTCAGAACTTGGTTCTCCTGGTGACCCTGGCAATGAGTTACTCCTCATACCTCGAACTGAAGGGAAGCAAGTGGGGGAGGAGGGGCTCTACTTGCTGATTTCTCCTCCTGTCCTTGCCTGAGTCACTTTGGAGGATTGTTTTCCAACAAGTCAAAGAAATCTGATCAATGATATCTTCAACTCAAAAAATATATGCTCCCTCTTTTTCTCCTGTTCTACTCAACTACATGTTAACCTTGCCATTTGTCTTCTACATGCCTCTTCCAAAAGGTATACACCTTAGAAAATGTCAGAATAATACTGAGCTCTAACAATGGTTAGTGTTACATATTTCACATATTGAAATTTACAGGGAATCTTTATGAAAAGTCCTGAATTATTAATTCTTTTTAATTTTTCACAAAACTATATATATGCATTTTAAAATATTGTTATATTGATAAATTTGTAGTGCTGAGTAGAGTGTTCAATCCAGATCTACAATTCATTTTTAGCTGAATGAAAGAATGATCGATACATTAAGATATGTATGAAATTTCCAAGGGTGTTCAAAAATTAGCACTTTGTTAAATGAATATATATTTTGATCAAATAATAAATATTGAATTTTTACTATATATAATGTGAAGTGAAAATATGCACAAGACATAGACCTAAGCTTGAGGAACTCCAAGAGAAAGTATCTGGCAACTGTATGAATTACCAATTTTCTGCAAAAGTTCAGGTATTTATTAAGGTGATTTTTCTAAATTTATAAATAAATACTCTTTAATATTTATAAGTGCAAGATTTCTTATTTAAATGTTGTTACAAATCATTTATATGCGAAAGAAAGACTGAGACAGAGACACAGAAAAAGAGAGAGTAAAAATGATGAAATAAAAATTTAAAAATCAAAGGGAGGAATATTTAACAGTGAACAGAATTGGCCAAAAGGTTTTCTTGTCTTGAAAGTATCAGTATCTATATTCATAGGCTTATTTTTGATTTGTTAATTGCATGATTACATTATTGGAGTCATTTTTATTTATTTATTTACTTATTATTTTTATTTTTTTTTGCGGTACGCGGGCCTCTCACTGTTGTGGCCTCTCCCATTGCGGAGCACAGGCTCCGGACGCGCAGGCTCAGCGGCCATGGCTCACGGGCCCAGCCGCTCCGCGGCATGTGGGATCCTCCGGGACCGCGGCACAAACCCGTGTCCCTTGCATCGGCAGGCAGACCCTCAACCACTGCGCCACCAGGGAAGCTCTATTTACTTTTTAATTTGAGGTTTAGAGGTTTTTCCTCATTCTCTCTTTGAATTCCCTCAAAAGTTAAAAGCAAACTTGTGGGACCAAATTATAGTATCAGTTTTCCTACCTTATGTAACTCCATGATGTTCTGGTGGTAATAAAAGGAAATGTTATACTTCTCCTTTCAATTTTATCTCCCATTCAGCTTACCAGTTTCTCCATAGGTTGCTTTTTTAGCATCATTTACCTTTAAATGAAATAGATGTGATAGTGATTAGTGCTGGGAGTGGATGGTTGAGGTGGAATGTAGAAGAAATTCATGATAATCCCTTTTCCTGTTGGGACTGTAAACTTATTTTGCCAACAAATTGACTTCTTTGCCAAATTAAATTAAAAAAAAAAGATAAACAGGCAGGCATATTACTATAGACATATATATTGAAATACTATTGTTTTTTTCTTTGTTTTGGTGAAGGGAATCTCAGATAAGTGAGAAAGGATTGTTTTATCAACAAAAAATTATGCTAATTTAGTTATCTACAAATAATAGTTTTATTGTTGTCAAATAACAGAAAACTTTACTAATTAAATGTGGATTACATTATTGGGTTTTTATTCACCATAAAAATATTACCTGCTTTGAAATGCAACACCGATTCTAAAGCAGCATTGCTCTTCACACACACACAGCTTTTTTTCTGGATCTAGAGAACTCTGTCTCTGGGATCTCCAAATATTTTGCCAAACCTACTAAATTTTGCATTCCATGTACCTGTTATACACTTATAAAACTTTTTCCTGAATGTTAATCATTTAGAGCTGACTGAATGCTTGGTTTAGATTTTACATTAAGGCTTATTTCCATTAAAATTAGACATTAGTTTCTTGGTCAAAAATCTAACTACCACTTTTGGAAATTAGTGTAATCTATAAGACTAATGGCAAAAAGAGACTGTACATATAAACCATATTCTAATTGATTAAAGTTCTTTTTCCTGATGACATGGGTTAACAATTTTGAAAGCAATGAACATATATATATATATATATATATATGAAAACCACATATACGTATACACATATGAAATTAAACAAATTAATAAATGGGTAATGGGTGATGAGAACCAGGTTTATCACTGTTGGATTGGGAGATTACAGATAAGCAAGGAAAAATTAGACTGTTCCACGTGTTAATGGATTAGAGTTGGATAAATTAGTATAAACTCATGTTTAGCTTAATATAGATACAGATAGAAGCACATATAAATATTTATAGATATGTATATATGAATATGTTTGTATACCCACATATATTTCCTTGCTCTGCCAGCTGAGAGTCCCTAGAAGTAAGAAAGCTTCAGTAGCAATAAGCACACCTAGCACTCAGATCTTGGTTTCTAATATAATTCTTTAATACAAGAAACCAGGACTTCTTGAAGAAACGTTGACTGTAGGACTGGGGCAGAAAATACATAAGATGGGACTGGAATATTTTCTAGTATCAAAGGAAAGAAGCAAGGAAGTACTCAATGAAAATATAATGGTGTTATATAAAAGAGACACGAGAGCCAACTGAAAAAACTCCCAAAGGGTAAAGCTGTGAAAATCTGAATGACAAAATAAAAAACAGAGTATTGGTTTATAATCCAAAGTATAAAATAAATAACCATAAGGCCATTCTAATATAAATAAATGGTTGAGTTAATAATGAAGAACAAACAAATCTGTGCAGAAGAGTTCCAAATTATATATAGATAGACAGATAGATAGATGATAGATAGATAGATAGATAGATAGATAGATACTCCATCCTCAAGGAGGTGGAGAATAACTCCCTTAATGACCTCCTTCCAAACAGTAGTACAAAGAGAGAGGGGAATAACAATCAAAAAATCCCCAAAACACTTTATAGTGATGAAACCTGTACTGTAGAACCTCAGCTAAGTGTTCCAGGTTGACACCAGGAGCGATAAAGTATGTTGACAGTATTCATCTTTGATGTGAAGTGATAGGAATGGCTTTTTATCTCTATGTCTCCTTCCAGAAAACCCATAAACCCTGCTTAATCATGAGAAAAAAGATCAGACAAATTCCAATAGAGGACCATCCTACAAAATGCCTAAGCAGCATTCCTCAAAACAATCAATATAACTAAAAACTGAGAAGTTCTGAGAAACTGTTACAACTAAGAGGAGCCTAATGTTACATGATAACTACTTGTAATGTTTTCTGGAATGGAAAGACAATAATAGGTAAAAAGTATGGAAAACTGAATAAAGCATGTACTTTAATTTATAATAATGTAGCAATATTGGTTCATTAATTATTGGTTCATTAGTTTGTTAATTATGACAACTGTACAATACTAAAGTATGATGTTTGTAATAGAAAAAGCTGTGCGTGGATTTATGGGAATTCTCTGTACTATCTTTTCCATAGATTTTCTGTAAATCAAAAACTATACTAAAATTAATAGTTTATTTCCTAACCTGCATTAAAATAAAAATGAAAAACAATCCAACATCCTTTTATAGAACTATTTCCAATGGCAAATCAGTTTTGACTTACAAAACTCCTATCTATAGCCACTTTTCAAAGTGGCATTTATGTGGCATTCAGAATGGTTTATTCTGTAACTTCTAACAAACTGTGAACTCTTAAAAGGAAGCTTACAATCACCTTCAAGAAGGGAAAAGCATGAGGGAAAATTTTGTTATTATATTTTTTATTATGCAATTCATATCGCAGTGTTAGCAATCTAATGTTTCATTAATGTTTTAATCATTTATGAAACCATAATATAGCTTATTAATAATATAATGCTTAGATATAATGTTCAAGAAATATGTACTTTTGATCCACAAGAAATGGAAATTATGCTTTTATTGTAAAATATGTCATACCGAAGAGTATATACCATTTATATATAAATAGTTTAATAATAGTCATAATCATCAAATGTGTTTGCATCCCCACCACCAAGATTAAAAAGGTGGAAATCTATTATCTCCTTAGCATTCCCTATTTCCGTGATTACATTTCTACTATCTTAACTTTTGTGTTAATCATTCCACTTGACTTTCTTTTAATTTCTCTCTATCATGAATGTATACCTCAAACCACATACTGTTTAGTTTTGTAAAACTAAGTACCAAGCATGTACCTTCCTATTCAAAGAAAGTTTAATATTGTCAATATTGGTAAATTGTATAGAATCTTTGGTACCCTACCTAGTTCCAGGTTCCCTAAAAGTTTATAGGAGTCCCTTTTGCATACGTCAGTGGGAAAAGCATGAGTTCTTTGAGGGATAGGGCTCGTCACAGTTGGCATGTGTGACAGCACTGCAGAGTAGGTCATGGGCTGGATGTGCAAAGGTAGTCTGGTCAATGGGAGTCAGCTAGCTTCTAAATATTTTCTGCCTCTAACCTCCCTGGGAGCCATGCCCAGCTCTGAGGAGAAAACAAAACCAAAATTTCTCTGGCACTGTTCTCAGGTTACACAATGCAGATGACACTGAGCAGAAACTTAACCAACTCAATGTAAAGACAAATCAAGCACTGAAAAGAATCTCTGTTCAGTGTTTCCCAGAAAAGGCCCTTTATTTTATAGCTTCAGGGATAAATGTCCAGACCAGGAATGCGGGAGGTGGATGTATGGAAGTCACTTGGTGCCATGACTGTGGAAGAGAGACGTGTAGACCTGAACATTTTACAAGCAGCTTTCAGTCTGTCTTTATTTTAACCCCCTCCACTCCATTCCCATTTCCAGAGACACAGAGTATGGGAGTTCCTGATCACTATTTTTTTTTTTTTTTGGGCTGCGCTGCGGGGCGTGCGGGATCTTATTTCCCCAACTAGGGATTGAACACACCCCCTGCAGTGGAAGCCCCAGGGAAGTCCTTGAGTTCATCATCATTTTCAGGACCTTTACTCTGTAGTTTAGATTATTTTCTCTTGTGCTGGATGCAGATTTAACTTTCTTTGCTGTACTAAATCAGTTACCATTCAACTATCTGTTTTGCAGAATTCAAAATATTTGCAGTTCTTTTCTTTTCTTTTCTCCTCAGCCTAGTGATACACACACGCGCACACACACACAACATTAGTTTAATCATTGGACAGTGGTGTTTGTGGGATTACAGATCAAAACCAAACTAAATATATGTGTTCAGTCTATTATCTTAAACCAAAACTTCAGAACTGAAATTTCTTGTAAAATGATGAAATCACAGCTGACATAATCTTTTGATTCAGTGGTGCAAAGTGTACACTACGATTAACCAGACAGTAGTATTAAAACTGTTTGAATAAATGATGTCCATTTGCTCATATCTTCCATTATCTTCTAAGTAAGTCTTAAATGCAGAACCAAACCTCACCAATAGATGCATGGCTATTTAAAATAGTAAAGATTAATAAGTGGATTTTTAGGGATTAGTTTTTCAATAGCCTCTTATTCCCAATGAACAAGTCTCAATAATTCATTATAATCTGAGAAGTCAAAGATCATGTTGATCCCAACCCAAGATTTTGAAAAATGGAAAATCACTTTTATATTTCCAAACAACTATATCCGCATTGACCGGTACTCAAAATGAGCCATTAATGAATTGACAAGGAATTAGAATTTGCCAAGTTTATGGTGTTAACACTGTAGTTGTATTAATTAAAATCTAATAGAAAATTTAGAGAAAGTTATTACTACCTATTAGATAACATCTTCCTTAGGGAAATATATTACCTGACTTCTGTCACTTGGTTGTATAACCACCTTATCCTGAATTTCCATATGTTGTGCCATTTATTTTTCCTTCTACAAGTAGGAGAGAATGGCAAGTGAGCATATAATTTTAACCCTGTAATAAATGCAATGGTAGAGGTATGCACTGAATGCTATCTATGTGGAGGAGGAGGGCCAAACTGGGAGGACATTGGTGTCAGGGAAACTTCAGGGAAGAGGCCGTGTCTGACTGAGTCTTAAGTCATTAATAAAAGGTAGATAGATAAAGAAGAACAAAAAGTACATTCCAGAGAGAAGAAATTAAGCAATAGCAAAGGAGCAGCGCCCATATGTCTGGGCTACCTAGATCAGAATTGATGGAATATAAAATAGGAAGTGGAAAGGGATTATGCTACAGAAATGTGTAAGGGACAGATTAAGAAGACTTTATGTGCCACACAGTGGAGGGCAGCCTTATCACAAAGACATAGTGAGTTATTAAAAAGTTTTAAGTACTAAGGTGCAATAGTTAAAATTGCAAATTATGAGCATCACTCTGGAGTCAGAGTAAAGGATGGCTTTGTGCATCTTTTCAATATACAACTTTGAGCCATTTTAATCTCTTCACAAATGAACACGTAATTTTCCATTGCTAAATACTCCTTACTATAAAATACATTTTTCTCCTCAAAATATTGCTTTGGGCTTAATTCAGTGAGAATTAGAACTGCAACCCATAATGTTTGTATATTCTGAGACCAGAAATTATTAATGTCTGAAATCTTGCTATTAAATTAATTACAAAGCTGATTAGTGAAATTATTGAAAGATGGTGACCAAGGGGTTAATATCCAAAGTGGGTAGTTGGGAGAGAGAGAGAGAGAGAAGTAATACTTCTGGAAAATAGAAACCTTACAAGTAGTTTAACTCTAGAATATTAGTGATAACAAAATAATGCATTTATTTCTTGTTTTTAACATTTTAAACAAGAAATTGCCATTATCAGTTATATTGCTTTATAACAAACTATCCCCCAAGTTAGTAGCTAGCGATGTATTACATGATATTTTGAAGGTTGACTGCGCTCAGCTAAGTTCTTCTGTTCCACATTATGCTGGTCGAGATCACACATAGTTCCTTCACTTGGGAACCCAGTTGAGGCTAAACAGACAGGATGGCTTCATCCATTAGTGAGCTTCACCCTCAACTGCAGTGAAGGGAATGGATGCAGACTTACATGTGGAAGCTTCTCTCTCCACGGATATGGAACTGGGACTAACTCACTCAGTAATCTACCCTGAGATTCTTTACATGGAGGCTAGGTCACAATAGGATGAAAACAGAAACTTCCTTGGGCTGCAAACTGTATAGTGTCATTTCCACAGCATTCTACTGGTACAAGAAAATTACACAGAAAGCCCACGTTCAAAGGGTGGAGAAATAAATTTTATCTTTTGATGGCAAGAGCAGCCTGCATGTACAGAAGGGACTGAGGGCAGTCATATATGCAAATAATCTATCATATTTCCCCTTTAAAATTATGAGAAAATGGAAATATAGTTTTGATAGATGTTGATGCAACCAACATGCACAATCTCGTTTCAGGAGGAAAATGCCTCTATCATTTCGTGCAAATTTTGTTGGACCAAATGTTACTTACTGGATTTTCTAAGAAAGTCTGATTGTATAAAATAGATAGCTGCACCCTGGTGGCGCAGTTTTTAAGAATCTGCCTGCCAATGCAGGGAACATGGGTTTGATCCCTGGTCCAGGAAAATCCCACATGCTGCGGAGCAACTAAGCCTGCGTGCCGCAACTACTGAACCCCACGCGCCTAGAGCCTGTGTTCCACAACAAGAGAAGCCACTGCAATGAGAAGCTCACGCACCGCAATGAAGAGTAGACCCCACTCACTGCAACTAGAGAAAACCCACGCAGCAACGAAGACCCAACACACCCAAAAAACCGAAAAAAAACAAACAAACATAAAACTGCTGTATAGTGCTCAGAGCTCAGGTCAGTGCTCTGTGGTGACTTAGATGGGTGGGATGGGGGGATGGGGGGATGGGAGGGAGTTCCAAGAAAGAGGGGATATATGTATACATATAGTTGATTCACTTTGTTGTACAGCAGAAACTAACACAACATTGTAAAGCAACTATACCCAAATAATAAAATAAATAAATAAATAAATGAGATCTGCAACATAGAGTCTCACAAATATCTGAAGTTCTTTTGTGATAAGAACAACATGGTTCTTATCTATTAGCTTTATGGTTAATCAATATAGGTAGTGTAAAAAATGAGTTCATTAAATAAATATATCTCATATACATGACTAAAATATCAAATATGTACATTTCTAGCATTGACATCTACCCCTTTTTTGAAATCAGTAATGTCATCCATAAGAGACAAAGAAAGACACACTAAAAGAGGTTAATACCAATTGTAAATTTACAGCTTATTACACACTGTTCAAACTAATACAGATACAACATCGTTTACAGCTGAAAACTGTGGCTAGAGGAATTAATCTGCTCTGCATGGAACTGGGTTTATTTAATCAGTGTTGCTTCCACTAGAAAGGTGGATTAGTTTTTCTTTAAGACAGTTAAAAGTTTTGCAGCTAATTTATTTTAATAAGTGTTCTTACTGAAGGATCAAAAGGTGGGGGAGTTGATGTGCTAAACTGTAATGAAGCACTGGAAAAGAAAGCATGACATTATTTTTCCAGAGTGGATAATGAATAAATTAGCCACACTGCCAGCTTGCCATTTGTGTAGAATTTATTACTTTTTTAAGAACCATATCATGACAAAGTCGATTTTTCTCCTAACTGCAAGCTGATTGATGGGGCAATGTCTGGCTGTGAAAGACTTCGTCTTCATCATTGTTTTGGTAATGTTGATATCGTAAAGAGAGTTTGAAGTTTTCTTGAGTTCACGCTCTCCTACAAATTATAAATGACAAGCATGTTAACTCTTTTTTTATAAGCTGTCTAATCATGTAAATTACAAAATGAACAACTTACATGTAACCGAGTATATACATGATTGTGGGGGGCTCTTACTTATTATTTTCCTTGGAAGATTGCACAACTATGCTGGAAAACTGATATCTCCGCTGGGACTAGAAGTGAGTGAGCCATGTACGGTATTATTTTTTTATGTGAAATGTGACAAATCAAGTTTCTAACCTGGAGAAACTGATTTATAATTTTTAATCATGTTAGTGACCTATAAATGGTAAAAATGATCATGTTTTCCTCTTGGAATCTCTAAAATATTCTATATTTTTAAACTAAAAATGGTTGCATGTGTAATAAGATAAATGTATCTATATATTAAGTGTGTTTTTCTTTAATAGATTTAACCATGCTGCCTGCTTACACCTAAGATATCAGCTTCTGAGCTGGGTGGGTGGAAGGTACAACATACACTGAAATAGCACATGGAAAATGAAAATAATCACTAATCCTAACTCAGCATTGCAAAATGCAGCACAAAGAGATATTTTTAAGCACTCAAAGGTCTTGTATCTTCTAGGAAAGAAGATATACAGATAACCCTGTCCTTCCTGGTTTGTTTGTTTTAACAATCCCTTAAGTAGCACTTTTAATCAATTAAAGAGGACTCTAAATGCTTGTCTCTTTAGAAAGTGATCTTCCCTACCTCATCTTTTCTACAAAGACAAACTAATTGTGATTGGAAAACAGGTAAAAGCCAACCCTCTGTTAAAACTCTTTTACATAATATAGTTCATATTAAATTTAAGAAATACAGGGCTTTCCTGGGGGTGCAGTGGTTGAGAGTCCACCTGCCGATGCAGGGGACACAGGTTCGTGCCCTGGTCCGGGAAGATCCCACATGCCATGGAGCGGCTGGGTCTTTGACCCATGGCCGCTGAGCCTGCGCGTCGGGAGCCTGTGCTCCGCAACGGGAGAGGCCATAGCAGTGAGAGGCCCGCATACCGCAAAAAAAAAATAATAATAAAATAAGAAAAAAAGAAATAGAAATCTTTTAATGCCCACAGTTGTATGACTCTTTTGAGCAAATTTCTTATAATAAATATTTTCATAAAATATTTACAAAGTTTAAATTTCAAGGTCAATGTATTGCAAAGAAACGCATATATTTTGTGTATATTCCATAATTAGTTGCATTGTTAGAATACGTTTTTTACTCTGTGATTGATAAACCAGTGGAGACTTTTTGAACGTAAAAAGCAATATGTATATACACACCATTAGATAAATGTGCAAATCATATACATACAATCACACAACAAAAGTACATCTTGAAACTTTATTACTTGTGTCTATTTATTCCAGTGTCTATACTTTGTATTAACAGCAAAACCTAACATAACTTGCTTTCATTGAATACTATCAACAGAACCACACTTCCCTGATAATTTTGCCTTACAGGTAATGATTTTTAAGTTACATAGAACTGTAATATCCTCTTTGACAAGAGTAGTCTCTAATGATGTAAGAAGCCTGTACTAAAAATGGACAGCAATGAGAAAGACACCAGGGACACTTTTAGGCCTGTGTCTGTTACTGGGAATTAGACAAGATTGACAATGTTACCAGCACATCAAACTTACTCAATGACTGAATCAAACCCTTATGAGTATCTCCACCTGAGAATCTGCACCATTTTCCAAGAATTAAAAGTCTTTCCTGGGTTAGGGGATGATTTTTAGTTCTCTGATATTGCCCTACATCCCCACAACCCAATTCATCCCTGAGCATCTGAAGTGCTCAAAAGGTCAGGTTGGTTCAATGATATTTTATTGGATCACAGTCTGGGTGTAGTTTTCTTCTTGATTCTTGGTTTTCTCTCTCAGACCCACCTCCACTGTCTTTAAAGCAAATGCCCCATTTTCAGGATCGCATTTGGTTTCTTTGCTCTCAGATTTGTTTTCTCTCTTTTACATAAAAAGAGAGAAAGCAGCTTCCAAGAAGCTGCTTCCCTGCCCTGAGAAGATACAAAGAAGAAACAAAGAAGCCAACACAAAAATCAAGAAAAAAATCAATTTTAGAATGTTTAGTGTCAAATTTATAAAGTTGAAGGTGAAAAACTATCTTATCACAGTTTAATGTAGACAACTATTTTATAATAAATATCTGTTCACAGGAGCAAGGCTAAATATATGAGGCACATTTGATGATATAATTGACAAAAAGATAGAAATTAGGTACAGCTACATACATCGCAGTGCAAAATGAAAGGTCAGAGCCCCCTTTTCATAAAATATTAAGAAGTTCTAAACAGTAAAATCAGAGTATTAAGTCAAGCAAGGGGCCCATCTAAGTGCAGTACCCTATGTGACTACAGAAATTGCATGCCTAAGAAGCTGGCCCTGATAAAAAATCTTTACCTTATAACTTCATAGTTTTCTCTTTTGATTAGTTAGAAAAAAACTTTATGTAAAAAAGTGTTAATGTAGTAGTTAATATGTAGGCCTTAATTCTGGTAGCTAATGACATGAAAAAAAAATTGTAAGTTTGATTTTTCTTTTGCAAAACCTCTCAAGGAAATCTATTTTATTCTATTTAACGTTGGGTCTTTGCCCACAAGCTTTCTCTATGGACTAAATCTATTTTTGCCTTTTCTTTCATGGAACAGATACCCTTTCTTATCTATTTTCCTTCACATGGAGGAACTCCTTTGGCTTCAGTGATGAGCATAAAAGCCTTAAATAATTTTGGCTACCTCCAGGGAAATGAGATTCCTCACAGTGCTTAAATTAGAAAGCTATGCTTTTTATATCTCAAGATCACCCACAAAAATTTAATTTTTTTTATCTTCAAACTTTGGAATCAAAAACTATAAACATACTTTCTTACTATTCTAGGTAAAGGATAAAGATAATTCTCTTTTAATTGAAATAAGTGCTTTATAAAATGTATATCTCCTGAAATCCAACCTACTTCCTTAAAGAAAAAAAAAAAAAAACAATACAAATGAGATTTGTAATTAAATAAAGAGTACAAATTTTATTTTACTAAAATGACATCCTTTTTGTTAGGAAATTCATTTTGGAAGAGGTCATATCATAATCATTAAATTGCATTATTTACCATGACATGGTTTAAAGACCTCAACTAAATTTTTCATATTAACAGAAGAAAATTTAGTATTTGTTTCTGGTTTTTTTTTTTTTTTTTTTTTTTTTGGTGGCTGTTGTTTTAAAGAGAATATCTACCTAATATAAGATATCCCCAATTTAAAAGGAAACATTTTCTGGTACTGGAAAGCAGTGATCTTAAAGTGTAGCTACCATTTTCCCTAGAAAAACAAGACTAAAAATGTTATCTTTTGGATATATGTTTTATTTAATTCCAATATCAAACTTACACAAAGGTTGTAAGAATAGTAAAAAGAACTGCTGTAAATTTTACATCATTTTACATACCACAATACAATGCTCACAAGATGGAGGGAAAGCAGGGGTAAAGGGGGGAGCAATGGAGAAGAAAACAGGAGATAAAAAAAGGAGAGGGGAAGAAAAAGAAGCAAGATAAAACATGGTGAAAAGATGATTATTATTTTCCAGAGTTATCATTTTTTCTATTGTTCTTTAATAAGAAGAATTCTCAAACAGGAGAAGAATGGAGAAGAGAGCACTCCAGGCAGAAGAACCAGTGAGGACAGAAGGACAGAGGCAAGTAGTGAATGGTGGCTGGAATAAAAGATGTGTTAGGAAGAGCAGCAGGAATCGCAGCTATCAAAGTAGGATGTTGCCAGGGCTTGCCTGGTGGCGCACTGGTTGAGAGTCCGCCTGCCAATGCAGGGGACACGGGTTCGTGCCCCAGTCCGGGAAGATCCCACATGCCGCGAAGCGGCTAGGCCCGTGAGCCATGGCCGCTGAGCCTGCGCGTCCGGAGCCTGTGCTCTGCAACGGGAGAGGCCACAGCAGTGAGAGGCCCGCATACCACAAATAAATAAATAAATAAATAAATAAATAAATAAATAAATAAAGTAGGATGCTGCCAGATGATAAAAGGTCTTGAATACCAAGCTAAGGGGGTTTTGCTTTCTGCCAAAGCAAATGGAAAACTTACAAAGATGTTTATGAGTGGAGTGGTGTAGATCACATCTGTTTTTCGTTTGTTTTTGCTTTTTTTTTTTTGATTTGATGTTTTTATGTAATGCAAAATGATCACCACAGTATATTTGGTTAACATCTGTCACCATACAAATTTATTACGTTATTGACTGTATTCCCTATACTGTACATTATGTCTTCATCACTTATTTTATAACTGGAATTTTATACCTCTTAATGTCTCTCACCTATTTCACTCATCCCACCACCCCATTCCCTCTGGCAACTGCCAGCTTTGTACCCTGTGTCTATGCGTTTGTTTCTGTTTTGTTATATTTATTCCTTTGTTTTAGATTCCACATATAATTGAAATCTTACAGTATTTGTCTTTCTCTGTCTGATTTACTTCACTTAGCATAATACCCTCTAGGTCCATCCATGTTTTTGCAAGTGTCAAGATTTCATTCTTTCTTTTATGGCTGGAATAGTCCATTGTATATACATACCACATCTTCTTTATCCATTCATCTATCAATGGACACATAGGTTGTGTCCATATCTTGGCTATTGTAATTAATGCTGCAATGAACATAACGATGCATATATCTTTTTGAATTACTGTTTTTGTTTTATAGAATACTATTTAATTAGTAGCTAAGATTAAAACTATTGCTGAGTAATATTGGTACAATATTTTGTCCATTTAATGGTAATTGTTAATATTTTTCTTGGGATATTTATAAAAAGGAAATCATTTCCTCTGCTTTCAATCTTTCACTTTTGAGAAGATTGTCTCCAGCCTCCCCACAATTTGAACCAGGCTAAGTCTCTGGAGACAACAGAGGGTTGAAGAAATTGTGGGCATGGTTTAATTCCATTTTTGCCAAGTTAAAAATTATTCCTGCATGGTATTTGTGCACTGATTGACATTTTTTTTTAAGAATATAAAAATTAAGAACATAATTAAATAATCAAATTAAGAGTTAGTCAACATTTTAGTATATGATGGAAAGGTAAGTGAAAATTGTGAGCTTAAGTAAATTTGGGGTCATTCTAATCTGCACCCAATTGACATGACTTTTCAAAGTGGGATAAATCAAGGAATATTTTCACACAATTCAAACCACCTAAGGAGCATGAAAGTAGGTCATCTGTTTATCTACTTTCTTTTAAAATTAGCACCACTTATAATGTTTAAAATCTATAAAACAAGAATTTGCATAGCATTGAATGAACAAAAGTAAGACATATATATATTTTTTTAATTTCAAAGAGTATAGTATGAAAGAGGTTGGAAAATTCTCCTTTACAACTTCCAGTCGACACCCTCCAGTCCACCTTACTAAGATAATCACATTTATTCCTTAAGCATACTTCTAAGAAAAGTGTTTATTCATATATTAGCAATTATTATATATTTGTGTCCAAACTTGTATAGTTATTGTTTCTTATGCTCTTTATTTATTTATTAGAAAAGGAATATTTATTCATTGAAGAAAAAGCAGAAAATACACAAGTAGAAAATGTAAAATACCTATAACATCTGTACCCACATTAACGACAGTTCAATGTACCATACTAGCTTTAGCATGTTTTCTTAGTTTCATTTCTTTCATGAATATTCTTTCTCATTTTCCATCATCCTTATTATAATTTTATTTCTTCTATCTATCAATCTATCATCTATTGATATTTATCTATTCCTACCTACTGACCTACCTAGTATAGCTATTTATTTACTTATTTATCTATTTATTTTTAATTTTTATCAGAATACAGTTGATTTACAATGTTTTGTTAGTTTCAGGTGTACAGCAAAATGAATCAGTTATACATATACATATATCTACTCTTTTTGGTTTTTCTTTCAGATTATTTTCCCATATAGGCCATTACAGAGTATTGAGTAGAGTTCCCTAGGCTATACAGCAGGTTCTTATGGATTATCTATTTTATATATATCAGTGTGTATATGTCAAGCCCAATCTCCCAATTTATCCCTCCCCCATTTTTAATATTAATATGTGTTCTTTTCTTTAAATTATATTTTTGTAGTTAATAATGTATCAATTAACATTTCCCTTCAGAATGGAATAATGTTTCAAAATGTGTGATATCTTAGTGACTTCATATTTCTTTCTATGAAAATATCTTAGTTAACTTAGTTAATATTTTTATATTTATGTTTTAATTTTTACTAACATAAGTACTTTTATAACTGTAAAATGTATAATTTTACAAAAATCTTACATATATTTCTGATTACTTCCTTAGAGTTAATAGTTATTATAATAACTATTATATAATTAATAGTTAAAAGTTGTTCAACAATATTGATTTTATATTTTTTTTTCCAAATATTAATTCAGAAAAAGGTATAGACAATACATGGTAGGAACGTTTAGAACATATGAAGATACTATTATTCAAAAAATTTTTGACTCACACAAAAAGCTGTCGGTATGGTTAAATCTAATGTCATCATATGATTTTCTAATTTTACTAAATGTACCATGTACAATACCTCATCTACTGCTTCAATAATGAAAAGCTGAGTGTGTTCTACACGGGCTTCTCACTGTTGTGGCCTCTCCCATTGCAGAGCACAGGCTCCGGACATGCAGGCTCAGCGGCCATGACTCACGGGCCCAGCCACTCCATGGTGTGTGGGATCTTCCCAGCCTGGGGCACAAACCCGTGTCCCCTGCATCGGCAGGTGAATTCAACCATTGTGCCACCAGGGAAGCCCAGGAATCAATTCATTTTATGTCTTTATGCATTGACTCTTGCTAAACAATTTCATTAAACTATTTCTTATGAATTTATTTGCAAGCCCTAGGTAACTATTCTTCTTATATTTTACTATCAAATAGTCTGCAGCTATGTAACCAATTTTTTCTTAATTGATAAAATTTATCCTTAATTTTTATTGTCTTGTTTAACATACACTACATTTTCTTTTTTGCTAGTCAAATCTGCCAATCACCTACTTCATATTTTTCTTTTTTATTTAGAAAGTACTTATTTTCCCTGAGATCAGGTGAACATTGATTGCTGTTTCTTACTGCTTACAATATTATTTTTACATATGTTTCTATCTATTTCATTTATTCAAATTTTTAGTTTAGTATACCACCAGTATTTGGAATTTTTCTCTTATTAAAAACTAAAATTGTTATATATGTGGTTCCTTTAGCTTTCTTTTCTACCCTTTATCCATCTATTATTGTTCAAAGAGTACATTGTTTTGATTATTATACAATAATATATCAATTAATATTTATAATAAATTGATATATTATTATATAATGTTTTGATTATTCATAGCATAATCTGATAAGCCAAAGGAAAAGTCCTTGCATTTTTCATTAATTTAATTACTATTTTCCCAATTTTCTGTTTTTTAATTATAAAGGAATCAAATCTATAAATTCCTATGAGGGTAATTAGAAAATGTTAAGTATTTCCATTAAGGAAGCTCCTATTTTCTTCATTTATTCCTGTCTTCTTTAATAATAATAATTTTATTATAATTTATTGACCATTTAAATGTACAAGTTTTGTACAAAATAGTTTACAAATATTATTCCTTCTTTCAACAATACTCTTGTGAAATTGATGTTTAATTGGAGAGAATATGTTGCTGATAGCTGAGGAGAGACTAATGTAAACAATTATATAAATAAGATAATTCTAAAGACAGACATATCTGGAAGAAAAAGAAGAAGGAGGAGGAGAAAGCATCTTCTAGGTATTGTTATAGAGAGGTGAATTCTTCTTTCAATAGAGTAATCACGGGTACATCTTTGAGGATCCTAGGAGCTCAGCAACAGCAAGCAGCTTTGGAGAATTTTATCAGAAAAAAGAATGTATTTGAATAGCTAACAGAATTAATGAGAATTCTGAAGAACCATTCTAGGAGAATGATAAAATTAATAAAAGACTAGAAAGCTTAAGGGGGCATTGCTTAAGTCACACCTCAGGACTGCCTGTGGCCAGGAGGCATGGCTGGCAACATGGCTGCTGGATGCTTGATTCTGTCTACACCACTGCCACTACAACAAATAATCCCTGTTTATTCCCACATCTTTGTAGAACTTCTTCAGAATTAGAGTCTTAGGTGAAAACAAAGTTTAGTGCCCATACTCTGTCTACCAGAAGTCAAGGAGAAGGAATATTTGATGTTTACACCTCCCCTCTATTCTGTGCATTGGAATCTAGTCACCAATCAAGATTTACACAATATGAGATTTTGTCAAATTGAGAGTTCAGATATTGGCAGCCAAAAAAAAAAAAAAAGTGCTCATTATTTGTTGACACTTGAGTTATAACTTAGATGTAGAAAAAGACTGTGTTGCAGAGATTAGAAATAAATGGAAGGAATGCCAAATACAAAGGCAGGAATGAGATTGAAGCATTCAAAAACAAAAATGGAGACCAGAGTTTATAGAACAATATATAATGTATGCAATTTTTGAGATATTCTTAATCATATTATAGTAAATCCTTCCATATATGACACTGAAAGAGCATTTTAAATAAGAATTATACAAATCCTTAAAGAATTATGTTAAAAACTTTTTATTTTGAATCAATTGCAATCATCTATTTGTTTTCACCTTTTGTCTAATAAACATGGAGATCTCCATTAAATTTTTTACATTAAATCCTTTGTTTTAATACACTTTTTAATTTGATTCCCTATTATTTTGTCATAGATTAAAATCTATAGTCAAAAGAAAGACTGAACTTGATGTTAATGCTGTATCATTTTTTAATAATTTGAATTAGCCTAGATTTATAAAATATTTTGAAAATATTTTCTTTTTTATAATCTGGGACAAATTGTATAGTATGCAATATATATATATATATATATATATACATATTTAATTTGAAAACTATTTCTCATAAAACTATCTGTGTGCAGCTTCCATATTTTAATTCATATGTCTCATTGACTACTGACTGGGAATGACTGACAGGTATGAGCTCTAGAGGCACCTTCCTACATCCCCCCAGGCAGAGCTTAAGGGAGCTTCAGGTGCCTGTAGGAGTCACAGAATAAGTTTGGGGACCTCAAACTCTCTCTACTTTTAGTAGTACTATTATTGCTATTGTGTAAGGATTGGAGTTTTCAGAAATGGCCATATGTCTTGCTTGACCTGGATCTACTGACTTACTTAACTTAGGTCCTTGAGAGGATTACTGCCAGTTAGATGAGCATGCTGGCAACTGATTCCAAAGTAATTAGACATTTGATTAATTGCTTACTTCATTGACTGATGCACTAATTCAGCAATAATTTATGAAACTTCTTTCTACTGCATGAGTACAGCCATGGAGTCTGACTGTCTCAGATTGATTCCTGACCCAAATGCTTACTAGTTCTGCACCTTTGGGAAAATTACTTAACTTCAATGGGTCTGTTTCTACATCGCAAAATGAGGATAATAATTTCATCAAACTCATAGAGTTTTATTTTTTAAACTAACATATCATAAATTACACTTCTTTTGGCATGTAGTTCTAATACATGTATAACTACTATGAAAACCAGAATACAGATCAACCCCATAGCTTCCACTTTCTCTGTTATCCCTTTGTATTCATACCTTACCCCCACAATGAGCTCCTGACAACCACTGATCATTTTTATAACCCTATATTTTTGAGGACATTATACAAATGTCCAAATGAAATAATACAACGTATAAACTTTTGAGCCTGGCTTTTTTACTTAGCATAAACTTTGAGTTTCATACAATTTGTCCTGTGCATCAATAGTTCCTTCTTTTCTATAGATTAGTGCTCTTCCATTGTTTGGATGTACCACAATTTTTTTAAAAAAAATCCATTAACTCATTCAAGGACATTTTTGTTTTTTCCATCTTTAGGTGATTTTTTCAATAGAGCTCCTATAAATGTTCATGCACAGGTTTTTGTGTGAACATAAGTTTTCATTTCTCCAGAGAAAATATATCTAAGAGAGAGATTGATGGGTCATATTGATGGGCCAAGCTGCTCTCCAGAGAGGATGTACCATTTTATGTTCTCACCAGGAATGCATGAGAGTTGCTTTCTATTCTCCTTGGCACTTGGTGGTGATGTCGTCTTTTTTTTGTAGGCATTCTAATAAAAATAGTGATATCTCATCATGGTTTAATTTGCATTGACCCAGTGGCTAATGTTGAACATCTTTACATGTGTTAGTATTTGTTCATTATTCATATATTCCCTTTTGTGAAGTGTCTGTTCAAGTCTCTTGCTTATTTTTAGTTGGGTTGTTCAATATTTTACTGTGTATTTTATTTTTTATTATTAAATAAGCTTTATTTTTGAGAGTTTTAGATTCACAGAAAAACTGAGTGGAAAATGCAGAAAGTTCCCACATATCACATGTCCCTACACATTAACAACCTTTTCCAATATCATTATTCCCTATGACAGTGGTACATTTATTACATTTGATGAACTTACATAGACAATATCACCTGTAGTCTATAATTTACCTTAGTTTTCATTCTAGGTGTTGTACATTCCACAATTTTTGACGAATGTATAATGACATGTATCCATAATTGTGGTATCATAAAGAATATTTTTAGTGTCCTAAAAATCCTCTCTGCTCTGCCTATTTGTGCCTCCCTTCTTACTAAGCCCCAACAAACACTAATCTTTTTACTACCTCCACAGTTTTGCCTTTTCAAAATGTCATATAGTTGGAATCATACAGTATGTGCCCTTTTCAGATTAGCTTCATTTACTTAGTAATTTTCGTTTAAGTTTTCTCCATGTCTTTTCATGGCTTGATAGCTCATTTCCTTTTTAGCACTAAATAATATTCCATTTACCAGATGAACCACAGTTTACTTATCCACTCACCTACTGAAGGACATTATGGTTGCTTCCAAGTTTGAGCAATTATAAATAAGGTTACAATAAGGATCCATGTGAAGGTTTTTGTATGGCTGTAAGTTTTCAGTTCTTTTGAGTAAATACCAGAAAGATCATGTGGTAAGAGTATAATTAAATTTGTTGAAAACCACCAAACTTTCTTCCAAAGTGGCTATACCATTTTACATTCCCACTAGTAATAGATAAAAGTTCCTGTTGCTCTGCATCCTCACAAGAATTTGAGGTTATTATTTGGATTTGTCCATTCTAATAGGTGTGTAGTGGCTTCTTATTGTTGTTTTAGTTTGCAATTTCTTAATAACATATGATGTTGAACATCTTTTTGCATGCTTACTTATCGTCTGTGTATCTTCTTTGGTGTGTTTATTAAAGTCTTTGCCCCATTTTTTTTTTTTTTTTTTTTTTTGCGGTACGCGGGCCTCTCACCGTTGTGGCCTCTCCCGTTGCGGAGCTCAGGCTCCAGACGCGCAGGCTCAGAGGCCATGGCTCAAGGGCCCAGCCACTCCGCGGCATGCAGGATCCTCCTGGACCGGGACACGAACCCGTGTCCCCTGCATCAGCAGGCGGACCCTCAACCACTGCGCCACCAGGGAAGCCCTTTGCCCCATTTTTTAATAGGGTTATTTGTTTTCTTATTGTTGAGTTTTAGAGTACTTTGTATATTTTGTACAACAGTCTTTTATCAGATGTGTCTTTTGCAAATATTTTCTCCCAGTCTGTGGTTGTCTTCTCATTCTCTTGACCTTGCCTTTCACAGAGAAGTTTTTAATTTTAATGAAGTATAGCTTATCAATTATATTTTTCATGGATTGATTGTGCCCTTGGAAATGTATTTAAAATGTCATTGGCATTTCCAAGGTCATCTAGGTTTTCTTTAATGTTATTTTCTTGGAATTCTATTGTTTTCTATTTTACATTTAGGTCTATCATCCATTTTGTGTTAATCTTGTGAAGGGTGTAAGGTCTTATCTAGAATCATTTTACTTTATATACAGATGTCCAGTTGTTCCAGAAACGTGTTAAAAAGACTGTCTTTTCTCCATTGTATTGTCTTTGCTCTTTTGTCAAGTATCAGTTAACTATATTTATGTAGGCTATATATTTTCTGTTTCATTGATTTACATGTCTGTTTTTTCTCCAGTACCACATTCTCTTGATTACTGTTGCTTTACAGTTTGTCTTAAAGTCACATGGTGTCAATCCACCTTTGTTCTCTTTCAATATTGAATTAGCTATTCTGGGTCTTTTGTCTCTCCATGTAACTTTAAAATAAGTTTGTCAATTACTGTTGAATTTTGAGATTTCTTTATATATGCAGATATAGGCCCATTGTTGATTACATAATTCATAAATGTTTCCTCCCAGTCTAAATCTTGTCTTTTCATTCTTTTAAGAGTACTATTCTCAGAGTAAAATTTTTAATTTTAATGAAGTCCAATTTATCAATATTTTCTTTTATGAATCATGCTTATGATGTCATGTGTAGATTTTTCTCCTTGTTTTCTACTAACATTTAACATTTAGATCTATAATTCATTAGATTTAATTTTTTTAAGGTTTTGAGAATTAGGTTGAGGTTCATTATTTTGTATATAAATTTCAGCTGTTCCCACATCATTTATGGAAAAGGCTATTCTTTACTTATTGAATTTTCCCTGCACTTTTATCAAAAATCATTTGGGCCTATTTGTATATATCTATTTATGGAATCTCTTTCTGTTCCATTGAGATATATATATATATATATATATATATATATATATATATATATATATCTTTTTACCAATTCCACACTGTCTTGATAACTGCAGCTGTGTAATACAATCTAAAATCATGTGGTGGTAATCTTCCCATTTTATTCTTTCTTTTTTTTTTTTCAAAAATTGTAGGTATGCTAAATTCTTTGCTTTTCCATATACATTTTAGAATAAGCTTACCCAAATCTACAAAAATCCTGTAGGGTTTTTAAATTTAAATTGCATTAAATTTACACATTAATATAGGTTTAACTGACAGCTTTACTACGTTGAGTCTTCCAATTAATGCATATCTCAGTTTATTTCAGTCTTTTAAAATATTTCTTTTATCAGTATTTTTTTTAGTATTTTTCAGAGTACAGATTCTACACATGCTTTGTTAGACATTTATCTAAGCGTTTTATTTCTGAAGCTACTCTAAATGGTATTACTTATTAATTTCAGTTTTCAGTTGTTCATTGCTAGTATATAGAAGTACAATTGACTATTGTATGTTGAACTTGTATCCTGAAAACTTGCCAAATTTATTATTTCTACATGTTAAAAAAATTATTGTTACTTGAGTTTTCTATGTAGACAGTCATCCTGTCTGTGCATAGGAATATATTCTAAATTTTATGCCTTTTATTTCTTTTTCTTGCCTTGTTGCATTGACTGGGAACTGGTAGTATGACATTGAATGAGAGTGTTGAAATCAAATATCCTTGCATTGTTCCCAATTTTCTAGGGAAAATTTTACTGTTAAATATGATGTAAGTCTCAGGGTTTTTTGTTTTGTTTTATGTTGTTTGCATATGTTCTTTATTAAATTGAAGAATTTCCCTTTTATTCCAAGTTTACTGAGTCTACTGATTTTTATCATAAATAGATGTTGAATTTTGTTAAATCCTTTTTCTCAATCAATTTATGTGGTCATGTCATTTTTCTTCTTTAGTATTTTGGTATGTTCACTCTATTATGATGGATTACATTGATTGAGTTTTAGAATATTGAACCAGCTTGGCAGTCCTAGACTAAATCCCACTTGGCCATGGTGTGTTATTCATTTTACATATTGCTGCATTCAATTTTCTAATATTTTCTTAAACTTTTTATGTCTATATTTTTATTCGTCTGTAGTTGTTTTTCCTTGTACTGTCTTTGTCTAGTTTTGATAGCAGGGTTATGCTGACCTCATAAAATAAACTGAGCAGTGTTGTCTCCTCCTGTTTTCTGGAAGAGATTGTATAGAATTGGTAGTACATGTTTTAACATGTTTGATAGAATTCAAAGTGAATATTTGGCCCATAGATTTCTTTTTTAGAAACATTTTAAGTACGGATTCAAGTCTTTTAATAGTGAGAATCCTATAGATTTTCTCTGTCCACACCAATGCCCATATCTGGGTTTGGAGCTGCATTGAGTCTAAGCCAGGGGATACAGAAGAAAAATATTATGGTAAAAAACACCAAAAGTGCATTTGTAACTCAAATTTTGTTCTTCTTTCTTACTTTGCCTTCTATTATTTACTTCTCAGAGTCCTCAGAGAGCTCCTCCATCAATCCTACTCAGGTTTCATAGCTGCATTTATTGGAGAGACAAGGTGAAGTGTGTTTACTCCTTACTGGGAACGAAGTTTATAGTGCATTAGGGGATAATGTGTTAATACATAAACATTCCTTAGAATAGTGCCTGAAACCTAGTTAGGACTCAGTGAAAAGCAGTTACTATCATCATTGTAACTATTGTCCAGCACTGAGCTAAGGACTAGGATAAGTTCTCAGCCTTCATGACACTTAGAGGTTGGAAAAAAGGACACAGATAATTATAGTTTTTGGAAGCATTACATAAGAAAATTAGACAGTGATGGGATAGTCATATCACTTTTGAGTGAATTCATTTCATGACTGTGCATACATTCATGTGATTCTCAATTATTGAGAGTTACAATATATATTTTGGTTATTCAAGGAGCAATACACTCGATGTATTATCAGTATATTTTAGAATTACAAGAAAGTTACAGAGCAGTTGTATTTATAAGACATTTTACTGTTTTATTAATAACTAAATCAATGGCTTTATTTTAATGTCTACTCTCTGCCAGTTATATTACTTCTTCATTCTGATGATCTTAGCACTTTAATTATATCATCTGATTCTCATCTTTTACCATTCTTTTGATCCAATGGCAAGATATGTTCCTGGAATTCAGCCAGTCCACCAATATTAAACATTGCCTACTGCCTCTCAGAGTGCTGAGCTGGACATGTTGGGAAGAAGGATAACAGCAGGACCCCAAAGCAGCTGCTCTGTGGTGACCTGAGAAGGAAGGGCCCCATGCAAATTGAGCAGAAGGGATGCTGTTAGCAGACAGAAGAGAAACTTCAAGTTAGATCCTGACTATTGGACAGAGACAACAGCAGAAATTTGGCCTCTCAGATGGGAATGACCATACTCACATTCTGCTTACATGTATCTCTTGGAAACCAAATATCACTAAGAAGCCAAAGAGAAACTCCTTGTATATGTATTGCACATACTAATACAAATTTTCAGTATTGCAAAATAGTAGGACAGAGACTTTCAGCAGAGTTAATCTACTGTAATCCTTATTTTGTAGGCTGAATTTTTTTTTTTAAAGTCTTTTAAATCTGTTAAAGTCAAAGTTGCCTAATGAAGCCATGTCTCGTTCTACTCAAGGCCTTTGGACATGCTCCCAAACCTTTTGCTCAATTAAGTTTTACATAAAACCGATTTTGTAACTGAAAACTCATTTCCTTAGGGAAGCTTCCCCTGAATGACCTCCAGAGTCAGGTATTTTGCTTTCATAGGTTCTTAGTGGCATTTGAGCCATGTCTATTTCATTCACTATTGTATTTCCAGAGCCTGGCACTTAATAGACATTTATTAAATAGTTAATTAATAGTGTAATTAGCCACAAATAACTACTGAGAACTCTGTAAGCATTAAACATTCTGTCACAAGGATGAATTAATATGATTTGTGCTCTGGAGATGTTTATGGTCTAATATGGAAAGGCACACATGCAAGAAAATAAATAAGCACACCTGAGTTCTATCTTTGCTATCACTTAAAAACATGAACTGGCATGAGTAAGACTGCCAAGAAGATAGGGTTCAGTCTTCTGGGTAGGGGGAATGAAAGAGGTTGACAAAAAAAGGTAGCATAGAAAAACTATTATTGAATTGAAACATGAAGAACAATTTCCCATATGTCCTGGAAATAAGTATGCTTCTCTGGGGATACACACACACACACACACACACACACACACACACACACACACACTCAGAATATATATGTATATATTCACAATATATAAATGTTAAAGTGCTTATATATTTTATGCTTTATGATTTTTAAAATACACATATGTAACATGTAATTTTAATATGACTGGCCCAGCAGACTTATTGTAAACCTCCTGCTACACACACATAATGACATCATAGATCAATTATGACATCTTCAATATATGCTTGCAATACTATGGTATGAGACCTGGCCCATGTATTATTTTGATTTTACCCCTAACTTAACCATATTATAACCATGGCTTTTACTTACTACAGGCAAAAATGTGCTACAACAAATTCCACAACTGAGAACGTTTCTCTAAAATAAATCATTCTGTAATCCAGTAAATATTATTTTGCCACCCTCTTTCATGTTTGCCGATCTTCTTTGGATCTAAACTTTTAATCCTCTCCTAGAGAAAAAAATATCACAGTATGTTATTTATAATGATTATTTAGAGTCATAGCTTATTAATAAGGCATATTTTCTTAGACTTAAATTGTCAGTGAGTCTCTCATGACCTTTTTCACTCTTCTAGTATCATAATGTCTCAACCATAATCTCAAAGTTCTTTTACTCTAATTCCATTCTCTTGCATAATGATGAGATTTATTCAACCACTTCATAACTGAAGCATTCTATATAGCATCTACTGAGAATATTTTTGTTACTGCATCTGAGTATCACAGAAATGGAGTGACAGCACTGTGATTAAAAAATAACATATCTTCGCTCAATTTAGCTGCTATTTACTCCACCCATGGAACTAACATATTATTATGGCTAACATAAAGGTACCCATGAGTCCTAAAATGTCACCTTTTCTTTCATATTGATAACAGAAGTTGTTTATTGTTGAGGTAACAAGAAAAAGCCCGATTTTTAGGAGCAGACTGTCCCAGAGGCTTTTCTCTTTTACCTCATTAAGCCTGAATAAATTGCAACGTATTCAAGTAAAACTGTAGGGAAGGCATTTTTTCTTTTTTTCATTGGCTTGATGGTGATCCACAGGTGCAGGGAAATGCAGACACATTTAGATGAGCTCTAGCATCACACCTGTGCTGACAGAACCTGTGCTCAGAACAGTCAAGAGAAAAATGAAAGCTCTGTCCATGGTGTGGACTTGCTAAGCCTGTAGGTTAAACTTCTGTTTTTCCTTCTCTTCCTCCTGCTCCATTTGATGCTCTGTATAAATCTTGGATGATTAAAGACATATCTTCCCTATCTTTGAATTTAAAAGACATATTTTTGAGTAAGCCTCTAACTCTTAGGGAATAGATTATAAAAATATCATGTTATAAGTACCTTTTTTAATGGAAAACATTTTGGCAGATGCCTTAACAGTTCTTCCATTGTTTTTTTTTAAATTACTGATGGTGTGCCAATAGTTTCCTTATCAAATCTTATAAATAATACAATAAAAGTTTAACATGGCATATGGATGCTTCAACATGTATTCCTTTTTCTTTTTTTAAACACCTTTATTGGAGTATAATTGCTTTACAATGTTGTGTTAGTTTCTGCTTTATAACAAAGTGAACCAACTATACATATACATATATCCCCATATATCCTCCCTCCTGTGTCTCCCTCCCTCCCACCCTCCCTATCCCACCCCTCTAGGCGGTCACAAAGCACCGAGCTGATCTCCCTGCGCTATGCAGCTGCTTCCCACTAGCTAGCTATTTTACATTTGGTAGTGTATATATGTCCATGCCACTCTCTCACTTCATCCCAGCTTACATATTTGAATAAATCATCACCACACTGACATTAACTTTATAATAAGCTATCAGTTGTTAAGTATTACCGAAGGAGTCAAGAGAAGAGACTATTTCTCAGTTTTCTGTGAAATGTCTAGAAATTGACACATCTGAAAGCCCAGCAGTCACCAGAGTATGGTTACGGTTACGTTAGTTTACAAGCTCTGATCTCTTCAGAGATTATCCCTTTAAGTACATTTTTTGACTCTCAAACCACCTTTCACTGGGCAAGATGTAAACTATTAAATATGACATGAAAGAATAGTTTTGTCTAAAGAGAATCTTTTTCCATGCTTGTTCTATAAAAATCCTTTACATTTATTGGCACTGTTTCCAGTTGACAAGGTCTTTGTCAGAAAGGAATAAATTTTGTGAAGACAAAACTTTATAGTGGATTCCTCAATCTAAACACAAATATATTCACCAAAATACTAACTTGAAGTCCACTTGGTCTAGATATTTTTTTTAAGAATGTGCCTAGAGTATTTTTTAACTTGAATTTTATAAAGAAAACATTTTATTTTATATTAAGAATTCTCAATTAAGTTAGATCTTCTTATATATTAAGAATTCTCAATTGTCTCTACATTATATCTCTAATATAATAAATTAAAAAATGTGTAATAACTACTAAAAGTTACCTCATGCACCATCATAGATAACACACAGATAATATACACTGAATTTTGTATTAGGTTCCAAATCCTCCTTGTAAGAGAACTAATAAAACCTTTATCCATATGAAATATCTCAATCTTGGTCCCAGTCAGATTTATTTCTTGATATTCCTTTGCTGCCTATCCTGCTTATCCTAACCTGTGTCTAATCCTTACTCATCTTACTATCCTTTTTATTAGAAATACCTTTTTGCAGTAGCAGAGATCTAGTCTGTTTGAAAACAAAATTTCAAGGTTCATACATAATCTCATGTCTTTTTTTATCTGCTTTTTCTACTGCATTGTAATATCTTGGTCATACTTCATAGAAAACACATATATATTAAATTTATATACACTCAGTAATGCAGATTCTGATCAAAACATGCAATTATTCTTAAAATAACAGATTATAATCATAAAAGTGATTTCTTTCTTATTATAAAAGATACTTAACACATAGAGAATTGAAATAAGATTCATATCTGTTTTACATTCACAACCAGACATTAATTAGTAAATTCTTTCAAAGCTGTACAATTGGTTCTGTTTTGTAGAAATTGCAATATCCAATAATATTCTGGACATCAACTTGCTGTTTCAGATAAGTGTGTTTTTGTCATAGACTCTTCTTCCATTGTGAAGACTTTGCTTTTCCTCTTTGTTTGAAATAATACAATTGACTTATCAATCTGCTTTTCTCTCTGACATAGAAACAAAAGACAGATTTTGCTGCATATAACTCCCTTGCCAACAATTCCTCGTGACAGAGACCTGGGTCACCTTTCTTATTTTAATACAGGAGCTTTTCTGAATACATATTGCAAATTATGGCAGTTGTGATGAATTATCCAAATATGATATGACATGGAGAAAGTTATGAAAAGTTTCCCTTTTTCTTGTTTTCTTTCACACTGTTAATTCAGTTTATATATATATATATATATACATACACATATATATATATGCATATGTATTTATATGTATTGTAAAATTCTGCAGAAACCAGCTTGACTTTGGTCACCTGCCCATGGAAATTATATACCATTTTAAATATTTCTGTTCACACCCATTTCAGAATCTCCAAAGACCCACAAAACCTTTGGATGCATTTTATAAGATCTCTTCTCTAGTGACCTTTCTCTTTTTCACCTCGTTTGTCTTTGAAGATTGATGACTGTTTTCATCAAAGTTATAGTCTATCTTCTACTGAGACTCTGATTTTCAAGATTTAATATATCTGAGAATCACATAGGCTTATTTATTTACTTTTAGTAGATCTTTATTGGAGTATAATTGCTTCACAATACTGTGTTAGTTTCTGTTGCACAACAAAGCGAATCAGACATATTCATACATATGTCCCCACATCCCCTCCCTCTTGAGCCTCCCTCCCATCCTCCCTATCCCACCCTTCTAGGTGGTCACAAAGCACTGAGCCAATTTCCCTGTGCTATGCTGCTGCTTCCCACCAGCTAACTATTTTACATTCTGTAGGGTATATATGTCAGTGCTACACTCACTTTGCCCCAGCTTCGTCCTCCCACCCCATGTCCTCCAGTCCATTTTCTATGTCTACTTCTTTTCTCCTGACCTGAAACTAGGTTCATCAGTACCATTTTTTTTTATTCCATATATATGCGTTAGCATACAGTATTTGTTTTTCTCTTTCTGACTTACTTCACTCTGTATGACAGACTCTAGGTCCATCCACCTCACTACAAATAACTCAATTTCATTTCTTTTTATGGCTGAGTAATATTCCACTGTATATATGTGCCACATCTTCCTTATCCATTCATCTATCTATGATCTTTTAGGTTGGTTCCATATCCTGGTCATCTCAAGAAACAAGAAAAATCTCAAATAAACAATTTAACCCTACACTTAAAACAACTAGAGAAAGAAGTACAAAGAAAACCCAAAGTCAGTAGAAGGAAAGAAATCATAAAGATCAGAGCAGAAATAAATGAAATAGAAATGAAGAAAACAATAGCAAAGGTCAATAAAACTAAAAGCTGGTTCTTTGAGAAGATAAACAAAATTGATAAACCCTTAGCCAGACTCATCAAGAAAAAAAAGGAGAGGATGCAAATCAATAAAATTAGAAATGAAAAAGGAGAAATCACAACGGACACTGCAGAAATACAAAGGATTATAAGAGACTACTACAAACAACTATATGCCAATAAAATGGACGACCACGAAGAAATGCACATAGGCTTATTTAAATCAGAGTCCCATGCTATATCCTTAGAAATTCAGCATCAGCACATCTTGGTTGGAGCTCAGAAATCTGATAAAGATGAACTCAGATTAGACTGTTGGTTTCTTAAGGGAACAAGGAGGTTTTATTAATATATGTATTCCTGGTACTTGGCACCATGCCTGACAATCAAGCAATGCAATAATTGCTTGTTGAACTGAATTAAGAGGATTAATCAGAAAAAATTAGCTTCAGATTTTGTGTTAATATTCCCTGCTGGAAAACTTTATTATCCCAGCTAGAATGTGTCAAACTTTTGAGGCTAGGAACTGGTGAAAACGTGGGCTCAGGGAGCATTCTCCCCACCACATACTCACTTTTCATATGCATCTTATGAGTTCATCTGACATCTATTGTACACCTGTCTAAATGCTAGCTCTGTGCTAGATGCTGTGATGTTAAATTGCATGAGGTTAATTCTTCACCCTCAAGGAATTTACAAATTAAGTGAGAGGTATATTAATAGCCCTCAAATAACATAATGGTTTATAACAAAGAATGAGCAAAGCATGCTAAAAGCATTGAGAAATGAAGGCTGAATGATGTCATTAAAGTTTCCCTCAATATTAAAACCCAAGAATCGGCATCCTGTAATATTTTTGATACTAATGCAAATCATTCTCTATGCCAATTCTTCAAAGCATTTGATGCCGTTAGAAATTGTCAGTGAACTAACACTGTTTGTCATTAAAAATGAAAGCAATAAGAACATCATCCTGTGCCACTGTGTCTTTCTCATTTACTTTCTCATTTACATGCACTTGTAAATTGTGCCTTTGATTTTAACTTCCTTAACTTTTTATGTAAGAATTCATGATTTTTACTTTTACTTAAGTATGGATTCAGTCATCTATCCTTTACCCAGCCTCCATTGGATTAACTTCTCAGCAGAAATGTCTTCCTTCCTGGACCACCTACTGGGAATTTCTCTTTAAAATCAAGCTAATGTGAACTATCTTTCCTGTCACTGCTGCTTCTCCCCCAAGTATCCCTTCTCTCTCCAGTATTGTAGTTGCCTTTACATTATCTCAATAATATCTAAATGTTCCCAAAGCTTCTCATGGCTGATATTCATAACCCTAATTCCTTCACTGATGAACCTGCACAGTGCCTGGTTTTATGGAAGGCAGTCATCTGCCTCTCATGGTAGAAGCAGAAAAAACAAATCCTCCCTGTTCCCATCCTTTGACAACTAAGGGACAGGCTTGTGACCTCAGCTTCGTCACAAGCTGTTCCACATTAAACACTGAATCTTCAGTGAGTGAAGCAAAGATAAAAGGAGTGGAAGGATCGTGTGGCCCCATAGCAGCATCCTGACCAGATTACCTGCCAAACAAGAACTTCTGGTGGATTGTTTTGTATTCCTGCTTCTTTCAATTTTGTGAGCTCAGCTTCAAAAATTAATTTTAGCTTAGAATAGCTAAAGTTAGATTCTATTACTACAATTAAGAACTCTAAGTTGACTTGTAGTTAGTGAGAATAAGGAGCAAATCTTCGTGATATTTTTCCCCAGTGTTGAGTATTTCTCGGTAAAATACATAATTTTATGGCAATTTAGCAATGAGTTTATAGTGAAACAAATGTGGACATTTTTTACTGCACTATGTTAAAGTTTTAAAATAAACATCTATTATTACATCAAATATGCTATGAATAGATAAACTGTAAGTAGACATATTAATAAGGTAGGACTAAAGATATATGCAAACTCACCATTTGCCTATGCCAAATACTATATATATTTAAATAAGTTGTATCATCTTCAGTCTTAGTGGTATTTTATTTCGATTCCCGTATAGCAGCATGGTCTATTTGCTGCAGTCAGGATTTGTGTTTCCCATTGCTTTAAGTTGTGTTTTAGTGTGCCCTTATACCAATTCTTCTATTTAAAAGATAATGCTATGTCTGGGCTATTTTCAGAGTCCAATTTTCCCATAAAAAAAATATTGCATTTGACAAGGCAGGTTCAGGATCCAATAAAATAATTATCTACAATCCTTAGAAAATTCCATAAGTTATTCAATACTAAGGAGTCCATTCAGTGATATAGCTCATTTCCTACAGCTAGGCCACTGCAGTCATTTTCTTACTATTGGGGTTCCTCATATTGCTGTACCCTGAGAACTATGCATAGATTTTTGTGAAATACAACTTCATAGAGTTGATTTCAGCTCTTACATACAAGCCCCAAATAGTCAGTCAATATACATTTGACATTTATAAATCCTTTTATCTTCTTTTAGAAGGTAATCACACTACACATAGAATAAGGAGAAAAAATATATATATCTTGTCTTCTATTCATATTTTCCACAGGCTTAATATTTTTTCACCTTGTTTTATACTTTTTTTCTGTTCAATCTTTACCTTTTGCTTTCACACATCAGCTGTAGAGCTTTCTTATTTCTATGGAGTATTTGGGTTGGTTTTAAGGAATAGAGTACACTATGGGGCCTAAAAATATTTCACAAGATGAAAAGAGAAAATTATATTTGTTATTTTCTCATCTGCAAATCTAAGACAATATAAACTTTGAAAGAATAGTACTTATAGTTTTTCTGGAAGAGAACCTGGTACATAGTAGTTACTCATGAAAGGGTAATATCTTTTCACTAGTTAATATTAAGAAAAAAATGATAAAATATCTTGGTGATTTGAAACTGTTCAAAAGTAATAGAATTAAATTTCAAATATCTGGGTTACTAATCAAATACCCACATATATATTGTAAAAAGCAACTCCCTTATTTTATATTATAAGGGAGCACATAAAGCAAAGTTTGTGTGCTTCTCTTCATTCTTCTTTGCTACTTCAATTTTCTGTTTCTGTATACAGGTCTTTTGTCTCCTTAGGCAGGTTTATTCCTAGGTATTTTATTCTTTTTGTTGTAGTGGTAAATGGGAGTGTCTCCTTAATTTCTCTTTCAGACTTTTCATCATTAGTGTATAGGAATGCAAGAGATTTCTGTGCATTAAATTTTTATCCTGCTACTTTACCAAATTCAGTGATTAGCTCTTGTAGTTTTCTGGTAGCATGTTAAGGATTCTCTATGCATAGTATCATGTCATCTGCAAACAGTGACAGCTTTACTTTTTCCTTTCTGATTTGGATTCCTTCTATTTCTTTTTCTTCTCTGATTGCTGTGACGAACACTTCCAAAACTATGTTGAATAATAGTGGCAAGAGAGGACAACTTTGTCTTGTTCCTGATCTTAGTGGAAATGGTTACAGTTTTTCACCATTGAGAAAGATGTTGGCTGTGGGTTTGTCATATATGGCCTGTATTATGTTGAGGTAAGTTCCCTCTATGCCTACTTTCTGGAGGGTTTTTATCATAAATGGGTGTTGAATTTTGTCGAAAGCTTTTTCTCCATCTATTGAGATGATCATATGGTTTATCTTCTTCAATTTCTAATATGGTGTATCACATTGATTGATCTACATATATCGAAGAATCCTTGCATTCCTGGGATAAACCCCACCTGATCATGGTGTATGATCCTTTTAATATGCTGTTGGATTCTGTTTGCTAGTATTTTGTTGAGGATTTTTGCATCTATGTTAATCAGTGATATTGGCCTGCAGTTTTCTTTTCTTGTGACATCTTTGTCTGGTTTTGGTATCAGGGTGATGGTGGCCTCATAGAATGAGTTTGGGAGTGTTTCTCCCTCTGCTATATTTTGGAAGAGTTTGAGAAGGATAGGTATTAGCTCTTCTCTAAATGTTTGATAGAATTCGCCTGTGAAGCCATCTGGTCCTGGGCTTTTGTTTGTTGGAAGATTTTTTTTATTTTTTTAAATTTTTTTTTGCTGTACGCAGGCCTCTTACTGTGCTGGCCTCTCCCGTTGCAGAGCACAGGCTCCGGACGCACAGGCTCAGCGGCCATGGCTCACGGGCCCAGCTGCTCTGCGGCATGTGGGATCTTCCCGGACCGGGGCACGAACCCGTGTCCCCTGCATCGGCAGGCGGACTCTCAACCACTGCGCCACCAGGGAAGCCCTGTTGGAAGATTTTTAATCACAGTCTCAATTTCAGTGCTTGTGATTGGTCTGTTTATATTTTCTGTTTCTTCCTGGTTCAGTCTTGGAAGGTTGTGTTTTTCTAAGAATTTGTCCATTTCTTCCACATTGTCTACTTTATTGGCATATTGTTGCTTGCAGTAATCTCTCACGATCCTCTGCATTTCTGTAGTGTCAGTTGTTACTTCTCCTTTTTCATTCCTAATTCTATTGATTTGAGTCCTCCCTTTTTTTTCTTGATGAGTCTGGCTAATGGTTTATCAATTTTGTTTAACTTCTCAAAGAACCAGCTTTTAGTTTTATTGGTCTTTGCTATCTTTTCCTTCATTTCTTTTTCAATAATTTCTGGTCTGATCTTTATGATTTCTTTCCTTCTGCTAACTTTGGGTTTTTTTTGTTGTTGTTCTTCTTCTTTCTCTAATTGCTTTAGGTGTAAAGTTACATTGTTTATTTGAGATGTTTCCTGTTTTTTGAGGTAGGATTGTATTGTTATAAACGTCTCTCTTAAAACAGCTTTTGTTGCATCCCATAGGTTTTGGGTTGTCGTGTTTTCATTATCATTTGTTTCTAGGTATTTTTTGATTTCCTCTTTGATTTCTTCAGTGATCTCTTTGTTATTTAGTAGTGTATTGTTTAGCCTTCATGTATTTGTATTTTTTACAGATTTTTTCCTGTAATTGATATCTAGTCTCATAGCATTGTTGTTGGAAAAGATACTTGATATGATTTCAATTTTCGTAAATTTACCAAGGCTTGATTTGTGACCCAAGATATGATCTATCCTGGAGAATGTTCCATGAGCACTTGAGAAGAAAGTGTGTTCTGTTGTTTTTGGATGAATGTCCTATAAATATCAATTAAGTCCATCTTGTTTAATGTATTGTTTAAAGCTTGTGTTTCCTTATTTATTTTCATTTTGGATGAACTGCCCATTGGTGAAAGTGGTGTGTTAAAGTCCCATACTATTATTGTGTTACTATCGATTTCCCATTTTATGGCTGTAAACATTTGCCTTAAGTATTGAGGTGCTCCTATATTGGGTGCATAAATATTTATAATTCTTATATCTTCTTTTTGGATTGATCCCTTGATCATTATGTAATGTCTTTATTTGTCTCTTGTAATAGTCTTTATTTTAACATGTATTTTGTCTGATACAAGAATTGCTACTCCAGCTTTCTTTTGATTTCCATTTGCATGGAGTATCTTTTTCCATCCCCTCACTTTCAGTCTGTATGCCTCCCTAGGTCTGAAGTGGGTCTCTTGTAGACAGCATATGTACAGGTCTTGTTTTTGTATCCATTCAGCCAGTCAATGTCTTTTGGTTGGAGCATTCAATTCATTTACATTTAAGATAATTATCTATATGTATGATCCTATTACCATTTTCTTAATTGTTTTAGGTTTGTTATTGTAGGTCTTTTCCTGCTCTTGTGTTTCCTGCTTAGAGAAGTTCCTTTAGCATTTGTTGTAAAGCTGGTTTGGTGGTGCTGAATTCTCTTAGCTTTTGCTTGTCTGTGAAGCTTTTAATTTATCTGTTGAATCTGAATGAGATCCTTGCTGGGTAGAGGAATCTTGGTTGTATGTTTTTCCCTTTCATCACTTTAAATATGTCCTGCCACTCCCTTCTGGCTTGCAGAGTTTCTGCTGAAAGATCAGCTCTTAATCTTATGGGGATTCCCTTGTATGTTATTTGTTGTTTTTCCCTTGCTGCTTTTATTATTTTTATTTAACTTTTGATAGTTTGATTAATATGTGTCTTGGTGTGTTTCTCCTTGGATTTATCCTGTATGGGACTCTCTGTGCTTACTGGACTTGATTGACTATTTCCTTTCCCAAGTTAGGGAAGTTTTCAACTATAATCTCTTAAAATATTTTCTCAGTCCCTTTCTTTTTCTCTTCTTCTTTTGGGACCCCTATGATTCGAATATTGACATGCTTAACATTGTCCCAGAGGTCTCTGAGTCTGTCCTCAATTCTTGTGATATTTTATTCTTTATTCTGCTCTGCATTAGTTATTTCCACTATTTTATGTTCCAGGTCCCTTATCCATTCTTCTGCCTCAGTTATTCTCCTATTGATTTCTTCTAGAGATTTTTTAATTTCATTTATTGTGCTGTTCATCACTGTTTCCTTGCTCTTTAGTTATTCTAGGTCCTTGTTAAACATTTCTTGTATTTTCTCCACTCTTTTTCCAAGATTTTGGATCATCTTTACTATCATTACTTTGAATTCTTTTTCAGGTAGACTGCCTATTTCTTCTTCATTTGTTAGGTCTGGTGGGTTTTTTCCTTGCTCCTTCATCTGCTGCGTATTTCTCTGTCTTCTCATTTTGTTTAACCTACTGTGTTTGGGGTCTCCTTTTCACAGGCTGCAGGTTCGTAGTTTCCATTGTTTTTGGTGTCTGCCCCCAGTGGGTAAGTTTGTTTCATTGGATTGTGTAGGCTTCCTGGTGGAGGAGTCTGGTGCCTGTGTTCTGGTGGATGAGTCTTGATCTTGTCTTTCTGGTGGGCAAGGCCACATCTGGTGGTGTGTTTTGAGGTGTCTGTGAGCTTATTATGATTTTGGGTAGTCTCTCTGCTAATGGGTCGAGTTATGTTTCTGTCTTGCTAGTTGTTTGGCATAGGGTGTCCAGCTCTGGAGCTTGCTGGTCGTTGAGTGGAGCTGGGTTTTATCATTGAGATGGATATCTCTGGGAGAGGTTTCACTGTTTTATATTATGTGGGGCCGGGAAGTCTCTGGTGCACCAACATCCTGAACTTGGCTCTCCCACCTCAGAGGCTCAGGCCTGACACCTGGCCAGAGCACCAAGACCCTGTCAGTCACACAGCTCAGAAGAAAAGGGAGAATAAGAAAAAGAAACAAAAAAAAGAAGAGAGCAACCAAACCAAAAAACAAATCCACCAATGATAACAAGCACTAAAAACTATAGTTAAAAAAAAAAAGACACACAGAACACTAGGACAAATGGTAAAAGCAAAGCTATACAGACAAAAGAAGCATACACACACACTCTCACAAAAAGAGAAAAAGGAAAATTATATATATATATGGAAGAGAGCAACCAAATCAATAAAGAAATCTACCAATTATAATAAGCTCTAAAAAATAAAATAAACATAAAACAAGAAACAAATCAGATGCAGAAAGCCAACCCTAAGTCTACAAGCATTCCCAAAGTCCACTGCCTCAGTTTTGGGATGATTCGTTGTCTATTTAGGTATTCCACAGATGCAGGGTACATCAAGTTGATTGTGGAGATTTAATCCGCTGCTCCTGAACCTGCTGGGAGAGATTTCCCTTTCTCTTCTTTTTTCACACAGCTCCTGGGGTTCAGCTTTTTATTTGGCCCCACCTCTATGTGTAGGTCACCTGAGGGAGTCTTTTGGGAAGTCTGAGATCTTCTCCCAGCATTCAGTAGGTGTTCTGTAGTAGTTGTTCCACAATTAGATGTATTTGTGGGGAGGAAGGTGATCTCCATGTGTTCCTCTTTCATCATCTTGAAGGTCCCCTTCTTCTACTATTTAATGATGGTTTTCTGCTAAATTTGACAAAATTGTCCACGCTTATAATGATTAAATTACATACTCATTTGATCAAAATAATTATATGAAAATAAGACATTTAAGGTTAGAAATATTTCAAGCATCATTTAAGAAAAGTGCTGTATTAAATAAAAATCGATTATTTTTCTAATATTTCCTGGAAAGATCTTAGAAATATAAGGTAATTGAGTATTTGAAGAACCACAGAACATGCAGTGATATGCAGAATTATATACAGTGGTCTCAGAATAACATCTTCACTTGCACACAAACACTTATAAATGATATACTAGTATGCTTTAACTTGCATGTCAGTTTCAAACAAATCATAGCATTCCAAAAGGACATAATGGGAAATGATTTCTTATTCAGTATTTTTTCAGTTCACATATTTTGAGCATTATTTTTGGGTAAGACATTGTCCTAGGTCTTAGCAATACAAAGATAAACAGGCCATAATCTCTATTCTCAAGAACTTTAAAATGCATTGAGTTCAAGGAAATAAAAGTCTAGTGGAATATTCAGGTGCTGCATAAGTGACAAGTGTGGAGGTGAAGAAAAAGAAGTAAACCTCAGAGAAAAGGGATCAAGGAAGTTGTAATTTCTAAACAGGCTTCTTTGCTAGAGATTTCAATAAACCAGTAGAGAAAGAAACAAAGTACACTTGAGAATGGTTGAAAATCAGGAGCAAAGTCAGAGAACTGGGGACATGCCTGGCAGAAAAGTGCGGGAGAGTGTGAAGAGGAATGGCATGGGTGGGAGGAACTGCAATTCAGAGGGAGAGCATGCAACACTTAGAGGCCATTTTAAGGAGTCACTTTGCCCTCTTTAATCAACGTGAAGTTTTTGTAGGTTTTTGAGGATGGGATGGTATGATACAATCTATGTTTTGGAAAGGTAATTGTTTTGAAGGATGAAATAAAGAGAGCCAGATGATTTTAGAGGATTGGATTGGTACTGGGGATAATATAGAGTCGAATGTGGATAAACTGGTCAGTAGAGGGAATGATTTTACATACTGAATGACTTTTCAGGAATAAATGATGTCTACTCAGCAAAACACATGGGTGATCATCTATACTGATGGGCTGATAAGCTCTGAGCAATCCTATTACCAAGATGATGCTAAATTTTAATGATATAATCTTATAACTGCATTTGTGCTCCCTAAGGGCAGCACACATTTAGAATTCATAAAATTCTTTGATTTGGAGCATAAATAACAGAAAATGAAAAATTATATCTTTAGGAGAGAATGATGTCATGGTGTGGAATATAGGAAATTGGAATTAAGAGTAATTATTAGTGAGTAGCAAAAGGATAGTAAATGTTTTCTCTTTGCCCTATAATATTTTGTGCCACCTTTTATGCACATAGCTCTCTAAAGCCACTTTCCAGAGAGCAGAGCACATTAAATGCATTCATGATTTGTAATTTAAAACTACAGTTGTGCGAAATTGCAATTTAAGCTTGTATGGATCCATACCCATTGAGTTTGAATTAAGATTTACAAGTATGTATTAGGTTTGATAGGACAGTCACTGAATGAAAAATACAACTTGTGGTACTGAAATGCAGCAAAAATATGAAAATTTAAAATATGTATGAAATCTTTCTCAACAATATGCTGATTACATCTTAGGCAATGCATATACCACATTTCAGTAATCAATCGGGGTATATATTCTGAATGCCATGATTCTAAGTTTCTTAATTTAAAAATAAATTGGAGGAACTTATTCCAGAAGTAATTATTTCAGAAAAAACATCATGTCCTACAAAACTCATTCATAGTCAAGACACCAGTAAAACAAATCAACCTTTTAAGTTCTTGGTTTTAAGTGGATATAGTTTAAAACCTAAGGTTAAAGCAACACATGTTTTGCCATAATTGTGCATATCTTCAAGCAAAAGATAGTTCTAGAATTACTCTAAAATCCATAGAAAAAAGAGGTCAAAAAGCAAGGTTAAAAGGTTGAAAAAATCATATGTCATAATGTTTAATAAAACCAGAATCATATTATCCTATAAAGAGCAGACTAATTACAAGCTAGTCCAAACCCACACTCGGTGTAGGAATTAGTTCAGCAACTCTGTTTCTCAGCCCTGGTTGTATATTACCATAGACGTGCACAGCATCACTGCTAAATTATCTCATTTAGTAGGTCTATTTATAAAATATCCCTAGATCATTTTAATGTGCAGTCATGGTTGAGAACCACTGCTTTCCCACAAAATATTAATCAAGATGATGCGCATTATTTTCCAATATGGGGATAATTTTGATTTTGGCAAACATCTTTATATTAAGATGTGATCTGGGTTCTGATAACTTTCATCCATTGAAATCACATCAGCCTGTTTTATTTTTTGAAAAGTGCTTCCTTGCTTTTACTTATTTTATTTCCTAATAAAGTATACATTATATAGCAGAAGGGTTATTTGCATTTGTTTTTATCACCATCAATAATAGCTAATATGTAATATGGGTTTTCTATGAAGCTGACACTAACTTAGGTGCCTTATTACAATAATTTAAATCTTTTTATCAGTTCTAGAAGGTAGATATTATTACTCTCTCCATTTTAAATAGGAGCAAATTGAAATAGAGCGGAGTTTAAAACATGCCTCAAATTGCATGACCAGAGAGTCCTGAAAGCAGGGATTCAACCCAAGCATTTATGTTCTCAGCTGCTATACCCTACCTGTCAGTATGCTTAATGCAGTTCTGTTGAGTTAACCAAATTGTACGTACCAATCATTTTAAGATTTATAGAAAGTGTTATCTTTTCTCAACATTTTCAATAGCCCAAGAACTTTCATTTCTTTTTCATATAAACTTGTTATCTGTTCAGATTTACTTGTCACTAGGAAATCCAGACAAACTTGTCTGACACACTGGATCCTAACTTGCCAAGACCACTGCTTGTGAAATTTAAAATTATATCACGTGAACTTTAAGAATTCTTGGGGCTTAGGCCTTTATGATTTCTATTGTTTCCAACAACTAAATTGTCATTAAAAGTCTTTATTTTACTCTGAATATAAAACTCCTCTCTTTCATAGGATTATGGACACATACCAAGGCACCTATCCACTCATATCATGAATTTTATAAAATCTGCATCATTTATTAGAAATGATTGCATTAAAGAAAGGGTACTCCAAATGGAGCAAAGCCTCTGATATCTTGTGGGCCCTACTTTCTCTGCCTCCTCTTTTCATCTCTGCATCTCATCCATTCCCTCAAAACCCAGACTCCCAAATCCATCAAATAGCTCAGTAGAAAAAAACAACCAATGGATTGTCAAAATCAGGTCCCTTTCCTGAGAATGCAGTTGGGGTATAAATATTATCTTGTTTCCCGTGTCAAGTGTCAAACTATTTGTTTCATCCTTCACTGTCTTAATCATAATTTTCCAAATATCTTTCAGTTAATTATCTAGTTTATTTTCTAATCAGCCTACTAGTTTTTCATTAGTGTATCCTTCCCAACAAATCAAAAATGAAGAATGTATTGAATCCTTCTTCTGTGGCAGTTGCAGTGATAGTTATAATAAAGAATAGTTCATTAGCCCTACTGTTGGCTATAGAAAGGAAATGTAGTTTTTCTATGTCCCTCATTCCAACAATCATGCCTGCTATCTATTCCAAATGCTTAGCAGTGTCTGTCCAGCACCGATTTTTAGCAAGATAGAAGCCCAAATAACATAATGGATAACCTGGCCTGAAAATGTGGTCATGGATTTGACACCTTGGGAAAACAATAATTTCAATGCTTTTTTGGTCTTTATTGGGTTTTGTCTTTTGATATTTTGTTGCAGGGGAAGTCACCTTACTGAAAATGATTACAGGAATATTTGAAGTTCAATGGATGAAATATTTTAATTATGCAAAAGAACAGCAAAGATATTATGGTAAAAGACAGAGTTTAGGCAATGTGGACCAAATGAGTGAGCTAAGCTGCTCTGCATGGTGGGTAAGGTGTATGTACAATGTATTCTTTAAGAAATCTTTGAACACTTAATCATATTATTGGTTTTTCCCTTTGGTCAATATGTGTGTGGGCATGTATGTGCGTGTGTATTGGCAAGATGTGTTTTCCTCCAAGCAGTTACCCACAGTGTTGCTGATGAATGCTTATGTGTCTTGGCTAACACAGACTCTTGGACATTCATGTGGTCCTATCATTAAGGAATTTGCAGTCTTAGGGCAGATGTAGACCAAAAAAAGCTACTTTGGGAGATATCAAGAAGGCATTGAACATATTGGGGAGGGAGGGAGTGTTGTCAGAGAGGCTTCCCTTGGGGAGTTGTCTGGTTTTCTCTTACCTCACTTCTCTTCATCTCCTCCAAACCACCATTTGTTAAATATCCTCACACTGGAATGACAGGGCTCAGTCCTAAGCAGCTATTCTTTTTTATCTACACTTTTCTCCCTAGGAAAATCATTCAATACTGTGACATTAAGTCTACTCGCACTTTTCATACTGTCAACGATTCAAAAATGTATACCTGTAGTGCTAATCTTCCTCTGAACTCCAGACAAGTGTGTCCAAGTACTGACATCAGGATCCCTGTATCAGTCAATTTCCTGCAGGAGATGGATTGAACACATAATTATACACTTTGAGGGAAGTTTAATCAAGGGACAATGTTAAATGCCTGAGTAAGGTATAAGGACACCACAAGGGAGAGGGCAGGGCACTGTGCTAGGCTTGGAGGGGAAAAGGGAAGCAGAGGTTACTAGAACTTGGAGACAGAAAGCCAGGGCGGAGAAGGCTGCTTTATAGCAACCAGGACCTTAGTTCACGGAAGGTCATGGGAGGAAACCAACCCATGGGAACCCTGCAGCAAGGGAGCTCAGGGAGCACAGACTTCGACTTCATTTCCTTCCTTCCAACCTTTTGTTGTTGGTGCTGCCTGTTAGGTGAACTCTACTAGAAGCTGGAAAGTAAGAGAAGTATAGAGGTAACTTGCAAAATTGGCCTCACTGGGACAGAAAGCAGGAGGTAGGAGTGTAAGTGTGAGAGTGAACTAGCTTTATATATGTGGAGTGAGGGTATTCTAAGGAACAGCACATAGAAAGCCACAAGAAGAAAGCCCTCAGACCAGTAAGTAGTTCAATATATCTGGAATAAAAAAGTCAGAGTGACAATTTATGAGGTGGAACAGATAAAGTGCAACCAGATTATAAAAAGTATTTTAAACTACTTTAAGGACTTTTGATATAGAATTTTAAAGGAGAGGAGTGCCATGCTAATATTTATGTTATAGAAGCAACATTCTGGCTCCTGGCTGGAGTCTGGATTACACAGAGGGCGGGACTTGAAGCTGAAGGACCAGTTAAAAAAATGGCAGTGAAATTGCCAGGTATAATCAGCAGTGTGATGGGATAGAGATAAAAAGACAGACTGATGAGAGATTTAAAAGGTAGAATTTGATAGGATTTGGTGATTATTCAGATGCTGAAGGTAAGGGAAAAAGAGAAATCAAGGATGATGTGGAGATTTCTGGCATGTTTTACTTAGAAAATGGCAGTACCATTTCCAGTGATGAGAAACAGACTAGAGAGAAATGAAGAAAATGATGAGTGAGGTTCTGTACATATTATAAGACATTAAGTTCAAGTTGCCTGTGGAACATTTTAGTAGAAATGTCCAATAGAGAGGTGTATAAGTTGTCTCAGCCCACAGGAGAGAACAGCAGTATGGATGTAGTTTAGGTAATTATTGGCATATTAATACTTATTAAAGAAGGGGAATGAATGAGGAAATTAGGTGACTTAACAGAAAATTCAACATAGGTATGACTGACTTAATGCTTACATGTTTTTCAGTACACTCAACCAATAACAAGTTTAAGAATTTTGCTTAAAAAGATATTTAATGTCAAGAGTAAAAGATAGCTAGTTTCTAAAGCCCATCTTTCAATTCTAATTAATTTCTATGGATACTCCCTTACTGTTGTTTGCCAATATAATGCTTTATGGAGTAAAAGCTTTTTAAACAAGTTGTAGAGAAAATATTCTTGCAAAAAATTATCAGGAAAGAGAATTCCAGGTATCCAAATATTACAATAAGACTTTGAGTTTTAGAATTAGAATGCACATTCAAGGTCATGTAGTGGTGTCAAAGGTCTCACATTTTAGATGAGAAAGCCAGATAGTTATGCCAATGGGTGAATCATTCCAAAATAAGTTATAATGAGAGTAAATATTTAGTTAAGGTAAATAATGATAAGTATATGTATGGGTTCATCAAGTCTTTCACATAGAACCATGCCTATGGTGTAAGGTTAACAGGGATCAGGGGAGAAAGGAGAAGCTAAACAATAAAGAAGGTATACTATAGATTAGACTCTAATTAATATCACACTGATGATGCAAGCCTCAAAAGATCAATCTTCAATGCTCCCTAAAAATTCCATAAAATATACACATATTGATATTTAAAAGCTGAAATATGGCAAGCCACTAAAACATGGATGCTGAAATTGCTAACATTTCGTAAAAGATGAAGAAAGCTCACTACCTTAATGGAAACTGAACCAAACCCATAGAGAAGCAGATGTTTCCCTTTAAAAAACTTTCAAAGTAGCAGGAACTTGCATTCAGTCAGGAAACTGGCAGAGCCTCTGGAACCATTTCTAAGTGGCTGTGAGAGTTGAGAGAACGTCCTTGAAGACTTGTGCCCTGGTTAAAATGGAAGTGGAGACTTTGGCAGACCGTGTTTTCGGCTACCTGCCAGCGACTTTGAAAAGTATGACAGCTAACGCGGCTGCCTGGATTGTTCTTTGGCTGCACCTCTGGTTAGAAGACATGATTTTGAAAGAACTCCACGCAGGAATTCCATTTGGCAAAGGCTTGCTTTTTGGCAAGGATGTTCACAGTCTTCTTGTATAAGCATTGAAGAATAAATTGTGTCTGCCTCAGGTTAAAACTGCTGGGGGATAGGAAAAGAAGTAGGAGGCCAATTATACAGAGGCAGAAAGTTTTCAGACTGGCAAGAGACACTAGAAATTTGCAATCAGTAAAAATTACCCTATTGCAAGAAAAAAAAAAAGGGAAGTTCTTCAAAGGATCCAGAAAAAAGTTAGCTGGCCTGGCTGCTCAGTCACTGCTCTGGATGAGGGAACCAAATAATAAAGATCATATGTGAGTCAGAAATGGGAAAATGTACACTTAACTCAAGAAAACCTTAATCTAAAATATTAAAAATGGTTTGCATTAAGTAAAACAGATTTTATGGTATAGAAACCTGGCACCACACTAATCATGAGTTCATAAAATGCTGACCTAAGTTTGCAGGCCTGGGTTCCTCTGTTACCTACTGTCTGAAATCTTTTCGGGGAGGACCTGCTACGTTTGCCTTATTAGCATGAAATCCGAGTTGGAGCACACAGCGTGGAACTTTCAGTGCAGTATCCTTATGGGGCCTAAGTGTCCACACGCCTCCCTGGCATGAAAACTGTCATTAGGTCTTAAACTCCATCAGCTCATACACAGCTTCTGATGTGTGAAAAGTAGTATAGTGTTTTGCCACTGGTTGATAATAAAAGGTCATATTGACTACCTTTTTTTCTTTTTTAAAATATGTAATCATGACTGCTTGAGTCCTGTGAGAGAAAGATTGTTTTCCTTCAGGTTGCCAGGTAAAATATAGGATGCTCAGTTCAATTTAAATTTCAGATAAACAGCCACTATTTTTTTTATTTTTTATTTTTTAGTGTAGGTATTCAAATTTAACCAGGTGTCATATTTTATTTGTTAAATCAGGCAGCAAATTTTAGGGACAGTTTTACGAGTAAGGGAGATTTCTTCATGAGTCTCTATTGCTATTAAATATACCAATTCACTTTCATAGAGTCCAGCATGGGTAAACCTAAAAACACATTTTGCTCTGTTAAAACACTGATAGCGAAGTTCACGTCCAAACCTTTCCCTGGTGCGTGAGCTTATTTATTTTTGAAGAAATGTGTTTTTCAACTGGACTTCCAGTAGGGGTGCTGAAGAAATGGCCAAAATATGTGCTTAGTGCAAATGAGGGGCAAAGAAAAGAGGGAAAGACATAGGGAGATGAATGATAAACATTTTCGATGATTAAGAGCTTATACTTCAGAGAAATCTATGAAGTTGAATGCCAGTCCTGCCAGGTATCTACCCATGTAAACTTATTTAATTTAAATAAAATAAGACCATTACTGAGTACGGTGTTTGGCACATAGCAGGTATACTATATATATATATATATATATATATATATATATATATATATATATATCTCCTGTCAATGATTTTACGCTATTGTTATGGGAAATCTGAGTTCAATTAATATCTTCTTGCTCCAAGGACAATGCTCAAAATACCAGTGCTTTAAACTGGTATCAGGAAAGAGAGATATTTTATGGTAATTCAGTGAAAGAATCAAAGAACAAAATCTAATTATAATTTAAAAATTAAATAGACTGCTGCTGTTCTGCCATTTAGAAAATTCTTAATCACAAGGCAGTTTTATCCAGTTACTTGAGGATATTTGACTTCCATGGATAATTGCCTAGTGTAAACTCAGAAGACACATATTTATAGTCAGCAGTTTTGAGAAACAGTACCACAGAATATTCAAGCCTTACGTGTGATATCCATCCTCCTTGAGTTTAGTATAGTGAGTATAGGAGATGACTTAGCTCAGAAGATTAAATCTATGAGATTATCCATTAGAATATTTGACTATAGCAATATCACAAAGTGATGTGATTATTTATTAATTTCTAAAATAAATGTATTTTAATCATCTTATTTTGGTTCAGTCTAAAATATTTCCTAAGTAAATGCTTCTATTGTGCCCATTGTTCCTACTAGATTATGACTATCTTAAATCACGGTTTGTAGATATTTTATCTATAGATTTATCCTGATATAGATATAGATATCTATCTATATCTATATCAGGGCCTTACACAATGTAATGAGCAAAACTAGTAAATCGAGGAAAATAGAAATTAATGAATAAAATCATTAAGGAAACAATAAGGGAAAGTCAGGATTCAGCAACTAGAGTAAAACATAGGTAGTTCATAAAAATTGTGTGACTAGCTCGGCTGAAATCACTGAGGTGTCTCTCTTCTATTTGCCTTGAAAACTATTAGGCACAATTTTCCCCAAAATTTCTAAAGTAGTTGATAATCTTTTTGTCCTATCACATCCCTGACAGAAATGCGTAATACACATGACTAAATATACTCAATGAATTAAATAAAGAAAAAATGGATTTTTCAGTTAGAGTCATTAATTTATATTTCAATATTGGATTAATATTATCAACTTTTCTCAAATAACAATTAAGTTTGTAACAGCTGAGATATACAATATATGTAAAAGTAAAGAGCTTACAACATTTCTTATATAGTTGAAATATTTGTCCTCAAATCGTAAGGCTGTGGGTAAAACAGCATATTATTTTCCAATCCATAGGATGAGATAATAATAATATCTACTTTGCAGTATAAAATAAATTTATATCCAAAGCACTTAGAAGTATGCACAGTGTTAGTGCATGCTGACTTTTATTATCATGTTAAACAAGTCAAGTCTCTAGACTGAATATACATGACGAAGGATTAGTGTTATAAACAAGAAAAAAATAATTTCAGCAAAGGTAGATTATAGCCATGAATGAAAATTGCTACCGAGTTACAAAGTAATTGATTCGTTAATGGGTTGTTTGTTTATTCATTTCAAATAAAACATTTCTCAGGACAGCCAAGTAAAGAGAAATGGAAACAGCATAAAACAGGAAGTTATCATATCCAAAGGAAATACCATCAGAATTTTCTAAGTAACAGCATGTTTCCTTATAGTAGGATATATCTAGAAGCTCTCAGGCATACATGGCTAATACTAACCTACCCTTTCCTACATTTAGCAATATTTAGTGGGAACTCAAAGTAAGAAGTTAGCAAAAAGTAGCAAGACAGTGTCCATTCCTTCGAATTGTATCTCCTAGAAATAAAGGGACTGGAAATCATGTATTCCTGTTCCTTGACTCCATTAGGTCAATCCCTCTATCCCTTGTCGTGGTAGTGTCCAATGCAGTCACCATTAGCCATGTGTGCTCATTTAAATGTAAACAAATTAAACTGAAATACGGTTAAACCTTAATATCCTCATTTGCAGTAGCCGCATTTCCAGTGCTCACATGTTAAATATTCCTTTGGATGGCACTGAGAGTCTTTAAGGGGCCTGAGATCAGCTTCTTTCATTTTCCCCTCTAGTAAGTAAAACACGGCTACATGAATGTGTCTCAATTCTCCTACATCTGTCTCTCCTCTCCCTTAAAGAGTGTAGCCTAGATTAAAGTCACACAAAACAGAACTTAAATTCTTCACATTGTCTGAAATCAAAGCTGGATCAAAAAATGACCTTGGAGAGGCAAAAATGAATGTGCAGGCTATGAAGGCCTTGAATTAGAGTGTGCTGTCAGGTTATCACTGCTTAGAATAAGTCATTTATTTATGTCATTTTTTTGCCTAATTCACCAGAAACTAAATGCATATAATAATGAAATCGGAGTTGCTATTGGTGGTGGTCAAGAAGCAAGGTGAGTTCATTATGAAAAGAGAAGGAAGGTAAAAGAAGCCAGGAAATATAATGGGAGTTGAGAGAGGAAAGAGAAACAGCCACTGCTTTACAATTTTGACAAAAGCAGGCTGTTTGGTTAATAATAACAACCAGGAGAAAAGCAGATTTTCAACAAAAGTGCTTTTCGTGGACAAAATCTACTGAGCTAAGTGCATCTCAAATCCCCCCAGCATAAAAGCTCAAAGAGCAAACATTTTTTAATACTGACATTTCCAGTGTATACAATACTTCCCTTCATGCTGAAGCCAAGCACAATTGTAACAATTTAGCTCTTGTCAATCTGCTTCGCTCTTTGCATCCTTATGCCTTGAATAGCAAGGTGAGATCTAGGCAAATTGGGCTGGGAACAGGGACCTGGCTCTGTGCAAATGCACGTTGAAATACAGACACTTGAAGGATATTATCTCAGGGTCTAACTGCCAAAAAAGTAGGTTTATGCAGGATTTTTTTCTCCCTTAGTGAAATTTGAAAACTGAGTGTTAGAAGAAATTGAGTGATTGGATAGTGATACCAGGATGTGGTCATTGTATTTATCAGTGCCATATGACCATAAGAATTTTAGGAAATATAGAATGATTCAAGTTTGTAAAGGTGGAAATGACACAATGTTTTAGAAAGTTGGATTTAGTTTTAACAGTGGTGAACAAAACAAATTGCCATGAAATGAGGGAGACCCACAACATAATATAAATGCATAATATATTTGAAGTAATATCATTAAGTGCTATGCTGAAAAGTTAAAGTAAAATGAGGGATAATGAATGATGGTGGCTGGTATTTTAGACGAGATAGAAAGTGAAGGTGTTTATCGGGGGGGGGGGCATTTGAGAAAGGGCTTAAATGGAGCAAAGGAGAGCAAACCACTAGACTGCTGGGAAAACCAGCTTTCCAGAATGAGAAAATACCAAGTTCAAAGGGCTTGAAGCAGCTAAGTGCTTTGGAGAGTTTGTAAAACAGGAGTCCCATGTGGATGAATCAAATGAAGCAAGGAAAAGCGTATGACAAAATGAAGTTAGGGTCCCATTCAAAGGCCTACTGATGTAGGGTATATTTTTTTAATATATAATTGGAAACTGATCATTTCTTAGCATCATCACTGTTTCCACCCTGGTTAAAGACACCACCCTTACTTGCTTGGCTGAATTATTTCAGCAAACACCTAACTGCTTCTAACTTACTGCTGTAAAATAAAGCCTTCTGTCCCCTCCTGTCAATCTGTATTTACTCATCAACCAGAGTGATCCTTTACAAAAATAACTCAAGACAACAACACTGTTTAAGACCTCCATTAAAAGGGCTTCTCTGGTGGTGCAGTGGTTAAGACTACGCCTGCCAATTCAGGGGACACGGGTTCGACCCCTGGTCCAGGAAGACCTCACATGCTGCAGAGCAACTAAGCCCGTGCACCACAACTACTGAGCCTGCGCTCTAGAGCCCACGTGCCACAACTACTGAGCCTGTGTGCCACAACTACTGAAGCCCGTGCACCTAGAGCCCATGCTCCACAACAAGAGAAGCCACCGCAATGAGAAGTCCGCACGCTGCAATGAAGAGTAGCCCCTGCTTGCTGCAACTAGAGAAAAGCCTGCGTGCAGCAATGAAGACCCAACACAGCCAAAAATAGTATAAATTTATTTTAAAAAAAAGACCTCCATTAAAAATTAAAACAATCAAACAAAGTTCTTATCCTCTATATTCTTACCATAGTCTGCATGGCTGTGACTGTCACCCCTCTTTCCTTATCTCCTATTGAGTTCTTGTCCAAATGTACCAGTTTCTTTCTGCTCCTCAAAAATACCAAGCATGACCCCACCTCAAACCCTTAGCCCTGAATCTTGAAGCAAACTTTCCTCAGATATCCCAAAGAGCATATCTTCTTTTCCACTCAGGCCGCTGCTCTCATTTTACCTCAGCAGAAAGAACGTCCACCAAACTACCATCCCTTCCTGTCAGTTTCCAGCCACTTCCTCCATTTTACTTTTCATTTACTTTTCCATTTTCTGTCTTCGTGTACCAGAATAAAAGTTTCCTGGAAGCAAGGTTTTTGTTTTATTCATTGTTTATTGGTAAAACCTAGAACTCTACCTGACACCTCGTAGTTGGCCAGCAAATTGTTTTTTTTTTTTTAATAGATGAATGAGAAACTGACAATAGCAGCAAGTCAACTTGCTGACAGATTGGAGGTTAAGTGTGAGAATAACAGAGGAGTCAGGATGATAGCAAAGATTTATCCATAGAAACAGGGTGAATGGTAGCTCCATTCACTGAGATGGAAATCAGAGGAGAGAAGGAGAGTGGAGGAAAAATCAGGTGTTCTGGTTGGAAATGTTAGCTTTCATTGTTTGAGTTTAGTTTAGACTATTAAGGGCAACTAAGGCACAACAGTAAATCATGAGTATCTTACCTAGAAGGTGATTTGAAATAGGTTTTGTAGTATAACATCCATCACAGTGTAATTGTTTTGACCAAACATATTCTATCATAGAGTATGATAGCAGGAAATCTTTAGAAATTAGGGGTTCCTTGGAGTCTTCTAAGGAGCACATGTGGTACCAGACATATAAAAAATTCCCCTTGGGGCTTCTCTGGTGGCGCAGTGGTAGGAAGTCCGCCTGCCGATGCAGGGGACCTGGGTTCGTTCCCCGGTCCGGGAAGATCCCACATGCCCGTAGCGGCTGGGCCCGTGAGCCATGGACGCTGGGCCCGCGCGTCCGGAGCCTGTGCTCCGCAACGGGAGAGGCCGCAACAGTGAGAGGACCGCGTACCACAAAAAAAAAAAAAAAAAAAAAAAAAAAAAAAAATGCCCCAGCCCCACTTTCCACTTTAACTAGAGTGTTTCTCCTTTAACAGGACAAAGAAAATGTTCTGAGGATAGTAAATAAAGAAGTTTTAAATAGCTTCACATTTTGAAAGCAGAAACCTGAAACTTCTTTTTCAACAAATAGAAACTGTTAGGAGCCAGAGAGGTGAAATAATTTGCCCTTGATCACAAGTTGGCTGGTGGTGGAGCCAAGTTCAAGCGAGGTCTGTTAATGCCAAGGTCATTTCTCTATGTTCTGCTCTAACACAATACATTTATATCAAAGCCAACTATCACATCATGAAAGGACTTGGGATCTGTAAAGAGACCTGAGCATAGTGGTGGTCTAAAGCCAGCTCATACTAGTTTATGAGAGCTGATTTATTAAATTTTCAGAAGTTTTGGTACCTGATTATTAAACTCATGCATAATTAAAACTTAAACTATAAAACTTACAATTAAATGATTATATTAAAAAATTAACAAACACTCAAAAATCATCTTTTTTTTTACTACATTTTACCATTTTCTATATTCTTGATGCTATTTGTGTCTATTGCCTCTTTATGGTATAAATACTGTATAATGCTTTGCTACTAAAACACACTTCCAAATTCTTCATTCTGACATCATGCAGGTAGTGCGAAATCTGCCATGGTGGGAGTATTTACACCACGAAAATTGTCAAATGCCATCATTTGACAGCTCTCATCCCTCATCCTTCCCACCCCCAACAGCCAGAGCTTGTTAAATATAAACCAGTACAGCATTGCCTGAAAATAAATATTACACTATTCTTTATCTTTTCTGGGATCTTGGGTAAATCATTTAACTCCTCTCTTAACTTGGCCTGAAAATTAAATACATCAATACCACCCTTATCTGATACTTGTATTGATTAAATGAGATAATATATATGAACATTCACAAAAGACTGCCCTATACACAGGACTACTATTACCCCATATGGCACATTTTTGAAAATTAAAAAAAATCCCAGTGCACTTAAAACACTGATTTGTCATAATATTATCATATTATACTGATTTTTATGACAATAAAATACAACTGCCATTTGCCAGAAAATTATCATAATAACTCTCATGTATTACTCTCTGGGAAAAATCATGTAGACTCTGTATGTTCAAGCAGCCCACAGAGTAAAAAAAAAAATTTTTTACTTTGATATATAAAGCCTCTGCCTAAATGTTCACTCACTTGTTTCTCTGTATAATTCTATTAAAAATCTTTCTTACTTTTTTTTTTTCCTTTGGGGGGTGTTGTCGAAGACATAACAAACAAGGAGTTGTGCATTCTTTCATTTTCTATGAAGGAGGACTCTCAGAAAAATTATCTATCTGGGGCCTAAAGCTCCCCAGCAACACTCAGTAATGCCTTGTTCTCACGTGAAACAGATGGAGTTGATAGAAGGGGTCTATTGTTCTTACACAGTACACAGTTTCTGAGACTCTTCCAAAGGGATGGCTGCATCATCTACAGGGAGGAGGAGAATATGTCACCCTGTAGGTCTCATGTCGAAAAACAGTTTTGTATACAAATTGTTTTTTGCTTGTTCTGGTATGAGGTTGGTATGAAACTTCAGTGTCATGAATAAGGTAAGAGAAGATTGGGTTTAAGTGTCATCAACTGACTTAAAGTTGTGTTATAATATGTCCCCATCTCTGAACAATCCCTAGTCATGTCTGCAGGCTCTTAGCTCTATGAAATAGTGCCAGTTATGTCAGGCATTTTGAATCGATAGGAAATAAAGACAAGGTGAATCATTTGATTGAACTAAGTTTCTTGTTTAGTTTTCATTGTTTTCAAAAGCAATGGGGAATTGCAATCACAAAATCCAGGGTGGAGGGTCATTATGGGATAGGGGAACATAGGTAGTCGCTAAAATTTGGCAATTTTCTAGTTATTGACCTGAGTGGTGGCTTCATTAAATTATATTTTATAACAAATATGTGTGTATTTATAATATAAGCTATAATTGTCTGTATATAATTATATACCATAATAAAGAAGATAAAATAAATTATCCTAATTTTTACAGACACTAGAGTTATAAGACTTTCACAAACTGTTACTAACTTGAATCTTCACTGCACATATAATAGCCAGGTTTTGTCTTTTTCTCTAAGCTCATTCACACATTCACATTCATTGTGAATGTTTCATGTGATTAGAATGTTGGAATAATTATAAGTAAATAATCATAAAATTCATGTCTTTTCCAGAAAGCAAAATTAAAGCATTTAAAACATGCTTTATGTTAAATAAGAATGGTTTATTTAAAATGAATATATTCAACTTAGGTAATAAGTGTTATTTCTTCCTTTTCTGAGAAGTGTCCTTGGGTATTGAGTACCATAAGCCATTGCACATATGGAGTGAATTTTTAGAAAGAAAATCACTAGCACCTGGATTTCAGTAACATTCAAAATGTCTTTTGTATGTTTCCAGCTGGCAATATTTTTGCTCATAGAGAATGTAGGTTTATAAGATAGTATTTTTCTTTATCCAGACCATCCTATCTCCTTTATCACCTTTCTCATCCCTATCTTATGCTTCTTTAATTATAATAAAATCGATTATGCTCTAAATTCTACACTAAGCTCCAGTGACCAATTTTTTCCATTTTCTATTTTAATTTATTTACTAAGCTTCATGCTATATACCTGAAGGCTCTCCTAACATTATTTTTATGTGATGCTGAATGATACTGCACTGTTAGATATAAAAATTAGTGGACCAAATTTGAACTCTTTTTAAAATTTTATAAACTGAATGACAAATGTCTTCTAGAATCTACCAAGTTTTCAAACTTTAAAACACTTTCAGGAGATGGAAACACTCTTGGTTCTCTTCATAAATTCTGTGAACAAACAATTAACACAATGAGTTGTTTTTCCCTCACAATTTATTCCTAGAAAGGTGAACTAAGTTGGTGGATGCTTAGAGTCCAGAAGAGGTGAGAACTCAACCTAAGACTTTGATTCTTGAGATTCTCAGAATTCATCACTTCTATTTAAAATTTTCTTTACTATGTTTCTAAACCTATAGCACGTTTTTTCCCCTTTTTTCTTTCTGTTTTTAAAAAGATAAACAGAATGATTTTATGTTTAGGCAGATTTTTCTCATAACTCTAATTCATATTTGCCTAACTATTTTGCCTTGCGGTTTACCACTGTTATTACTGCCAGTTCCTTAAAATGTGTTCCTACATCTTAGATTTAATAAGCACAATTAAGGATTTGTATTTCTATAATCATTAAAAATAATTTCACAATGATATACTCAAAAGATATAATTTCTTCAATAGCTTGTATAAATTAACAGCAACAATACCCCTTGATGATGCCGTGGGGACTTCTGTATTAACATAGACCCAAGGAGCCAGAGGGAATAGCGAAGGAGAAGGGCAGTAGCCAGGAACCAGTTCCTCTCAAATCTTTGCATTAATAATGCCTTCTTTGCCATTCAAGAGCAAAAAGATGGAGCAAAGCCAGCAGTACCCAAACTGTAATAGCCCATGGTAATTCAAATGTGTGATTCCAAAAAAAAAGAAAAAGCAGAAATAAAAGTTCACAGCACTTCCTTGGGAGTTTGATTTTTTTAATTTTGCAGAAATCCTAGGGGCATGCATGACCTTTATCCTACTACCTTGTCTCACACCCACACCACCACCCACTGGTTAAAGTCAATGAGTGGTCAGGAAGAAACTTTTTCTTCTCAAGTAGCACCACTTCACAACACTCCTCTTTTTTACCAATGTAAACCTTTGAAGGGCTTTCCTCCATTTGTTTGCCTTTGCCTGATCTTTCTAGCTGTCAGAAGATGATGTTTTACATTTTAGGAGAACTGTAATTGTACGTAATGTCTCAGGCTGGATGATACACATTCCAGACATATGCTATTAAAGTTATAACTATTATTTGAATCATTATATAAATTACCCAGTAATTACAAATGTAATGCAGATCCATTTCAGCATAAGTCATCAGATAACAATTTGAATTTATTTTAAAGAAACATCCTTAGACTTCTTTCAAAAGGAAAAAATATATATATCTGCCATTTTTTGGAACTAAACAAACAAAAACTTAATAGCATTTTTTCTGACTCTGTACATAAATGAGAATTTTTTTTTTGCCCCAAAGCAACTCCTGTCCATTAGAGATACTTGCCAGATGCCATAAGATCTTCTGCACTCAGATTCAGTGGCTATTTGGAAAGCTTCGCTGCCACCTGCAGCTGCACCTGCTGTGAGGTTTTACTTGTAGATTTCTTGGTGAGTTCAAAATCTATTGCCTAGATTAGTAAAATGAGCCTAATCCTAGAAGCAATTTTCTAGTATAGCTAAGGAGTTTCCTGGGTAGGAGTGGACTATACAGATATGTTCTTCCCTTGCAGATTTACATGAACCAATGGTTGTATAAACAGTAAATAAATTGTGTATTGGGATGTAATTTTCTTCATTAACTAACATTATTGTACTAAAATTGCCTAGTTCGGAATTTACCATAGAGTTAGTCCTCAGATAAGTAGTGAATTTAAAAAGAAGAAATTGACTCTAGAATCTTCTGCTTTTTCTATTCTGTAATTTCATCTGCTTCTAGCAGAAATTTAAAAAAAAAAAATTGTGTTTTGTGATTTTATAATGCTGTATTTGTTTCAAAATAGGAAATCTTTATCTTATCAAATTGGAAATGAAAAATCCAAACTTGACACCATGTCCTTGTAGGTACTGGTCAATGTGGTCCCAAGGGATAGTTCTGATCTCAACTCTCACCACTCTCCCCAGTTCATAGTAGTCTAACCACTCTGAATTATTGAAGATCTTCAAATATACTAAGAATACCCTGGTCTCAGGGCCTTTACCCATGCTCTTTCTTAGGACTGAAACAGCAATTCCTTAGGTATCTGCAAACCTGGGCTCCCCCTCTTCATTTGTGTCATCCAAGCAGAGAAGTCCACTCTAAATGTCCTGCCAAATATATCAGTGTCTCACCACACAGTCATTAAATGTTCTTTTAGCCTGATTCATTATTTTTCTAATTTTTTAGCATCAGCAGATATGTTATCAATGGATTTGCTTATCTGTTCATTAATTGTCTCCTCCCAAAGGGTATAAGTTCCACAAGTACAGGAACTTCGGGTATTTTGTTTTCATGGTTCAGTCCTTTGTGCAAAATGAGTAGTTCACAAATATTTGTTTAATAAATTCATAAAAGAATGATACATTAGACTTTTGTGTAAGTTATAAGACCACTTTCTGTAATTTATTTTCAAAATTAACAAAATATTTAATGTCTTAACAGATTAAATAACTGAAGTTGACTTTCTTTTGCTGTGAAATTGACATTTTCATGGATTATATAAAATAGTAAACTAAGCTTTTTCTTAATATTCTAATAGTTTGAAATTATGGCAGAATGAGAGGACATACTTTGGTAAAGATATATTTTTTTAAATTTTTATTGGAGTATAGTTGATTTATAATTTTGTGTTATTTTCATATGTACAGCAAAGTGAATCAATTATATATATATATCCACTTTATTTTAGGTTATTTTCCCATATAGTTCATTACAGAGTATTAAGAAGAGTTCTCCCTTCTATACAGTAGGTCCTTATTAATTATCCGTTTTATGTATAGTAGTATGTATATGTCAATCCCAATCTCCCAATTTATCTCTCCCCTTCCCCACCAATTTCCCCCAGTAACCATAAGTTTCTTTTCTACCTCTGTGACTCTATTTCTGTTTTGTAAATAAGTTCATTTGTACCATTCTTTTTTTTAGATTCCACATAGAAGCGATATCATATATTTGTCTCTCACTGTCTGACTTACTTCACTCAGTATGACAATCTCCAGGTCCATATATGTTGCTACAAATGCCATTATTTCATTCTTTTTCATGGCTGAGTAATATTCCATTGTATATATGTACTTCATCTTCTTTATCTATCCCTCTATTGATGGACATTTATGTTACTTCAGAGTCACTTTCTTACTCATGATCTTATTCATATAAAGCAGCATGTTACCTCCAGTATTAGGGATTCTGTTTGACAAAGTATCAAAGAATCACCAAATAAGACATTTTAACCAAGATAGGGACAGTCTCAATGTCACTTAACCTCAAATCAATGTAACTTTTTCTCTTCCTTTTAGATGAGAATGGACTACATGAATTTAAGGATGTTTTCAAATGAAGATGGCCATAGTTCTATAATTGTCAATTAATTGAAAAAGTCTGCTTCTACTCAAGATGTCAGACGATTTGTTTATGATTTTAACATTTTAGAGTTTTTATTTGATGTCTTTGATTTATCATTTTATCTTTTTATTTGCTTTATTTATAAAATAAAGTAAGTTTGGATTTATTTATTTAGTGAATTTAATTAATATGTATTCTACTATTAAGTTTATTCAATATATTGTGCCCTAACACCCCTTAAGTAGATTTTTTTTTCTGTGTCTTTATCACTTATTTCTTATAAGGTCAGGCTCATCTGTTTCTTTTGTTTTTCATCTACAGGATTTAAAAATAATTAGTACAACACATGATTAAAGTTAAAATTCTATAGAAAAAATATACAGAGAAATCCTGTTTTCATTGATGTCCCTCTACCACAATTTCTCCCTACTCTTATTTTTATTAGATAATTGATGATCCTTATGAATGTGTGTGTTTTGCTAATTTAAACATGATAGCATGTGTATTATTTTTCCTCTTACTTATCTAGAAATTAGTATATGATACACAAAATGCTGTACTTTGCTTTCTTAAGTTTGCAATATATCCTGGAGTTCTCTTTATATTAGTACATTATTTTTTAAGGTTGCATAGATCTGCCAAGTAAAACAACCAGTTTCTTCAGCTGGATATGTAAGTTGCTTTCAATGTTTGCTGGTATAAACAATGCCACAATAATAACCTTATACATATACCATTTCATATTTCTTCAGTGTATATATATATCCCAATTAGATTCCTCAAATTGGGGTTGCTGTGCCAAAGAGTATGTGTGTTAGTAATTTTTATTGATATAGCCAATACTCTTCTGCATAGTTTTACAACAAGAGCAATAATATACGGAAGTGTATTCACACATCTTTGCCAACAAATATTTGGATTTTAGCCAATTTGGTATATGAAGAATGTTATATCTCAGTATAGTTTTAATTTGTATTTCTTTTATATGAGGGAGGTGGAACATCTTTTTATCTGTTGAAAGGATATATATATATATATATATATTTGCTTATGAACAATTTGTATTTTTTGCCATTTTTCTATTTTTTTGGTCTTGTTCTTAACAATTACTCGAAGTTTCTTTCTCTATTAAGGAAATTAAAGTTTTGTGACATGGGTGGCAAATATCTTTTCTCAGTTGGCTCTTGTCACTTTTATGTTTTATTTTCTTCATGATGTTTCTTTATTTTTTCTTTAAATTTTCTTATTTCTTACAATTTTTTCTTTACAATTTTTAAGGGTTATTTTCCACTTACAGTTACTACAATATATTGGCTATATTCCATTTATTGCATAACACATCCTTGAGTCTATCTTACACCTGATAGTTTGTACCTCCCACTCTTCTTCCTCTTATTGCCCCTCCCCTTCTCCCCACTGGTAACCACTAGTTTGTTCTCTATATCTGTGAGTCTACGTCTTTTTTGTTATATTCACTAGTTTGTTGTATTTTTTGAAATTCATGTATAAGTGATACCACACAGTATTTATCTTTCCATCTGACATCTCACCCATCTTTATTTTTCTTTGTCATGCAGTTTATTTTTAATATTGTTTTTATTGTTAATGTATCAAATTTGGTAGTTTTTATTTTTTACCCCAAACCATCTGAAACGAAAATTTGCTGTGATGAACTTACATATGTGTCATAGCAAAAACATTAAAGTAAATTCATGAGAATTGGTTAGAGAATGTGGAGTGTACTGTCATCATGTCTTAGCTGCAGTGCCTGTAGGATCACACCTCCTGCCAAAAATGTTTATGTGTTCTAACTCTCACTAACCTTTACCCACCACCACTGTAACAGTGTCTGTAGATTCTATGTCTTTCTTCTATGAAATCTCCCTGGAGCATTTCTTCAAGTGGTAAATGCCATGTTTTTGAAATTGTCATTTTTTTTTATTTTGCTAAGTGTTTTTTTTTAGTTTTTTTATGTTTGAAACAAAGTATTTAATGGAGTTTATTTATATAACAGATTATGTTCATTGCAGTATAGAAATAAAGGAAAATTTGTATTGAATACCACAGGTATCACTGCATGCAGAACACCAACACACCAAATAATAAGTTCATTAAGTGTTAAATTATTAGGTAATCATTTTAAATGCTTTATGTTATGCAAAAGCCCATGGAGAATTGTTCTATTGCTGTTTTAGAGTGTTTATTGACATCTGGGGAAATTAGCTGGAGGTTTTGGATGGGCCAATTGTATTATTATTATTTCCATTTAATATAATGGAATATAGGCTCCCTCTATCTGAAAATTTGCCATCAGCATGTTGACTAGCATGTGTTAGATTCAGATAAACAGTGTTGTTTGTACTTGTATGAATTCTTTTCTTTTTTTTTTTTTTCACATTTAGATCTTTTATATATTTGAATTCTACCTGGTGTTTAGTGTGATCTGTAGTACCAAATTTTTTCTTCTGCCATATGGTTACCCAGTTATCCCAACTCCATTTATCAATAGACTCCATCTTTACTCAACTTCTTTAAGATGTTATTTCATAAACTGTATTCACCTATGTACTTGTATCTATCCAACTCTTAAATATTATCCTTTTTTGAGGTGCAGATACCTCTTTGAGATGGTAATTACATTTCCTTTGATATATATCCAGAAGTGGAATTACTGGATCATAGAGTAATTCTATTTTTAATTTTCCAGGAAGCTCCTTACTGCTTCCTCTCATGACTGGCCCAATCTATATTCCCACCAATAGTGTACAAGGGTTCCCTTTTCTCCACACTTGTTATTTCTTATCTTTCTGATCATAGCCAGCCTAAGAGATGTGATATGATATCTCATCATGGTTTTGATTCCATTTTTCTGATGATTAGTGATATTGAGCACCTTTTCATGTATTTGTTGGCCATTGGTATGTCTTCTTCAAAGAAGTATTTATTCAAGTCCCTTGTCCATTTACATTTTTTTTTCAATTTATTTAAACTAAAAAAAAAAGTTCACCCATTTCTTCCACTCACGTCTGCCAACCACCAATGTACTCTCTATATCTAAGAGCTTGTTCTTATTTCAGTTAGTATAATGTCCTCAAGGTCCATTCATGTTATTGCAAATGGCAAGATTTCATTCTTTTTTACAGCTGATTAATATCCCATTATATACATATATATGTGTGTGTGTATATATATATATATATGTATGTATATATATATATATATATGTATATGCACAAGTTTCTTTTTCCATTTTTCTAACGATGGACAGTTAGATAGTTTCCATATCTTTGTTATTGTAAATAATGATTTAATGAACATGGGGTGCATATATCTTTTCAAGTTAATGTTTTTATTTTCTTCTAATAAATACCCCACAGTGGAATTGCTGGATCATATAGCAGTTCTATTTTAACCTCCATACATTGCAGCATTTTTCACAATAGTCAAGACATGGAAACAAACTAAATATCCATCAATGGATAAAGAAAATGTGATATAGATAGATAGATAGGAATATTACTCAATTGTAAACAAGAAGGAAATTTTATCATCTGCAACAACATAGATGAACCTGGAGTACATTATGCTAAGTAAAATAAGCCACACAGAAGGATAAATACTGTATGATCTTACTTATATATAGAATCTAAAAAAGTCAAACTCATAGAAGCAGAGAGTGGAATGGTGGGTGCCAGTGGTGGGGGAAATGGGAGATGTTAGTCAAAGGATATAAACTTTCAGTTATAAGATGAATAAATCCTAGAGATCTAAGTATAGCATGGTGTTTATAGTTAATAATATTGTATTGTATACTTGAAATTTCCTGAAAGAGTAGATCTTAAGTGTTTTCACCACACACACAAAAGGTAACTATGTGAGGTGATGGATGTGCTAATTAACTTGACATAGCAATCATTTCAGTGTATATGTATGTTAAATCATGACACTGTTCATCTTAAAGAAAGATATCACATTGTACAACCTAAATATATACAATTTTTATTTGTCAGTCATACCTCAGTAAAGCTGGAAAAAACAAACAACAGCTAAAATTTTTCCCCAATTAATGACAAACACCAAACCACAGATTCAAACCCACTAAGCAGAATAAATACAAACACATGTATACACATGCCTCCCCCTCACACACACATACTCACACACCCCAATAGACATATAATATTTAAATTGTAAAAAATTCAATTGACTATATATTTCATGTTTAGACTTTATCTTCTGTTCCATTGATCTATTTGTCCATCATTATGTCAATACTAAATTGTCATGATTATAAAATAATCAAAATAAGTCTTAAAATTTAAAAAAAAGTTAAAAATCCTTTAGAGCTCTGCCTAAGCTTTCTTATCTTCTCATTCTCTAGACTATCCTTTAGGAATTTTAATCATTCTTAGAAATGTATCTCCTATATGCTGGTGACTCTCAAATATAAACTTCCAGCTCTGTTCTCTCTTGAGTTTTGCATCTGACTACCGAATTGCGTACTTCACTGATTTACTGTCCAAAAGGAATCTCAGCCTCAAAATGTACATAACTTAGTCAAATTTCCTGCTCACGGATGTCCAATATCCAGTCTTTTATGTCAGTTAATAACAACACCTTCCATGCAGTTGCTCAAACATTTACTTCATCACTTCTTCACATCCACATTCACACCCAATCATTAATTATGTCCTCCTTTTTATTTCCTAAATAACTGTCAAAACTATTTGATTCTCTCCACCTTCATTGCTACCACACTAGACAAGAAATCATGATCTGGTTTCTTTCACTCATTTTTGCACCACTTCAGTCCATTCTTCATACTGCTTCTCACACAAAGAATGTTTGAGGTAGAGATTTGATAATGCCATTTCCTGATGACAATCCTTTTATGGCTCCCACTTAACTATGTAATAAAATCCAATATATTTTACATGGTTTACAACGTTCCCAACCTCTCACCTTTGTTATTTAACTCCAGGTATATGAGTTTCTTTCGAGTTCTGAATGCATCATGCTATTTCTGCTTCTGGAATTTCACATACAGTATTCTCACTTCCAGCAATAGTCACTCACCCCCTGTTTATTTTTCCTGGCTAACGTTTCTTCATTTTCAAGTCTTAAATGACATTCCTCAAGAAGGCATTCACCAGTTCATTCCTTCAACAAATATATATATCAAGAACAAAGTATGGGGCTTCCCTGGTGGTGCAGTAGTTGAGAGTCCACCTGCCGATGCAGGGGACACAGGTTCGTGCCCCGGTCCGGGAAGATCCCACATGCCGCAGAGTGGCTGGGCCCGTGAGCCATGGTCGCTGAGCCTGTGCGTCCGGGGCCTGTGCTCCGCAACGGGAGAGGCCACAACAGTGAGAGACCCGCGTATCACAAAAAAAAAAAAAAAAGAACGAACTATGTATCAGGCACACTTTAAGGTATTGGGGGGTATAGCATTTACCAAAGCTTATGGAAGCTGCCTTCTATTGTGGGAGAAGACAGATGTAAGCAAATATGAATAAGTAAATCCACGGAATAATATACAGATAGGCAGTACTGATACACACTCATTATGCACTGGAAAAGTGGTTCTGTTGGTCAAAATATTGAGATACATATTTTATCCACTGCCCTGAGCTTCCAAATTAACCCAGTTATTCACTCCAGGACTCCCAGACCATCTATGCCTGGCACAGCAGGGGTTCTCCCCCTCCTCTGCCTCCTGCATTTATTTTGCTTAGTTGGCACTAGAGCCTTTCAATCCTCCAAAGGTACCAATTCCCAAGCACTATCAATTGATCCCCCAGGGATTCTGAAGCTCCTACCCTTCTGACATGCATGGCCCTGTGACCCTGGTAAACTATACTTAAGCATCATTGAGAGGGTCATCCTATTATCCAGCCCACCAAGGTTTCTGTTGATTAATCTCCCTCTACTTCTTAGCATCCAAGAGCCTGCACAGAATCCAATAAGAGAAACAGTAATCCCTAGAGACAACACTGGAACTTTTGCCGACAAATGTCTAGCTCCTCTTTCCAAGCACATCTATGACCACTGCCCTACAAATAATCTCTGAGTCACATTTTTGTGGCTGCTTGTGGAAATCGCTTGATGAACATGATCCAGTAGTAAGAAAGATGATGATGATGCAAAAGACATGGAAGAATTGCCAGAGAGATTCTTTGAATAGGTTTCAGAAATGGAACTTCCTATACAGATATATGATCTGGCCTTAGATACAGGAATGAGTGGTTCATACAAAGCAGCAAGATGAAGGTGGGGGTTATATGCACAGGCGATGGTAAGGAGTGGATGTGATTATAGAAGCCCTCGCTTTGCTTCTATTTTTTGGGAGAATGAGATGCATGCCATTAAGTGAGAGTTAGTATGTAGAAACAATTATAGAGAACACCAAGTCTACATCAAATATCTTTGCTACATATACTTTTACAACTCTTTACTTCCTGTTTCCTAACTCTCCTTATATTTTTAATTTCTTGTAAAACATATGTCGTGACCATAAGTTCTACCATATTCTTTCCAGCTTTGTCTGGCATAGTGTAGCCATAAAATAAATATTGATTGAATTGAACTAAAATAAATTGGAAAATATGGAATAAAAAGAAAAACAATTGTATGGAATGGAGTGGGACAGTATGGAATAATTCCCAGTTTGAATGACTCTTGTTATTTACTTAAAAAAATAAAAAGAGAGAGAGAATGTAGTAAGAGAAAAAAGAATATTAAGAATGTTTGTGAGGAATGACAAATTTGGTTTTGAATATGCTGATTTTCATGTGGTTAGAATCCATCCAAATGGAGAGTTTACATAGGAAGTAAGATGTACACGTGGAGAGTTTAGGAGTGAGATTCAGGCTACATATATATAGATTTGGTTATCATCAAGCTAAAGGGGTATAGGTAGTCGTTGAAACTGTATGTGATTTTGTGTGTTGCCACCTAACAATGCTTTGTAATTAGAAGCCAGGGAGGCAAAAATTAAACCTGAGATAACACCAACATTTAAGTCAATGAACTGGATTTTGCACTTACATTTCCTTTTCTTGTTAATCATTAAACAGTTCATGCATTTTTTCCTCGTCCTCATTTTCTCCTTCTCCTTTATTTTTTCTTGCAGAAAGATTTTAAGCTCCTAGAAGGCAACATTTAGAGCTTTTATTTTCTAAACCCCAAGTGCTGTTCACATTGAGTTTGATAACGATTTGTCACTTGCTTATCTAGTTATGTTGGTGTTGCTAGAGGATAAGTATGTTGAGTTTAGGTCTAAACTTAGAAAACTCCTTTGGAAAGCTGACTCAGATGACATAAAATCGTGGAAAACAAAGTAGTTTTTCAAAAAAAGGCAAGCTGGCATTGGCAGCTTAATCATTTTTCACCTTTTGATTATTATATAACCTCACATTTCTTTTTCTTATATCTTACTGCCCCATAATCCTTATTCTTTCAAACCCCATTATGTCACCACACATTTCATTTCCCCTTTGAAAAAAACCCATTATTTTACTCTTTATAATATAAATGCAGTCTAGTTTGGGCATAGGGCCTGACACTTAGAGTGCTGTAAGTTCTTTCCATTGTAAGCACCAGGCCAGAGTAAAGACTAGTGTTGCTAACAGGTAAAGATATTGAATACTGCTGAAGACCTTTTTCAATGAAAACAATCAAGTGCACATGTGTGAAAAAGAAAAGCTGACACTATGAGGTCAAAAGAGCAGTAGCTGGTGGCAATTTAGCAAGGCAATAAACAGCTTTCAATAAAGCTAAGTTTTATTAATGAGGTAAGAATTCTTTCCTTATAGGAATTACAGGTTCACCAAATGCCTGGAAACATTTTGAACATTGGGAGAGAGAAGTGTTAGTGGACTCAGATAGAGTTCTAGTGATTTTGCTGCTTTATTTAGAAAATGTTATTCTGAAATTAGAGTAATAGAGATACCATGACTTACTTTCCTCATAACATCAAAAAGAATTTTAGTGTAGACGATGGTGAATTCTTATCCTTTTATTCACATATTAATGCAACGCTTCTAGAAGAGATAAGAAGAATTCAGATTGTTAGAATTAATTTGCAGAATCGTAGATTTTTTAAGATCATTGACTTTTATATTTGTCCCTCAATAAACCCTGTCCTCAAATCTTTTCCTTACTCTGCCCTTCTAGCGCATACTCTTGCTCCTGGGTTTCCGTCGGCATCTAAGATCCATTGCTTGTTAAAGTCCTTTAGCTGACTTCACTGATTCACTGTCTCTGTGTAGACACAGCCAGTGTGTTTCCTCCTCTGTGTATTGTGCTCACCTACGGATTTTGGAAGTGATAGAGGAAGAGGTAGGTATGACGACAAGGGGAGCAAATGACATTCATAAATAAGAGCGAGAACAATGCAATTCAAATTGACGACCAGAACAACAGTGCTGTAAATAATGCAACCACAAAGTGAACAAATATATCTACTCTGCAATTGCTACACTCCCTATGCCTGATCTGGCATGCTGTTTAGCTACCTTTGAACACTTTGAGGGATGAAAGTAAGAACAAAAGATTTAGAACACTGCAATAAGTAAATCCTTGCCTGGCTTGTCAAATTACATACTTACTTTACAATATTTCACAGGTGGTGTTCCTGACCTGACTCCAGGCTAAGAGATTCACATAGCGAGTTTCTATACCTTAGCATATTTGCCTATAGAGAGATTTTAATACCTTCTTTGGAAAAATGTATCATGCTCAAAGACAAAATAAGTAGCAGGTTTTAACTTCACAAGCGCTGAAATATAATTTATTTTCTTTACATTTATTTTTATTTTGCTCATTTGTTTTGTTCCACGTGTGGTTTTATGTTTTACTCAGTTGGATGATGATCACCTGGAGCATATGACGTACAGTATCTAGCAGAGTACCAGCTACCTATCCAGTGCTACTCTGTGCAAACGTGGAATGTTAAAGATGTGGAAAGTTAGACATCATTTATGGATATATTCAACAATTTATGTGCTAGACCCTGTGTTATATCTTCGAGATGAAAATATGATGAAAAGACCCTCAGTCCAGGGGAATGTCTTTTTTTGTTTCTCCACAGACAGTAACATATGTAAAGGACTGGAGGGTCATCTAAGAATAGATAAGCATTGTTCCTCTACTTGTGGACCTTTATTTCTAATCAGGATGAAGACTGACTAGAAATAAAGATAGAAAAAATATCTTTTTTCTCTAGAAAAAAGTAGAGTTTTAACTACGATTTGACCATGCAACAAACCAATATATAGGGAGCGATGAATGTGTATCAGGGGAGTAAGACCTAGTCTGGAGGGTTATATTATAAAGTGTGTTGTTGTTCTTTTGTTTTTTGTATTTTTTTAAAAGAAAGTGACTTTTCAGTTGTTTTAAAGATTGAAAGAATGAGTAGTTTGTAGGAAAAAAAAAAATCCAAACAGAAGGAATGGTCAATGCAAAAATCCTGAGGAGTAAAGATGAGAAACATCAGGATCTAAAAAAAAATATCAAAGGAGTTGGAGAACTTCAAGAGGAAGGTGGTGGTAATGTCATAGACATTAACAAATGCCAACAAAGATGTTGTTTTATTAACTTTCACTTAAATGAGCCATAATTTGATTTTAATCAAGTTGCCAACATGATTATGAGCCAGTGCTGTCAGATATTCTTGCATACTATCTATTAGCATTCTGCCATTCTTATGAAGATATTTAGATTAAATCACAGGAGAACAGACTTAACACACAAAATGTTTAAGAACTCTTTGGATACACTCTGTAAATTTTCACATATTTGACAAGTCAACCTCACACAAACACATTTATGCCCCACTTACCCCAATGTCACTTTTCACATTGTCTCTTCCTCAAGCCCACTGAAGTATGTATCACTGCTGACACCTGCTTGGCTTCCTTCAACTTCCTTGACACGGTTTTATCCAAACCCTCCTGATCCCTATCTAACTGTTGATTCTCTGGCTCTTTTTCTCCTCTGTTTTGCTCAATATAAGTGTCTCTGGATTTTTACCCTGGCTCACTTGACTTTCTTCTCCATATTCTCTTCCTTAATAATGTCATAAGTATTTGGAACACTGTAGCAGTTGATAGCATTTCTAATAAAAGTAAACTTTATTTATTACCAGATACTATGGTAAGTGGTGTGTTTTTATTTTTTGTTTTTAATTTTTTAACCAAATCTATCATTACAATTAATGCTTAAAACAACACTCTTTCTATCTGCTGCCTCTTTCTTCCTTGGTTTACAGTGTAGTACACAAATGACCCAATAAGAAAGTATTATTAGGTTTTCTATTTTATGATGAGAAGTGTAAACCTTAAGAATGTTAGCAATTAGCTCAAGATCACACATTAAGTAGCTGCAGACCAAGGATTCAAACTACACAGGCTGACTTGAGATCACAAGCCTGGATCATAGTTAAAGACTGCCTCATTAAAGACTGATCACAGGGGCTTCCCTGGTGGCTCAGTGGTTGAGGGTTCGCCTGCCGGTGCGGGGTACACGGGTTCGTGCCCTGGTCCGGGAGGATCCCCCATGCCGCGAAGCGGCTGGGCCCGTGAGCCATGGCCGCTGGGCCTGTGCGTCCGGAGCCTTGCTCCGTGACGGCGCGGCGGGGGGGGGGGGGGGGGGGGGGGGGCTGCAACAGTGAAAGGCAAGACTGATCACAGAAAGTAGAATCAACCCCAGAATGATGTTATGTGATAATTGTATAGGCTTAAAAACTAGTAAGGCATATTTTTGAATCCCCACATCAGTTATTAATTGTATGACTCTGGATAAATTTCTGAACTTCTCTCAGTTTTATTATTTATCAATAAAATTAATATTTAAAAAGTCCCAACTATAGTTTTGTTATGATGATAATACATGCAAGCATTTAGTAGTCTGCCTAACACTTAGTCAACATTTAAAACTATTATTCTTCTTTGGTAGTCTCCAGGGTAATATATTTCTTTAGTTTTCAATGGATTCACTGTTGAATATCTATTCTTATATTGACTTATTAAATATAGGTCTGTTAAAATTTCCTTCTAAGATATAGGTGAATTTTTCCATAGTTCTTTCTTACTATGAAGATAAAAAATATTAACTCCCATCTAGTGTCCTGCTAGAGATGTAATGCCCACACATGACCACTGTACCTAATGTCTTATTACATCAACACTTCAGGTCCATTTTAGACCAGTTTTCTCTAATTGTTTAAGCCATTGATATAGTTGTTTAGATTTAGTCATTATGATATACTTTAGTGCTCACTTCAGCAGCACATAGGCTAGAATTGGAACAATACAGAGAAGATTAGCATGGTCCCTGCACAAAAATAATGTGCAAATTTATGAAGTGTTCTATATTTTTACATGGTAATTGTAAAGCATAATTCTCGCTGCTCTAATTCTAACCAGGATATCAAATTAAATAAAAATCATAACAATCTGTAGAAAGTAATAATTTCAAAAGGAATAATCTTTTATTTAGTTTAGTGTATTTAATTGCATTTACTTTGTTCTACTTATATACATCCATCTACTTAGTTTTTACCCTTATCTCCTCTGAATTAAAATAACTTCAACTTCTTTAAACTATCTCTTCTACATAATTTAACAAAGTGCTCTTCTAACATATTTCTATGCCACATTTCTTTTAAAGCACATTACTTTCTTAATATTCAAAATGATAATTCTGTCTACATCAATTTATTGAATGATTTTTAAAAGCAAATCATTATTTTAGGAGCTCTAGCAAAGTCGTAAATGAGCATGGCTTGACCCATTGCCTTGAGGGACTTGTAATTCAAGGAACGGAAAGATGTCTACCAAACCCAGTTCTCTTAATAGTATCAGCTAGCTTAAAAAGCACATATTTGCTTAAACAACCATTTTTTTTTCGTCAAAATAATCATGTTCCTTTACATAATTCTGTATGCTTTACAAATTGTTTTTGCATGTATTATCACATTTTCACAAGGATCCTTTTTGGAGAATTCTCCCACTTCACAGATTGGGAAATCTAGCCTCCCTGGGCCTCAGTCACTTAACTACGCATTAAGTTAATATTGGCATCCAAAGGAGGAAAGATCTTGAGACTTTTCCTTACTCTTGTCTCTTTGCTCCTGCAAAAACAGGAAGGATTGTCATCTGAATGGTCATGATCAAGGACAGGATTCAAAAAAACACCTAATATTAATGTCCTTTCTTATATCTCTCCCTTGAAAGGGCAAGGGCCATTGTTTATTGCTTCAAGGAATAGAAGAAAATTCATACTAGAAGTTAGAAATTTAGATTATCTTCTTATTTCTCTCACTAAATGGGAAAAAAGACTAATTTTGAGAGAAACTGTGTACTGATATTTTGTTCAGTGAAAGTAGAAAAACAAATCCCTTTTAGATCCTTGCTATCCATCTCCATATGAAAGATTTAAAGGGAAGAAAATTAAATAACAATGTATTGCTGAAAGTGGACTGGTGGCTCCAGGCCACCAGTTGGATTTAGGCACCAGGTTAAACTTCAGATATAAGCAGACTTACGTCTATTTCAACCTCTCTTCCCTTTAACCCACAGCTCTAGAACCACAATCCTCAACAGTTCCTAAGCCAAAAAGCTCTTAGTACCACAAACATTTTCCAAAATTTGTGGAAAACTCATTTGCTGTTAAAACATGACTGGAACTGTTTTGCTAGTGTTTCTTAGTATTGTTAAAAACAAAGCCAAGGACCCAAAAAGTAGCCAGTTTTGTAAGCCCTATGTCACCAAACTGAGACTTAATTACAATTGCAGCTCTCCCAGAAATAGAATCTTAAACTAGTCAATCAGGAATTCCCTGATCAACACTAGTTAGGTAATGTGCTTGATAGACCTCTGACATCCTGTAAAGAAAAGTTACTTTGCAATAACCAACCTGTTCTTTGGCCTAGTATAACTTCCTTGTTCCTGCTTTCTTCTGCCTATAAAAGTCTCTCATTTTGCACATTTCCTCAGAGCTCCTTTCTATCTGCCGGGTTAAATGCTGCCCGATTCATGAATCATTGAGTAAAGCCAGTAGACCTTTAAAAGTGACTCAGTTGACTTTTTTTTAACAGTTTGAATAGTCATGCTTTGTGAAGAAATGGTAGTGTATTAAACTAAGGGTCCCTGGCCAAACCCTCACATTATTTTCACTATACTACCTTGTGAGGGGTAATGGCCCAAACACCTTATTATATGCAGTGAATGCCCCTTCTAAAATATCAACGATTCTGAAATCTGAAAATCATTTCTCCCGAAGGGTCTCCCCTAACCTGTGATGTTGACTTGAACTACACAGATGGCCCAGGCAAGAACAAGGCAGAGAGAGTAAAACTGTATTTTTCCTCTAAGAGACTTGATTATGGGTCAACTTAATATTCATGTTATATGTATGTGAAAGAAGGAGATAAAGAGGGGGAGGGGAAAAGGAGAGATTATTCTTTGAATGCTGACATCAAAACTCCTTTATTACTCACAGCAATAGCAGTACCAGTGTTTCAGCATGTGTTCCAGATCTCTGAAATCTAGTTCTCATAGGGTGAGGTAAAGAGGGAGAGACATGGGCTTCCATGGAGGCGCAGTGGTTGAGAGTCCGCCTGCCGATGCAGGGGACACGGGTTCGTGCCCCGGTCCACATGCACGGAGTGGCTAGGCCCGTGAGCCATGGCTGCTGAGCCTGCGCGTCCGGAGCCTGTACAACAGGAGAGGCCACAACAGTGAGAGGCCCGCGTACAGCAAAAAAAAAAGAAAGAGGGAGTGACATCTATTCTCATAGAGGTGTGTTTTTAGTTTAGGAATCCAGTCTTTTATAATGGACAGTAAACCTGCCTGACCTTTGCTCCAGAAGCAGACATTTCCTTTGTTATATTGGATGGTACACTAATCCCCCCCATTTGCTTAGAATGTGGGTGGGGGGGAAGGAGGGGAAAAAAGGGACTATAGCTTTCAAGGCTGTTTGCTCTACAAACATCTTTGATAAGATAGTCCAGAAAAAGGTGGTCCAGGCCCTTTCTCAAAAGATGTGCAGAAATATGAGACATCTATGAAAATTGTCTCCTAACAATGTCTTCATAAGATCACATTTGTTACAAAATTAAAATGAAGACTTCATAAAATATTTATTTGCTTTTTAGTCAAGTCTTCATGTAAATTACCCATGTTTTCACCACCTGATTATTACATATAATTAAGGGTTAACTGTTTCAATTCTCGTGCCCAAATGGATAAAATTAAAAACAATTTAAGCCACTCATGGGGTTTCAGAGCTGCATATGTTTTTATATAATCATACTAGTATTTCTTATGAAAAGTAACTAAATAAAATAAATTCAGAAGTCAGCTGTCATTCGTAAATGAAGAATATTATTGAATCATTCATTGGGGATATATTTTATGTGGTATGTCCCAAATATTAAGAGCTTCTTTTATTTTTAAATACTTTCTCTCTTTAAAAATGTTCACAATATTTTAACAGTTGGCAATTATTTAATGATACAAGATAAGAATCGACATTTTGTTGGCTAGTAATTTGAAAAGTGTTAAGAACTATTAATTCTCCCGTATTTTTTTACTTGAAGACAGTTATAGAAAATGATTTGCTATGATGCCAGATTCAACAAGTTGTATCTTTTAAAATTATATTTGCTTTTAAACCATTTGTTTACGTAGCAGTCATTTATTTATTTATTTTAGCTATAAGTAGTAATCACATAACCATGTTTGGCCTTTAGAAATCAAATCTCCCTAAGTATATTTACTTTATTTATTGTATAAGTGTAACTTGTTTGAAAACATAACAGATTTCTGGATTTCCCTTTCTTGAAATGGTTTGTGTTAGAAAAATAAATAAATGCTAATAGGAATAAAGATGTAGGCTACAGTACTAGGGAAAGCAACTCTGAATATATTCATTGACAAGAATATATTATGCATAAATTTTAGACCATATACTCACACAGTTTAAGGAAACAAGGGTTTTGGAAGTGGAGGAGACAGTTCAGCAAAGAAAAAGCTTTATTTTCAAAATTTGTAATGTGTTTATATTTGTATATTTGTCTGTTTTTATTCATTGGTGAATTGAGGTGGCTAAACCAAAACTTATTATGAAAATAGCCTGTTGAAGTCAGAAAAATAAGCATTAAGTAATAATCAATAACTCATTTTAGTTTTTTAATTATTGTACCAGATTAGCCTTTGAAAATAGGAGTAACAAAAGTAATGGTGTGTTTAATTAACTATAGTCATTTTTCAATCCAAAAGTAATTGTAAAGCTTGAGAAATGAATCAATGATTGTTATGAGGCAATAGAAATTTTATGATAATAGTAGAACATGGATTTTCAACGTTGGTGATATTGACCCCAAGGGGGAGAAAACTGGCTTGGGAAGGGTGAAGAAACTTAGATAATACAATGCGTTTTGTTTTCCCAGAGCTCAAATCTACAGATAAACTCATATTCCTTAGTATTTAAAATCTTTTGTTCGTGTTGTAATTTTTTTTTCTTATGGATAATAGGTAATGAAAAAAGATCGAGAAACACTGCTGTGTAGTATGCCAATAATTTCTAACTCTATCAAGAAGTAATATTTAAAAGAAAGTATTTTTTCTGTGAGAAATAAAACACATATGTATTAAGGTTTGCTTTGGGCTAGTTGCCATGACATATCCAAGATATTTTCTTTAAATAAACTAATTTTAATCTGCTCTCTGCAAAAACAAACAAAAAAAACAAATTAGAAAACAGTGCTGTGAAATGTTGTATCCAGATGATGATAGATAGATAGATAGATCATAGATAGATAGATAGATAGATAGATGGTAGATAGGTAATTATTTAAAGCCTTATTTTATTTCTCCTCAGCTGGTTTCAGTGTTTTTCAATATATGAATTGAAATATCCAAAGGGAAAATATTTAAGAATCTTGTTAATACTTTGAGTCTAGGATGGATTAATCTAAACTACTTTAATTACTGAAAAAAAAGAAACTAAATAAAATAAGCAGGGTGGATAAAAATTCTTTTAATGAGCCTTTATTTAATCCTTTCTATAAATGTAAATTTCTAATGTATTATTTTTTGTAAGTAATTTTGTACTCCTAATATTTTTTTTCAAATTTTTAATAGTGGTACAACACTGATATCCAGTAGTTAGTTAAGTGAATCTCAGCAACATTTTTAGTGTTGGTAGAAATAAACACCCAAAACACACATACACACACACACACACACACACACACACACACACAGAAACTCACATTCCACATCAATTTCAATAAACAGTGCTTCCAAAATACTTTTGCATTTTTCTTGTCCTGGTCTGGATAATTTTAGAATAGAGTTTCAGGCAAAAGTTAATGTCATTGCTTGTATTGTTCTACCACTTCATATGATATTTTATATTCCAGTGAATAACTCATCATTGGTTCACTGCCAAGTCGATTCCCTAAAGTTTTGCCTCCAAAGTTCAACATTAGAGTGCAAACAAGTCACTCTTTTAATTTTTCAGCCCTACTCCCAGGAGAGGGAAGTGAGGCAATAGATTAGAAAGTGAAATTGTGAAATAAAGACTAATGACATAAGGAAAATTAACACCATATTTGTCTTTGTATCTCTTTTTAGTCTTGATAATAATATTCTTCAATCAAACTATTTCCTTGAGTTATATATACAGAAAAATGTCCATTTTATTCAGGCATTCAATAGCTTCAAAAGGCATTCATCTATGGCCTGAAGGTCATGTGTGATGTAGAAAAGTAACAGTGCAAAATGATGTGCTAATGCTAAGGTGTATATGGCAATTAAAACTCATGACCTGGAAAAAGTGTAAACACCCCTGTGATTAAAACATCTGAAAGGTAAATATAAAGTGAAAGTAAATAAATCATCCTGTCCACAAGTAGCTATCTTTCAGAAAGCACCATGCCCTTTTCAGTCAGTTTCTTGTTGGTAGTTACAATAAATAGTCCTATAATCTAAATGTTTGGGGGCAAATAAGGTTTGTCCTTATGCAACCCTAATTTTTCAGTCATCTTGTACAATATTGTACACTGAAACAAATCATTCTCTTAATAACCCTCTCTTTTTAAAGTGGCCTTTCCATCAGTGCATAGTTGACAGCTGGCCACTTGGGGCCAGGAAAGGAAGAAAAAGAGAGAACTTAATGAATTGGTAAATGCTTTTTAAAGCATTTCTGTGCATATCTAGGAAAATGTTTTAATTTTCTCTGGAGTTTGAGTCTTTATAGGTAGCCATCTCTTTGAATAAATGGCTACTATAATATCATATATCTGGAGCAGGCCATATTGTACTTTACAAAGAGAATTATAAGCAGCTAAAATGTGTTGCTTTGAAATCACTTTAGGGGTGTAAACTCTTCAAAGATATCTTTCTGCTTTGGAAATCCTTTTTCCTCTCTACATGCAATCAAATGCCTTAGAATAAGCTTTTCACCAAATAGGTTGCATCCAGGAACTTGCTGTGCTTCTAATAATGACTCACCTTGCTGCTGTTCAGCTTCAGAAGAGAAAACTGCTATGAAGAACTAGCTCTAGTAGTCTGGCATAGATAATAAAACACATTTTTCTGACAGTAATCTCCCCTTCATTGTAAATTTTCACTTGGCTTCTATGAAGCTTACCATGAAAAAATAAAGTGAAGACATTATGTATGTAATTAATTTTTCTTAAGAATTGTTAATATGGAGATCAATAAAGTCTTCCGGTTTGGTGCATGTGTTGCCCAGAGTATCATTGCCCTAAAAAGACTCAAGTTGACAACAGCACTGGATAGGACAGCTATTCCCATTTCTTCCCCTGAAGGTTTCCCATGCCTTTCCTGGCAAAGAATGGGAGCTTGACTGGCAAAAAAAAGAGCTTATGCTTACATAATGCCAGTATAACCAGAGAATTATGTCAAAAGCAAAATCAATTCACAAAAGAAAATTGGCATCGCAAAATGAAATAATATTCTTTAAATGGCATTGATAGTTTGTAATACAAATCTTCAAATTAATCAATAATGATGAATACAAAGCATATTATGAATCTTGACATTTCACATTTTATCATACTATTCTGACAACTGTCGATTGTGAAGATGCTTAAAAATATGTTTCTTTTTCTCATCCCACTGTATTCTTTAGGGCTTGATATAAAATTAAACATTCATTATTCAATAATTATTGATCTAGTGCTTACTATATGCCAGACCCTTGATAACAGCAAAAAACTTATAGATGAAAAAGATCGACTCCTGACTTTATTCCTCATTGTATCTCCAGCACCTAGAACCATGACTGCTCCATAATAGGCCATAAAAGTTTGCTGAAAAATAATTTGTAAACTATTGACTGTGTCTAAGCCTGAGGATGTTCTTATGTTACCCTCACTGCTTATATAATGGGGATCAAAATAGACTTCAGGGAGTCTACCAAACAGTCAGTTTACAAGGAAAATGTGGCAGGAGCAGCTGGGAATGGAACATAGGGATGGTGAACATTTTGCGATTTAGAGTAAATGTATTCTGAGTACTAGAGGTAAGGGGTCAGTGACATTTTTCTAAGTAGCAATACTATTTAAGTCATTCCCTTCTTTCTCAAATCCAGAGAGATGTATAAAATATTGCCATGGTTCAATTGCTGCAGATATATCGAATTAGGAGCGAGATAGCCCTTTAGCATGTGTAAGACTATGTGACACAGCAAACAGAAAACAATATTGCAGAGCTATAAAAATATAATTAATGCTGGTTGTATTTTAAAGACACATTTGGATAGTTACAGAAACATAGACATAAATTTATAGCAGCAAATTAATTAGTGCTCAAACTGAAGTGAGTCCATATATATCATGTATGGGAATGAAATACAGAATTTGATCATTGAAAATGAATCAAATGAGAAAAGAAGATAACAATATAATGTCAGCAAGGAGATATCTCCCCTGTCCCATTTTCCTTTATGTAATAAGCACAGTGCCAAAATGATAAGGCATTTATAGGTAACACTAGAATTGCACAGTAATCATGCCTATATATTAGTTCTAGTATGTATGTATGTATAACATACACATATAACACTGTTAGTAAATTTATAAAAAATCAAATTATATAATCTAATATACAGTATATATCTAGTACTATTATATTCATGGAATACTATAAAATTATATATGGTATCTAGTGTGCGTGTGTGTATATATATATATATATATAGAGAGAGAGAGAGAGAGAGAGAGAGAGAGAGAGAGATTTATTTCAATGGCTTCCTCTCATTTTCTAAACTTCTGAATAAGTAAATAAACAAAAAGGCCATAATGAATAACTGGTACTGTACTTTCACTCCTACCCTAAACAACTGTACAACGGGCCAAAATATATGAGGCAACTATTATCAGTTGGTGGTACCAGAGCACTGTGATGCTGGAGAGAAAGGAAACATATGAAGTCAGACTCAGTTCTCTCTGGTTCTTTGACAGGGCCAGTCTTCTAACCCCATGCAGAGTATGGAAACTAAGGCAAGCGTGGCAGTCTTGCTGAGCTGAGAGAAAAGTTGAGGACTTCAGAAGCATCTGTATTTGCAGGTACAGTACCAGAGAGCAGGGAGCTGTGGGGATGGGAGAGGTGAAACGTCTATGTTGGGCCTCCCCATGAGTTGTCAGCTGAGGACAAGATTGCATATGCACAGTAAAAGATTCTGAGAAACATATTTACTGAGACTGGCTGAGACCAACTGGAGATTACATGGCTGAGTGATATGGAAGTTCCTAGCCAGCCAGAGTAAAGAAACCTTGCTAAGCACCTTGGAATTCAGCTGAGATGCACAGAAAGACCAAACTTTAGAGTAAGAACCACCTTCTAGTGTAAAGAGCATGCCTTGGGACAAATAACAAAAGCAGAATAGATCTGCTTTAGCAAAAATAAAATCAAGCCTGAACGAATTAAGAGAATCTGCCAACAATTTAATGGCCTGCCAAAACACAATTCAATATCATTTAAGAGAACACAACAGAATCTAAACCAGTTAAAATGTATCCTTCAAAATATTTTACATGCAATCAAGATTACTAGATATATGAAAAACTAGCAAAATGTCATCTATAATCAGGAAAAGAAAACAGTCAATTCAGGACCTTAGATAACTCACATGTTGGAATTAATAATAAAGAACTTTGAAACAATCATAATTATGGCCAAAAACTTAAGAGAAAAGATTAACATAGTGAGTGAAAGGATCGAGAATCTTAGTGGAGAAATGATAACCATAAAAAAATCGGATTGGAAATTATAAAATTGGAAAAAATCAATATATAAATTGAAGACCGAACTAGATGGAATTAAAGCAGATTGGACAGTCTAGCAGAGAGGATCTTTGTGGCATTCTAACTTGCTCTAGTCCCTTCCTTTTCCCCATTTCTGTAGTAGCCTTTGTATTAAAATATAGGTTGTATTATTATCCACGTAGGGTAAAGCCAACAAATTAGGAGATGATTTCCAATTGAAAAGATAGTTTGTTACTATCAATTCCAAAAGGAAGAGGCATGCTATGCCATGCAGGACCACAGGGGGAAGCGTCAGGGTCAATCCAGAGACAAAGAGAATGAGCGGAAAAGTAGGCAAGAACCTTTCTTGTGGTTTCTGTGGGAAGGAATGGGCAAGGCAGGGTGAGCAGGCTCAGGACTGGCTAGGGATTGTGTCTAGTTTTCCGGTGGCTGGACCTGGGCTGATTAGGGCAGAGATCCACACCTGTGTACATTACAATCAAACTGTGGAAAGACTAAAGGACTATACAGAAAGCTTCAAGAGAGAAGTGACTCATTACATAAAAGCTATCCTCAATTAACAGCTCAGTTAATACCTCAATTAATATTCAAAGGAGAAAGACTAATGGCTGCTTTCTCATGGGGAAACCATGGAAACCAGAAGGAAGTAAGATGATGTATTTAAGGGGCTAAAAGAAAAAGAAAACTATCAACCAAGAAAGCCGGTATGGTTATATTAGCCAGTTTAACACAACTAATATTATGATATTGTTGGTAGAATCAAGTGGAATCTTGGTTATTAACTTTTATGCAAATCAATTTCTAGGCACTGAGAATATAGCACATGTAGGAAGATAAAATTTCTGTCTTTAAAGATCTTATACTCTAGCCGGAGAACAGACATTAAACAACTAATAGTCCAATGATTTAATTACAATTATATATACAGTTATATATACATATATATGGAAATATATATGTGTGTGTTTGAGAGGAGAGATTATAAACTGCTAATATGTATAACAGAGTCACTAACCTCATCTTGCATGGCCTATATGGCTTCCTTAAGGAGATGTTTGGACAGAATTGCTAAAGGTGAGTAGAACATGTTAGGTCTCATCTCTGAGCTCCAAGTGTCACATCCAAGAATGTGCCTATCTTGTTCACTAATACAGTCACAGTGCCTGGCCCACAGCTTGTGCCAAATCAATGAGTCTTTAATTCAGATGCCCATAATTCATGGAAGGGTTTTCATATAGCAGTACATAAGAACTGAACTAGCTATCGTTCTAACTAACTATGAAGAAATGATTCTGAGGTTTACAGTTCACATACAGCTGATAAGGCATATTTAAATTGTCATGAGAAATACACAAATATTTTTGAAATACCCAGCCTAGAAAATGATGTAAACAATACCTTTTTATTAATAGAGTCTAAAACTCATTTATTCTTTCATTAAACTGTCATTTTTGCATGTTTTTTAAATTATGGGCAAGGAAAGTATTGTATGGATATATATGAACATATACATGATATATATTTATTGTATGTATTTTATGTGTATATACATATAAGTATTTTATACATATATATAAAATGTTCTGATAGACAGAAAATCTTATCCATTTTTAAGGAGATTTTTGAACATAAAGTTTTTCTTTAATGTTTTCTAAAAATATTCCTAAACATTTTTTATTGTATTGTTTAGCTTGCATAGCGTTATATTTGGACAAGTTTATCACTGGTAATTACAACTAGAAATGGTCAAGCTGTTGTGTTTATAACAACACATAGATTATTACTAATATAAAGTAACTTTGAATTTTAAGGTCTGGCAAATTTTACAAACCAATATGCCAGGCACATCTTTTCATTACTGCCTAAGACTCATTATTATGATTATTTTGTCAAACATCTTGACTGACAAGTTAAATATTACTGCCACACTCATGTGAGTTGTAAGAACATAACAGTGAAGGCGAAAGTTTTTTCTTTGGTTCTAATTAACAGGATATTATCTTACCATTGTTGTTTTCAAGGTACTACATGCTTTTCGGGTTCAATAAAGTAAATGTGCAATTGGAAATAGCGTGTTTCATTCCTTGTTTAAGCTCTATGGGCAAAGAGGGTTATTTCTTTAGGATATGCAGTAACTCTTCAGCCAGAACCACATTTTATTCAATCATATGGTCCAGGGATCTAAAGTTATATTCTTATAAATAAATACCCACTGGTCTGCTAAGGTACAGATGGCAGATAGCCACATAGTTCCAATAAAGGAAAAAGTCAAGATTTAGCTTCTGTCTATAGAAAAATATCTATAAGATTATGGTTTATAGAAACATTTCTGTAAAATTATAGTTAATGGAAAATATCCCATTTATGGCCACCATATTATACAGTGTGTACTAAAGAATCACTTTAAAGGAATGATCAATTATTTTATAACCTATATAGTAATGCATCTTGTATTGCATCTTCATTTAGAAATAGTAAGAAAATGTGTGATATTTAATTAACTTCTTTGCTATATGTAAAATTATCCACACATTCCTAAAAACAGTGAGTAGCATATATATACATATAAATGTTATATACATATATGACTATATATGTTATATATATGCATATATGTGAAATTTATGTATAATTTAAATATATGTATATTTAAGCTCAAAGGGTAGAGTAAAATGGGCCTTAGAGATTTGTTTGTATATTCCTATCATTGTACCCAAAATTGTGGAGAATGGGATTAAATGAATTATCAGTATCACCTGACAAATCATTGCTAAATTTGGGGCTGAAAATCACTTCTTTCCACCCTTTATTGCCATTTTTTTTCATTTTAGTAACAAATTAGTATTTATAGATTATTATAAAATAAAACTATATACCTTTGTGTTTTATTCAGAAGCATAAACATGAACAATGTAACATAAACAATTACTTACTTTTACACCCTCAGTGCAAAGAGATGATTTTGAGGGGCTTTAGCTTTCCATCAGCCATCAGCATCAGTCCTACTCAGTCTGTATGAAACCTAGGTGGTGTTTGCTGTGAAAACACAGTTCAAGACAAGTCACCTAGTGTTCCCTCAGCCCTACCACACACCCATTGCAACTGCATTTCCTGCATGCAAAGGCTGGACAAGTAATTGTTGTTTCTTAAAAGAAAACAAGCTGATCAAATGTGACTCAGCAGGAAAGTGGTTGTTGAATCTGGGTATACCTAGAAATAATCCCATTCAGCTTGCCCTATTTGCTGATGAGGAAACTTGCCTCTTGAATTTCACCTGTCTCCTTGTATATTTCACTGAGATGACGCAATGATCTCTGGTTGCAAGTTAGAATTTTACTTGATTAATTCCTTTTAATAAAACCAGTTTGATCAGCTTTGTAACAAAACAAAAACAAAACACTAAGTTTATATTTCTCCACCTTGGCATGTGGACAGATTGATACAAGGCTCTGAAATAGGTATAAAACAAATATCATAATATTAGATTTGGTTTACATGTTTGAAACATTATGTGATTAATACCATGATGTTAATCACATTCAGTTACTACAATAATAACTAATATTTATTGTCAGCCACTGGTCTAAGCATTTTATGTAGATGGTATTTTTTAATCTTCACTAGAACTCCATGAAATCACTTCACAATCATATTTTGAATCTGTCAAACATTGTATTTATTTAGTGCTAAAAGAGCTAATTATTAATAAACAAATCAGTAAGTTCTCTTACTATATTAACTGTACATAAATTAACTAATTTAATCATGACAGTAAATACTATCCTTATACATAACTGAGAAATCTGAGGCACAGAAGGGTTAAATAATTTGTCCAAGTTCATTTAGCAAGAAAATGGCAAGTCCAATTTGAACTTAAGCTTCAAATATTAATGTTACAGTTACTGAGGAATATTATATTAGTAAAGTACCCTAGAATTCCATAGTCTGCCATAATCCACAGCCCAGCTACAATATAGTGAAAGAGCATAGAATTGCAATCACAGGGGCTAGTAAGCCTCTGGCTCAATCAGATCCTAATAGAATCATCTTAGATTAGTGACTTTCCCATATATAACATGGAGATAATTTTGATAAATGAATGAGATTTTCTTTTATGTGAATGAGCCCAGCACAGTCTCAAGCACTTAGTAACTACTTAACAATGATTATTTATGTTAATCAATAATAGACACATTTGTACAAAGGAAATTAAACTATTTGGATGGCCCTCCTAGACTGTTTAGAAGAGAAGATACTGATGTGAGAGAGGTCATTCACAAAAGGAATATAAGCAATTAGAAACTATGTTACATTATAAAGAATTGGATGTTGAAGCCATAACTTATCATTTCATACTATCACACAGAACCTATCTAGCACATCAAGAAATGTTCAGTGAATGATTATTGAACTAAACTGAAATCTCACTAACACACATGTGTTTTGTTATGTGTAAAATCTAGTTATTTAAACAAGCAAAGAAAAATGCTACATCTATTTGGTACACATTAGAACAGGTTGTTGGTCAAACAGACTTAAACATACTTAAATTGCTTGAACATACTTAAGGAGGTTTCTCTCTCCTTACAGGCCTCAGAAAACATCCCCCAGTCCTCACAGAATCTGGGTTCTGGACACAGGCAGAATCTGAAAGCAGAAGGGTCACTGGAGCAAATGGACAGTGGACGAGTCTTGGACTCTCTGTTATCCATCATTACACAATGTAGTGTGGTCACTGCATTGTCAGAATCAACTCACTCTTACATAATAGCACTCCTTAAGAAATTTCTTTCTGTGGAACCTAAAAAAAAAAAAAAAATGGTATAGATGATCTTATTTGCAAAGCAGAAATAGAGACACAGATGTAGAGAACAAAAGTTTGGATACCAAGGGGGAAGGGGGGGTGGGATGAACTGGGAGATGGGGATTGACATATATACACTATTGATACTATGCATAAAATAGGTAACTAATGTGAACCTACCATATAGCACAGGGAACTCTACTTAATGCTCTGTGGTGACCTAAATGGGAAGGAAAGCCAAAAAAGAGGGGATATATGTATATGTACAGCTGATTCACTTTGCTGTACAGTAGAAACTAACACAGCATTGTAAAGCAACTATACTCCAATAAATTTTTTTTTTAAAAAAAAGGAATTTCTTTCTCCAAATGCCAGGGTAAAAACAGATGTACATAGTCTGTCAGGGAGGAGATAGGAAAAAGGATTTTCCTTCCTTTTCAGCAGACTATTTTTTCTCCATCCATATATCATTTCACTTCATAGAACAAGAAACGAAATGAGCAAATGAATTTTAAATTACTAGGTACCTTTTCCTTTCATTTAACCTTTACGAAGTTCCATAGAACCAGTCAATTAACCCAATTTGTGATTGAACTGGTCATGCTGAGCGTCCATGTTAAGTACGTTTTAATACATGATTCTCTCACTAGAAGATCAATTTGTTGTTCTTGTCCCACAACTAAGAAATTAAACTATATATAAATATATATGAATTTACATTTTTAAATATGTTTAATTTCCCTTTAACATTTTGCTCTTTCTAATTATTATTTTTTTATATATTTTTGTACAGAAAAAGCAACATTTTCTTTTGGTCAAATACATTTTCATTCCATTAGATCTTGCTTATTAGTATTTTTTTCTCAGTGGTTGTTCTGAAATTTTTTTATTATTATGATTACCAAAAAGATCAACTAGTCCTAGTCCCCCACCCCCATTTGACAGATGAAGATATTTATGTCCATGGAGTTTAAGTGATAATCTGAGGTCCACCAAGTTAATTGGCTAAATATGTAGGTGAATATGGCAGTGCTGTGATCAGACTTCATACAGCCTCTTTTTTTAAGATAACATTTATGATTGAAATGTATCAAAATGATCACTAAATTATTATACTTTAAATCATGGAATATATCCATTTAAAATATGAATATATAATTTCTTGTAAAATTTACTTTGTGTACATCATATTTTATTTTGAGATTTTCATATTTTTAATCCTCTTAAAAGTAACAAGTTGTAATTATCAAGACACATAAAAGTGAAATATGTTCTCCATAATTAATTCTAAATCATTTGATGTGATTTTACTGAACACTTCTAAAAAAATATACCCCATGATGACTAACAACATTACACAGGGTGTGTGTGTATGTGTGTGTGTGTGTGTGTGTGTGTATGTGTGTGTATTCTCCAAAGTTAAACAGATAAGAATTGACAAAATTATTTTGAGTGGCCCTATTAAAATGTATCCAATCCTCTCCTTGACATTGATTGGATTAACTCCTCAAAAAAATTTTGGCATTTTATAAATAGTCTTATTCATGCACTCTTGTGTAAGACTTCATAGAAAAATCTTGGGAGAACAGAAATGAATATGAGGAAGAAGAATCAGCAATTGTCAACTGTAACTTTTTATTGAAGGCAATAGTTGGTATATTTCTAAATGGATTAACATGCAAGGATATTTGCTGAGTTAAATGGCAGAAAAAGAAAAGAAGCTCAAATCCCTCTAGCAGAGTGCATGTTATTATTTCAAAGAGGATAATCAGGTGGGGTGATTCATCAGCACTGTGGTCAGAAAACTGTAACAAAAAGTCTACAAGCAAACCACACTATTAGATATAATTTTTCTACTTGGAAAGAATATATACCTTCCACTTGAACTGAATGCTGTAGAGGAATTGAGGCATCTGCTCAAGTAGGGAAACTGATGGATGTTTAAAATGGCCTTTTGGGCTTCCCTGGTGGCGCAGTGGTTGAGAGTCCGCCTGCCGATGCAGGGGACACGGGTTCGTGCCCCGGTCTGGGAAGATCCCACATGCCGCGGAGCAGCTAGGCCCGTGAGCCATGGCCACTGAGCCTGCGCGTCCGGAGCCTGTGCTCTGCAACGGGAGAGGCCACAACAGTGAGAGGACCGCACGCCGCAAAAAAAAAAAAAAAAAAAAAAAAAAAAAAAAAAAAAAAAATGGCCTTTAACTGGAAATGGCTATTATGTACTCATTTGGAAAAAGGATGACAAAGAACACCTGTGATCGATGCAGAAGTTTAGTCACAGGTATACAAATGAAAATCATCCAAAATGAAAAACATGTAATATAACATTTAGTTTAGGGATTTCAAAAACTATATTCAGTATTTGTCATCTTCTACTCTAACTGAATAGAGAAAGGTCCACAATTACAATTTTATAGCACGGAATACCCCAGATGATTAATATGTGTATTATGGCAACACAAAATCATTTCCTCCATATCACTTTACCTTATGCTGTAATTATCAACAAGAGGAAGTGAGAATAAGGAGGTAAAGTCTTCTTTAGTGAAGAAGAAGGTAAAGCCCCCTAAAACCATGTGCATTTATCTGAAAACATAGCTTCAAAATTTATAAAGTAAAAATTGATGGAACTAAAAGAGAATATAGATAAATATACAAACTTAGTTGGACATTTTAATATACCTCCTTAAATACCATATACAGCAAGCAGAAAAAAATTAGTAAATTAGTAAGAATATTGATGATTTAAAAAACACAATCCACTAACTTTAACTTATCGACTTATATGGGAGTCTACAACCAATAACTTTATAATGCACTTCCTTTTTATGTACTTGTGGACATTTACTGAAATAGATCATATTTTAAACAAGAAAAGTTCAATTAATTATTAATCTATAGTGACAAAAATCATAATAGTGTTTAACCTTGAAGAAAGTTGAGAGGGAAGGGACACAGAGGAGCCTCTAGAATGCTGTAAATATTCTGTTTTCTTATGGATAGTATTTATACAATAGTACACAAATGTATAAATTCATGAATTTGTGCAACTAAAATTTGTGGAATTGTATGTACATTATACCATAATAAAAAATTTAAAAAAAACTAATATGTAATAGAAAATTCAACAAGAATCTAGAATTCTACCCGCACTAAAAGAACTTTTATGCACAAGACCCTGAAGTTTCTCAATCTCTCCCCCATTCTTAGATAGTTATTTATGAAATAAAGAAATGATAAATGATATAAGCTATGTCATTAATTGTAATAATTTAAATTTACATATATATATATATATATATATATATATACACTTTATTAAGGTACCTTCTCTTGGCCATCATTTAATTATATGTGTTGTTTATTATACTGGTAGCCCCAAATGAATCATACCTCTAGAAATTCCTTTTGATTTGGGCTGAAACTGCAACTTGTTTGAACCAACAGAATGTGGTAGAAATGACATTGGCCTAAGTGGGAATTTCTGGCCTATGCCTAATGAAAGCCTAGTAACTTCTGATTCTGCACACTTGAGAACTCTGATGGGCGAAGAAGGCCAGCATTTCTGTTGGGGAGACCACACGGAGCACACACAGAGAGTGACCATGTGAAGGGGGAGAGGTCCTAACCACCTGGAGAGAGAGCAGACCAGCTGTTCCAGGGTCCTAGCTAAGCCCAGTCTCTAGCTAACCCACTACTTGAATCCATCCATTCAATAGGCCACCAGCAATCTGGCCAGCAAAACAACCACCCAGGTGAATCTAGCCCAGATTGTAAATTTATGAGCAAATAAAATAATTGGTTTTTAAACCACTAAGTTTTAGGGTGGTTTGTTATTCAGGAATAGATAACCAAAACAATATATCATTAATTTAGCTTGGGGGTTGATATTAAGTATGATAATTAGCAGAACTGAAATGGAATGGGCACTGGGGTTGCCACCAGAGTGACTTTTTTGTTCACCTCAGGTAAGAGTGATGAAGCATATAATGGATTTTGAGTCTTGTAAAATCTAGCCTGAATTTCTATCAAAATAATTCTCTTTATCTTAATTGGAGTTGAGTTAGTATTATGTTTGCAAAATAGCGACGGGGGAGGCCTACTGACCTTGCTTTTGTATAGGAAATCAAACTGTGAATCTTAATTTCATAGGCATTGAAGAAGTGCCTGGCTTGTGTGTTTGAATCCACAGGTTAGCACATTTAAAGACTTTTCATATTGTCTTATTAGGATAATTTAAAAAGAAAGTACAACAATGTGTATTCCACAAAGGAGAATGTTTCTTTTAATTGCTTGGAAAATTGACGGGGAAAAAAGTCTCAAACTGTATAAAGAGGAAATAGTATAGATTTGCCAGGTAAAATATAAGGCACCCAGTTAAATTTAACTTTCAGATAAATAATGAGCAATTTTCTTACTCTGAGTATGTCCTGTACAATATTTGGAATATCCTTATACTAAAAATGCGTTCTGTGTTTTATATAAAGTTCAAATTTAACTATCATCTAGTATTTTTATTTGCTAAATCTGGCAACCTTACAATAGTAGTAAAGTCAATGTTGGTTGGCAGGAGGAAGAATGGGACTGTAGGGAGGGTGATATAGGTCATAGAGGAGGAATCGGAAAGGTGGGAAATGATTAGAGCAAAGGAGTTTGAGAAGAGAGGAAGATAGTAGAGAATCATTGTTTTAGAAGTGGGAAAATAAGCATGTTAACAAAGCATAATAATATTCTAGGTAGGTGTAAAATGTGTGGTCAGGGATGTATAAAAATATCACTGCATTATTTTCTATAACAACCTCAACTTCTTGTGTTCCCCAGCTGATGGGGAGCGAAGGCTTGACAGTTCATGGTATCTCATTTCTTCCCCCGAGCTTAACATTTCTTTTTCGGTGACTCAGTCTATTCTGAGAAAATGTTTAATCTTTCAGATTCTACTTCTTCCCCTTCACCCTCCTCCTCGGGATAGTGCTTGGACGGGATATGAGGAGCTGATAGCGATGGGGGAGGGGAGCACACTGGCCTTGAGCTGAAACGCCTATTTCCACATGGGTCTGCATTTTTACATTGGTCCCAAATGTGACCAAATGTGCAGGTGATGTAAGGAACCCTACATTGAGAAGAACATGGCACCCACTGCAGCTGAGGGCTGACCCTGCTACTACTGGCTACCACCTCCTGCTTACCCACTCACACTGAGAGCTTCTCTTAGACACCTATCCCCTGTATGAAAGGTGCTAAAACCAAAATTTGTATACTTTCACATTTCAAAGAAAAAGATTCATCAAAAAGCTTGTGAAAAATAATTTATATGTAGGTTCACTTTTGAAAAATAGTCAAGACTTTGAGTGGAATTATTTTGTGTTCCTTATTTGAAGAACATAATACTTATATGAAGTTGGCAAAGATCAAATATTTATGAAAAGACAGGTAATTTTTTAGTATCTACTGACAGATGGCCTCTGTAGATTCCGTATTTACTATCTGTGCTTTGTTCCCACCAATCTTCTTCATTCCATATAAACTTAATGTTTACCTGGTAGTATATCAACAGTTCATGAGTTTGATTTTAAATAAGAATCCCTGTGTTGTAACATAGTGAGATATTTTTCTCTTTTTAAAATGTAATCATTACCCAAAATCAATATCACTATTCTCTTTTTTATTTTTTGGAGGTTTTTTTTTTTTAACATCTTTATTGGAGTATAATTGCTTTACAATAGTGTGTTACTTTCTGCTTTATAACAAAATGAATCAGCTATACAAACACATATATCCCCATATCTCCTCCCTCTTGTGTCTCCCTCCCACCCTCCCTATCCCACCCCTCTAGGTGGTCACAAAGCACCAAGCTGATCTCCCTGTGCTATGCGGCTGCTTCCCACTAGCTATGTATTTTACATTTGGTAGTGTATATATGTCCATGCCACTCTCTCACTTCGTCCCAGCTCACCCTTTCTCCTCTCCATGTCCTCAAGTCCATTCTCTATGTCGTCTGTGTCTTTATTCCCATTTTGCCCCTAGGTTCTTCAGAACCATTTTCTTTTTTTCTTTTTTAGATTCCATATATATGTGTTAGCATATATTATTTCATTATTCTCTTTAAAGGCTAAGTTTTTATGTTCAGAGAAAGTTGATGCTTTACTTGTTCAGAAAAAAGAGCTGTTCCTTTTGAAACATTAAAAAAAAAACACAAGGGCTTCCCTGGTGGTGCAGCGGTTGAGAGTCCACCTGCTAATGCAGGGGACACAGGTTTGTGCCCCGGTTCGGGAAGATCCCACGTGCCGTGGAGCGGCTGGGCCCGTGAGCCATGGCTGCTGGGCCTGCGCGTCCAGAGCCTGTGCTCTGCAACAGGAGAGGCCACAACAGTGAGAGGCCCGCGTACCACAAACAAAACAAAACAAAACATAACAAAAACCCACAAATATCTTAAGTATGCATTAGAAAGTATCAATGCTGAAGGGAGATCTGGCAGCTATAAATTTTATATAATATAGCCTTACACCCCACACACACCTCTGGCAACCACCAATCTGTTGTCCGTATCTATGAGCCTGTTTTTTGTTTGTTCGTTTGCTTTAGATTTCACATATAAGAGAGATCATATGATATTTGTCTTTTTCTGTCTGACATATTCACTTGGAATAATGCCCTCAAAGTCCAACCATATTGTCTCAAATGGCAAGATTTCATTCTTTTTTATGGCTGAATAATAGTCCATTATGTATATATATGATATGACATATGTATCTCACATTTATTCATTCATTTTTAGATAGATCCTTAGGTTGCTTCCATATATCAGCTATTGTAAATAATGTTGCAATGAGCATACGGGTGCACATATCTTTTAGAAACTGTTTTCATTTTCTTTGGATAAATACCTAGAAATGGAGTTTCTGGATCATATGATAGTTCTATTTTTAACTATTTGAGGAATCTCCATACTGTTTTTCATAGTGACTGCACTAATTTACATTCCCATGAACAGTGCACAAGGACTCCTTTTTCTCTACATCCTTGCTAATACTTCGTATTTCCAGTCTTTTTGATAATAACCATTCTAACAGGTGTGAGGTGATAACTCATTGTGATTTGATTTGTATTTCCCTGATGATTAATGATGTAGAGCATCTTTTTTGTACCTGTCGGCCATCTGTATGTCTTCTTTAAAAAAATGTCTACTCAGATCTTCTGCCCGTTTTTTAATTGGGTTGTTTATTTATTTATGTATTTATTTTACTATTGAGTTTTATGAGTTCTTTACATATTTTGGATATTAGCCTCTTATTAGATTTAGCAGGTTGCCTTTTCATTTCGTTGATGGTTTCCTTTGTTTTGCAGAGGCTTTTTAGTTTGATATACTCCCACTTGTTTATTTTTGCTTTTGTTACTTTTGCTTTTGGTGCCAGATTAAAAAAAAAAAAATATTGCCAAGACCTATGTCAAGGAGATTACCACCTATTATGTCTTCTAGGAGTTCTATTATTTCTGGTCTTAAGTTCAAGTATTTAATTCATTTTGAGTTTATTTTTGTGTATGTTGTAAAACAGTGGGCCAGTTTCATTCTTTTGTTAGTGGCAGTTCGATTTTTCCAACACAATTTATTGAAGAGACTGTTCTTTCCCTGTTTTATATTCTTGGCTCCTTTGCATAATTTTATTTACAATTTATGCATAGATTTGATTCTGGGGTCTCCATTTGGTTCTGTTGATCTACATGTCTGTATTTATGCCAACCATACTGTTTTAATAGCTTTGTAATATAGTTTGAAATTAAGGAACATAATACCTCCAGCATTGTTTTTCTTTCTCAAGATTGCTTTGACTATTTGGGGTCTTTTGTGGTTCTGTATAAATTTTAGTATGGTTCAATATCTGTGAAAAATACCATTGGAATTTTGATAGGGATTGTACTGATTCTATATATTGCTTTGTGTAGTGTTAGCATTTAAAAACATTAATTCTTCCAAGCTGTGAGCATGAAATATCTTTTCATTTATTTGTGTCTTCTTCAGTTTATTCTCTTAATGTCTTGTAGTTTTAAATATACAAGTCTTTCACCACCTTGGTTAAATTTTTTCCTATTGTATTCTTTTTGATGCAATTGTAAATGGGATTTTAAAAAAAAATATCTCTTTTTGACAATCAGTGCATAGAAATGCAGCAGATTTTTGTGTATTGATTTTGAATCCTAAAACTTTACTGAATTTGTTTATTAATTCTAATAGATTTTTGATAGAGTCTTTAGGGTTTTCTATATATAATATAGTTTCAGACATATTGTGCCATTCCCTTCTGGCCTGCAAAGTTTCTGCTGAAAAATCTGCTGCTAGGTTTCACTTACTCTCTCTTCTCCTTCTGGGAACTCTATGATGCTAATGTTAGTTCATTTGATGTTGTCCCATAAGTTCCTTAAGCTAGCTTTAATTTTTTTCAGTTTTTTTTTTTTTTCTTTTTGCTGCTCTTCTTGGTGGAGTTCCACTGCCTTGTCTTCGAGTTGACTGATTCTTGCTCCTGTTTCATCTAGTCTGCTGTTGAATAACTCTAGTGTATTCTTCAGTTCAATTATTGTATTCTTCAGCAAATTCTGTGAAGAATATTGCATTATTCTGTATTGTAATATTGCATGATTCTGCGAATCCTATTTGATGCTTTCTTATGTTTTCCATCTCTTTGTTGAAGTTCTCACTCTGTTCATCCATTCTTCTCCACAGTTTAGTGAATATCTTAATTATCATTACTTTAAACTCTTTATCAGGTAAATCATTTCATTAAGATTTTTCTTCTGAGGTTTCACCTTGTTCTTTTATTGGGAACATATTCTTTTGTTTCTTTGTTTTGTGTAACTCTCTGTATTGGTTTTTATACAGTACATGAAAATCACCTCTCCCAGTCTTGAAGGAGTGGCCTTGTATAGGAGATAAATTTGTTATTCAACCTGTCCTCAGCTCCTGGTTGTCTCTTATACCTCTGTGATTGTTCTAATAGTCTATTATATGTTAATAGCTCCTAGTAGTTGGGGATGTGCCAAGACCTATCAGTTTCTCAAAAGGGAGAATCTCAGCACCTAGATTCAGGCTGATCAGAAGTCAGACCGACAGGCAGCATCTTTTAAAGTATGCAAATATATGCAGACCAAATACATAAGGCAATCTGGAGGTGTCCCCTGAGCAGCAATCTCAGAAATCAGGGATCCAGATGATAAGCTTTTTTCTGGGTGATACCCATGAGCTGGAGCATGGCAGAGGGAGAGTGCCAAGACGGTATCCAAAGCTGATGTTCCTTAAGAGCAGCTTCAGATCAGTAGAAGACTAGATGTGTTCCTAACCTGAAGCCTGCCTCTCAGGTCAAAGCTCCTGACTCCAAAAAGGACTCCTTCACATAAAGACTGGGGAGTGCACCCACTGCCTTTGCAGTGCTCTGTGGGTGGTAGCCTGCCAAGAACGGTCTCTCCATTTGCCACAGTAAGTACATATTTGAAATTTAGTAATGCAATTTAGTTGTGAAATTTAATGCAACTAATGAAATTTAGTTGTGAGTCTACACAAAATATGAAAGAATTTTAATGTTGAAAGCTGAATTATTTTTCAGATTTTAAATAATTAAAATGTGTTTTCTTATTTGGTAGTGAGCTTGTATTCTAGCTAAAGAGCTGCATCTGTGGGCTGCCAGAGTTACTCTTTGCACGCTTTCAGGTTATTTGATTAAGTTACTATATACCTAAAAATTATTTCCACAGAGTGATTAAAAAGTAGGCAGAGTAATGTTCATGATATTATTCTCAGAACAAGAATTACAAAAAAAAAATTTGTTGAGATTTTGATATACTGCTATTTTTGTAGCAAAATTTGACTCAGGGAACAAAATGAAATCAGTTAGAACCGTAGATTACTTAAGAATAATATTACTAATTTTTAATGGATTTCAAAGGACTTTTTAATGAATCATAACATTTGATCCTTATAGCAGCCCTATACTAGAAAAAGAGCAAGAATTTCCCCTCTTTCATCTCTGAGGTGATTAAACCTCAACTTTATACTCTGTTCTCTGCCTAGTGTTCTAGAGCTACTTTCATTTTTCTAATTATTGTGGGTTTAATGTGTCTAAATTTATGTTCTTTATTGTCCAAAATTTCCACCTGTAATATATTGAGAACAAGGACTATACTTAATTTATCAGTTCTAGTTTCCAACAATACGTGTTTGGTGAATGTGAGTTTCAACTTTAAGGTTTTAAGGTTAAAATGACCTTATTATAGAAATTGAAAATGAAAGTTAGAAATCGTCTCCTGTTTTGTCTTCAGTTGGGAAAGAAAAACATACTAACAGCATATGTTTCGCAGAGTATTCTTTTCAAATATATAATAGCAATCACACTATACAGTGCACATAAATTACTAGCACAGACAGAACCAACAGCTAGAAGTCACATCTGGTAAATGGTGAAACAACAGTTTTGTCTTTCAAATCAAGACTAAACTCTGTAGAGGGAAAACTTATTTTGTGATAAACAGAGTCTTAAAGTATTATGCAATTGACAAAATTTACTATGCATTTATGGCATTATGAGTTTACTGTATTTGGGTTTGTTCAAATAATTTTACATATCTGGTAGAAATTGTATCTTATGTGATGATTTAATCTAACCACAGCTGCAGCAATATAAATTACACTTAAGACTATGCAGATTGATTATAATCAGTTGTAATCATGTCTTATAATTACATTGCATTCTAGAGGCAGAGGTTGTTTAAGCCTACTCAGCACTGAGCTATGTAAAGATTTTTTGTTACTTCTGACAGTCTCAGTTAATGTTCAAAATTGCCTGCAAACAATAAATTTTATTAAATTTATTATCCAGGCATCAAATAAGTTTCATAATTTGTCAACAGAAGTTGAAATGGAATTGCAAGTGAGTCTAGAGCTTATTAACTACTATTTACACCCAAAATACCTTCTTAAAAACATTCATAATCCAGGTTATGAGTTACATTGATGTATCAGTTTTTCAGGTACATTGCATTTCAAACTATGTACATTACCTAAAAAATAATCAGGTGAGAAGTTGGGGAGTATGGGAAGGTATAGATAAAACAAAATTGGCAGAATATTGATAACTTATTATCAATAAATAGGGTAGGGTAATGGGTACAAAGATGCATTATAAAATTATGTTTAATGTGTATATGCTTGACATTTCCATGATGAAAAGTTTATATATATATACATACACATATATATATATATATATAAACTTTTCCCATAATAAAACTGAACCAACATTACATATAAGCACGTTATATCGATATGCAGTAATGACAAAAGTATTCTTTAACATTTACGTATCTAAGTTGCTGGGTTTATTGCTTAGAGAAACACTTTACCTTTAAATTCTCCAAATCCTATTGAACTAATTTTGAACACTTTTTATAGTATTTTGCCTAAAGTTAAAGCTCCTGTTCTCTCCTTTTAGCCTAACATCCCCCATCCCCTCTTATCACGATGCCCATTTTTCACCTGCTTTCTCAGTAAGCCGTAGTCAGCAGTCATGCGGCAAGCACTGTGCTGCTCTATCATCGATGTCTTATTATTAAAGATGATTATGCTTTATACACTTAACTACAACTCCCACAAGAAACACATTAATATTATTAACAAGTTACACAGAATTGTCAAGTAAGGCTCATTCTGATTAGAATTCTACCTGTATTAGAGTAATAGAAAAATTGAAAGGTAACTTTTAGATTGAGATTTTAGGTTACTTACGAAATAAATTTCTTTAGATTTCGGCAACTTACTTAACCTTCTTAGATTTCCTGTTTTTACTTTGTGTATCAGAGTATGTATACCTGTATGGTAAAAGTTTGTTCTGGCAAATGAATATGGGTCAAATATATGTTGTCTCTGATTTTCCATCCACATTTACTATCTAATCTTTTATACACATGAATGAGGAGTGGACTATGGTTTGCCAATTCCTTTCTGGAACCAAAAAGGTAGTGCTGATCTAGAGCAGTCTCATTAACATTAACATTTTTACACTTCTTTAGACTTCCTCTCATTGCTTATAAAACAGGACACCAATAGGTCTTTTTCTTTTTTTTTTTTTTTTTCGGTACACGGGCCTCTCACTATTGTGGCCTCTCCCATTGTGGAGCACAGACTCTGGACGCGCAGGCTCAGCGGCCATGGCTCACAGGCCCAGCCGCTCCGCAGCATAATGGGATCTTCCCGGACCGGGGCACGAACCCACATTCCCTGCATTGGCAGGCGGACTCTCAACCACTGCACCACCAGGGAAGTCCAGGTGTTTTTCTTGATTTGGTGTTTTAGCTAAGGTTTTAACACTGAAAACAATCAATTTCAAATGCCCACATATTCGAAAGAGAAAACTAGAATTCCTGTACCCTGGGACCTTAAGATATGGCCTCAAACTAATTTGTCACCATAGTGTCTCATCCCCCTTTACCTTATATGAAGGAGGCCAGATTTATTAGGGCAGAGAAGACTGGACATGCAGAGAGTCACCAGAGAGCTGTGTGCTTCTCCATACTCTTCTTATGGTAGAGAAGAGAGGAACTCCACTTCCCACTCTGAGTCATGGAAAGAGAACTTCAAGAGTTTGTGGATCAAAGAGAATGGATGGCTGACACATGACTGGAAAAATACGTAAGGGAGAGGAGGTTGTAATATTTGGCTGGGATGATAGATGGGATGGCAGGGAAAACCAGGTACACAGTCACAGAAAGGATGCATGTTTTCTCTAGGATACCATAGAAACCGAGGAAGATGGGCACATGGGAGGAATCTTGAGAAGACTCAACCAAGAAAAATGTCCTCAGCATAAGTAATTGGTGTGGTGAAAGGTTTGATAGGAAAGTGATATGTAACAAGTGACTATGTCACTCAGCTACTCAGACTTTGAGAAGTCCTCAAGAGGGGAAAAGTAGGGCTGATCCTTGAAAAAACTAATAAAATCTTTACTAAAGGAAAACACCAACATTTGGGGATCTGTCATTCCAAGAGTCCCATTATCATGTTAAGCAGCACCTACTGCAACAGAATTCCCCATTTCACCCAGGGCTTGTCCCATCAGGAGAGGAGGTAGGGTGGGAAGAGGAAAGAAAGCAACTTTCTTCTCCACTGTTGTTTTCCATAACCTAGCTGAAGCCTGAACTGTAAGGGTAAATGGCCTGGGTAATGGTTGAGTGGAGAAGGAAGGGAGAATTTAAACTTGAAGTGAGTCTGGTGATTCCTGACAATTCTGTAATGCAGGGCTGTGCTTATAACACAATTATCAATTGACAGCCCTGTAAGAGTAGTCATCCCTTTGACTCTAAAAATAGGAAAAAAAAATTCTTTTTTTTTTCCTCCTACAAGGAAGTTTTCTTCCAGGATGAATTGGTGATCTTTTGAGACTTGTGAAGGAATAAATAATCATGTCAAGAAAAAGGATATTTGGAAGAACGATGCATGGCAATAGAAGGGAGACCCAGTTCAGATGTTTATTATGACCATAATGAGTTGTTTCCTCATGTCTTCTCATAATTGTTTAAATGACCAGGAAGAATACACTCCCCCAATTTAAATTATATTAAAGTAAAATAAAGAAAAAGAAAATCTCAAGGTTACAAAACAAACTCAACCACCAATTAGATCTCCTTCACACACATCTGCTCCAGATAACTGATCCTCAGAAATTCCTTAGAGATAAAATAAGGATAAGAGTAATAATTTTGAGGTGTGACTCTGGTGTTCTTGTGATTATGGAAATGTGGCAGGTAGATGCTGAATTGCTAGAGCTAGTAAAAAAGCCTCTATCTGTATAATATATTTTTTGAAAGAATTAAACCAAGAGGAGCTAAGAAAAATGAGAGCACATTTTGAAAATACAGTATAAAACCTGAGGTTATATTCATCATGCTTCAGTATATTTTAACTGAATTGATCAATCACTAACCTGTTACATGTCAGTCATAAAGTGTTTTTTAAACCCCTTTTGTAACAGATTTCTTGACTGTCTCAACTATCAAAAACAGAAATCACCAAGTCACAGAAAAAAAGATGAGACAATGAAATTTTGACATTAAACTAGATTGGACGATCTAAAGACTGAAAATGGGACTGTCTGTAACAGATTCAATTAATATGCAAAATTTGGCATCTGCTGTAGGTGTCATTAGTGGTGGGGAAATCAGGCTCAGGGAATTTTAGATCTTATTGATATTAGCTTGTTTATAAACCAGATGTGCACCCTAATTTATTTAGATAACAGCAGAGATCTTTATAGAAAATAAAGCACTTTAAAACTGATACAGGAATATGTTAATGATTATAGAATCACTTATTCAATTATTTTTATTAGATAACTATTTGTTGAAAATAAAAACATGTAAAGGAGAACACTTACGAAGAATGTGGTCTCTGCCTTCAAGAGACTTGCAATTAGCAATCTAAGATGAGCAAACAAAAACTTCTAATACAAGGCAGACATTTGCAAGTATTCATATATCATCAAATTTAATTGCATAGCTATCCTGTCTAGAGAGAAACCTGTGGTTGAGCTCCCATCAGAAACCTGGACTTACAGCTTTTCAGAAAATGAAACAGGAAAAGGCTTGCAGCTTCAAGTGGTTACTCATTGGCTGGTGCTGTTATAGCTTAGACCTTTTCCTGGGCCACAGTCTATTTCCTGAAAGGATTTTTTTCTTTTTTCTTTTTTTTTATTTTTTATTTTTTTGCTTTTATTGGGGCTGTTGTTTGGGCTTTTAATTTTTTTTTTTTTTTTTTTTTTTTTTTTTTTTTCCCCAGTACGCGGGCCTCTCACCGTTGTGGCCTCTCCTGCCACAGAGCACAGGCTCCGGACGCCCAGGCTCAGCGGCCATGGCTCACGGGCCCAGCCGCTCCACGGCATGCGGGATCCTCCTGGACCAGGGCACGAACCCGTGTCCCCTGCATCGGCAGGCGGACTCCCAACCACTGCGCCACCAGGGAAGCCCTGGGCTTTTAAATTTATCATCATCATTATTATGATTATTATTATTATTTTAAATTTTTATATAAGGGTGACAAGTACGGTCCAAGTCACATGTCAATTCTAACTGGCTAGTAGTAGTTGCCTGCAGAGCTGTATAATATTATGCTGAAGTCCATCAGGAAGGAATGCTGGCTCCACCAGAAGTGCCCAAGAAAGGGGAACAGCAGCACACAATACACAGCTCTGGTCTTGGCCTAATTGCATGATAAAATAACACTATCCCAAGTCTCTTGAAATAGAGACCACATTCAGATGCGGAACAGGTTATTGCAAACACAACATTTTCAAATTAATGGCTTAGGCAGTTAAGGTTGCTGGAGTCCACATTTTTGAAAAAAACACAACTTAGTTTTTGGTAAGCAATATATGAGTATTTGAAATGTTAAGAACCACCGTTATATAACATCCTAGAAATTATTTTAAAACTTATCACAGATTTACTAAGTTTCTTACTGAAACTGTCTCACTGCCTCCAAACAAATATCTTCTTGAAAGATCTGGAAGCAGAGCACCAGTCATATATCATGTATGGCTAACACCATCTAAAACAGTCATTTGCTGTTTCTGTGCATTGTTTTATGAACTGAAATGTATATACTACATGAAAACATCTTTAAACATATCAAAATGTATAAATATAGTCAAATATTAAAAGTCACTTTATTTTAATAAATTATAAAATCTCAAGTATTCCAGAAGTTAAAAAGTCACTTATGAGTGAAATGAGGCAAAATTACGTTTTTGTCTTTTCATTCTCATAAAAGTTCACTTGGAGATTAAAATTTCACTAGAAAGAGGCAATGGAGATTAAGTTCAAAGGATAAATTTAAGTTTCTCTAACTACATTGTAACAGTACCACATAAAACTCTTAATCAGTATGTGTCACCAGACTATTTGAGTTCCAATCCCTGCTCTGCTATTTCTTGGTTGAGGGATCTCAGATGCTTTAACTGTCCTTTCCAAGCTTTAGTTTCCTTAGCCCTAAAATGTAGATTCTAATACCTCATATAGTTGTATAAGGGTTAAGTGGTTACATATCTAAAGGGTTCAGACTCAGTGCCTGGTACATAATAGGGGCTTTATTAAAGTTAGATATTATCGTTAAAATCTCTGCTAGGAGAATAACAATAATGCGGTGAATAATCACTTAATATTCAGCATGCTTAAATAAACCATATATGTTCACTCCTCAATCTATAAACTATTCCTAGTTTTTTATAAAAATCTTGCAGAAAGGAAAAGGAACCTGAATTTAATATTTTACCATGTAAGTATATGCAGTGCTATTATATCTGTGCCGGAATTGTCACATTCCAAAACATCTATTTGAGAGGTGTTGGCAAGTGAGAACTATGGTGAGATGGGCATGAATGAATACGGCTGTGGGCTAGACAGTCCCCATAGAATACAAATAGAAGGTAATGCAATTCTGTTTTTAAAGATATTTTCATATCATTGATTTTTATCTGATAATTTAATTATGGGTACGATTTATTGTAAGGGTTTGCATCTTGTTCTAGATATTCGTCCCTGCTTGGCACTTCATTATGTTGCTGTGACTCTTTGCACTAGTCACTGGTAACTGATTATGACACTTTCAGGCCAATTCTATTCCTAGCAATGGTAGAAAAAGCTTTGTCCTGTGCTGCGGGCTTAGATGACATTGTACATAGAAAAGGTTCTTTTGCTGCAGTGTTGGACCAATGGTAGTAAGCTGTCAGTGACCCAAAGCTATCTCATCTTTCTTGTTCCTTTAACATTGGTCTTATAGGCAGTGTGGGATACTCATAGGAACATGAGCTCTGGCATTAGGCAGCCCTTGGTTAGAATCCCAGCTGGGTAGATATTCTGCTCTCTCATTCTGAAAGAGTGAGGTACTGAAACTATGTAAGACTCCTTTTCCTTATCTGACTGATTGGTCAAGGGGGATTCAATACAGAGATGTGCTAAGACCTGAGAAAGAACTATCTGATTTCCTTTTTTCACAGCAGTCCTAGGAAATGGTTCTGGCTAAGATAGATAATTCACCGTCTTCAAATGGGCTCAGACTGATTCACTTAAACTGAAGTGGAAAACTGAAGTAATTCTTGTCATTCAAGCAGAGAAAACACTTAGTCTCAACTATTTAAATATTTCAGGCAAAAGAGTTTCTTGGATTTGAATTATGAATGGTTGTTGCCCTGTGCTCCACTTTACCTCACATGGGTAAACACAGCCCAAGTTTGCAGCAGCTATTTTAATGGGCTTAGTCAGGCTAAAACCCTAATGAAATGGTTGCAAGATGAAAAGCCAATAACATTTTAACTCCAAGCCAGTGCATTGAGAGAACTGAAAAATCACCTGGGAAAGATCAGTAGAACAATTAGATGGACAGAAAAATGCTACTAATTGCTAATGATCAGCTGAATTATATGTGGATGCTAGGGATGTTACTGTACAGGTGTGGGATTACACTTGACATTTGTCTTAGATTTAATGTCTGACATTTGTGTATCTTCCAATTAAAAGAGAATAATGATAATTAGATAAGAAAGAATCTGTTAGGCTCTGAAATTTTACTACATTCCTTACATACAATAAACTTCACTACTTTGACCTTTAGCTAATTTTTTTCTTCTGGCTCTACAGAACATGTATCAGCAGAAACTCATGAACTTTATTGTATTCCTGCCAATTTGGGGGAATGAATAGTCTAGGCAAAATATGAATACCTATAACAATAGCTCTATGTTTTAAATCCACACACAGGCTATTGTGCAGGCAGTATTCACTAATGCATCTCTACTGGATGTTCCACACCAGTATCCGTTCTAATTGGTCAATACTATTGTCTCATTGATTGGTGTCTACAGGGTACCAGTTGGTAAAACTCCAAATATCACCCTGGTTCATAAGTATAATGATAAAATCTCTCTTTTGCTGGTATTTATACCCAAGATTAAGGGTTTGGGAATGGTTTAAAATACAAGGATCAAAAGCTCTTCTCATAAGGAAGAAAATCATTTATATGAAATGATATGATAAACTCATTAAAATGAGAATTTTTAGATGTTATTGATTAATTATTGGTTTGGATTTTTTCTATGAATACAATTTAATTAATCATCTATACATTTTAAATCAAATAAATTTTCACTTAAAATATCTGTATAATGTGGTTTACTAATGAAGTTATTTTAACTTGATTGTTTAACAATTTAGATTGTAAGAATGCATGCAACTGTAGTACAAACTTAAATATTTCCATCTTTCTGGGTTAATTCTTTTAATAACTAGTATCTTTTCTTTCTCATACATGTTTTCTCTGATTTTTATTATGTATGTCCACTAAAATACATTCAAGAAATCTCATTGACTAAAATTAGGGAAAAATAGTAAAAAGGTACTAATTTGATCTATTAACTCTAAAATGCAAACATCTTTTTTTTAGAAAAATGTATTTGAGAAAAGAAGTTGTCTCTCATTTCCCAATGGAAATACTATTCTTTTACTATTTGTTGATAATTCATTCTCAATCTAGGTTTATGTACAGCTGTAAGCTAGAATGCTTCTGAGACATATCAGAAAATTTTACTGATTTATGCCAGATAATTGGTTGAGAAATAAAAAAATACAATTCAGTGATGTTTTGAAGTAGAAACCCATGTCACTAGAGCAGCTAGGGAGCTACTCTTTGGTCTTAGAACTGAGGAGGAGGAAGTAGTCCAAATCCAAGTGGCTAGTGAAGATGTTAGAAGGACACTTCATCCATAGTATCCACTGGCAGCTGCCAAGCTTGGTTGTAACCATATTTATTCAATGATGAGGTAAATACATACATGGGATGTCGGTGGGTGGTGGTAGATGAGTACACATGTAACTACACTAAAATTTGCAAGTCACCTGTTAGGTACTTACGTTCTAAACAACATGTGATAGATTTTATACTCCTTAACTTATGTGAGCCTATGAAGTAAATATCATTAGTCCCATTTTCAAGATAAGAAAACTAAGATTCAAGAAGTTTAAATTGCATTCAAGAAGGTTAAATTGGTTAAATTGGTTACCCAAAGGCTTTAAAAGCTGATAAGTGGCAAAGACAACATTCATTTGAGGTGTGTCTGGCTCTAAAGCATATGTTCTTAATCACTGCTTTAATGCACTGAAGAATCTGAAAATATAATCATTTTTCTGCAAAAAAAAAAAAAGTAATACTAATTCAGAAACACCCTCCCAGAAATGCAAATAAAACTACAATGAAGTATTACCTCACACTGGTCAGAATGGCCATCATCAAAAAGTCCACAGTAATAAATGCTGGGGCTTCCCTGGTGGCGCAGTGGTTGAGAGTCCGCCTGCCGATGCAGGGAACACGGGTTCGTGCACCGGTCCGGGAGGATCCCACATGCCGCGGAGCGGCTGGGCCCGTGAGTCATGGCCGCTGAGCCTGCGCGTCCGGAGCCTGTGCTCCGCAACGGGAGAGGCCACAACAGTGAGAGGCCCGCGTACCGCAAAGGAAAAAAAAAAAAAATGCTGAAGAGGGTGTGGAAAAATGGGAACCCTTGTACACTGTTAGTAGGAAAGTAAATTGGTGTAGCCACTATAGAAAATAGTATGGAGGTTCCTTAAGCAACTAAAAATAGAGTTACCATATGATTCAGCAATCCCACTCCTAGGCATATATCTGGAAAAGACAAAAATTCTAATTGGAAAAGTTACATGTATCCCAATGTTTATAGTAGCATTATTTACAATAGCCAAGACATGGAAGCAACCTAAATAGCCATCCACAGATAAATGGATAAAGAAAATGTGGCATATATATATATATATATATAGAGAGAGAGAGAGAGAGAGAGAGAGAGAGAGAGAGAGAGAGAGAGAGACAGATAGATAGATAGATAGGTCGATACAATGGAATATTACTCAGCCATGAAAAAGAATGAAATAATGTCATTTGCAGCAATATGGATGCTGCTGTGAAGTAAGTCAGACAGAAAAAGACAAATATCATATGATATCACTTATATAGGGAATCTAAAAAATGATACAAATAAACTTTTCTACAAAACAGAAATAGACTCGCAGACATAGAAAACAAACTTATGGTTACCCATGGAGAAAGGGGAGGGGGAGGGGGAGGGATATATTAGGAATTTGGGATTAAAAGATTCACACTAATATGTATAAAATAGATAAACAACAAGGACCTGCTGTACAGCACAAGGAACTGTATTTGATATCTTGTAATAACCTATAATGGAAAAGAATCTGAAAAAGAATATATATACATATAACAATCACTTTGCTGTATACCTGAAACATTGTAAATCAACTATACTTTAATTTTTAAAAAGCCAGAAACATCCTCCTGATGTTTTTTAAAGTACGAAACAGATAATCCATTTTTTAGGTGAACAGGGATTCAAAAAAAGGAAAGAGATTAATGTGGAGACAGATATGTCAACTAAAGAATGCAAAGAAATTCAATGAAATATGATAATTAAAATCTGCATTGCAGTTAATAAGGAGCAGAATATATGCTATGGGAAATGAAATCAATATGTTGATTCAGTTTTAAATTATGTCCAAAAAAGTCCCAGATGTGATGTTAAGCCCAATTTTAGCCATTTTTCCCAGGTCCAACTTAATTTTCTCCTTTGTCCCTCACTCAGATTAAATTTGTTTAACTAGATCAGGGTTTCTCAATCTTGGCACCATTGACATTTTAGACCAGTTCATTCTTTGGATGTGTGACCACATCCCTGACCTCTATCCACTAGATTCCAGTAGCACTGTCCTTTCATCTTCTGCCAGGTGTGATAAACAAAATTGTCTCCAGAATCACCAAATATCCCCTAAGGGGCAAAATCACCAAGGTTGAAAACCACTGGATTTCAAATTTCTACAGTGAAATTTTATCTTTTGTTTTTAGTTTGATTCACTTTGCTTCACTGACAAAAATTTACGGAATTAAACTTCTTTACCCCATGATAAATATTCACTACAAAACGCACAGAGGAAACAAACGAAAATTTATTTTTTTTTAACACAGTCAAGAATTTCCCTACACATTCTGTGGTTTGCATAGCTGTCATATTCCAACTGTTTCCTGTATAACACTGAAAATTCATGTACTTAAGGAACAGAGAAACAGAAAAATTTTGAGTAAGCTAATGCAGTGGGTATAATGAGTAAGCTAATGTAGAAATTTTATGATAACAAATGGTACTAAAAAGTTACTCTGACATATAATTCTTATTCAGAAATATTTGTTTCATTGGGTTCTGGTGGGAGTAGAAGACTACATACAGAGACATTTCTAAAGTTATCAACAGAATCACTACATATATGATGAGTCCACCTTTCTATATGGTTGTAATGGTATTTTCCATATTCTTTGTCTAAAAACATTTATACTTGGGACAAAGTGACATAGTGAATGACATTCTCTATGCCTAAATTACTTTAAATTCTCTATGCCTAAATTACTTTAAATTACTTTAAATTTATCTTAGTTTACTATTGCTTCTGAAGTGAATTCCTCCAGAATATGGGTCCCAAATATAGTAAGCATTATAACAAACACCTCCCATCTTCCCTTCTCATCTCTGCTATGTTAAACTTTTTTGCTACTCCATGTCTTGGTAGATTCATCTCTTGCTCTGATTTCTCTGGGAGAACAATGAGTTTAATTAAAGATTTGCAAGTGGCTTTGAGGACCGAAGTTTTTGTAGCCTCTTCTATGCTTTCTCTGTTTTTCATCTTGGCACTTTTTACCTGGGAGGGTGGATTTTCATTTGTAACACCTAATTAAAGAAAATGACATTAAGAAAACACTTACGGAGAAACACTGAGTCTTCTTAAAGCAAACAGAGAGAGGAAAAATATTAAATGAAATTAGTATTTGTATTATTTATTTCCGAATATTCAAAGCAATGATTTTAAATGAATATGTACCATACACTATAATATAAGCACAAATAGTCACCTTACTATACCTCCTGGGTCTATTAGCAAATGAAGCAAAAAACCCTTTTAGAGTTGTAATATTGACTAACTCTAAAGCATATTTATTGGAATTAACCTTATTCTAAATATGATAGAAAGCAAAATTTCACTATTATTCCTAATATTTACAAAACATTATCATTTCTAATTAAAATGTCCAAAGATTTACAGAAATTTTCATACATTCACATTTACATATCATAATCAGAAAGGAGATATTTCCTAGTAGTACTGATAATTCCCACCTCTATTCCAAAAGAGGTCATTCTCAGCAGATCACTGATATTTCACTGTTTTTGAATGAATCTCCTCTTTATATATTAACTTAATATATTTTGCAGAGAAAATCAAAGCAATCCCTTATTTCTATAAAACCACAGTGAAGAAAGCACAGCATACTTAAGGGTGTGTGTGTGTGTGTGTGTGTGTGTATGTGTGTGTGTCTGGGAGAGATAGAGAGAGAGACAGAGACAGAGAGACAGAGAAAGAGGGGGGAACCCCATTTACTTTACAATCTGGTAGAATTTTTTTAAATGCCACTTTAAAGTAACTTGACCTTTCTTGTTGTCAGTCAATACTTACAGCCAGTATCTATGATGGTCAGATTCTCTGGGGATTAATGAATTATCCAGAGATTGTGATGAGCACTGGGGACATATCATGGAAACCAAAACTACCATTTCAATGAGAAAATAAATAATTTCAAGCCTGAACTTATGATCACAGCCTGCTCCATTGTAGTCCTAAGGATTTGCACATTTAACTAGACGTTTCTAAACTCGAATCGTCAAACTATTCAGAGAATAGTTCAATTTTATCTGAAGAATCTTCGTGTGATAATAATAGCTACCATATATTCAGAGCTTATCACATGTACTCAGTGCTAAAAGCACTCTTTATTATAATATAATATTATATTATATTATAATGTGTTCATTATATAGACGAAGGACCTGAAGTTTAGTGAGGATAATTACCTACCCAAAATCACTTATACAGTAAGAGAGGTGGAACACTAACCCACATTCTCTGACTTCAAAATTTGTGCAATTAAGTACAATGCTATACAAAAATATTTAGAGAAAATGGCAGGAACTGTTCAGAATATTTCTTAAAGATCTTTTTGCTCATATATAACTTTGGGAAAAATAATACCTAAAATCTACTATGCACCAGACTTTTCTAAGTAATTTATTGAATACATACATAAACTTATTTAATTTTCCCCAAAACTTTTTGAAGTGGGTCCCATTATGACCCTCATTTTAAAGAGAGAAAACTGAAAAAAGGAAAATTGTCAACACTCAAATAGTAGGGATTTTTAACTTTCAAAAATACAAGCAAAACTGCATTGATATGATGAAGGTTCTATGTTTGAGTGTGATTTGGCTGAAATATATTATGAAACAAAAGATAACTACATTGCCAGTAGAATAACTGTTATCTATTAAATGTGTCTTCCTGAGTAAGATAAAGTATCATTTAAAGCCAACAATGAAATTCCCTTTCTCTACTGGAATTTGGGAAGAAATTAAGGCAATGAAAAATAGGGGAAAATCTCCACTCCAGGTCTGATGTGATAGCTGGAGGGGACCTAGAAGAGTGAATAGGCCTTCTTTGGTGGATAGAACATGGAAGTGGGAGGAGAGGAGGAGAAAAATGGAAAATATTTGGGCTCCATTTTTGTGGTTTTAGTTCCATTTATCTTGTTAGATTCATGTCCTTCCATGCAGAACTACAAGTCTGTCTCTGCCTGAAACAAGAAGGGTACAGATTTGAGTAGTCTCAGGGACAATGACCTCAGATCCACACAGCATTGAGAATAGTTCTATGATCATAAAGATCTTGACCTTAATATCAAAGAAGGAGACATGGCCAGGGCTGGGTCATTGAAGCCACTTCTATCTTTCATTTTGCTCAGGTTACCAAGGGATGGGTCTTTTTTTATTTCACACATGCCAGGTGTTAAAAAGCACTGAATACTTAAACTATGTGAATGGATTAGGCAGATATGGAATATAAGTCATAGAAGTTATTCTAGAAATCATTCTATAATAGAATATAATTGTCAACACTAAAAGTAGAGAAAATAGCAGATATTGTTCAGTCCAAAGGTTTTGAAAGTGTTGGTAAATATTGATGGGGCCCAGAGGCTGGTCATCAAGGCAGAGCTGGAATGAGTTTTTGCTTTTTAATAAAAATCCAGGATAAATCACTAGTTAGGTAACTGGAATAATTAGCAGCTAGTAAAATAACTAGGTAAGTTCTAATTTACACGTCATTTCTTGGCACATGAAAAGAGAGAAAGGAGACAAACAAAAAAACAATGACCAGAAGCAAAAGACAGGAAAGAACTAGAAAGACATGAATTTCAGAGTATAGAAAACAAGATTGATGGTTCCATATTCCCCCACAAAAAGAACTCAGAAATGTGAATTATTTTCAGATATTTGGTCCCAGCCTCTCTTCCAAAAAGGATTTACCCAAAGGCTTCAGGGCCCCTTCTGGCCACAATTAACCCTGGGGCCACCCACAGGCAATAAGTATTATAAAACAAGGCAGAGTTCAAACATGAGCACTAGAGAATCAGAGCTCATCTAGCTCATGCTTAAAAATGCCTTTTTCCCCCGCTTCTGACTTCCCCAACTCTAAGTCTCACTTCTTCAACCCTCGACTGATTTCATGATTCAGTATGCCTAGGGCAATGGTGCCTGCTAGCCTTTGAGTCCTGCACTGATGTTTAAAATTTGATGTTCATTTCTTTCCTCCTTCCTATCCTTCCTTTTCATATAATAAGACTTGATTTCCATAGACAGGGATTACTTCGAGGTGCTCAATAAATATTCCCATTGACTGACTGTATTCATTCATGTATTCAGGAAATGCTTTTTGCACTCTTTAACTTGCTGTGCCTTATTTTTTCTCCTCCATGTAAAACGGAATATAATTTAGTCTACCCGAGGTTATTGTGAAGATTAATTGAGACACAATAAACAAAGTGCTTAGCACAGGATAAGCAGTATGGAAGGTTCGCCAACATAATTATTATCCTTACAGTTAGCGAAGAAAATAGGTACTTAAACCCAGCAACACCAACTTGCTGAAGTCCTAATTCTCACTCGCATTGATCTATCATGCAATCCAGGAAGTAGAAAACCCACAGAAACTGAGGGGAAGCTGTTGACTAGGGAGGACAGAGATCTAGTTCTTGTAATAAGGAGGTACCTTTACCACTGAGACAGGATTTTGTCTGTTTGCTTGACTTTTTCTTTTTGGCCACAAGCTCAGAGGTTTAACATAGTGTCTGTGAATACAAGAAGCAATCCCAGCATGCCCCTCCAGGCAGAACTGGTAATTAGGAACACCTGGCTCAGGTGGAGGGCAGACCTATGTGCAGATGAAAACAGCTGATTCCAGAAGGCAGCCCGTGATGTTGGTAACATGAAGGTGGTCAGTGTTGAACTATTCCTAAAGCCATTCCTGTAATATGCCCAACCTTCCTTCCCAATTCTTGTTGCCCTGCACTCCAACTGCTATATTCCTCTGAATTTTTTGGTTTCAACTATGTAAATCTGGTACAAGAGGAGGAGAATTCTCACTTGGCAAAATTCATTGCTGCAGGGCTGACAACTGAGACACAAATACCGTGCATCTTTCTACTATGGCTCAGAGGTTCCTACAGGATTTTGGCATAAGCATCCATCTCCTGAAACTGCTAGCAGTTCTTTCTCTTGTCATTATTACACCTCTGCTTCACTTCCCTGTTGGACACAAGATCCTGCATTTGTTCACTCTTGTGATACTGAACTGGAATAACTCACCTGCTTTACCACATGGTGCTCAGACAAAAATTTTCATTTTTCTCTTGTAGCAGTGCCTGCAATATCATACAAAATATTGAGGATGAATAATTTAATTAATGGACAAACTAAAAAAAGGTGTTAATCACACAAAAGGATCTTGAAAAAGAAAGTGTAACCAGTATAAATGATTTAGACATTTACGAGATTAAAAAAAACCTTGTATTGTGGTTACTACGATATTTATAATTGCATAGCAGTATAATTACATAGGAACTCAATTTTTTCTTGGTGGAGATATTTGTTTTTAGCAATGTCACTAAAAAAAGCAAGCAGAAAACAAAACGAAAAACAGAAATCTATTAGAGTAAGAAAACATGAGAGGAAGGAGATAAATTTCTTATTTAAACTATGTGAAATTCTAAGAAGAGTGAAGCAAAAAGAATGACCTTTGGCTACCCTCTGTCTGAATGAGGAGTCCTTAAGTGTGAAAATAACTTCTGTATCTCCTTCTAAATGCTTCCATGTTGAGAATGAGGTGTCTCTGAGTGGAGAAAGAGTGTAAAGTCTCAGGTCTCTGATAGAGGAAGCTTTCTCGCATCTTGAGACCTTAACCCTAGGAGTAGGATCTTATAACCTGTTCCTCATAAAACATAAGCACCAAATGTAGTGTGAACTGGGTTTGGACAGACTCACATCCCCACCCCACTCCCCATCCAAGGATTTAGTTTAAAATGGAGTCCAAATTATATCTTTAGCAATAGTAGGAAATGGAAGGAAGAAAAGCTTTTTGATCTGATCCTTTGAGTGAGATAAAAACAAATCTTTTCTTTCAAACTGCATTAACTCCTGTCAAGTACCCTGAATCCGTTTAATATATTGCTTCTGTATAGTGACCAAAAAGAGTTAAAATCCCTCTAAAAGGCAAGCAGTTCTCCACCTTCTAGGCAGCAGGATGTAAGATGAGTTATTAAGGGAAATATGAAGTATAGCAGTTAATAGAGAAAGGGGGGGGGGTGATTAACCAAAAGATTTCAGTGATGAATACCACCTCATGAGATGTACTTATTAAAAAAAGAATGGACATGCATATAACCACAAAAAGGGACCTGGAAACATAAAACAAGTGTGAAAGTAATTGTTGAGAATAAAGTGAGATAGTGAAAAGAACTATAACAAAATCTACAAGTGCATTTCCACCATGATACCATCAGAATTTATACACAATCATTCATTTGATCTCTCCTGGGGTGGCTTTTTCACTCTTGAAATGTTTTAGAGGTCAGAGGAAACTGGAAGATTACTCCTGCCTTAGGAGGGATAAAGAAAGAGAGACTGTTGATAGTCAGCTCTGTGGACACAACCTAGACAGTGATTCTTCCCCTTTGATGGTCTTCCTCCTTCTTATATACCTGAAATGATTAACTGTGATGACATCCAATTATACTTTCATTATATCAAATCCTTCCTATAAACCCATCTTCTTAATATAAAATAAAATAAAAGATAAACTAAGCCCTCACCAAAAAGAATCTATAAAATAGTGATAGAAAACTATTTTATAACATATTTTCTTAATATATTTATAGTTAATCCTAATTAAGCTAGGTAAATTTTAAATAATATGTAAACCTCACAAAAGAGAGTAATCACTACTGTATTTAGTTAAGTTAGGATTTTGTGTTTTCGTCTGTATCTCAAACTAGGAAACACACATTGTGATTAAATATATTTTTATTAACAATACTCACCATTTAATATCATTACTCAGTATGGCATATTTATGCAATAAAATATATATATTTTAACATATTTATTAGAGTATAATTGCTTTACAATGGTGTGTCAGTTTCTGCTTTATAACAAAGTGAATCAGTTATACATATACATATGTTCCCATATCTCTTCCCTCTTGCATCTCCCTCCCTCTCACTCTCCCTATCCCACCCCTCTATGAGGTCACAAAGAACCAAGCTGATCTCCCTGTGCTATGTGGCTGCTTCCCACTAGCTATCTATTTTACGTTTGGTAGTGTATATATGTCCATGTCACTCTCTCACTTTGCCCCAGCTTACACTTCCCCCTCCCCATATCTTCAAGTCTATTCTCTAGTAGGTCTGCATCTTTATTCCCATCTTGTTCCTAGGCTCTTCTGACCATTTTCTCTCTTTTTTAAAATTATTATTATTATTTTTGTGTGTGTGAGGTATGCGGGCCTCTCACTGCTGTGGCCTCTCCCGTTGAGGAGCACAGGCTCCAGATGTGTAGGCTCAGCGGCCATGGCTCACAGGCTTAGCTGCTCCACGGCATGTGGGATCCTCCCAGACCGGGGCACGAACCCGTGTCCCCTGCATCAGCAGGTGGACTCTCAACCACTGCACCACCAGGGAAGCCCTCTTTTTGTTTTTTTTTTAGATTCCATATATATGCATTAGCATATGGTATTTGTTTTTCTCTTTCTGACTTACTTCACTCCGTCTGACAGTCTCTAGGTCCATCCACCTCAATACAAATAACTCAGTTTCGTTCCTTTTTATGGCTGAGTAATATTCCATTGTATATATGTGCCACATCTTCTTTATCCATTCATCTGTTCTTGGACACTTAGGTTGCTTCCATGTCCTAGCTATTGTAAATAGAACTGCAATGAACATTTTGGTACATGACTCTTTTTGAATTATGGTTTTCTCAGGGCCTATGCCCAGTAGTGGGATTGCTGGTTCATATGGTAGTTCTATTTTTAGTTTTTTAAGGAAATTCCATACTGTTCTCCATAGTGGCTGTATCAATTTATATTCCCACCAACAGTGCAAGAGGGTTCCCTTTTCTCCACACCCTCTCCAGCATTTATTGTTTCTAGATTTTTTGGTGATGGTCATTCTGACCAGTGTGAGATGATATCTCATTGTAGTTTTGATTTGCATTTCTCTAATGATTAATGATGTTGAGCATTCTTTCATGTGTTTGTTGGCAATCTGTATATCTTCTCTGGTGAAATGTCTATTTAGGTCTTCTGCCCATTTTTGGATTGGGTTGATTGTTTTTTTGATATTGAACTGCATGAGTAGCTTGCATGTTTTGGAGATTAATCCTTTGTCCATTGCTTCATTTGCAAATATTTTTTTCCCATTATGAGGGTTGTCTTTTTGTCTTCTTTATGGTTTCCTTTGCTGTGCAAAAGCTTTTAAGTTTCATTAGGTCCCATTTGTTTATTTTTGTTTTTATTTCCATTTCTCTAGGAGGTGGGTCAAAAAGGATCTTGCTGTGATTTATGTCATAGAGTGTTCTGCCTATGTTTTCCTCTAAGAGTTTGATGATGTCTGGCCTTAAATTTAGGTCTTTAATCCATTTTGAGTTTATTTTTGTGTATGGTGTTAGGAAGTGTTCTAATTTCATTCTTTTCCATGTAGCTGTCCAGTTTTCCCAACACCACTTATTGAAGAGGCTGTCTTTTCTCCACTGTGTATTCTTGCCTCCTTTATCAAAGATAAGGTGACCATATATGTGTGGGTTTATCTCTGGGCTTTCTATCCTGTTCCATTGATCTATATTTCTGTTTTTGTGCCATTACCATACTGTCTTCATTACTGTCTGGCATATTTATGCATTAAAAATATTTACTGAGACATTTTATTCCAAAGACTTCACAAAGTGTTTAATGTACTGTATGGCTATATCTCTAAATGTGTTACTAATGCGCCATTTGTGTGTGGGGGGTTTTTTTTTTAATTAATTAATTTATTTATTTATTTTTGGCTGTGTTGGGTCTTCGTTTCTGTGCGAGGGCTTTCTCTAGTCGTATCAAGTGGGGGCCACTCTTCATCGCAGTGCGCAGGCTTCTCACTGTCACGGCCTCTCTTTTTGCAGAGCACAGGCTCCAGACGTGCAGGCTCAGTGGTTGTGGCTCATGGGCCTAGTTGCTCCGTGGTATGTGGGATCTTCCCAGACTAGGGTTTGAACCCATGTCCCCTGCATTGGCAGGCAGATTCTCAACCACTGCGCCACCAGGGAAGCCCTAATGCGCCATTTTTAGCAGGTGAAATTAATGGGATGATATTGAACACCTACTGCCTAGTTTCTGGCATAGAGTAGATGTTCAATAATCATATTTTTTTTGAGCACATTTACTGGTAAGAATTAATCTTTCTTTTATTACCCCAGAGTATATAATATAGTTTCCTTATATTAGTCAATTTTATACAGGTCTTCACTATTCTAAAAGTTTGGATTATCCTTGAGGCAAGTGCCACTTGTATTATTCAAAAGAATCTTTCAAAGCTTCAGAAAGGTAGTTATGGACAGGTTAAGTTTTTAATAAATAATACTTGAATCAAATAAAGGACTCATCAAACACATTTCAAATGCCTAGAGTTTCAGCATCTTTAGCCGTCAGAAACCAGGAAGAAATCTACTGGCCCAATATTAATGAATTAATCAATTAGATATCATTTAAAGAACCTCAAGATGAATGGGGGTAAAATGGTACACAATATTCTTAACTATAATCCAAAAGTATAGCTTTATTTGTGGCTAATATTTGCAAGCAAAAATACAACTTTTTTTCCACTGGAGTTGTATTTCTTAGAAAAGTCATTTTTGATATCTTTTAAAATGTAGCTTCAGTTAATTTTTAAGTGTTTTAAATACTTACATTGCCCTAAACATGGAACTCTGTATCAGTGTTTGGTTTGAAGAACTCAGGGAATTATTGTCATTAACACTACCATTCTTATTTTGCCAAACATGAACAAAGTAATACCATACATTTCCATCCAAGTAGTTATTAATAAATCATTCTAAAATTGAAGAGGGGAGCTACACTTTGGGGGCCTACACTGGATCTTTTGTTTTTTATCTTTGTAAGATGACATAAAAATGTTAATTACTATGTTTGTATGTCAACCTATGGATCCACTAATTCCCTTTACTATGCCTTTAACAAGTTTGGGGGACCATTTTATTTGCTTAATCGAGTCTCAGAATATTTGATTTGTTCAGCACTGTCCCTATAAACTGTCACAGTGTTGTATGGTAATGTTAGTGAGGTATTCCACTGTGGTGCTGTTCTGAGCTCTCCAGTAAATACTGTGGATTATTTAAGCAGTTTTTATATATTACACAGATTTGTACATTTTAATGTGGCTATGCATATTTATAAGCTTTAAAAAAAATCATTTTGTTTACTTGTACAGTTCAAGTTTATTGGGAAATATATATTTATGAATTTTTAAATCTTGTTATAGATTATATGAATACTCACTTAGTTACATAGCTCCAAACTCTTGGAAATTACTTTGCCAACAATGATTGTACATTTAATTTATGATAAACCCTGCAAAGTTCAACTACGTAGATCTTCTCTTTTCAAATAACAATAATACGGATTGCTAGATGATAATTTATATTTTGATTGTAGAAATCATTTGGGAACTTTCTTAAAAAAGCACATAGGATAGTGATAAAATAATTTCTAATTAGAAATTATTCAAAAAGTTCCTGGAACACAGGAACTTTTAAGATGGTCTGTCTACTCTTTGAATCATAAGCAGAATGCTGAACTTCATTCATTCACATGAGTATTTACTGTGTGCCTACTTTGCTGGAGGTAACTGTGCTGGAAAAAAAAAATGGGAATACAAAAATGAAAAAATATATTCACCATTCTCCAGCTGTTTACATTTAAATATCTTTAAAATTGCCTATTATTGTGATTTATATCATTATAACACTATAACACATGTTAAGTTAGAACATCTATAAACACTCTATTATTTAAAGATATATCATTATAATTTGGTGAGATTTAGGGGAGTGTGTCCCTCCAGTTACCATTTGATTTTTTCTCATCTTTGTAGCCAAACTTTTAAATGAGTTCTCATTACTCATTATTTTTATTGCCTCACCTCCCATTTACAAGGCAACATACTATTATCTGAATTCCACTTAGCATTTCATCAAAACAACTTCACCATAAGTTCCCAGCAACTTCTAGGTTATTAAACCCAATAGACATTTACCATCTCTCATCTTCCTTAGCCTATCAGCAGCTTTTGATACAAGTCCTTCCTTCTGAAACATTACCTTCCCCTGGTTTTCATAACATGACCTCATCCTGGTTTTCCTTCTATTTCTTTGGATGTCAATACTGTTTCTTTTGTATTTTTATTCTTTGCTACCAGCAGCTAAAAGAGCTGGGTTTCTCAAGGCTTTGTCCTAGGTCCTTTTAGTTTTCCATCTACCTCATTGTCTCCTCCATTTCCAAGACTCAAAGGCAAATCAAACAGTAGATCAATAAAGTACTGAGTATTATCCCCACGATCACCACCACCCCAAACTGGTCATCCTTTTATATTTTCCACCTTAGCAAATGGCATCATTTCCATCCAGTTGCTTCACCTAGCTCTCTGTTATCCTCATCTCCAATTCATCCCCAAATCCTGATTATCTCTAATTTGACCACTTTTCCCCCATCTTCAGAATTACCATCTTAATAAACACTACCATTATCTCTCATCTGGACTACTAGAATATTCTACCATGTGATCTCCCCATAACCAGCCTGCCCAGCCCGCTCCCATTTTAGACAAAGTAATCTCAAAAAGCATTCTGAACATCTGTCACACCATCCTTCACTCTCTATGGGGAATTGAGACTCTCTAGTTACTCTCTGGTGCTCTTTAGATAAAGACCAAAATCTTTAAACGAACCTACAAAACCTTTACGGTTTGGCCCCTATTTCCATCTTTAATGTCATCTCAAAACACACTTTCCTTCACAGTTTGCAACCTCACTGAGCATCTATCAGTCCCCTAAAAAGATCATGTTTCTTCTCATTGCAGGGCTTTTGTACATACCACTCACTATGTTTTAAATGCTCTCCATTATTTTCTTTCCCTGGTAAAATTTTACCTAGCCTTAGATGTCTTTTCCTTATGGCATGTTCTAGAGTAAGTTTCTTTGCTAAATATTTTCAGAGGGCCCTGTTCCTTTCCTAAGGCCATTATTTCAGTTTGCCTGATTGTGTTTGGGTCCTGGCTCTGCCCCTGATTTGCTCTATGATAATGAAAAGTTATGTAACTTCTTTCTCCCCATTTCCTCTGTTCTAAAGTACAGATAATGATAATAATATATTTCCCATTTTAGGGGATTAAATAAGATAATATATTTTAAAACCTTACAAACATGCCTGACACACAATAAGTTTGATATATTTATATTAGTACTTGTTTGCTTTCACATTCATTATTGTGGTTATTTGATCATCTTCCTCTTTATATAAATATGTAAGTTTTATGAGAAAAGAATCACACATATCCTCTAAAAAGGGCTATGATTTTTGAGCAATTCAGTAAAGATTTGTTGAATGAATGAATTCAAGGAAATACTCATGAGATTAATAGCGTGAATAGAGTCGAAATGGAAAAAATAAACAAACATTATTACACATAATCTGAGAACATACTTATATTACCTTTATGTGTATATATATATGCACATACATATCTATACATGTATATGCATGTTACACATATACACATACAGATAAATGCACATATAGTGTGTGTATACAATATATTTACTATATAAGATTTATACTATATATGCATATTTAATATACATGCACATTTATACACACATACTAAGAAACTTCACTAACTCTAAGAGGAAAACTTTAAAAATATTTTCACGAAATTCAGAAACAGGACAAGGCCACCCACTACCAGTTTGATCACTTAACATATTTCTGAAAGTTCTTGATACACTTTTCAAAGAAAATTGAAAAGACAACTAAAGAATATAAATATTTGTTGATGATATGGCTTTTTTATTGAAAATAACCATGAAACTCACCTTGAAACAATTATAGTATATTACACAGAAGTGACCATAATTCCAAGAGCAAAGTTTTCCATATATTAATATTTCTAAAATTGGAAACATTCCAAATTATTCCAAAGCTGGAATGTTCCTTAAAATTTATGCATAATTTTGATGCAATAAGATTTCTTTCTTTTGCATTTTTTTTCATTTTTAAATGTTTGTCATGAAAAATAGTTATCAAATCAATAATGTATTTTAAAATATATAATGTCTTAAATAGAGAATATATAATTATTTACTAAGATAACTAATTACAAAACAAATTGAATTCAATAGTATTCATCTAAATCAAAAATAATGAGTTAATAAATATAGCAAAATCCAAAAAATCTAATATCTGATAGTTCAATTTATATAAAAGATATTAGAATAAAATTAATAAAAATGTGTATGACAAGTATAATGGAAACCACAAATCTTTACACAGGAGCAAAAAAGGTTTTAGTAAATAAGGTGATGTCCTATAAAAAGCCTGGCTGAACTAAAAAGAGAATAGATTTTTAAAATTTAGTGTGTCTCAAGGAAACCAGTTTACAATATGGCTTCAGGAAGGGAAGAAACAGAAATCATCTCTCAATTTCATATCTCACTGTGTATTCTTAGGTATAATTATCCCCTAGAATTATACCTTGTACTTAGTTTCTCTAATTTTTTTCAGTTCCCCAAATAAAGAATAGGTGTTTACAATTTGAAATATCCAAAATATACATGCAGAGATAATTAGTTAAGAAATAATGAGGAGAGAATTCACTGTGTATAATTGCTAAAGGGACACAATGTGTGTGTGCAAATACAAATTCCTAGGTCCTATCCTAACACCTTAGACATCTTAAGATGTATCTTAAACATTTTTAACTATCTAAATTCTAGAGCTTTCTGGGAGGCTAACAAAAAGTTAGCCTTGATGGGCATATAGACTTGTGTTTCCTCATTTTTAATTTAATTTAATGCATCATGTGAACCTAAAGGGCTATCTCACAGGATCTAAACATATCATTATTCTATAAAGTTATAGATGTTCATGTAAAATGTACTGATTAAAAGTCCTTTGATACTGATGATATTTTTTTTAATTGGCTATCTTCATGAAAAAGTTTTAGATAATCTAAAATTACACTACTCTATTCCCATTAGCTGGATGAGAAAATCTTGAATATTGGAATATAAGTCATTTCATAAAATGATAAGAGTATAGTATTTCAGAAGTCTCAGGAAACTACTGGTTCTGGCTGATTTGCTGTTTAAAGTGGGCATAGTACCATTAATGAATTATACCATCTGACCTGATGCTTAGGAAACACATGTAATCACTTATGCAGGATTATTTGGGAAATGACAATTAGACCAACTCCCTTTTACTTGTTGATACCTCTACTTCTTTTTAAAGTTGCAAAATAAAATGCAGAAATAGACAAAGAAATACACAAAATTAAATATACAGCTTAATGAATTATTATTATACCTTTCATCTGTTACCCAGACCAAGAAATAAAACTTTGCCAATAAATCCAGAATCCCCTTACAAGTGCCAGGTTGCAATCACAGCCTGAGTTAATCTTCCCTCTCCCACAGTAACTACCATGCCAACACTTAGACTGATGAATTCTTGCATTATTTTATAGCTTTATTACACAAAGTTTCTTACTTTTGACACAAAGCTTCGTCTTGTTCATTAAAAAAAATAATAATAATGTGCTTTAGGTCTGATTCAATTTCCAAGTTCCTTCTCCCTCCCTTTCTTATGTATACAATAGCAAGCTAATCATTTAACTGTTTATTCATTGAGGGATCCAGGCCATTTGACCTTCCGGATTTTACTGGTTATATATTCTTTGTACTCTTACCCTGTTCCTCTGCCCTCATCATTTCCTGCAAATTAGCAGTTGAATCCAGAGGCTTGCTAAAATTCAGGTTCTAATCCTTTGGTAAGATTCTAGGTACCTTCATCTTTTTTCAACAGGAAGTATATAATGATTATTTGTCTGTCTTTTCATAATGTTTACAGCTGGAGATGATTAATACTTAAACCCATTATTTTACTGGGTATTGCAAAATGGAGATATTCTAATTCTATAGTTTCTTTTTCATTTATTGGCTAGAATTTTTTTTTTTTTTTTTTTTTTTTTTTTTGCGGTTCGTGGGCCTCTCACTGTTGTGGCGTCTCCCGTTGCGGGGCACAGGCTCCGGACGCGCAGGCTCGGCGGCCATGGCTCACAGGCATAGCCGCTCCGTGGCATGTGGGATCTTCCCGGGCTGGGGCACGAACCCCTGTCCCCTGCATCGGCAGGTGGACTCTCAACCACTGTGCCACCAGGGAAGCCCTGGAATCTTTTATAAAGAGATACTTCCCTCATTTACTATTTGGATACCCAGGGATATAGCTGATATAAGAAAAGTGGGATAAAGTCTGATTCTTTGCTGCAATTAGCTGTTTTCAAGGTAATGAACTGGTTTCCCTATCACCCTCTCATTTTGACCAATTTTTAGGAACTCATGAATTTAAATATATTTGATGGGTTTCCATACATTGAAATTGTTATTATCATTAAAGTTCAAATCATTCTTTCATTGGCCAGTGGAATCTCAAGTTGTGTTGAGTCTTTTTGACATTTGAAAGCATTTGAAATCTTCCTTATTATCTACTGTCGCAAAATTGTCCAGGATTATTTTGCACATTTTCTACAAGAAGCTACAGTTACTTTTAGTGAAAAATGGTATTTAAGATCCAAATCTGTGCACTAAGTGTTTTCACCTTTTCTGGGTTAGTCATTGTGTTTAGATCTTTTAAGTGAGCAGAGTTAGGACTGATATATATCCAAGATGAAATACCTCATGAGCTCATATTGTCACTTCCATTTCCAATAGAGTTTTTACTTAATTTCTTCTTTGATTTACAGTCATAGGTTTGTTTGTTGTTTGTTTGTTTTAGTTTTAGTTTTGGTTTTGCTGCCCAAAGGATTTTTTTTTTCTTTAAGGTACACTAACTTTACCAGACTGTATCTTGGTTTTGTTCATTCTGGGTCAACATTCTCAGATTTATGGTATGTTCTTCCCATTTGTAGGAGGTTTTTGTTTGTTTGTTTGTTTATTTTTTTCCATGAAAGCTTCCTTTGAGTATAGTTTTTAGAATTTCTTTTACTCCCTTGATTTCATTTTCTTTTTCAGGGACTCCTTTTATCTGTATTTTTTGATCTTCTTTGCCTATCTTTACTATTTGCCCCTTACTTTCAAACCTGTGAAATTCTTCCTTCATTCCTTTTCCTTTTAATTGTTTTTATTTTTAAGATTTACCTGATATAGCTCATAAGGCATAATCTCATTTTCTTCTAATGTATTCTTCCAAAATAATTTTCTTTAATTTCTAGTTCTTTCATGAATTGTCACCTTGTTTCTGGTTTTCAAAACTGCAATTAATATAATCTTCACATACTCATGTCTTATATACCTCTTTGAATGGTGTCTTCCTTAAAGATATTTTGAAAGTCTAACCCCTGATACTCATGAATATGCCCCTAATTGGGAGTAGTATCTTTGCAGATCTCAAGTTAAGATAAGGTTACACTGGATTGGGGTGGACCTTAATCCAATGACTGGTGTCCATAGAAGAAGAGGCAAATTTGGACACAGAAACACAACAAGGAAAATGTCATGTGAAGATGCCATTAAAGACAATGTGAAGATTGAGGCAAAGATTGTAGTAGCAGGTTTATAAGCTAAGAAGAGCTGGCAGTCACAAGAACCTAGAAGAGGCAAGGAAGAATTCTTCCCTAAATCCTTCAGAGGGATCAGGAACCTGATGGTAACCTTGATTTTTGACTTCTGGTCTTCGAAACTGTGAGAATAAATTTGTGTTGTTTTAAGCCACTTGTTTGTGGTACTCAGTTATGGTAGCCCTACTAGGTTACAGTTTTGATCTATTTTATCAATGTCTTTTGTGGGTACTTTCATTGTTACAGTGATGTTATTCTTCTTTGTATTATTTTTATTCACTTGAACTTTTGGAGTGAGTTTGTATTCAGGAACATATTTTCTTTTCTTTTTTTTTTCAATTTCACAAATACTCTTCTGCTGTTTTTGAGTAGAGTTCAAATATATGGTTTTGAACTTTTTCTCTGGTTTTGCTGAATTCTCCTCTCCCATTTTGGTCTGGACCTTTCCATTCTTCATCTTTATTATCCCCTATATTCCTCCATTTTGATTCCACTCTCAGGGTCTCTCCTTAGTATGGGCCCTGACATATAAGTAAGTCCTGACTCATCATTTTTGAGAGTTCATGGGTGAAACTGTTCCAGCTCCTTCAGATATTTTACTCTGTGCCTCTTGCATGCACCTGTTACTTAACATGGGCAAAACTCCTCCTAATTTTGACTGTTCTTCTCATATAGGTCTGCTGTGATCTCTAGTAAATACATATTAGCTATCTTGGGACTCTCCTGTTGTCAGGACAGTCTGTTGTCACCTGGTGGTAATTATTTTCTTTTTCCTCATAGCAGATATGAATGTAGGTCATACAGCTTTTGGTGATTTGTCCATACTCTTGTAGTTTAGAATCCATTGGGAAACCTTGTCACCTAGTTTTGTTGTAAATTTTGCCTATGGGTGTTGACTTTAATATATAGCTGCTTTCATGCAGGGTTCAGAGAAATTGAGAACTCATGCTATCACCATAATCTTCCCAGAATTTGTACCTAGTAATTTCATCAATAGTCATTAACTAAACTTTATTGAGCACTTACTATATCTCAGTCACTGAGCTAGACACTGTACTTGCCTTTTGTCTTTCAGCACTCATAACAGCCTATGAAGTCAATATTTTCATTAACTACATTTTAATGATAATTATACAAACATATCAAAAGTAAACTTGCCATATACAGGTACTGTTATCTGCGGCTGAATTCTAACAGAAAATATCTGATTTCATAGCTCACATTCTTAGCAAGTGTAAAATATTTTTCAAAAAGAAAGAAGAAAATGATAAGCCTCTGAATCTAAAATGATGAAAAAGTCAAGACAACAGGTCAAAATGACATACTAGTGGAAATGCATAGTACTGCCAAAAATCTTCTCTGGGAACAAATCTTATTGGCATGAAAGAGCATTAAGACACTGAGCACAGGAAGAGTGCAAATGAGGAAGAGATAGTGAACGCCAAGTGAGCTCACTTTTTACTTTTGCCAGAGACAAACCTGATCTCTGAACTACAAGAACTTGTAATTGAGATAGAGAACCAAAACCTTAACAAATAAAACAATCAAATAACTGCAAAGATGAATTTTGACAGCCAACCTTTCAAAAGTAGTTGCACTGACTCTGTGAGAGTCACTGTGTCCTGTGCTGTACAAGGAGGGATAATTCATCTGGCATATTTCCTTCCCTCAGAGATGTTTCAATTTAGTAAGAAATATGTGTTCATGAATAATTTAAGATAGTAAATAATAAGAACCATTTATTACTACGAATAATAAAGGCTTTAGGAGTTTAGAAGAAAGACAGAGCACATGTGACTAGGGTAGTAATGGGCATGTAAATTGGATCTTAGAGGTTAAGTGAGACCTTAAAAGAAAATAAGAACCAGAAGGCGAGTCATAAAAAGAACAAGGTGGTACTGTGAGATGATAACAGCCAGTAGATGTTTTCAGGACCAAAAAAAAGCCTACAGGACTTACTAAGTACTTTGAACAGCTTATCCTGATTTCACAGATTGGGAAACAGAAGATTTTTAAAGCAGAGAGAAAAAAAGATTAAGGTCTTTACTTACATTTAGGAGTGGAGGAGTCTGAAACGGAAAGAGGGGAAAAATAAAAGGCAAAAAGGTTAATAGGAGACCTTGAACAGTGACTTCCAGGAGGCTGTTATGGTGGATAGTCATAAAGTGCATAGAAGCTCCAGAGGGCTGGAAAGATTGCACCCGTTTACATATTCATAGGAACTGTGAAAAGAGATGGATTGGGTTCCCAGACACAGTGACCTATGTTCACCCTTAAGCTTTCCTATATAGTACGAGGTTTGCAGAGTGTCCTTCAGCAAACTCTTTTTTACTCATCGTCTGCCACCAATCATATTGAGGTCAAGCTGCTCTAGACGTTGGTTATTCTCAGAGGTCTATTAATCAGGACTGATATCAGGTAAGATAGCTTCACAATTCCAAATTTCACAAGCTGCCTTTGTAGTAGAGACATAAAGCTCCATTTTAATGCTAATAAACACATTCCTCTGTCACAAACCTCAGAAAAGTTATAAAAAGAAAGATTCAGGGTCCTGAAAGGATGAACTGTATCAGACCAATGTAGATAAATCTAGACCCAATTTTAATATCATTTTGCGCAGAAAATAGTTCTACAAGGTAGAAAAGTCAAAACATTTCCTTCAAGTGGCACAAAAAAGGGAAAGAATGACCATTGTTCTGTTATTTGAATTAGAATCTTAAGACATTTTGACTATAGACGCTAGCCGTAGAAAATATGTCCTCTCTCCAATCTACGGAACTGTTCAGTCTTTGGAAAGTTGAAATGTGTTATTTTTCAAAAGGATACTTTGGAGTTTCTATCCTCATAAAATGCAGTTATAGCATTTTAAGAATATACATTTACGTAGAGTTTTGCACATTCACCTTGTGTATTTGCTGGAATGTGTAAATGGGTACACATTTTATATAGTCTTTAAATATATTTAAAGCAAATCGAGGAAATATTCAGAGACTTAAAATTAGTTTTATATTCAATAACTGGCCAGAAAATAAAATGCCAATCATGTTTTCTAGCAGTATGCTATAATTCCAATCAAAAGAAATTGCTGTTTCACAATTTGATTTTAGGAGAGTGCTAGATCAATGTTATTGACTTAAGAGATTCATTCATTATTTATTTTAAACTTTGTTTATTACTCAAGTTTCATATACAGACTAATTATTTAAATGGGAAACTGCAACTGTCTAAATTAATATTAGGAAAATTGAACATTTACTCTGAGGCAGCAAAATTGGACTTTGTCAGGAAGCCAATTTGAGGAGGTAGTATACTACTTAAAATTGGCCATTAAAGGGAAAGAATCTACAGCCATTATTTCCCACCAGAGAACAATTAAATGAAAATAATAAAGGCTGTATTATCTTTTAAGTTCCGCATTTCCCATTTGTAGAAAATGGATTCCTGAATGGCAGCTGTCAGAGGGGCTTGGCTTACTGACACCAACTAGTTGAAGAGTTCTGATTGTGTAGTCTTAAAGAAATAGTATTTTTTTATTGTGGGATCTCCTTTGACAAAAGTAGAAAATTCTAAGACCACAACCAGCAGGAACTGAACAAAGATGCAACTTTAAGACAGAGCTAGATAAACAAAGACTCTGGACAAAAAAAGGTCATTTTAAGAACATGGTCTCTTTTCATTCATGAAAGCAACTTTCAGTACTGCTAGAGCAAAATCTACTGAAGGTTGATACCCATTCCTTTGAAAATTAGCTTGGAGGGTTGATGGGTCACAAAAGGATAATCACTCAAAATTTTGGACAGCAGCTCTCATTAGTAAAATCTTTTCCTATTATTATGCTGACATTTATGAATTCATTTCATGACTCCAAAATATCTTCCAGGTAATTTTTTAACTTTGTATTTCAAAGCATGGGAAGAGATGTGAGCCCCAGAGCTGAAGCAGTAATGTCATAAATTCAACAGAGTTGGTTAATAAATCTAATACATTTGAATTTATTTTTTCATTCCGTGTGAAAAAAACATATTTGGGTATATTCAAGACACCAGAAGTTGTATTAAATATTGGGCATGGTATATTACTATGGCTAAATAATAGATTATATCCATGTATGCATCTTCAAAAGAATCACATGGATAGTTAATATATTAGTGATGACTGACTATATTTTTGTGGCTCCTATAGATGGTATATGTCTAGGTTTCCCTATAACTCTATATAAAGTCATGTAATTGAGAAAAAAAATAGAGGGTATAGCATTATGAGTTACAAAGTCTTAAGAGCAAATACTGGCTATGTCAAATATCCAAGTAATAATTAATAAAAGAATAGTAACATAGAGTACTTAACATTTGCTTATGATTAGGATATAATAATTAAGATCAATGTTTAAAAACCAGGGTGGAGTGCTATCATAAAAAGCTTCCTCCTTTGCCCTCCTCACTCCCTCTTTCTTTTTTCCTCTATCTCCTACTTTTGGTAAGATTAGTAAGATTGCATTCAATAAATTTTGCATGAGACTTGGTTTTATTCACATATATTATTTCATAATTGTTTGTTTTTGGTTTATAGAAATAAATTTAAAGTAATGGATTAAATATCAATACATTCAATATAAATATATCAAAATATTCTAGAAAGAGAGTTATAATGCAACTTACATACATTTATAGAGATATTCTTCATTTATGTAAAAAAAATTAAATAAGTTAATTTGTAGACAAAACTATAATTAAATCTCTTCTTAACCATTGGGATACACCTAATTTTATGTCACATATATGGATATACATGGCCAAAGGCATAGCTAGATTGGAGACAAATGAGCTATATATTTTCTGCATACATTCAAACTGTTTTCTCCCTCTTGGGAGGTTTGTAGCTCTTGCCAAATGATTCCATCTAAGAGCATAATGCACATTCCAGCTGTTTCTCACACTTCAGTTTTCTTCTTCATTCATTCCCTGGTTGCCCTTATTGTCCCAGCTGACCCTAAATCCCCTTTTCTGTATACATAAAAATTGTTAATGTGGGAAAAACCCAATGCATGTATTATGAAACTATAAAATGCCTCTCAAGTCAGGCTTCTTAAAAACACATAAAGCATTTCATCACGTAATCCATTCTCTCTTTAAGACACTCAAACTTAGTATAATTTGACTTTTTCCTTTTAAGATTTTCTTGAATGGGTTTCTGAAATTTTAAAGAGGCACATTCTATTTTTGGCAAATTCCTCCTTCTTTTTCCTAATGTGCATGCCATTTCCTCTAGGGATGAATGTAAATTCAAGAAGGGCATAAAAATTTTAGGGTCCTGTTGAGTAGAAAATTTTACTTCCACGGGTGCCAGGTGTAGAGGATCACCAATGTCTATACATTAATGCTCACAGTGACTGATCCAGACTTAGACAAAAACATCTGCTATTGGTCTTTCCTGCATGGTCTAGTAGGGGCTGAGGGGCTGCATCAAACACAGAAATACTATTTTAACCTGAGAGGTAGAGGAAGCTCTGACAAAATACAACAAAATTTTTCAAGGCCTTGTCAACTTATTTTAAGAGTCTATCCCAAATCTAAAGAGCACTCTGAAAAGAAAACATTTTCTTGCCATAGATATGGTAAAAGTAAGAAAGTTTTCTTCACTTTAAATATATATATATATATATATATATATATATTTTGAAGGTATATTATATACCTTGGTATTGGGTACTAAGCCACATTAAAAAATAAACAAACGAAAAACAACCTTTATCTTTCATTTCACAAACAGACGTACCAACCCAAAAGCTTAAAGAAATCTAGGCATATGTGAAAATTGCCATGTGAATAATAAGGCAGTGAGTGTCATAGATTGGGGCATTCAGAAAAAGTGTGAGCAGGGTACTGGTTTTCTATTTCAAATGATTCTTAAAGAATAACTTGGATTCTTCATGGGAGTATGCATTGCTCTGTTACCTAACGATTGTTACCATCCAGTATACTTTTAATGTTTTAGCAAATAGATCAGTAATTGACAGAAATAGTATTAAAAAGATTCATAAAAATTAAAGGACCGTTTAAAATTTTTAACATGGCAGATACTTGACAGAGATTTCCAAGTTCTTACAACAAATTTTCAACTGTCTATATTAGGTTTTTAAAAATAGGGCAAATTGGAGAAAAAAAAAACCCAAAAAACTTAAACCTCTTTCCAGTAGTTTTAAGTCAATGGAATGTAGTATTCAACTAAATGGGCTCTGTTCATCCAACAGAAAATTATAGATTTTTTGAGGGTTGAATGTTAACAAATATTGTATCAAATTACTCTTTACCTTCTTTGGAATTTTAATGAAGAATTCTAGTAAGTGATTATAAGTCAAAAAGGAATTTGGAAGACAATTTGATCAATCTGATGGCCAACGTATTTGACATTCATTCTCTACAAATATTCTGCAGTAACAATTAAAATGGCATCAGCAACAAAAACAAAACTATAGGGCTTCCCTGGTGGCGCAGTGGTTGAGAGTCCACCTGCCAATGCAGGGGACACGGGTTCGTGCCCCGGTCCGGGAAAATCCCACATGCCGCGGAGCGGCTGGGCCCGTGAGCCATGGCCACTGAGCCTGTGCGTCCGGAGCCTGTGCTCCACAACGGGAGAGGCCACAACAGTGAGAGGCCCGTGTACCAAAAAAAAAAAAAAAAAAAAAAAAAAAAAAAAAAAAAAAAAAAAAAAAATCTATAATTTTGAATTCAAATCTGAAAACATGCATTTTTTTTTTTTCTGAATAGCAGCAATGACTTCAGTGAAGGACATTTCCTGGGGATTATTGACTGCTACAGCTTTACTGGACTCAGATTTTATAAAACCCTCATATTTTTCCAAGCAGTCATTATAACCCTGAAATTGCCCTCCATATTCATTATTTTTACTTAATTAAGTTTCCATATTTGGGAAAAAAATCACAAACAGTAAGGATATAATAATATATAATACAGAGTTAATTTTTCACTTCATGTTATTTTGTCCTTGAAATTAACAAATGATACACAATAGAAATTTCTTTCCTAATAATTACAAAGCAAAGGAAAGGAAACTAGTAGCCTTTTGAAATTGACATGATAGTATTTAAAGAAGAAAAAAGACAATTATGCCTGCACCTTCTTAAAAATCACCAGAAACTTCAGCTTGGTTATATCTTATTTAAGACATTTAGGCTCCATATATACTGAACAAATTATGGTACCCATCCTATATAATTCAAAATAGAAAGATTGTCATACATTAAGATATATGTGAAAATATCCAACAAAGTTCTGAGGTTTTCCAAGGTGACTACTTGATACATATATCTACATCTATATCTATATCTCTATATATTTATACACACACGTATATCAAATAACACATTCTTTCAAAAATTTATGCTTTGTTACCTATTTTTGGCATATGCCCTTAGGAAGTACTTAGCTAATCTGCTCAGTAAGCCTTCAATAAGGAATAGTATAGAGTGAACAACATGAAGAGACATCCATGTAATATTTTTCCCATTAAGAAGCCATTCCTCCACTGTCAATATTGCAGGTGTGATTTTCTTACTATTAGACAGTTTTTAATTTTAAAGAGTGGCACTAGGGTATAGTGGTTAAGGCTGCAAGCTCTATAGGAAGATGAAAAAGATTTAAAACTTTGTTCCTCAATTTACTAGCTCTATGACAGGGAGATTGAATCTCCTTGTGCCTCATTTAGTTTCCTCATATGAAAAATGGGAATAGTAATATACTACTTTATGGAGGTGTCCTAGGGTTAAATGAAGCATGCTTGCAGAGGGTTTAGAAAGTGCTCAAAGAATGCTTGCTATTATCATTACAACACCCAAACACTTATTCTGTAAAATCAGGAAGTTTGTCTGCATTACATTGGTACTAATGATTTAGTGAATTCATTTTTTTTTTTTTTTTTTTTTTTTTTACTGTACGCGGGCCTCTCACTGCTGTGGCCTCTTCCGTTGCGGAGCACAGGCTCCGGACGCGCAGGCTCAGCGGCCATGGCTCACGGGCCCAGCCCCTCCGCGGCACGTGGGATCTTCCCGGACCGGGGCATGAAGCCATGTCCCCTGCATCGGCAGGCGGACTCTCAACCACTGCGCCACCAGGGAAGCCCTTATTTATTTATTTATCTATCTATTTATTTATTTATCTCTCTATGTATTTATTTATTTATTTTGATTTAGTGAATTTAAATGGAGCACTGGATAACTGGAATTATCACCCACATTTAGGAGGAACTTCCACTATATTCCAGAGAAGGAAGTCTAATTAGCAGCTGATGTCATTTCAGTAATGATGGGTACAGTAGACAGAGGCTGTCACAAAGGTTGTCATTGGTAAAAATACCTGTTAGAGTCATAGTTTAGGGCTGGTAGCTCTTCCTTGCTGCTGCCACCTTATCTTCTACTGCTGCTGCTGCCTTGTCTTCCTGGGTGATTAACATGGAAAAAGCTACTTTTGAGCCCAAGGCCAGACAGAGGCAAGCTTCTCCCGCGGGTTTTGTAGCTGAGTCTATAGCCTTAAGTATTGCAGCTGCAAACGTCACAGCTAACTCCTGGGCCTTCCAACCTGAGGGTATGGCTGCAGCTGGACCTGCTCCTGTGCCAGGTCAGCACCCAGACTCCTGGCCTTCAGGCCTAGTGCTCGCTGGTCATTTTGGCACTGTGCTTGAAAGAGTCTGGGAGGAAGTATAATGACTAGACATTTCTTTTGCTGACAGAAGTCTTATTTCATCTTAAAACGGTTATGCTTATATTCTAACGTTTTCATCATTCCAAATGTGGAGTAGGGAAAAATCAAAAAGCCTGTTTGTTAACGTTATTTCATTGAAATCTGTTTCTACCAAATTAACTTTGCAAAACTCGTGAAGCCTTTGATTACACTCAGAATGTTCATTTTTATTCAATGCTTTTCATAAAATAAAGGCGAGTTGTTTTGGATTGAGTAAATATTATTCTGAATTTCTTTAAATACTTCAGAATAATTATTGGCTAGTTTATTTGGGAGTAAATGGTACATCTTTGATGTATTTCTTCCTTGGTATTTATTATAGTCTGTAAAAACTAATATGCATCATTCACATTCTAACTTAATTTCTTATTCTTCCATTATCTTCACCTGTTGTTCCTGCTCATAGGTTGCTGCTGTTTGCACAGTCTGTATCACAGTGCTGACAACCTGTAATAATTGCATGCATTTAGGCAAGCCTTACAGTTTATACAGTCTTTCCACATGCATGTTCTTATATGAGTATTATAATCACCATGAGGTGGGCAGAGTAAGGAATACTATTTACATTTTAAGGCTAAGGAAACTGAAACACACATCAGGTTGACTTGTCAAAGATCAGTAAGGGCAAATCAGGTTATAGGGTCTGAAATCCAATCATCTGTCATTCCTCTCTTGGTACCAGGACAGGGTGGCCTAATTGAACAAGTATGGGCTTTAAAAATCAGAAATATTCTGGTCTCAAATCTGGTTCTGCCACTTACTAGTTGTATTACTCAGGGTGACCAACCATCTTCATTTACTTTCAGACTGAAAGCAGGAGACCCAGAGTGTTAAACAGAGATGGAGTTCAATAAAATACAAAACACAATAACAAAAAACAAAACAAAATAATGGCAGGCTATAATTAATTGGTAAGAATAAGTAGCGATTATTGGTCTGCTTATATTCTCTCTCCTTGCCTATCCACTTGCATCTGCTGTGCAAATAAAAGTAGTTTTTGGTTGAGCCACATGAAATTGCAGAGTTCTGAAGAGGAAATTGTCAAGTATCAGCAATTCCATATGGTTCTATATAATTCTTACAGAGTCCTGAAATAACAAGATTTCATGATGCTTTGATTTTGCCTTTTGTTTTGATATGTATTTAAAATGTTTTCTTTTTGAGTAGGTTATGCAAACATATTTTAGAAAATTTTTAAAAGATTCAAAACACTATATATAGGAAAAAATTAAGTCCCTCATTTATCACTGTTCTCTAGTCACTTAGTTTCCTCCTCTTGAAGCTTCCTCTTTTTTTTTTTAACATCTTTATTGGAATATAATTGCTTTACAATGGTGTGTTAGTTTCTGCTTTGTAACAAAGTGAATCAGCTATACATATACATATATCCCCATATCTCCTCCCTCTTAGTCTCTCTGCAACCCTCCTTATCCCATCCCTCCAGTTGGTCACAAAGCACCGAGCTGATCTCCCTGTGCTATGCGGCTGTGAAGCTTCCTCTTGAAGCAATCACTGATAGGAGATACTTAGAATACTTTCCAAAGATGTTTTATTTATTTATAAAAACACTTGCATAATGTATCATTTCTATGTTTTTTTTTCTGCCAGATGTTTGCCTAATATATACATTTGACCAAACAAGCATATAAATTTGATAGATATTCCCATAGACCACGCACGGTGGGTGAAGGGAATTACTCAATAGAAAATTGATACAGTGTTCTTAAAAGAAGAGAAAAGGGATGCTATGCAAGTACAGACAATAGATGATGACTCAGTAACTAAAGGCTCCAGGCTAAGACAGCAGACCCAAATCAGTGTTCTCAGAGCCCCTTTATAAGCAAGTATACATAAAACACTAAATATATAACATGTTCTCACACTAGACTGTGAGCTCTCAGAGGGCAGGAGCTTGAATATGTTCATCTCGGTATCCCCAACTCTAAGTATACTTAGTTCTTGACAAATAGAAGGCATAAATATGTTTTGAGGGCATAAATTTTGCTACTTACTGAAATTTTTTTCAAGCATCTCAGTAAGACCTACTTAACATTGTCACAATATTACCATCCAATGTTTATCTTTTCTAAGCAGATGTTTTCCCACATGTAACATTTCTGTGTTGCAGCTCTTCTTATTTCTCTAAATCTTGGTAAACAATCTAAATTTCGTGTACTTGAGTTAGAAAACTGGAGTGGTTATTTCTTTTAAACGTATGCCACTGGCAGTAAAGATTTCATCTGGAAAAAAATCCTATTTCAGACATTGTTTGTTTGCATAGCAGAAAGTAGAGTGAACATGAAGGCTGGATAGCTATTTGGCCAAGTCATTGAACAATAGATATTGTAATCCATTTGAAAGAGAGTACAAAGTATGGTATAAGGTATATTTTTTAATGTAAAAAATATTCAAGTATACAAGGAACACACAAGGAATCTTTTATATCTCTAGCAAACATAGGTACTATGTCTACTGGGGAGACTGGAGACCAATTCTCATCCTGGGGTGGGTCACTAGCGCAGACCTGAACATTACTGAAATATGAAAACCCAGAGAAGAACTAAAAGGGGGATGGGTAAATCTCTTTCTTCCTATGTTCAATTTCCCTTCATAGGACAGGAATAAGTTCTTATTCCAGGACTTCACATTAGTATTGTAACATTTAAGTTCAATTACAGAGGAGCACACAGAGTAATAAGCCAAGAGGTGCTTGAATACTACCACTGACTAATGGACAAAAAAAGCCTCAAAGCAAGCACACTCTCCTCCTTTCCAGCAAGGCTAAGCATATTGGACCTCGATATTGGGGACTAGTTGAAAGAAAGCAGCTGCTGAAAGACGCATCTAAAGTTGATTGGAGGCTAGTATTAAAAAAGAAAGACACAGAAAAGAAAAGAAAGGGAAATAAACTTCCCCAAGTCCCTCTATACATGAAAATTAGAGGTTTAATTCAAATTGTTATTAGACTCAATATTTACATCTACAAACCTCAAATTGTTACTAGGATTAAATGAAGCTTTGTAAACTGAGAAGAATTATTTTATTATTGTGTTCTCCACAACATCTAATACATGCGTTCCATATATTAATGTGCTCAAATGAGTTGGGTTGAATAATATAAAATTTGGACCTTAATTATCTTAGAATTGAAAAGTCTTCTGACTCAAACTTTCTTACCTATAGCTTATATTTTAAAATGAATGTGGAATTTTAAAGTGATACAAATTTAATTAATAAGGAGTTTTTTTTTTTTAAATAGTGGATACCATCAAATCACAAATATATAGTTCTCAGATATATCTGTCCATCTCATTCAAAACTCAACCTCAGTGCCCAATGTGGTCCCTTTCACACAGTCAAGATAAATATTTGTTGAATGGATGTTTGAATTAATAATAGCAGATATAGTTACAAATATAAAAATGTCAATCTACTATTAGTCAAAACCTTGAAAGGTAGACTGTGTCTATGAAGCACCTTGAAATAAACTGTCAGTATTTCTAGTTATTTCAAACCTAACCACTGTGAACAAACAGTAATAGAAACCAAAATGACCTCTTTTATGAAGAAAAAAATCCTAACTACAAATTAAACTTTGTGCCCAAACGACAGTCCAGCGTTGGTGTGTATACATGTTATTTACAGAGTTTCCCTTTCCATTCTAATTGAATGTGTCCCACACAGTTCTGGGCACTTAAAAAACAAACTACTATTTGTTGAATTAAAATGACAACTGCATAAGCCCAACCATAACTATTGCTGCAAGCTGTCATTTGCCTACTCTATAATATCAATGAAGCATCTGGTTCCTACTCTGTCACTTTCCCCTAGGGCTTCAAAATGAAAGCTATAGAGGGAAAAGTGGGATCATTATATGTGGCTAGAAGAAGAACTATGCTGTGTAGATTCTGAAACACATTTCTGTAATTTCATAAATGGCCTGGATTTCAATAATAACCATCAAAACTTTATTAGTTTCATTTCAGTTCGACTATAAATGAATTTGTTTCCTGCGAAATCACTCATATCCATATTTTCCACTATTTTAGTGGTAGTTGTTATCATAATGATGATGGTCTTTCTCTACAAAAATTATACAAGACAAGTTCAAGCCATTCCTATAAATAATTAACATATTTTACATAAGACAAATGTTTCTTTTCAAACAAGCTTCCTTTTTAAAAAAATGTTGTTTTGCACTGTTTTGTTTTGATGGGTTCATTATTCCTGGAGAAATGTCAGCACAAAGTTCTTACATAATGTGCCCCCCTCGCCCTCAAACACATAGTTATATTTATTGATTATATTGTAATATATTTATAATATAATCAATATATTGATTATATTGTAAAAGCCAATACTGAAAGAAAAAGTTTAAAATGTTAGCAATCTAGCATGCTTAATTGATTTAAAAGATAAAAACCAAAAGAGTAAAGCCTTAGTGTTGACTTTTGAGTGACATTCTTTGCTTGACTTTAAGCTTGTTTGTTTACCTAAATAATATTTACCTTCTGGACTATGCATAGTTGTGATTTATAGTACAAAGAAAATTCTTTCTAATAGAAAATCAGTTTTATCCTTCAAAGGCAAGATTAACAGATGTTTCTTTGGTACCATTGTATAGTAATATATACTAATCTAGGAAGCACTATTAGATTTTTAAATAACGACATAATACAGATATCATAAATTGACCAAAATACTTCTATGTGTTTGCTTTTCTGTCAGCGTATCCAAGTGACCATAAAAATAATCTAAAAGAAAACATTTTTAAAATAAACTCTTAAACCCCTGAACAATATGCAGGAACTTATTTTGACATGTAATTTATCAAGCTGTGAGACTTCTACTATTATAAAAAAGACAAAAATACAGAAAAAAAAACCCAAAAATAAATGAATAACATGACTACAGTCTTGGGGAAGTTCCTCTGAACAAAATGTGTATTGAGGTGTTTTTGTCATTGTCATTGTTACAAATTATAAAGCTGACCTGTACATATTAGATTTTTTTTCAATAATTGAAAAGCAGTAAACGGAAATAGTTGCAATATTTTCATTAAGTGTAGAGAAAATCAGCTTTGACCATGTATTTATTTTGGTAAATCCTTTAAATGTACTAATATTTCTCATAAACCTCTAAAATTAATCCTCCAGAGTGCTGAGACTGGATTGGCATAGGATTTGAAATAGCAGGAAATTTAGCTAACAATTTTGAAAGGATTATTTTTCTGCAGCATATATTAATGTTTGCCACACCAAGTATTTCCTTGATGGTGTTTTTCCGTCTTTGCTGCATAGTCTGTCTTTTGGATAGATAATCACAATTTTTAAAAAAATCTCCAATAAAATGATTTAAACCAACAATGGTAGACTATTTAAAGTTGGAGCATGTCACTGCAGTGTGAGCATGGAGTTTCAACCTTGGTTTGTTGTTTTTTTTTAATTCTAGCCCTAGCTTTAATATAAAAAAATATTGCTCTTTCTTCATGAATTTCCTCATTTCTCCAAATAATAGTTAAAAGAGAAAGCTATTCTTCTTGATGAAGTGTCGATTGGATATTATCAGCTTTGGGGAATTGGCTCCTTGCTTCTCAACAATTCAATCTTTTCTCTCTTTCAAGAAAAGCACAAATGGACTAGCATTTCATGAAAATATTTTGTGGGTTTGGAGGCTTTTTACTAAATATATTAGTCTTCTGCTTGAATCACGTTCTAATTATTAAAGCTCACGTAATATCCAAAGGTCCCCTCATAGTCATCTAAAATGCTTTGCTAAGGCTGTTAATTTTGAGAATGTGGTGGTCCACGATAGTTTCTCCAAATCCATTATGATCTATTGCACCAGTGTTTTGGAAAGACTACTTTTTGAGCTTCCATTCTTTGGAAGCAGCCCAGAAAACACCTATGTTAGACAAATCTGAACACTATATTCTATAGCTTTATATTCATAAAATAACACTCCTGAGTAATACAAGTTTAATTCTTGGGTTTGATTTGTATCATTGGAGAAGGGAAGAATAAATCGACCCCACTATTAGATATGGAAGCACTGTAGGACTCCCTCTCATTATGGCCTATTTGTATGCAGTTCTAAATGTAAAGCTCATCCTAACTAGCTCAGCTGTTTAGAGAAACTTAAAGATGAGCCCCCTGTGCTCTGCCCCAAGCAAATGTTAGCAACCTCTCTCAAGAGTTGTGAAACTCACTCTTAAATCAAATGTATCAAATAGTAAAAAGTAGAGGCAATGACCACCAAAAATAACCTCCCCACTCTGTAATTGGGTGTGGGTGTGCATTCACTGTGAACGAGTTGTATTAAGTATTTCCTGTTTAAATATATCTGTGTTGTGGATGTGCACATCCCTGCCATGACACATCAGCGTTATTGCACACATGAAGTCAATTGCACACATTCCTGAGTCTTATTTTTCAGAGAATTCCAGTTTTTTCAAGTTATTCTAAGGAAGCATCAGGCATTGTGGCATGGTGTCTGGCATTACACAATTCCTTATTTAATAGGAGAACAAGAGAGCACTTACAGTAAAATAGTCATAAATTGTCAGCACATCTGTTGTTACTGCCCCGAGGGCCACATTAAAGTCTCCTGTTTTCCAGACTTTTTTCTATTTTTAAATATACATTGTACTTTGATCTGGCACATAACCAATCAAGCTGCCTTTTATAACCTGGCCGCACCTATTTCTGCAGGTGTAGTAACTGAAAGAGAGCACTTTCAGGATGGAGGCGAAGGGCAACCTGGGATTCACTTTGAGCCAGTCATTTACTCACAGCATCCTAGCAGGCAGTTTTGAGGAATTTTTCATGAAGCAAATCAGTAGGGTTTTTCTCTTTCTTATCAGTGTGGCTTCACTTAGAATGAGAATGCCTCACATAACATACTTTTCAAATGAGATATCTATAACTAGGAGAACAGATATTTTAAAAGAATACTTGAAATTATTTTTTTTGCATTACCTTGACTTTGTTTTACCCTTTTTAATTAACTTTGTCATATGTTGATTTGTGTGTTGTTTTTTTTGTGTGTAAATAACTTCTCTATTACCATGTTTTTTAATATTATTTCATCTATCTATTTATTTATTTGATTTTTGCTGAGGGTGTGCAATCAACAAAGCACTCATGGGCAATAGGGCTGGTTTTACCTCACCTCCTCTTAATCTGTTCACCCAGTGTCAGGCAGACTTCTTTCCTCCTGAAAAGCACATGTACTTACAGATGCTCACAACACACTAAATATCTGTAGCCATTGCTCTGAGTCTAGTATGTCTGTACACTTGTGCTTCTACCAGTTGAGTTGCATGCTTTCCAAGAGTCAGAAGCACTGTTCCACAACCTTTTATATGATTGGAAATTTCTATTGTAATTAGGTAAACATATTAATTACTGCATAAACTAAAAAGAAAACAAAGAGTGTAAAATACTTGGCATTTTTGCCCATAAAAAACTTCAGTGCTGGGCTTCCCTGGTGGCGCAGTGGTTGAGAGTCCGCCTGCCGATGCAGGGGACGCGGGTTCGTGTCCCGGTCCAGGAGGATCCCACGTGCCGCGGAGCGGCTGGGCCCGTGATATGTGGCCGCTGGGCCTGCGCATCCGGAGCCTGTGCTCCACGGCGGGAGGGGCCACAGCAGTGAGAGGCCCGCGTACCGCAAAAAAAAAAAAAAAAAGAACATTATATTTTTTTGCTTAAGAATGCTAAATATATTATGATTTTCCATTTTAACCCATGTTTCAATTAATTTAATATTTACTCTCCCTGCTACTATAAGATAAAGCCGTTTTACTCCAATGTATGGGATAATGATTAAGCATGTCTGCTCCAAGGATAGTTGTGACTGTACCATTGCTCTATCACCAAGGTCCTGTAGAACTTTGTGAAACTTTTGTTTCTTTATCTAAAAAAAATAGGAATCTTAATAAAACTTAGATTATAGGGTTTTGTTATAAGAACTAAATGAGCTGATGGTAAAATGCTTCTGTCTGTGACTGGCACTTAAGAAGAAATGAATAATTGTTATAATAGTAAATTACAGCATCAAACAGTTGTGAGACAATTTGCAAAATGCCATCATGAATATTATTTCATTTAATTCTCAATTAATTGTTTTTCTTATTTTAGAGAGAAAAAAGATCTCAGAGATCTATGATGAACTACTGAGTCTGATGATAGGTAATTTTTCTCTGAGTTCAAAACATATCATTATACCCTTCCTATGTAATACTTTCCTTCATGAACTACTCCAAAAGGTGTGTGTCCTACTAAATTATTTTCATTTGAAGGAAGTCTTCTGGTTTATTTCTTATTTACAGACTTTATCAATAATATACACCATGGCAAAATGTCATGATTTGAGACACTGAAGCCTGGTAGATCTATTTCACTTGATGTATCTGTCAGTAGAACAGCTAGATTGTGTTTGGAAATAGAGAAAATAACACAGTCATTTTCCTCCAGCTGAGCATTCATCAATGAGTTCATGTAAATGGATTTCAAATCAGTAGAAAACAGAGTTTGAATCCATATTTTTGTCTTCACTTGAGACCATATATTAGATCTAGTGTAAGATTTTTCATACCAAGTCACCCTGGCCCTGGTTTACTGAGAGGGAGCTCTACTATAAACTAAGTCGATATCATAATACAGGACAAAGACAAGGTCTGCATAGGAATGCTGATTCCCATCTAATATTGAAAACATATATTTAATCCCCAATGTTAATGGCTTATACGATTTCTTTCCCAGAAAGCTACAGACTAGTGAGAAGAGATAAGGTGCTACAAAATCTACTACATACAAAGAAGATCTTAAGTACAGGAAGAGATGTACATGGGTATAGGGAGTTTAAAAAACATTGAGTTTGCATTGTATGAGAGATATGAGATTCAACTTCACGGAAGGAGTGGCTTTCAATATGGATAAAACCCAGAAATAAAGTATGGGCTGGAGGAGATAAGAAAAAAAGCTGTTTCTTATCGTTTGGGTAAGCCTAATTTTCTTTTGGTGTCTTAGCATCATTTCTGACATTTTCTACACTTCTGTAGTTCAGATTCTGAGAAACTGAATTTCTCAGACCTCTTTGCCACCAAAGTTCTGGTTTAGGTTCTATCAGTGGGAGACCTCCACATGCAATTAGCAGGCAGAAGGTACTTTTTTTTTTTGCTTCCGTAACAGTGGCTGCAGTAGGCAGACCCAGTTTAGATTCTTAAAGCCATAACAGCAGACCAATGTAGGTTCTTATAACTGCCAAAAGCAGGATCCTGGAATGGCAGCCCCAGAGGAATGCAAAGTAGGCAGCAGCACTCCCAGCTTCCTACAGATACTGCCACTCCACCTTTTTGTTCCTTCCAACAATTTTGTAACAACCCCAGTTCTCTTTCTTCTTAAAATACCTAAGCAGATTTCTGTTTTGGTATTTAGAACCCTTAATGATAAAGAGAAAAACAAACAGACAAACAAAAACATGCATGTAGAAAAGTTGGGACATGTGTTGGGGGAAATAATTCTAGTTTTCCTAGCAATTGAACTAAAAATACAATTTAGAACTGTCTTAAATAGAGATTGTGATGCTCAACTGTTGAGTTTGCAATTCAGTAGTTTTCTGTCCCATATCTCTAGCTGTTCCTTTTTAGATAAGTTTTTACATAATCATTTAAGTCTTATTTTCTCTAGGTTTGAAAAGGTGAGAACTCATCAAGTCCAAAGTTAACTTTAAAAAAGTCCCCAGAAATATATTTATAAAAAAGCAGTAGAGAAGATGACATAAATGCCTATCATTTAGCTCAGTGAATTAACACCATAAGCTGTGAACACAATAGGCCTGGAAAAGTGTCACAGAAAATTAAGGTCCAGAGATGTGAGGTAAATCATTGTTGATTGTAAATAAAAAATTCTAACAATATAAAATGAAATTCCTCGATAATACCCACCATGGTTTGCGGGTTGGGTAGGGAAAACAGAGGAAGTAAAAGCATTCCACAAATCTTGTTTTGGTAGGAGACAGCTATGGACACTCATTAACATTTAATATTTAAAAAATACAAGCATATGTAAGCAATTCATTTGAATGATATGGTCTCTTACTATATATCTCTAAATGTCATGTATTTAGAGATATATAGTAAGAGACCATACCATTCAAATGAATAGAATGGAAAATCAGTACAAAGAGCACTCAACACTCAACAAAAGATAGGAAGGAAACTAAGATAATAACAATAAGGTATGGCAAATATAAAACACAAAGTTGGTATCAGTTGAGATAAAGATACAAATCAGTTCTCATTAACATTTCTAATGGTTTAAAACCAAAACTGCTCAGATTAAATAAAAACAGAACAAAACAAAAAATCCAAAATCAAATTCAAGGCAAAATGCCCTAAATGTTATAAAGAGAAATAATTCATATCAATAGAAATAGCAATATACCAAAGCAATGTAATAGTCATAAATCTTCATGCACCTAAATTTTTTAAAAATTACTTTAAATTTCAAGAAGTGACAACTGCTAAAATGACAAATCTAAAACTTCAGTGAGTTATTTTATTATCTTTCTCAGAAAGCAACAGATCAAATAGACTAAAAAATAAGCATACCAAATATTTCAATACAACATTTGAGTAGTCTATACTAGTAAGTGAATATGTATTATTTCAAAACAAATAGAGATTTCACAATTTCTAAAATGCATCAATAAAACATTGATAAACTGACCATATGTTGATTCTTTTCAATGGACAACAATCCATTCATTTGACAGATATTTACCAAGTGTGTTCTATGTGCCACACACTGTTGTCTCCTTGCAGATCCTAAATTGTTCAGAGAGATGAAAAATGTCATGGTAAAAAGATTGGAGAAATGTGATCTGATTTACATTTCAAAAAGATCAATCTGCTGCAGTGGAGAATCTCATAAAATACAATTTTAACTTATAAAAACTCCACACAATTTTCTCAGAATTGTTTATATAAAATAGAAGACTAGAAGATTTAACATCTATCACTTAGCTCAATGAGCTTACGTCTTGGGCAAGAGATACAATACTTCTGACAAAGTTTAAAGTAAGAAAGGAAAACAAAACTGAAAAAAAATGTGCTGTCCTTGATTTCCCATTAAGAATTAAATGAGAGAGTTAAACAATATTTAAAACAGATTAAATATAACTTAGAGAAACTGATAAAAATTTGTACAGTGTTGCATATATAAACCAAATATATTTTCAGAGGTAATTTTTTTTTCTATACACTATTTTCCTCTTCCTTGATGACTTTAGAATTTAACTCCTGAAAACAATGTTTCTCCATTGAACTATCTCATTGAATAGTTTGGCAAAATAGTCTATTTATTTTCAGTATTTACTGATGAGGTTAACTGTCTAACCAGTCTATTGTCTAAGTCTATCACAAGTTTACTACTATTTAAATTAACATAAGCACATATGGATATGTGTAAATGCATGGAAAATGTCACAGTGGATAAACACCAAACTAGTAACAGCAGTTACATCTGGGGAGTCATCTGATTTAGTAGAATAAGGCAGGTTTAGAGGAGAGGGGAGAGAGGATTTAGGCTTTAGATTTAGGCTTATCTAGAATATTTCAATTTCTTTAAATGGAGAATTTTTTCTATGTGAATGAGGCATTCATAGCTTGGAAGGGAATAGAACACTGAATTGTCAAAGTGTATTTTCAAGGGTTAAAAACATGACTCATACAAGTATAGAATGGACACAAGCTGGATATTTTACCAGACTCATTAATTAATGGAAAAACCAATAGAGCAATAAAGCTGATTTCAAAAGACTTTGAGGATTGAAGATTATATAGCCATCAGAAAAGATATAGTTTTAAATATGGATATTAAAATAAGGTTTTTAAATTACATACAAAACTGATTAATATTCCACAAGGCATTAAAACCGTAACTTTGGAATTATGTTTTCCACTGATTAGAAATCTACAGATTAACATGTAACTCTAGTTAAATAGCAAAACCAAGCCCAGGTATATTCTCCTGGAGAATTAAACAGTCCTTGGGTATGCTTGCAAAACAATAAACCAGCGTAACATTAAAAGTACACACCATGCCCTTTTTGTGCTTATTTGCAAGCATTGTATGACTTTTTCCTTATGAAGTAAAGAAAAACAGTAAGAAAAGATACCCCACTGTTAAGAACAGTGGTAGAAACAGATATTTTTTTGATCACATATTGGGGAAATGTGAGTAATTTCTGGAATAACTGTAATAGAACTATCGAAATGCAGATGGTGAAGAGATAACATTATGAAAAATATTATTAATTGCAGAAAAAGAGAATCAAAATTCTTTGCAGTTGGAATATAAGCTCTGATACTAGAAAATATTCATACAAATGCTGACAGGGATGTAACAGAAAAAGATAAAAGTTTTCAGGTAAGACCAGGAGAGAGATTGCCTTTAGCTACATGTGGCTGATTATTCCTGATGAATAAGGATTGTTGTGTTATTGAATCTATTCTATATATTATTTTTAGTTTATATATTTTCATGTTGGAACTGGTTGTGTAGGAAATTCCTATAAGGTATTCCATGCTTTGTGTGTGTGTGTGTGTGTGTGTGTGTGTGTGCACTCTTTATACATTTTTTTTCTGCTGTAATCAGAACATTATGTCTCTTCAGTTATAGATAAGGCTGGATAAACTCTAATTCCCAATTACAATCAAGATTTAGGTGACTACTGTGAGTTCCGAAAAAGCAAAATAAGACATAATATTCTTGGTGTGCCACATGTCATATAAAGGTAAAACATTTGTTAAAAAATTTCCCATAATTTTCACAAACCACTATTTTCAAATATTAGGCTTAAATCAGAATTAGCCTAGTGAGTACTTCCTTGTACATTTTTATTGATCTCATTTTGTCTTAATTACTTGAAGAGATTTTGTTTAATAGACTATAATAGAAATAAAGGTTGATTGACTCTATGGATAAAGATAAAAAGAACCCTGGGTGTCTCTGATAATAAGGAAATATTAGTGTCTTAACATTTCATGATCTTAGTTGAACTTTCTGATATCTTTATCCTGTCTATTGGAAATCTAGCAAGGAAGGCTATCAAAGCCAGTTAATGAAAACAGAGCATCAGATTCTATCTGAAAATTGAGGAAACAAAGACTGAAACATGCCTTCTATGAAAGTTAATTGGAGGGCTTAGAATTTATTGTTATAGGGTTACATAAAAAATATCAGAAGTGATTATTTCCCACTATTATTGGAAGACCAAAGTGAAAGTTCCTCTAAAATAAAGAAACTTGAAACTGCGCTCCTTTCAAAGAATCTAGGGCACGCATATTTCTTTGACTTTACATTAAAAAAAGAGAATACTTATTTACATAAATTTGCATACACTGCTTAAGTATGTAAAACTAATTAGTACAAATGAAAACGATATGTTCAATATTCACATTTAAGGCTGTTCAAAGAACTAGGGTCAACCAAGGTTTGCAAATTAGGAAATCTGACTCCACCAGGGTATTTCTTCCAAATCAGGGGTCATTTTCAAAGTGCTTTGCCTAAAGACAAAGGCTTCCAAGCCGATGACTCTGTAAAAACAAATGTCTGTTTTCCCCACTGTTAAAGTAAGAGATCCCTAAGTATTTTTGGTGCACTTGGGGCTGCTGTTCTCATTGATGGCTTCTTGTCTTGAGACAGTGTTTTATATCATTCTGTCTTGTAGCTGAGGAGGCTATCAAGTGAGTTGCTTTGGACTGATCAGGTCCGCGATAGGAAGCATTCAGTGCTCTAAAAATGGTATACAACCTCTAAAAGTCTTTAAAAATTGTCAGCTCTACTTTTAAACCTTAGTGGCTTAAGCTGTTTATAAAGGAGACTAAAATAAGAACGTTTTCTGTTTTAAATAAGATAACCTAGGAAGTTTTAGAAGGTGCAACATTTGGGCATTATATTTTCCTTTCCTGAGTTATGAGAGACCTTTAATAAAAAGTGTCAGTAATCTTAAATCCATTTAAACTTGCTTCCTGGGATGTTCTGATTTTCTGAGCCATGATCTGCCTGTGATGGATCATAGCTGATCAGGTCATTTGCTGATAAACATCTTTCAGAGGATTTTCTTTTCCATTTTCCATTGAAATTCTCATAGTGTAATGGTATGTCCTTGCAGAGGCTACTCTGACTGCCAACTTTAATTTTTCAAGATAAGTCTGTTTTCTGGAAATACAGCTCATCTTGTAGAACTGGTTTTACTATTTATTAAAGACCTGGACCCTGTCAACTAAACTGAGTGCTAAATATTGAGATAAAAAGTACATATCATCAAGCAGTCAATTTTTTGTGCTCATGGATGCTGAGTTGTTGAATATTTAAGATCATCAGGGTACTTGGCAGGAAGTTTCTCTTTGCTAGAGGATACATTTTTTTCATGACCTGGAATTTAAGCATATGTTTTTGTATTTTCTGATGATTTCTTTTTTTTCTTTTTTCTTTTTTTTTTTTTTGCGGTACGCAGGCCTCTCACTGTTGTGGCCTCTCCCATTGTGTAGCACAGGCTCTGGACGCGCAGGCTCAGCAGCCATGGCTCACGGGCGCAGCCGCTCCGCGGCACGTGGGATCTTCCCGGACCGGGGCACGAACCCGTGTCCCCTGCATCGGCAGGCGGACTCTCAACCACTGCGCCACCAGGGAAGCCCTCTGATGATTTCTTAAAATGGATCCTTTCTTAGTCCATTATTGGCACTACTGCCAAACCATTGCATTTATCTCCGTGCCAACCCATACAAAAACTTTCAGAGGGGACTTGCTACTGTGGAGGGGTGGGGGAAGTTATCCTCAAACCTCTTAGGGTCCCTGGCTGTCTGAAAACTAAGCTGATAGAGACAAATTAAAACGATAAAAACATGAATTTATTTAATATAAGTTTTTCATGACATGGGAGCCCTCATAAAGAAATCAAGACCTGAAGAAATTGTTAAACTGGAAATAGTATTGTTTTGCTTCACTTTTGTTTGTTTTTTTTTTTATTAAAGTATAGTTGATTTATAATATCATGTTAGGTTCAGGTGAACAGCACAGTGATTCAGATATATATATATATATATATATATATATATATATATATATATATGTGTGTGTGTGTGTGTGTATATATATATATATATTCTTCTTCAGATAAAATGGTTCAATTGGAATATTTTTAATGCTAGTGTTGATGAAGAGTACACAGCCGAGAAGAAATAGGATATAATATGAAGAGCATGAATTAAAAAAAAAAGTGTGAGGTCAAAGAATATGAAGTAAGTGTAGTAAACTGGGGGAAAATTAGCAAGGCCTCTTTGTTCCTTCAGATTTTTCTGGTATCCTTCTCTCTCTGGAGATAAAGATGCTCCTTTCCTCTGGATAAAGGGAGGGCAACTCTGACATGAGGGTTTTATTACCTCTTTCAGAGAAAAAGGGTGTGGAGAGGGAAGGTTAGAGTGACCTTCTTGTTTCTGCCATTTTTTCAAACTATTTCAGTTTAAAATAGTCAATATGCCATGGTACCTATTTTGGGGTGTCATGTCCTGAACGTCATCTCTACGCAGTGCATCCAAGTCCACTGCCTGGCACTAGAGGGCCTCCATCCTCTGCCCTTAACTGTTAGTATTTCTTTGTGGCTTGACTTTAGGGCATCCGCTGTCTAAAACACCTATATTGATTGTCCTCTTTTCTAAAATTCTTACCTGATTTTTTAGGATACAGCTTATTCCCCACTTTTTCTATAAAAGAATTCCATGACTATTGTATCTTCATCTTAATTCCATCTCTCAAGGCCTAGCTCACATTCTCCCTATTTAATTGAAAACATCTCAGAGTACCCCTCCTTACCATCCTCTATAACCCATATTATTACCTATAATAATAAAATGTCCCACTTATTTAAAATGTGTTATACCATTTTATAGATGAGAAACTGAAACATGGGGAGATTAAAAAGATTGCCCAAAGTAACAAAGCTAGGATTCATATCTGTTTTCTTTCATTTTTTCTCTCAATAAAGCCCTTGCTCATAATTACAATAAATCTGCTGACTTCTTAAATGGTATTCATTCATTTCACCTTCACTAGCCTGCTATTTTTATCATCTAAAAAATCACTTATTTTGTTTAGTAACACTGATGCATTTCTGAAATGCTTCATATATTTTGTGCTTCTTTTTGTTTCCTGAAACTTAAGCACAGAGTGACGGAATAAGATGTAAATGCATTTCTTTCCTTAGCTGGATTAAAGTAATTTCAAACTAGTGATAAATCCAATATAAAAAATAAATAAGAGTGTTTGGGACATCTTATAAACTACCACAAACTTACTAAATTTTTTTTGTTTCTTAGATACCACTGATTATAAATTTAATAATATTTTCAGAAAAAAAGCCCTGGATCATTATAAGAACACTGTGATAATAAAATGAACGTTTTCAACTTTAAGAGTATTTGTCAATTAAATAATGTTTTAGAAAAACAGAAAGGCAGTAATTAGGATGAAATTTTCTAATTTTCTGTGAGTTCTATTGACATTCATAGGAAACTCTAAAATAAAAATTAAACAAAAAATTTTCTCCCCAAATTCTGTGTATTATTCATGAATTATATATCAAATTCAATTACTCTTCCTTTTCCTGACTCTGGGCATTTAATGTGTCCATAACTGTCATTAAATGTTAGAATAGAACATTGTGAAAGAACCAGATGAAGGAGATTATCAAACTTCTCTAATTCTCTTTTCAATTTTATTTAAAAATATTTACTTGATTTCCCTTTTACAACTTCTGTACTCTAGAGTAGGGGTCCCCAACCCACGGACCACAAACCTGTACCAGTCCGTGCGAAGGGACCCCCTGTTAGGAACCGGGCCGCACAGCAGGAGGTGAGCAGTGGGCAAGTGAAGCTTCATCTGTATCTACAGCCCCTTCGCATAGCTCTCATTCCTGCCTGAGCTCCACCTCCTGTCAGATCAGTGGCGGCATTAGATTCTCATAGGAGTTCAGACCCCTACCGTGAACTGTGCATGTGAGAGATCTAGGTTGCGTGCTCCTTACGAGAATCTAATGCCTGATGATCTGAGGTGGTGATGCTAGCGCTGGGGAGTGGCTGCAAATACAGATTATCATTAGCAGAGAGGTTTGACTGCACAGAGACCATAATAAGTCAATTGCTTGCAGACTCATATCAAAACCCTATCAGTGAGTGGCAAGTGAAAATTAAGCTGCATCTGGTGGCAGGCTTTATAGTGGGAAGTGAGTTGATGTACTTCAATTGTACAGCTGCATCTGGTGTCAGGCTTTAGGTCAGAATCCGTGCATTATTTTATTTACCACGTCCGTCCGCGCCTCTTTCCTGCACTGCATACTTGTCTCAGACAGTTTTGGAAAGTTCACAAGCTAACGCTAGCCAAATGAATAAAAAAAACAAATGTCGTTGGAGAGCTTCTTTGAAAAAGGGGAAAGACCCAATGACGAGACAGCAGAACAGTCTAAGATTGCCAATAAAAAGAAAGCTGAATTTAAAAGAAAATACCAAGAGTCCTACTTAAATTACAGGTTCATTGCAACAGGTGATTCACATTCTCCAAGGCCTCTTTGTATAATATGTGGTGATTGATTATCCAATGAAGCCATGAAACCTTCAAAACTGCTTCCCCACATGGAGACCAAGCACCCTGCATTAAAAGACAAGTCTTTAGAGTTTTTCAAAAGAAAAAAAAAAAAAAAATGTGAACACGAAGAACAGAAGCAATTATTGAAGGCCACTACTTCATCAAATGTGTCTGCACTGAGATCATCATTCTTAGTGGCTAACCACACTTAGCTAAAGCTAAGAAGCCTTTACTGTTGGTGAAGAGTTGATCCTGCCTGCTGCTAAGGACATTTGTCGTGAATTTTTAGGTGAGGCTGCAGTTCAAAAGGTGGCACATGTTCCTCTTTCGGCTAGCACCATAACTAGATGAATTAATAAAATAGCAGAAGATATTGAGGCACAATTGTTAGAGAGGATTAATGAGTTGCTGTGGTACGCAATCCAGGTTGACGAATCTACCGATGTTGACAACAAGGCAGTAATGCTTGTTTTTGTGAGATATATTTTTCGGGAGGATGTGCGTGAGGATATGTTATGTGCACTTTTGTTACCAACCAACACCACAGCTGTAGAACTATTCAAGTCTTTGAATGACTACATATCAGGAAAACTGAATTGATCATTTTGTGTCAGTATATGCACGCACGGAGCGGCTGCCACGGCTGGACAGCTTTCTGGTTTCACTACTCGGGTCAAAGAGGTCTCTTCTGAATGTGAGTCTATGCACTGTGTCATCCATAGAGAAACGCGTACCCGAGAAATGTCACCTGAACTTAACAACGTTTTACGGGATGTGATTAAAATTATCAACCACATTAAAGTACATGTCCTTAACGCACATCTGTCATGCAGCTCTGTGAGATGAACGCAGAGCACACACGTATTCTCTTACACACAGAAGTGAGATGGCTTTCTAAAGGCAGATCATTGGCCAGAGTTTTTGAATTATGCTCCAGAGATTTCTTTTAGAAAAACAGTCACTACTGGCAGCACATTTCAGTGACACAGAATGAGTCGCAAAACTTGCTTACTTGTGTGACAAATTCAACCTGCTCAATGAACTCAATCTGTCGCTTCAGGGGAGAACAAGTGGTCGCATTCAAAGCCAAACCGGCATTATGGGGCAATGAGTGAACATTGCGATTTTTGACGTTTCAAACATTAGCAGAGATTTTGAAAGAGACTGAGCCAGGGCCTTCTTTCTCCCAGCTGGTACATGATCACCGATCTCAGCTTTCAGAAGAGTTTGAGCACTACTTCCTAACCACAAAAGACCCCCGAACTGGGAAGGAATGGATCCACAACCCATTTGTGAATAAGCCAGGTGAATCGACTTCATTCATGCTAGAAGAGGATCAACTGCTTGAGATCACAAATGACGGTGGCCTTAAAAGTATGTTTGAGATAACTTCAAATCTCCATATGTTCTAGATTAAAGTCAAGACAGAATATCCTGAGATTGCCACAAAAGCACTAAAAAGCCTGTTTCCATTTCCAGCAACCTATTTTTGTGAAGCAGAGTTTTCTGCAGTGACAGAAAACAAAGCGATATTACGGAGTAGACTGGATATAGCAACACACTTCGGGTGTCACTGTCTCACATCACCCCCAGATGGGATCATCTAGTTGCAGGAAATCGTTCAGGGCTCCCACTGATTCTGCTTTATGATGAGTTGTATAATTATTTAATTATACATTACATAATAATATATATATATTATTATTATGTAATAATAGAAATGAAGTGCACAATAAATTTAATGCATTTGAATCATCCCAAAACGATACCCCACCCCTGCCATGGAAAAATTGCCTTCCACGAAAGCTATCCCTGGTGCGAAAAATGTTGGCGATGGCTGCTCTAGAGGTAATATTCTAGGAGGCCATTAAATTGCAAAAGAAAATTTTATTTTTCTTCTTTATTGCAGGTTATCTTTATATTTCTGGCATTTTTTTGTCTTTCTTATTCTTTTGTTTCTTTATCTTCTCTTTTTTCTCTATTATGTAACTAATTATATTTTTAAATTAAAATTCAAAAATTTTATTTTGTCTCAACTATAATTTTAGAGAGCCACATAAATACTATATATCCACTTTCTAAAAAATAATAAATTAGGGAAAATATTTGCAAACTGCACATATGACAAAGGAATATTATCTAGAACATGAAAAGATTCTCAACAGTGAGTGAAAAGCAAACAATCCAGTTATAACACAGGCAAAGGAAATAGACACTTCACTGGAGAAGATATATAGATATATATTTTTTAACATCTTTGTTGGAGTATAATTGCTTTACAATAGTGTATTACTTTCTGCTTTATAACAAAGTGAATAAGCTATACATATATATATATATATATATATATATATATATATATATATATATATATATATACCCCCATATCTCTTCCCTCTTGCATCTCCCTCACTCCCATCCTCCATATCCCACCCCACTAGGTGGTCACAAAGCACCAAGCTCATCTCCCTGTGCTATGCAGCTGCTTCCCACTAGTTATCTGCTTTACGTTTGGTAGTGTATATATGTCCATGCCACTCTCTCACTTTGTCCCAGCTTACCCTTCCCCCTCCCCGTGTCCTCAAGTCCATTTTTATTCCCGTCTTGCCCCTAAGGTCTTCATGAGCATTTTTTTTTTGAGATTCCAAATATATGTGTTAGCATACGGTATTTGTTTTTCTCTTTCTGACTAACTTCACTCTGTATGACAGACACTAGATCCATCCACCTCACTACAAATAAATCAATTTTGTTTCTTTTTATGGCTGAGTAATATTCCATTGTATACATGTGACACATCTTCTTTATCCATTCATCTGTTGATGGACACTTAGGTTGCTTCCATGTCCTTGCAATTGTAAATAGAGCTGCAATGAACATTTTGGTACATGACTCTTTTTGAATTATGGTTTTCTCAGGGTATATGCCCAGTAGTGGGATTGCTGGGTCATATGGTAGTTCAATTTTTAGTTTTTTAAGGAACCTCCATGCTGTTCTCCATAGTGGCTGTATCAATTTATATTCCCACCAACAGTGCAAGAGGGTCCCTTTTCTCCACACCATCTCCAGCATTTATTGTTTGTAGATTTTTTGATGCTGGCTATTCTGACTGGTGTGAGGTGATATCTCCTTGTATTTTTAATTTGCATTTCTCTAATGATTAATGATATTAAGCGTTCTTTCATGTGTTTGTCAGTAATCTGTATATCTTCTTTGGAGAAATGTCTATTTAGGTCTTCTGTGCATTTTTCGATTGGGTTGTTTGTTTTTTTTTTTTGATATTGAGCTGAATGAGCTGGTTGTAAATTTTGGAGATTAATCCTTTGTCAGTTGCTTCATTTGAAAATATTTTCTCCCATTCTGAGGGTTGTCTTTTCATCTTGTTTATGGTTTCATTTGCTGTGAAAAAGCTTTTAAGTTTCATTAGGTCCCATTTGTTTATTTTTGATTTTATTTCCATTTCTCTAGGAGGTGGGTCAAAAAGGATCTTACTGTGATATATGTGATAGAGTGCTCTGCCTATGTTTTCCTCTAAGAGTTTTATAGTGTCTGGCCTTACATTTAGGTCTTTAATCCATTTTGAGTTTATTCTTGTGTGTGGTGTTAAGGAGTGTTCTAATTTCATTCTTTTACATGTAGCTGTCCAGTTTTCCCAGCACCACTTATTGAAGAGGCTGTCTTTTCTCCATTGTATATTCTTGCCTCCTTTATCAAAAATAAGGTGACCATATGTGCATCGGTTTCTCTCTGGGCTTTCTATCCTGTTCCATTGATCTATAATTCTGTTTTTGTGCCAGTACCATACTGTCTTGATTACTGTAGCTTTGTAGTATAGTCTGAAGTCAGGAAGCCTGATTCCTCCAGCTCCGTTTTTCTTTCTCAAGATTGCTTTGGCTATTCAGGGTATTTTGTGTTTCCATATAAATTTTGATATTTTTTGTTCTAGCTCTGTGAAAAATGCCAGTGGTAGTTTTTATAGCAATTGCATTGAATCTGTAGATTGCTTTGGGTAGTAGAGTCATTTTCACAATGTTGATTCTTCCAATCCAAGAACATGGTATATCTCTCCATCTATTTGTATCATCCTTAATGTCTTTCATCAGTGTCTTATAGTTCTCTGCATACAGTGCTTTTGTCTCCTTAGGTAGGTTTGTTCGTAGGTATTTTATTCTTTTTGTTGCAGTGGTAAATGGGAGTGTTTCCTTAATTTCACTTTCAGATTTTTCATCATTAGTGTTTAGGAATGCAAGAGATATCTGTGCATTAATTTTGTATCCTGCTACTTTACCAAATTCATTGATTAGCTCTAGTAGTTTTCTGGTAGCATCTTTAGGATTCTCTATGTATACTATCATGTCACCTGCAAACAGTGACAGATTTACTTCTTTTCTGATTTGGATTCCTTTAACTTCTTTTACTTCTCTGACTACTGTGGCTAAGACTTCCAAAACAATGTTGAATAATAGTGGTGAGAGTCGACAACCTTGTCTTTTTCCTGATCTTAGTGAAAATGGTTTCAATTTTTCACCATTGAGGATGATGTTGGCTGTGGGTTTGTCATATATGGCCTTTATTATGTTGAGGTAAATTCCCTCTATGTCTACTTTCTGGAGGAGTTTTATTATAAATTGGTGTTGAATTTTGTCGAAAGCTTTTTCTGCATCTATTAAGATGATCATATTTTTATTCTTCAATTTGTTAATATTGTGTCTCACATTGATTAATTTGTGGATATTGAACAATCCTTGCATTCCTGGGGTAAACCCCACTTGTTCATGGTGTATATACCTTTTCATATGCTGTTGATTCTGTTTGCTAGTATTTTGTTGAGGATTTTTGTATCTCTGTTCATCAATGATGTTGGTCTGTGGTTTTCTTTCTTTGTGACATCTTTGCCTGAGTTTGGTATCAGGGTGATTGTGGCCTCATTGAATGAGTTGGGGAATGTTCCCCCCTCTGCTATATTTTGGAAGAGTTTGTGAAGGATAGGTGTTAGCTCTTCTCTAAATGTTTGATAGAATTCTCCTGAGAAGCCATCTGGTCCTGGGCTTTTTGTTGGAAGAGTTTTAATCACAGTCTCAATTTCAGTGCTTGTGGTTAGTCTGTTTATAGTTTCTACTTCTTCCTGGCTCAGTCTCGGGAGGTTGTGCTTTTCTAAGAATTTGTCCATTTCTTCCAAGTTGTCCATTGTATTGGCATATAGTTGCTTGTAGTAATCTCTCATGATCCTTTGTATTTCTGCAGTGTCAGTTGTTACTTCTCCTTTTTCATATTTAATTCTATTGGTTTGAGTCTTCTTTCTTTTGTTCTTGATGAGTCTGCCTAATGTTTTATCAATTTTGTTTATCTTCTCGAAGAACCAGCTGTTAATATTATTGATATTTGCTATTGTTTCCTTCATTTATTTTTCATTTATTTCTGATTTGATCTTTATGATTTCTTTCCTTCTGCTAACTTTGGGTTTTTTTTTTTTTCTTGTTTTTCTAATTGCTTTAGGTGTAAGGTTAGTTGGTTTATTTGAGATATTTCTTGTTTCTTGATGTAGAATTGCATTGTTATACACCTCTATCTTAGAAGTGCTTTTGCTGCATCCCATATGTTTGTGGTTTTGTTTTCACTGTCATTTGTTTCTAGGTATTTTTTGATTTCTTCTTTGATTTATTCAGTGATCTCTTGATTATTAAGTAGTGTATTGTTTAGTCTCCACGTGTTTTTTTTTTTTTTTTTTTCCCAATACGTGGACCTCTCACTGTTTTGGCCTCTCCTGTTGTGGAGCACAGGCTCTGGACGTGCAGGCTCAGTGGCCATGGCTCACGGGCCCAGCCATTCCATGGCATGTGGGATCCCCCTGGACTGGGGCATGAAACTGTGTCCCCTGCATTGGCAGGCAGACTCCCAACCACTGCGCCACCAGGGAAGCCCCTGTGTTTGTATTTATTACAGATTTTTTCCTGTAATTGATATCTAGTCTCATAGTGTTGTGGTCAGAAAAGATACTTGATAGGATTTCAATTTTCTTAAATTTATCAAGGCTTGATTTGTGACCTAAGATATGATCTATTCTGCAGAATATTCCATGAGCATTTGAGAAGAAAGTGTATTCTGTTGTTTTTGGATAGAATGTCCTATAAATATCAATTAAGTACATCTTGTTTAATGTGTTATATAAAGTTGTGTTTCCTTATTTACGTTCATTTTGGATGATCTGTCCATTGGTGAAAGTGGGTGTTAAAGTCCCCTATGATGATTGTGTTACTGTCGATTTCCCATTTTATGGCTGTTAGTATTTGACTTATGTATTGAGGTGCTCCTATGTTGGGTGCATAAATGTTTAAAATTGTTATATCTTCTTCTTGGTTTGATCCCTTGATCATTATGTTGTGTCCTTCTTTGTCTCTTGTAATAGTCTTTGTTTTAAAGTCTATTTTGTCTTATATGAGAATTACTACTCCAGCTTTCTTTTGATTTCCATTTGCATGGAATATCTTTTTTCCATACACTCACTTTCAGTCTGTATGTATCCCTAGGTCTGAAGTGCGTCTCTTGTAGACAGCATATATATGGGGCTTGTTTTCATATCCATTTAACCAGTCTATGTCTTTTGGTGGGGACATTTAATCCATTTACATTTAAGGTAATTATTGTAACATAATTTAAGCTAACATATGTATTTTCCTATTACCATTTTCTTAATTGTTTTGGGTTTGTTATTGTAGGTCTTTTCCTTCTCTTGTGTTTCCTGCCTAGAGAAGTTCCTTTCGCATTTGCTGTAAAGCTGATTTGGTGGTGCTGAATTCTCTTAACTTTTGCTTGTCTGTAAAGGTTTTAATTTCTCCATCAAATCTGAATGAGATACTTGCTGGGTAGAGTAATCTTGGTTGTAGGTTTTTCCCTTTCATCCCTTTCAATATGTCCTGCCACTTCCTTCTGGCTTACCAAGTTTCTGCTGAAACACCAGCTGTTAACCTTATGGAGATTTCATTGTATGTTATTTTTTGCTTTTCCCTTGCTGTTTTTAGTATTTTTCTTTGTATTTTAATTTTTGATAGTTTGATTACTATGTGTCTTGTGTTTCTCCTTGGATTTTTCCTGTATAGGACTCTCTGCACTTCCTGGACTTGACTGACTATGTCTTTACCCATATTAGGGAAGTTTTCAACTATAATCTCTTCAAATATTTTCTCAGTTCCCTTTTTTTCTCTTCCTCTTCTGGGATCCCTATAATTCGAATATAATAGTATTTATTTCCACTATTTATCTTCCAGGTCATTTATCCATTCTTCTGCCTCAGTCATTCTGCTATTGATTCCTTCTAGAGAATTTTTGATTTCATTTATTGTGTTGTTCATCATTGTTTATTTGCTCCTTAGTTCTTCTAGGTCCCTGTTAAACATTTCTTTTATTTTCTCTATTCTATTTGCAAGACTTTGGATCATCTTTACTATAATTACTCTCAGTTATTTTACAGGTAGACTGCCTATTTCCTCTTCATTTGTTTGGTCTGGTGGGTTTTTACCTTGCTCCTTTATCTGCTCTATATTTCTCTGTCTTTTCATTTTGCTTAACTTACTGTGTTTTGGGTCTCTGTTTCGCAGGCTACAGGTTCGTAGTTCCCACTGTTTTTGGTGTCTGCCCCCAGTGGCTAAGGTTGGTTCAGTGGGTTATGTAGGCTTCCTGGTGGAGGGGACTGGTGCCTGTGTTCTGGAGGACGAGGCTGGGAAATGTCTTTCTGGTGGGCAGCCCGCATCCGGTGGTGTGTTTTGGGGTGTCTGTGACCTTATTTTTAATTTAGGCAACCTCTCTGCTAATGGGTTGTGTTGTGTTCCTGTCTTGCTAGTCGTTTGGCATAGGATGTCCAGCACTGTAGCTTGCTGGTCATTGAGTGGAGCTGAGCCTTGGCGTTGAGGTGGAGATCTCTGGGAGATTTTCATTGTTTGATATTATGTGGAGCTGGGAGGTCTCTTGTGGACCAGTGTCCTGAACTTGGCTCTCCCACCTCAATGGCACAGGCCTGACACCTGGCTGAAACACCAAGACCCTGTCATCCACATGGCTCACAATAAAAGGGAGAAAGAAAGAAAGAGGGGCTTCTCTGGTGGTGCAGTGGTTGAGAGTCCGCCTGCCAATGCAGGGAACACGGGTTCATGCCCCGGTCCGGGAAGATCCCACATGCCACAGAGTGGCTTGGCCCGTGAGCCATGGCTGCTGAGCCTGTGCGTCCGGAGCCTGTGCTCCACAACGGGAGAGGTCACAACAGTGAGAGGCCCATGTACTGCAAAAAAAAAAAAAAAAAAGAAAGAAAAGAAAAAAAAAGAAATAAAGAAATATATATAAATAAAATAAAGTTATTAAAATAAAAAATAATCATTAAAAAGTTTTTTAAAGTAATAAAAAATTAAAAAGAATGAAAGAAAGAAAGAAGAGAGCAACCAAACCAAAAAAGAAATTCACCAATGATAACAAGTGCTAAAAAATATACTAAAAAAAAAAAATGCGAGGGACAGAACTCTAGGACAAATAGTAAAAGCAAAGCTACAGAGACAGAACCACACACAGAGGCATATACATGCACAGTCACAAAAAGAGAAAAAGGAAAAAAAATATATATATATCTATATATATACAGTTGCTCCCAAAGCCCCCCTCCCAGTTTTGGATGATTAGCTGTCTATTCAGGTATTCCACAGATGCAAGGTAGATCAAGTTGATTGTGGAGATTTAATCCGCTGCTCCTGAGGCTGCTGGGGGAGATTTACCTTTCTCTTCTTTGTTCGCACAGCTCCTGGGGTTCAGCTTTGGATTTGTCCCCACCTCTGGATGTAGGTCGCCTGAGGGCGTCTGTTTCTTGCTCAGACAGGACGGGGTTAAAGTAGCAGCTGATTCAGGGGCTCTGGCTCACTCAGGCCGGTGGGAGGGAGGGGTATGGGTGTGGGGCGAGCCTGCAGCAGCAGAGGCCGGCGTGACATTGCACCAGCCTGAGGCGTGCCGTGCGTTCTCCTGGGGAAGTTGTCCCTGGATCACGGGACCCTGGCAGTGGCGGGCTGCGCAGGGTTCCAGGAGGGGAGGTGTGGATAGTGACCTGTGCTTGCACACAGGCTTTTTGGTGGCTGCAGCAGTAGCCTTGGCGTCTCATACCCATCTCTGGGTCTTGCGCTGATAGCTGCGGCTCGCACCCATCTCTGGAGTTCGTTTAGGCAGTGCTCTGAATCCCCTCTCCTCATGCACCCCGAAACAATGGTCTCTTGCCTCTTCAGCAGTTCCAGACATTTTCCCAGACGCCCTCCCGGCTAGCTGTGGCTCACTAGCCCCCTTCAGGCTGTGTTCACGCAGCCAACCCCAGTCCTCTCCCTGCGATCCAACTGAAGCCCGAGCCTCAGCTCCCAGTCCCGCCCGCCCCGGCGGCTGAGCAGACAAGCCCCTCGGGCTGGTGAGTGCCGCTTGGCCCTGATCCTCTGTGCGGGAATCTCTCCGCTTTGCCCTCCGCACCCCTGTTGCTGTGCTCTCCTCCTAGGCTCCGAAGCTTCCCCCTCCGCCACCCGCAGTCTCCGCCCACGAAGGGGCTTCTAGTGTGTGGAAACCTTTCCTCCTTCACAGCTCCTTCCCACTGGTGCAGGTCCCGTCCCTATTCTTTTGTCTCTGCTTTTTCTTTTTTCTTTTGCCCTACCCAGTTACGTGGGGAGTTTCTTACCTTTTGGGAGGACTGAGGTCTTCTGCCAGCGTTCAGAAGGTGTTCTGTAGGAATTGTTCCACATGTAGATGTATTTTTGATGTATCTGTGGGGAGGAAGGTGATCTCCACCTCTTACTCTTCCACCATTTTGAAGCTCCTTCCTCCTATAGATGTTAAATTAGCACATGAAAATGTATCCAACATCTTTATTCATCACGGAAATAAAAATTAAAACTACAATGAAATATCATACCCACTAGAATGGCCAAAGTAGAGACAATACTAAATGACTGTGAGGATGCAGAGAAACTGGATAATTCACACATCGCTGTTGGTAATGAAAATGGTACAGCCATTCTGGAAAATAGTCTGGCAGTTTTTTTTAAAAAAGTTAAACATGTAATGACTCCGAAGTTGCACTCTTGTGCATTTATCCCAGAGAAATGGAAACTTATGTTCACACAAAAACCTGTATGCAAATGCTCATAGTAGCTTTTTTTTCATGGTAGACAAGAATTGCAGTCCAGACATCCTTCAACTGATGAATAGTGAAACAAAATCTGGTACCTAACCACATGGAATACTACTTAGCAATAAAAAGAAATGAGTACTGATATGCACAACAGAGAATTATGCTGAGTGAAAATAGCCAATCCCATAAATCAATAATACCGTTAATTCTATTTATATAATATTTTCAAACTACAACATTCCAAAATGTTGAGAAATTGCTCTTTTCCAAGGCTTAGGGAGGTGGAGAGGGTGGGAGGGGGAAGCTGCATTAATAAAAGGGCAACATGAGAGATGCTTGTAGTGATTGAACAGGTCAGTATCTTGACTGTGATGGTGGAAACATAGACCTACACATATCATAAAGTTGTGTAGAATTACATTTACACACTCACACTGCCCCACAGAAACATACATGAGTATGTGTAAAACTGAGAAAATTTAAATAAAATTTGTGGATTATATCAATGCCAATATCTTGGTTGTGACATTGCACCATAGTTTTAAACGTTAACGTTGGAGGAAATTGACAAAAACGTTCATAGCATCTGTATTCTAGTATTATTTTTACAGCTGCATGTGAATCCACAGAGACCTCAATAAAAATTTCAATTAAAAATAGTAAAATAAGGGTCTTTTGCTTTATATAATATTGAATAAATGAAACCATCAAATAATTATAATTTTGTGAGACATTCTCCCTACAAGAATATTGATACTTGACAATAGAGAACCTCATTCATATATCCATTTTATAAGGCTAGAGCTGGTATCAAATTGGAAGATGGATTTGGAAGTATTGATATGCAATGTACATGTGTTCTGGAAGAGTAGGAAGATACAGTGTTTGGGATAAAGAGGCAAAGTATGTCAAGTGAGTCACTGAGAAATATTTAGGGCAATGACTGAAACTTTACTGTGCTTACAAATTACTTGGAGAACTTGTTAAATACTCAGATGCCAGGATACAACCCAGAGGTTCTGATTCAGTAGATATGGAAAGAGGCTCTGGCATCATCCCAGGTGATCTTGATGGCATCAGTTCACAGACAATAATTTTTAAATCACTGATTTACAGATAATTCTTTGCAAGACAATAAGTTATGTGTTCTTTAAGTATATAGAAATATATTGATGATTACTACCATCAGCGACTTTAGTATCAACATAAAACTGAAAATTTAATTGAAAGAAATTGAGAATTTAACCACATGTTATATGAGTGAATAAATAGAATATCATTTCTACTTACTGCATGAGAACAAAATGAAGGGCTATATATTCATATTAGAAACATTTTTGTTTTTATGAATGTAAAATGGTTTTCTCTCTCTGGGAGAGCATGCAATTTTATAGAGTGGTGTCATGAAAATATGATTGTTTGATAAATAATCAGGTACTGATTCTGAAAAATATGAGTATTATAGTGATTGATAGGGTTAATTTATTTCTTATGACTATTTTCTAGATCAGATTCTTAAGTAATCAGTAGACTTGTTATATATACAAAGTAAGCACAGTACACTAATAGACAAGGGAAGTAGATTTTTTTCCTATTTTTCAGAATTTTATATTCTTTTATGCACTTAAGTTTACTTTTGAATATAGATACGTCTATTGGACTTTCTATTAGCAGCAACTATCATTATAATACTGAATAATAAACATCTCCAAATAAAGTGGCTTACATTTATTCTAATGTTTATGGGTTGCAAGTGATTTAGGATAGTCTCAACCTGGGCAGATCTGCTTCAGGATGCTGATAAGTGGATAAACTAGGATAAATCTTCACATGTCTCATTTTAGGATTCAGTCTGAAAACACAGGGTATGTTGCTCTCATGAAGCATAAGAAGGATAAAGCATAAAAGTATAAGAGGATAAGCCAACCACACAAACACTTTTTAAGCATCTGTTCCCTTCAGTTCTGCTAACATTCCGTTCTCCAATGTGAGTAACGTGGCCAAACCCAAAGTCATGGAATGGGGACATTCACTTCAACTACAATGATGCTATGGCAAAGGTGAGGATGTACATACCACTCTCCCAGGAAGCATAAAATTGAGTGGAATCATTAACTCCAATGATCAGATTCTTGGTGAACAATATTACCTTTTAGAGGTAGTTTATTTGGGAATTATAAGAGATACCATATTTATTTCAATTCTATATTAACATTACATATAACTTTTATAATTACAGTTGTTCTTTAAAAATCTTAATTTCAACTAAAATCAACTTTGTGCTTCTTACTACACTGCATCTTTTATCTATGGAATATTTGCCTTCTATAATAATATTTGTATCAGTTATTTTTTGCAATGTAACACGTCATTCCAAAATTAATGGCTTAAACCAACAATTTTTTATTTGCTTACTATTTTGCAGGTCAACCATTTGGGCTGTACTCAGCTAGAATATCTTGTCCCTGTAGGACCATTGGGATAGCTGAGGAGTTTAGGAAGTCTGGATCATTTTCTCCACATGGTCTTGTTACCGAGTCTAAGTTCTAAGTTCATACTGCTTGCAGCACAACAGGTCAATAAATCGAGAGAAAGGTGTTGGAGCAAGGAATAGTGACCTTATTCAGGAAGCCAGCAGATCGAGAAGATGGCATACTAGTGTCCCAGAGAACCATCTTACCTGGGTTAGAATTCAAAAAGGAAAGGCATGTGGCTGGTTGTTGCAAACTTCTTGGTGCCCTCCAGATCCCAGAGGGGATGTGAAGATCCTTTGTTCTTGCACCTGTCAAGATAGGTCTGGTCATGATGTTCTATGAACCATCAACAAAACAAACGTTATTTTGTCTTCTGCAACTTTTTATCTCTGTATAAAAGAAAGGTCAAGCTTGGGAGGCAGAGCCTTGAGAAAGAGCTATTATGTATATTTCAGGATACAGGCAACATTCCTTTACAAATGTGCAGAGCCAGCATGACTAAGCACAGGCAATAGAGCACAAAGTTTAGAGCTAAAGGAATAGATCCAATATGGAGTCAGGTTTGTTCTTCTCTGTTATGGTCTCTCCTCCTCAAGGAGCCTAGGCTAGACTTGTGCTCCAGGCAGCCATGTTCCAAAAAGACAAGTGCAGAAAATTCAAGACACTCTGAAACCTCAGATCAGAATTCACACAGTGATACTTCCAGTACATTTTATTGGTCAAACCAAGTTATAAGGCCATTGTAGATGCAAGAGGTGGAGAATGAACAGTGATGTTCTCTTGTATTAATGTACTGAAATAAACTAGATGATTTTGATAAACTAAGTCTATCAAATGTCTTTATGTTTAATAATTTTTCAGGCTTCTTGAGCTGGCATAATGTTGAAATGCTACATTATTCAAATTTGCAAAAGTAAATTGTTTTCTAAACTTTACACCTAGAGCTAGGTCTTTGATCAGAGATATCTAAATCATTTTAATCATGCCCCACTATCAAATTATTTTTGACTTTTATCACAAACAAAATACATAAACTTATTTAAGAAATATATACTACCAGTAAGGAATATGTAAAATGGCAGGAAAGTTTTCTTCCTTTCAAATTAATAAAATGTTTAGAAAAATTTGAAAATTTTCATACCTCCTCAATTGATTCTTCTGTTCATCCTTAGGGAGACCAGTATGTTAGAGTATCATGTAGCTTTCCTATGAAGCTAATTCTCATCTTCAGTGGATATATTATTCTGGATAAGCTACCTATGATTAACAGTGAATCTAAAAATATCTGATACTTAACACAACACAATTTTTCTAATTTACATAGTAATACTAGTGATTGACTGGTGATCTATATAATAATTACAAGATCCAGACTACTTTTGTTTTATTTTTCTGTCTTCTTCTAGGTCTTCTGAACTACTCTGAGTATTCTCCAGTGGATAAATTAAGGGGAAAAAAATAAGATACTCATAATGGAGATGGTTCAGGTCTGGAAGTAGCATATTTGCCTTGTTTCCATATTCCACTGGCAAGAATTAATTTACTTGGATACATATAAATGCAAGGGAGGCTGAGAAATGTGGTCCAGCTATATACCAGAAGGAAAAGGAAATGGAATTTGGTGAACACATCACACTCTCCGCCACAGTGGAAATTAAGTAGAAAATGGTCCTCTACTCTCTTACTAGTAATCAATGATTTCAAAAGATATTGCTATGTCCTTGATTTTTGTCTGTCTGACTGTTCAACTCAATGAGTAGAATTTCTTAGAGATGAGGCAGGATATGTCTAGCCACAAAGAATTCCCCTCCATGTATGTTTCCTGAGACTTGTTAAAACAGACCCCAGCTGCTACTCTTTAGACTATAAAGTAAGTTTCTCATTAATTCTGCCCTTTTAGTAGCTGACAGGCAATTCGACTGTTTGGAAAACACACTGGGTTTTTATGACCCACAAATAAGTAATCATAACCAGCCATAAGTAAAACCACAAAGCATAAATTGATGGATCTTATACAATTTTAACCTACAATATTAGAGGTTACATTTTAGAACTACAAAGTCCCTTTTAACATTTCAGAATTGTCCTACAGAAGTGCACTGGGTTTTACTTTCATATTAAAAAAATGCATAGTTTTACTAAAATTGTTAATTATTTTCTCTTTAACTTTCAACTTCTTTTTGCAAATATTGTTTTATTTTTGGATCATATTATATATTGGGAGTCTGTGGTAGTATTAAAATATTTAATTCACATCTAAACGTTTTAGGAGCTATTTCAGAGAGGAATATATTAACACAAAAATTCACTTTCCTGTTTTCTGTCTGAGGACTTTGTTATTTCACCTATTATTGTTAGGACAAGGAAGTCAAATATTTTGTAGGTTTATATATATAATATATATAATATTATATATATAATATAATATATATAATATAATATATATAATATAATATATATAATATTATATATATATAATATATATAAAATATAATATATATTATATAATATATATACATATATATATATGAACTGTCTACCCCCAAAATTCCTATGTTGAGTTCTAACCCCTATTACCTGAGAATGTGACTGCTTCGGGAGACTGGGCCTTCAAAGGGGTGACTAAGTTACAATGAAGCTGTTAGGGTGGACCCTAATCCAATATGACTAGTGTCCTTATGAGAAGCGGAAACTTGGACATACAAAGAAACACCGAGATGAACACACACAGAAGATGAGGACATAGCAAGAAATTCACATATACAAATGAAGCAGAAAGACCTCAGAAGAAAATAAACCTGCCAACACCTTAATCTTTCACTTCCAGCCACCAGATCTGTGAGCAAAGAAATTTCAGTTAAGCCACACTGTTTGTAGTATTTTGTTATGGCTGCTCTAGCAAACTACTAGTAATAATATATGCTAATACATTATACACACACACACACACACACACACACTATAGATGGAGACAGAGAGTCTATGTATAAGAAAGAAAGCAGTGTTAAATATAAAAAAAAATTAGTAGCTGAAGGCCAATTCATTTTTGCAATATGTTTTGAATATTAAATGTTTGAAAATTATATTAAATTTTATTACCTAATGACTAAAGTTAGGAAAAAGTTGTTTAGCTGCATGTCAAAGAAGAAATGAGGAAATTTAATGAGATGTCTAACATTATCATAGACGTACAAAACTATGGAATTCACAATATTTTTCAGAGCAAACTGTTACTGAGTAGCTACATGCTCAACATAACAGAAAATGAAAAAAAAACATAAAATCCAAATTTTGTAGGGTTTATATTGCTAATCCAATTCTAAGTCTTGCACAGTATAGAATGAACTTCACATATATAGCTGAAAATAGTCTTATAAAAACAAACACATCATTGTGGAAGAATAAGCTACTCAGATATCCATTTCTCTAGAGACTTGTGACCCTTCCGGTTAATCAACTTTATAGGCTGTCTACTCAAATGTCACCTATCCATAGAGACTTTGCCTGCCCATCCCATCAAAACTCCATCTTCATTCACTCTCTATTCCCATATTGTGTTTATTTATTTCAGTATAATTTATCTGACAATATGTTCTATATTTGTCTAATATTTGTCTCCCACACTAAAGGAAGGCGAAGATTTTGTGACTGGCTTACTTCAAAATAAACTTAACCTCTAAAAATATTTCTAACACATAGGAAATGTTCACTAAATATTTACTGATAGATTAGTGGTCAAATCAGTATTTATTCATTGTTCCCTAGGCTTATTTAAGTCAATATATTTGTGATTGTTACAGAGTTTCATAACTAAGCCCTACCTGAACCATGGATATCACAATCTAACTGGGAAGATGAAAGGATGAATAAATAGAAGATAACTCAATTTTCAAAAAGTGTGCTGTCCACAGCCTCTGTGGAAAATAGTATGGCAATTCCTAAAATATTAAAAATATAATGTATGATCCAACAATTCCACTTCTGGGTTTATTCTCAAAAGAAAGCAGGAACTCAAAGAACTATTTGTACACACATGTTCATAGCAGCATTATTGACAAGAGTCAAAAAGTAGATGCTACATAAGTGTCCATTGACAGATGAATGGATACACAAAATGATATATACATACAATGGGATATTTTTCAGCCTTAAAAAGGGAAGGAGATTCTGACACATGCTGTGGTATGGATGAAACTTGAGGACATTATTCTAAGTGAAATAAGCCAGTCACAAAAAAAATTAAATACCATATGATTGCACTTATGTGAGATATTTAAAATAGTCAAACTCAAAGAACTGGAAAGTAGAATGGAGGTTGCCAGGGGTTAAAAGGAGGGAGAAATGGATAACTGTTGTTTAATGGGTACAAAGTTCAGTTTTATAAGATGAAAAAGTTCTGGAGATTGATTGCACAATTATGTGAATATGTATACTTAATACTACTGGATTGTAGAGTAAATGGTTGAGATGGTGATTTTATGTCATATGTATTTTATCACAATTTTTAAAAAACATGTGCTATCCAAAAGTGAATCTACATAGTTCTTAAAATCTGGATTTCCCTTTGATATTTGCTTTTAAAGAAAAGTGTGGAAATAAATATTATATAAACATAGTACATTGCCTCATTATAGTGTCTAGATTAAGACCCAAGAATATCAACAGTTTTCATATCATCTGTAGTGGATATGGTTTCAATACAAAGGGAAGAATGAAGTTGAATGATTCAGTAACAAACACATTTTATATATTATCAAAATAACCATATTTAATAAAAGACTACTAAGTTTGATTTTTAAAAAATTACATGGGTAGGTGAGTAAAGTAAGGCCAGGTCTGGTAAAGTTATTTGAGACAAATCTTAATAGCTAGTTCTACAAAATCACTAATCTCTCTACTATTTTATCATTAACTAATAAAGCAAGAATTAGGAGTTCATACCTATTAATTTAATTTGTATTTGAGATTTATAATTTTCTTAGTAATATTTCTACAATCACTATAATTTTTTTTGTTTTTCAGTCTATAACCAGAATGTTAGCTTACTGGAATTTAAGACAAACTCTAAACTACTGCCAGATATATTGATGGTCCCATCATGGAGTCATTGAAGTTGAAAAGAATTTTCATGTAATTGCCTATCTATAATAATAATAAAAAAATTAATAATAATAAAATAGATCTGAAATATAATCCTTGTCACTGTCAGAGTTCTAAGTAATAGATAGTATTTAAATCATTTTCACATGAAATTATGTATGGTTTTCCTCTAAGTAAATTCAAATATTTGAATATTATCATCTCACAAAAAAGTATATTTTACAGATTATACATTTTGTTATTCTACTTTTTTCAATGAATATTTTGTTGTTTTTGTTCATCATTTAAAATCTGTATGAAGAAAGCTAATTAGAGATTTATCTAGAGAACAAATAAGTGTAACTAAAATATACACTGTCGTGTGAATATATAATGGAATTGCTTATTCAAGGAAGCCAAGCCATGGGCTCAGTCTTCGAGCCTCGAATCTGTCCTATTAGACTGTAGTCGTCTCCGGCCTAAGATCTACACCTATAATGAGACTTTTGCCTTTGAATTAAGAGATAGATCCAGCTTCAATTCAGAACTCTCCAAGGCTTTCTCTGCTTTTATCTTGATTCTTTAGAAAATTCATAGGGGAACACTCTGAAGAAGGACAACCCGATGAAAATGTATGTGTTCTCTGGGAGAACTTGCATTCTTAGGTTTTTGTTATCACAATCAAATATTGCAAAATTGTTATGACATTTTGAAAACTGCTAGGCCAAATGCAAAGTAAAATCTTCCCTGAACAGGTTTTGAAGATACCAGGCACATTAGGCAAGTGGAAACCCCTCCCTTCTTTTCACACCTTCAATAAAAATAAAAATAGTGTCTTCTTAATGAGGCCTTATGTTTTCTGATGATAATAGTAAGGGGAATTTACAGAGTAATTCTTTATATAGACACATAAATGTGCACACATACACACTACTGAAAACAATAGCTCATGTTTGTTTTTATGCTAAATACAGGCAATGCACTCTGATCTTTTCTCTGCTCTTCTCTTTAATTTTTTTAATGTTGATAGAGATCAACTAAATGATTTCACAATCCATTAATAGATCACCACAGTAGTTTGAAAAAAATAATGTATTCATATTTACATGAACTGAATATGTTTTCCCCTACTAAATCACTTTTAAATCACTTTCAATTTATTATGAAATTATGAGGAATAAATTGCCTGATATTAAAACGTTATTCAAAATAATTTATTATGTTATTATTTTTACCTTCCCAATTCTACCTAATTAAGATTTCATATCATCTATGTACCGTTCTCTATATCTACAATCAGAATCCTTGCCTCACTAAAATTCACAAGTAGTACAATGGGCTTTTCTCTTCCACTTAGCACTTAAAGATCTAGCTTTTAATAAAGTAACAGGTGTACTTGTCTTCTTCATTAGGACTTAATACACATTGTGTAGCTCAATTTTGTATTCCTTATAGTACTAACATTGTGATCTCCATGTAAGAACTTAACAAATGTTTATTGAATTCAATTTAGGAGAAAGAAAAGAGCAAAGGATGAATAGTCATTTAGATATTTCAGAAGGTTATGATAGGTAAGAGTAAAACATCAGAATTAGGATTTGAATTCTATGTCATTTCCATCTTTCTCCATTTCAAGCACCGATAAAATGTTTTGTTTGTGAAGTTTTTTTTTTAAATTTCATATGTAAACAAACTTTTAAGTTCTTCATCATAGTAATTCAAAACTTTATATCATACTGCTTCCTTAGTTCTACTTCTACATGATTCACCTGTACACTCACAAAATTTAGTTCTTTTTTTTCAACAACATCTGATTTTCCTCTTACTGCTACTCTCCTGGGCACATGGTACCTCCTTTTCCTGTCTTTTCTATCTGCCTCTAATGGATATCTGACATCTATTTCCTTGGTTTTAAGTAATAACTGATTATGCAAGTATTATCTAGTTACATTGAGCTCAAAAATTGAATAAATAGATTTGTAAGTATGAAAATTCCCTCATACAATCAGCTTATTTACAAAACAATTTGATCTTCCAATTACACAACATTTTGACACAAACTGAGAGAGGACAGAATGGTTTAAGTAATCAAATATGATCTGAATTTGCTTTATATGTTTGTTTTTACTGACCTGTATTATCAGGTAGAATCTGTGACTATTTTGGTTAAGTTGGTTGACATGGTTGATTCACTTTGGGAGCCAAGCCAAGTCACACCCTTAAACTCTAACAGACAATTGTGTGCACACCAGAGTGAACTCACCTGGCATCCAACTCTAAATAATAGAAGGTGAGTTATGAGAGAATTATTTTAGTCATCCCAAATAATTTTGAAAGAAAAGACATGGAAGAGATCAATATGTCTAAAATACAAAAAATAAAAAAGAAATAATAACAGAAGATGAGCCTTTAACTCTGACCCATGAAAGCAGGAACACCTATTTAGGGAAAAGTTGGTGTTAAGTGAAAAACATTAAGGGAAGGATGTAGCATCATTCAAGAGTTAATCAGGAGAAAAGAAATCTATCTATTATAAGTAGAAAGGGGACTTAATATAGGAAATAATGTGCTTAAACATTTTGGGAAGGACTGGAGAACTAAAAATCTGGATGGGCTCTGAGTGGAGGTCCAGCTGTGATCCAAGGAAATAGAAGGTTGCAGTTGGCACCTAACTGTTAGAAACCTACAGAAAATTGTGCTGACATCATAACAGCTCAATCATGCATCACCTTCAGGGAAAGAAATTTAGTCAGAAACTAAAAACTCTCATCTGTCCAGATAACTTCCACCTCTTTTAGGAAAAAAAGAATGTTTTTACCCCATCTTTCTGTCTTCTAAGTATCTTATAAGTACATTTCATATTTAGCAGCACCTAAACCATATCAGCAATCCTGCAGAAAATTGGAGGTGGAGGTCAGTTAAGCAAACAAAGGCCAGTGGTAGACAGCATACACAAGTGGCCTGTTGGTAAAAACTCACGGAGAAAAAACAGTAGCAGATAGGCAAGGCCCCTCTTGCTACGACATTCTAGGTATAGTATACAGAAATCAAGCAGGGACAAACATCAGATTTTAAAGACCAGGCTCTGAATCTTGAGTTATGGGGAATTTATTAGAGACTTCTGATTAGGAAAGCAGTGGCAGAATCAGGGACAGGGATACAACAGCAATATGATGTGTCATAATCTTGGCTGTAGTCACATCCTTTTAACTCAGCATACATAGAATTGGAAACACCAACCCTTCCTCTGTGGTTCAGGAAGATGTGCAATTGTGATTGCAGTTATGAAACTTGTTGAATGAATGACATTACTCATATATTATCACGATTGGGTGAGTACTAGCCCCCTTCCTGATATAATTAAGGGAGGAGGTGAAGTTCAAGTACTTCAGTTGAACAAGACAGAGTGCTTTAATTATTGGAGGGTAATTAGTTTCCATGAAATCGACCCTTTTCATGTTTTGGACAAGTTAACCTTTACTGTTCTCTTCTACTTCCAATTCTGCATCCCTTTTATCCTTAGCCAAAATCTCATTATTGGTGCAGTAACAGATTGAAAATTTCATTATTGAAGGTAGCATTATTATGCAAGTAAATTATTTAAATATATTACGTCCAAATCTTCACTCCCGTTCTGCTATAGAACTATGTATTTACCCCCTTTGCCATGTAACTTTTTACTTCTCACTAGTCAAAGTATATTTTCTTGCTCTTTAGATATTGGACTTGGCCATATGACTTGTTTTGACCTGTAACATGTTAGCAGATGTGATGTGATCACGAGTCTTCGATATGATTTGCTCTCTGTGTTCTGACAGAAGAAGAACATGTTCCAAGGAAGGATCATGTTATCTCTTCAGCCTAGTTTTGGAAAAGTCATGGAGAAGACCTGAACTAATCCAGAAACAAGATCCAGGCTTGTTCAGTTGAGTTTAGTCCAGATAAGCCTAATTTTAGCTGATTTACATGCCAGTAAACATTTAAATGTGACAATGTTTGTTTTGTTAGCCACTGAAATTCTGAGGTTTTGTTGTTGTTGATATGGTTTTATTGTTACATCGAAAAAGCTAATACAGTTTTTCTTGACTGCACTGGCTACTGTAGTCTTCAACTATCTTTAGTTGTGTTCTTCCTTTGGGAATGGTAACAGAGGTATCGTTAGAGAAGTGTTTTGATACCTGACTGAATTCTTCCTGCTACCATTGTATAACAGCAATCTTTTTTTCCCTTGATAATAAGGATTAATCCCTTCAATCAGTAATCTTTTTTTTCATTTCCTGTTGTTTCAGGCATAAGGAGCCTAAAAGGTGACAGTTTCAATTTCTACTTCAGTAGAAGCATTGCTGTGTCTTCTAGTGGAATTATTAATCTCTTGGTGACTGTGATTTTTGTGTCAGAAAAACTTAGGGCCAACAAATACTAACACATTCCCTATCTTCCTCGAAGTTGACTTAAGGCCATGTGGTTGAGTTCTGGCCAATGGAAATGTGAGTGGAGTTGTATTACAGCTGGTCTGTGGCACTTTAGAAATGGCATGTTTTCTTCATCGCTCTTTTTCCATATCAACCAGATTTTGGAAGCTGTGTATTGAGAATGAAGAACTACAAAATGGTTGGAACACGTCTCCCCACATCATAGGATAGAAGACAGACCCCACTAAACTTTACATGAACAAGAAATAAACCTTTGTAGAGTTAAGCTCCTGACATATTGGAGATCATTTGCTGAATGACTAAAATTAAGTACAATGATTACGACAAACTCAAATCCGGAGAAGTCCAAAGTTTTGGGGACAGTAAACAAAACATTACTGAGTTATGGTCTATAGCTATACTGACTTTCATTCTTTGACTCCCAGACAAATACAGTCTAGCTGTAAGAGAAAGATCACCATATGGTGGTTAGTCATTCAAAGAGGTTTATAATGGTAGATGGTGGTTATGAACTCTCAGTTTTTCTCCCAATTAGGACAGTAACTGAGACTTCAATAAGCTTATTTAAATATTCTCTAGAGCAGCAGTCCCCAACCTTTTTGGCACCAGGGGCTGGTTTTGTGGAAGACAAATTTTCCACGGATGGGGGAGGGGAGGGATGGTTCAGGCGGTAATGCGAGTGATGGCGAGTGGTCGATGAAGCTTCGCTCGCTTGCCCGCCACTCACTTCCTGCTGTGTGGCCCGGTTCCTAACAGATCCACTGCCCGGGGGTTGGGGACCCCTGCTCTAGAGCCAGTGACATCTGGGTAATGGAGTAAACATTAAGAACCGTATATTGTGTGGGGTGAGATGATTGTTTTATTTATTTTGCTCTAAAATTAGCTCCTTGAGCAGAAGCAGAATTTTTCTTGTAAAATTGTATGATGAAGTAAGTCTATAGATGTTAGTGCTTACGGAAGCTTTGCAGGAAGAAAAGGCAAATACACATCCAGAATAAGTTTCGTTTTTTAGTGAGGAATAAAAATTCCCTCTATGATGGAAGGGGTCAAATTAAATTAACCTGCCTACCATTTGTCTGTCGAGTTCCAGTATTTAGTAAGAAGGTAGCAGCTGATCCATTGCAAGTGATGATTAGCCCAATGTTATTACTCATTACTCATCAGTCCTTAGTAGAGATTAATAGCTAACAAAATAATCATGAACGTTTATTCCACCTTGATTATATAGTATTTATCTTGGGTATTCAAGATAATTGGTTTTATGTCCTTGGTGTACATCTTATTAACTGAATGTGGCAGAAATAGGCTGGCTGTTTCTAACCAAATTTGTTTTCTGCTGGGCACATAGCTAGATTACTGTGGCAGATTGTACTTTGTAAGGTCGTTGGCAACAATATCTCCCACCCCCCTCCCATGCTCTCATTCAATGTGATTTTGCCATGCTTTCACTTAAGGAGTGATGTCTATTTCTCTACTCCTTTGAAACAGGGTGGGGCTTCTGACCAAAGGAATATGGCAGAGGCAGCACTGTGCCAATCCCAGCGTAATTCTGAATTGAACAGTGTTTCCTTTTGTTACTCTCTGGAATGCTTTCTCTTACGATGCTTCCTCTAGGAACTCAGATATCATGCTGTAAGAATCCCACATCACATGAAAAGGATACCTGCGGATGTTCTGGTTTACAGCCTCAGTTGAGTCACCAGTCAGTCCATAGACAATATCAGTTGACAATCATATGAGTGAGTTATCTTGACAGTAAGCCATTTTCTTATGGTTACTGATCCAGCCAACATTAAAATGCAATCACAAGAGAACGTCCATGAAAACCATCCGAGTCTGGTCAACTGTCAGAACCATGAGAGATAACAGTTAATCCTTTGAAGACATTAAGATTTGGAGTGGTTTGTTATGCAAGAATAGATAACCAAAACAACTACACTCCCAACTCCTTTATAATTCAGTTATGACTCTAGCTATATAACTGTGTTCTGGCCAATGGAATATGTATTGAAGATGTTAAAAACTATTCTCTGACTTGACTCAGAAAAAAAAATTTCCATGTAATCCAACACCCTTTCTCTTTTGTTCCCAGGAGCTGGTGTCCAGGATGACCCTGGAAACCACATGGTGAAGAATTCCAAGTTTAAGTCAGCCTGGGGTCTTGAAGGACTACATTGAACGGAGTCTCAACTACCAGCACAAATGAAGGTTAGACTGGCTTGACTAAGCAATACATTTTTCGTGGGTTAAACAACAAATATCTGAGGATCTATGTTATAGCAAATAGAATTATATTGACTTATATAATGTGATAATCTGGCATGTTCCTTTAACTCTTTAACTTCCTTGTCTGTAAAATAGAGATAATAGTCCCTGACCCTTATGCCTCACAGTTCCTATAAATAACAGATTACATACTAGTTCTTAAGATGATTTTTAAGCTGGAAAGAAGAATAAAATAGCAATCATATTGATAATTATGGCTCTAGCTTTTGAAACAAAGTATTTTAGAAGGGTCACACAGCATGGATTTTGGAATCAGATGTATTCGATCGATCAGTCATTGTTGTGTGACATCGGGAAGTTGTTTGGGCTTTTTGTGTGAATTAATACGATTATAATATATAATTGGTCATAATTAGAACCTATTAGTGCTCAACATATACCCATATACTTCTTCTTAAATATAAATATGTCAGTTCCTGGAAAGAAAAGTAATCAGCACCCATGATCATAATATTAGCCATTCTAGTTAAGTATCAGTTTGAGAACTCATAACTGATCTGAGAAAGCCTTACTTCCTTCAGTTTTTCCTTTTTTTTGGCTTAATTCATCCTTTTTTATGGGTAGCAATTGGAGAATGAATGAATAAATATAAAAGTTGTTCCCTGTTTAACACTTCTGTAAACTGAGGAAGAAAGAAAAAGATCCAGGATTTTACCCTTATCTTAGCAAAAATAGTGTGGTATTCTTCTCCACCAATCTAATAAGTAATTGAGTAATTATGCATAAACAGAAAAGTCAGGCACTTTAGGGAAGGTGATTGTCATGCGGTTACATGGCTAGAGAGATCAACATTCGTCTGTCAAACAAAATCCGTAAGGCAGAAAAGAGTTCTAATTCAGGAAACGCACTCTAGATACAAACTGGAAAAAAGGTTATATAAAATAAAGACACTTAGTTCAGAGGATGCATGCAGTTAAAGGAGATAGCTTTGAGATGAAGAAGGAAATACAATGTCTGGGATTTCAAGGAGAACTAATCATAAGTTATTAACACTCATTAAAATGACTGTAGTTCACATCAATTCTGTCTTAATCAACAATATGACAGATTTTCAAGCTTATAAATATTTAACGACAATTTAAATGATCATTATAAAGATGATAGCCAATTAAAAGTGCTGTGGACTCTGTATATCTGTACAATGCAGAATGCAGCAACTTTTTTTTCTTTTTAGTTTGAAGAGATGGTATATTGTCCATAGTTTGTGACTTCCACCTGAATAAAACATTTTAGTATTTTGTGTCATTTTAAGTATAATTAGGGAAAGGAATGCTTGATCTTGATGTGTGGAGTTGTGTAGAAACCATTTTATATGTGTGGTTTCCTAAAATATTTTTAATTGGAAAGATACTTTACACATTTCATATCTCCTCATCTCTGTTTCATAATTACCTTGAAAATGGGAGTCCATATGGAAGATGAGCAACATTTAATAAAAATAACTGACTAGCTTGCCAGAAACAATGATGTTATAGTGAAAAGATTTGCACATTACATAATTCATGATTTTTATGGGAGACATAGGGTGAGTCATAAGAAGTTTTGAGTTTAGAATCTAACCAAGATATACCACTGTTTCAATAATGAATAATGCAGATAACATCTACACTCTGTGAACCTCAGAGCAGAGAAAGCATCTATCTAAAACACCTCATTAGGAAAAAAATGAAATGAACATCCAGCACCTTGATGGAGAGCCCTGAAATATTTTTTTTCTTCTTCAATCATTTGTAAGAAACAATTTTGCACATTTCTTAAAGCCTTTGGCAAACTAAAAGCTAATTGAACAAAATGATCCTCTTTTTCCTCTTTTCAGATAACTGATAAAATATCTTATCATGAAGTTTTATATAGTGCAAATGATGTAGACCATCAACATGATAAGACTTTTAAAATAAATAAACAAAAAGCTTATGCTTGGAAAAGACACAATGATCCCAAAACATTATAGCACCTTTCTTAGCACAAGACTGGAGTTTGCATGGTGTCAGCATTTCCACAACTCCTGCTTCTGTTGATTACACAAGTGGAATTATAAAGATTCATTTCAGATTACAACTCAGACTGAAACAAATAAAGTATACTTTTTATGGTCAGCTTTTTTTGGAAATTGAAAACATGAAGCAATTTCTACTTATAATAAATTTGAGAAAGCATGATTCCTCAGACCAAAAAAGCAAGGTTTTTTTTCCCTCCTCCTAACTGTGGCCTCAAAAAGACACATTTATTTTTTCTCTCTAGTTTTATTTTAATTATTTTGCAAAATTTATTAATGTTTAGAAACAATTATATGTGTGTAAAGAAAGAAATGTGTGTAAAGAAATCAAAATGGCACATAGAGCTGCTGTCCAAAAATCTCTCTTGGCATTGCCTAGACATGGTTTAAAAATCCAGATATTACAGACAGATATAAAAAGAATAAAATATGAAAAGGAATATATGTATATGTGTATAAAACAGCCACTTTGCTGTACAGCAGAAATTAACACTGTAAATCAGCTATACTTCAATAAAATAAATTTTAAAAGAAAACTATCTTCCTTACCCCATATCGTTCAAAAAGGTAATACTGTTACCAACACAGCTATGTTCACTTTTTTGGAATTTTTGTATATACATAAAAGGAATAATATTAGATGCACTATTCCACATCTTGTTGTTTTTTTTTTTCATTTAAGTGCATATTATATCTGTCTTTCTCTATCAGCATATATATGTCTACAAGATTCTTTATAATGGCTACATAATATTCTGTTGGATGGATATGTCAAAATTCATAAGTACTAAATAGATGTATAATTTATGTGGTTTATGCTTCTTTTGTTATTATAAACAGTTATTTGTTGACTATCCTTGTACAGATACCATATTACCTTCTAACTAAGATGTGAACTCCTCAGCTAGTTACCTATATTGTGTCAAAGGACCTTATCTTCCTTATTGACCTCTTTTGCACCAGTCTCAAAATATTCCTCTTTCAGAGAGGAGTTTAATAAATATTACTTGTTGATAGTAAAAACATTTATATAATTTGTGTAAATTCTAACAGAGTTAATTTCTAGCAATGTGATCTATGTCAGTTGGTATATGCATTTTTAATTTTAATAGATTTTGCCAAATTTTCCTCCAAATAGTTGCACCTACAGTATTTGAAACCGTATATTTCTCCACTTCTTCACAAGCTCTGAATATTATCAAACATTTGCATTTTCTATATTTAACTGGTAAAAAATAAAATAAAGAAAATATTTTTACTTGCATTCCTTAAATTATAAGGGAGATGGAAATATTTTCTAATGCTTACTGAGTATTTGTAATTATTTTTTATTCATCCTGTCTGTTGCTCTGCCAGTCTATTATTCCCATTACTTTTTTATGAATCCATTGTAAATTAAAGAAATTAGCTCACTGTCAATTTTATTCTTGGTGAGTTGTGCTTTTCCTGTGATTTTCGTTTCAATGTTTGTAAGTGTTATCCTCTACAAACATTTTGTTATATAAATTTAATTTTTTTCTACTACAGATTTTATTTTTATGAAACATAAAATTATTGACTTACATGGCAGGTACTCTTCTAGGTGCTTGGGATACATCACTGAACAAAACAAAGGTGACTATTCTTGTGGAAAATATTCATTATATCAACAAATAAGTGTGTTGATATCAAGCATAACATAGGAAATTCAGCTTAGTTATTTTCTCCAGTTGGGTAGTCTGTCTTTCACAAAAAATCTACTGAATCTTTCCCATTAATTAAAATTATGCTTTTTGTCAGAAATTAAATGTATTTTGATCTACTTATAACTCTCTAATCTGCCTCAATTTAATTTTTAGTGATATGAAATCTAGTAGATTCAAAATACATTTTAATATGTAGAAGAGCTATTCTTTCCTATTTATAAAACTTATTTTCCAAGATTTTCTTGTGTACATTTATATTTGTTATCTGAATAAACTTCGGTATTATTTTTTTCATTTCTCTAAAACATTTGAAAAATTAATTTGCTATTTTTATTACTATCACGGTAGATGGATAAATTAATTTACAGTGAATTATTGTCTAATTATGACCTTCTAACCAAAAGCAGATTATAATTTTCTGATTATTCAAAGGTTGTATATTTTCCTCATTAGAGTTTAAAAATTTTATTCAAGTATGTATTGGACATATCAAAGCAGGGTTAATTCTTAATTAATTCTTAATTCATTACATTAAATTAAATATCACCTTTTGTATTTTATTATAAATGATGTCTTTTCCCACCTATATTTCTCCTTGGTAGTTATGTATCTACAAAGGAAAACTATTAATTTTTGTATTTAACATTAAAAGAAATGTGTTACTTTCCTATTGCTGCTGTAAAAAATTACCAAAACTGGTGGCTTAAAACAATAGAAATGTATTCTTTCTCAATTCAGGAAGCCAGAAGTTCAAAATCACGGTGTCAGCCTGGTTGCTTCCTTCTGAAAGCTCTAAGGGAGATCTATTCCTTGCCTCTTTCCTAGCTTCTGGTGTTTGCTGGCAATCCTTGGCATTCTTTGGCTTGCAGCTGCATCACTCCAATCTCTGGCTCCCTTATCACATGGCCATCTCTCTGTGTCTTAACATGATTGTCTTATATAATAGCAGTTATGAGATTTATGGCCCATCCTAATCCAGTATGATTCATCTTAAATAATTACATCTGCAAAGACCCTATTTCCAAGTATGGTCACATTCTGAGGTTCCAGGTAGAGGTGAATTTTGGAGGAGAAATTTTTCAGCCTAATCCCCAGGATTTTTGTTGAAGTGTCTCTTTGTTTCTTACAGTTTTTCAGCTTTTCCTCTTGGGTTTTCTGGACATACAATCATATAAGCAAAAAAAAAAAAAAAAAGTAATTTCACTTACTGATTTCTAATATTTATTTCCATTATTTGTATAGGATAGAGCTTCTAGAACATTATAAAATGTAGGAAGGTATAGTAAACATCTGCCTAGTTCTTAGTTGAAGATTTGTGTGTATTTTGGGGGGACATTTAGGGGAAAAATAAAGCTGAATTTTCTGTCACATCTCATATCAAGATATAATTCAGAGGTTGAATAATTTTCCACAAGGATGGGATCTCTGTTTTGTTCAGTGATGTAACCCAAATGCCAGGAAGAATGCCTAGAATATAGCAGGCACTCACTAAATATATGCTTCATAAAGTTTTAATTGAAGTTTTATTATTTTTTAAATTTTACCATTAAGTTTGTTACTGGTTTCTTGTTTAACTGAGATATGTATTGGTGAGTGTGCATAAATATATTCATATATTTTATGTGTGTAAATGTAGTGTATATATAAGCATATTATTTATATTTTATATACCTACATGCATGCATATAGAGCATTATGTACCAATACACTATGTATATATAATTTTCTGTACATCTAAATATGTATATATGTGTGTCTAAATATATGTTTAAGTATATACATATATATAAGTACATTAGTATATAATGGCCTATTCAAATGTACATACATATAATAGTATATGTGTATGTCTGTGTGTATATATATATTATTTTTATACATATATTGATTGTGTATAGGTGTATGTATATGTATGTGTACATATGCACACACATAAATATATTCCATGTATTACAAGCTCAATATGCTTTTTAATCAATAACTGACATTTTGGTTTTTCAATGTCATTAATCAATTGAACTAAATACATGCACTTTTCTCCTTAACATTTAATATGGGGTATCATGTACATAGATTTCCTAATATTAGACCACACTTGAACTCCCAGGCTGAATCCCACTAACTGGTAGTATATTATTTTTATAATATACTACTGAATTAAATTTTATAAGTGAAGTTGCACTAGAATATGACTGCATTTGTATGTTTCCAAATGAATGTAAATATTGTGCATGTATACTGACTGTCAGGTGCTGCTATCTTTATTACGCTGCCATAAGTAATTTCTAACATGACTGGAAATGTTTAAAAAATGAAATAGGACTTTGATATACATTGCAGAATCATTCCAGGAAAGGATGGTTTAGGATGGTTCTTTAAAACTGACTGATAGTTCAAGGTACAAATTAAAGTAGGAAGGGATAGGAAAGAAGATAAGTTAGGAAAGGCAAGGACTAGTATACAGTTCCTAGAAATAGATATGAAAGAAATTATGGAATATGTTCAGATATAAATTGAAGACACAGTTTTTCTGTATAGAATAATGAGAAATGATATGAAAAAGTAGACTGATGCCCTAACACCGTCATCTCTGAATTCCAGGCTGTAAATCTCAGTCTGTTTGGTAAGAAGAGGTTATCAAAACTTTGGGGATAGATGACATACAGTTTAATTGAGATTAAAACATATTCCATAAGATGTTACAGAAAAACCCAAATGAATGTTTTGGCTAACCCAATACTAACTTTAATATATACAGATAGTTCTACTCTCAAAACAACAGAAAAAAAAACAAAACAAAACACTAGGAGAATAAAACAGTCTTCATAAGTTAGTTATTTTCTGTGAGAATCAAATCTAGAAAATATTATAATGTGACAAAGTTAAGAAATATGGGTTTAAAAATCTACAAATTTATTATTTTACAGTTTTATATGTCTGAAGTCTAGTATGGGTCTCACCAGGATAAAATTAGTATCAGTAGAGCTGAATTCCTTTCTGGAGACACTTAGGGAGAATCTGTTTCCCTGCTCATTCAGATTATTGACAGAACTCACTTCTGTGTGGTTGTGAAACTGCACTCCTTGGGTAGGACTCAAACCCAGCCAAAACTCAAGAATGGGACTTGAACCCACAATCCCTAATGAGGATGGGACTCGAACCCACTGTCTTTTGATTAAAACTGCTCAACTGGTGTCAGGATTTACTGAAGCTCAGGTTCCTTTGTCTCATCACAGAAAGAATTCAGTGTGAGGGAAAGCAGCAGGCAGAGTGAGTTTATTAGCATAGGACGCTTGTGAGGGATACAAGCGGGTTGGCAAGGAAGCGCAGCAGCCCTGAGAAAAAAGAGGGCTACATTTTTATAATCAAAGAAAAAGTGGGGAGGGGAGAAGACAACCTTCTTCCTCATTCTTGGGTAGATGTCAAGGCTTACATCATTAGTTCCTCATTTGGCCCTTTATGGTTTAACTAGGACTGTCATGGCACTATTTAAATCATACATATATTAGCAAAACGGTGGTAACATATACTAAAAAGTGGTAATTCATCTCAGGTTTTGGTATAAAGTCAACTTTCACCTAGTTTTTTCCCCTTTCACCTATATTTCTGTCTTGGCTACATGCAGAAATGCTACTCTTCAAGGACTATTAACTCTCTGATTTCATTTAAGATTCTGACCCCATATCTATTGTCTTGTGTTTTAGCTATCAGAGTTTGTGGCTTGCATGTGTCTGGGGCTTGGATGCACTTGGTCTTCTTTCAGGGTAGTGTAGATTGTTGCTAGGTTACTGGATTCTTTTCTTGAGTGGTCATTAGCTTACAACAGTCTCCCAAACTCCTTCAGAATTCCCTTTCTCTCCTTAATCCCCTAGGGGGATTTCTAAACTGACTATTTAATTATCCTACTCTATCAGTTGCAGGACTGAAATTCCTATTTTTTGTTGGCTGAGGTTTATTTCCAGCTTATAGAGGCCACTCACATTCCTTGGCTCACGATCCAGGTCAAGTCCCTCTCTTCTTTTTTTTTTTTTTTGCGGTATGCAGGCCTCTCACTGTTGTGGCCTCTCCCGTTGTGGAACACAGGCTCCGGACGCACAGACTCAGCGGCCATGACTCATGGGCCTAGCCCCTCTGCGGCATGTGGGATCTACCTGGACCGGGGCACGAACCCGTGTCCCCTGCATCAGCAGGCGGACTCTCAACCACTGCACCACCAGGGAAGCCCCCTCTCATATTTTGAATCTCTCTGGTTTACTCTTTTTCCACTTTAAGGGAATCATGTGATTACATTGGATGCACCCAAACAATCCAGGATACTCTCCTCATATCAATGTCCTTAACCTTAATCACATCTGCAGAGTCCTTTTCACCATGTATGGTAACATAACATATCACAGATTCCAGGGATCTTTCCAGGAGTCATTATTCTCCTACCATAGTATCTCACCCTGACATATTTCAATAACTTCACAAGTTTTCTGGATCTGGTAAGCAATTTGGATTTTGATTTAGTTCATGAGGACATTACTCTCATTACAATTTTAGGGAATGCTAAAATACATAACTTATTGCCAAGATGCTCAATTACAGGACAGTTGGGATTCAGGTGAGGGTTATTATAGATGCCACTTAGGCATAGGTCTTGTATTTCCTTTAATATTGAGAGTCTAAGCAATGTTATAAAATTTCAGTGTTCTAAACTTAATTATTATCAAGTAATCTTAATTACAAGATTACTTATTGTGTTACTATTCTTAATACAGTGTTCAGCATACTATATGTGCTCATTAAAGGTTTGTTGCAGAATGAACACAGCAAGAAGATTCTCTTTTTTCTCATTTATTTAATTTTTTTTTTATTTAAAACAATATTTGTAATGAGGTGGATGGACCTGGTGTCTGTCATACAGAGTGAAGTAAGTCAGAAAGAGCAAAACAAATACCATATGCTAATACATATATATGGAATCTAAAAAAAAAAAAAAAAGGTTCTAATGAACCTAGGGGCAGGACAGAAATAAAGATGCAGACGTAGAGAATGGACTTGAGGACAAGGGGAGGGGAAAGGGTAATCTGGGATGAAGTGAGAGAGTGGAATTGACATATATACACTAGCAAATGTAACATAGATAGCTAGTGGGAAGCAGCCACATAGCACAGGGACATCAGCTCTGTGTTTTGTGTTCACCTAGAGGGGTGGGATAGGGAGGGTGGGAGGGAGACACAAAAGGGAGGAGATAAGGGGATATATGTATATGTATAGCTGATTCACTTTGTTATAAAGCAGAAACTAACACACCATTGTAAAGCAATTATACTCCAATAATGATGTTAAACAAATAATATTCAAATTAATAATATCAGTTGAGACCCCCCAGAAGCATAAAGCAGACATGGACTCTATGTGGCACATAGCATAAGCTTTTTTGTTACATAGCAATTTCTGTAAAAATGTAGAAGGTAGTTTTCAAATTGCTGCTTTATATTTATAAATCTTCTTATAGTTATGAGATCAGCTTGCTATTGATTTTTTTTTTCAGTTTTCTTGAGGTATAATTGAGAATAAAATTGTAAAGTATTTAAAGTGTACATCGATCTTCATGTATGAGGATCTTCAGATCTTAGTCATCTTGTAGCTCATCTTGCAGCTGAAAGTTTATATCCTTTCACCAACCTCTCTTTATTTCTCCCATCCCCAGCCCCTGTCAACCTCTTTACTACTCTGTTCCTATGAATTTGATTTTTTAAATTCCATATAGAAGTGACATCATACAGTATGTCTTTCCCTATCTAACTTATATCACTTAACATAATGCCCTCACATTTCACCCATGTTGCTGCAAATAGTAAGATTTCCTTCTTTCTCATGGCTGAGTAATATTATATACACATGTACACACCCTATACACCCTATATCTTTTCTTCCATTGGCTAACATGGTCACATAGGGTATTTCCATATCTTGGCTATAGTGAATAATGCTGCAATGAACATGAGAGTTTAGATATCTCTTAAATATTCTGTTTTCATTTACTTTGAATATACAACCAGAAGTGGGATTGCTGTATCATATGGTAGTTCTATTTTTAATTTTTTGAGGAACCTCCAATACTATTTTCTATAGTGGCTGCACAAATTTACATTTCCACCAACAGCATATGAGGATTCCCTTTTCTCCGAGTCTTCATTAGGACTTACCATCTCTTGTCTTTTTTTTTTTGAGATAGCAATTATAACAGGTGTGAAATGATATCTCATTGTGATTTTGACTTGCATTCTCCTGATGATTAGGGATGTTGAGCACATTTTCATGTAAATTTTGGCCATTTGTATGTCTATGTCTTCTCTGGAAAAATATCTATTCAGTTCCTCAGCCCATTTTTTTGTTTTTGTTTTTGTTTTTTGCGGTACGCGGGCCTCTCATTGCTGTGGCCTCTCCTGCCGCGGAGCACAGGCTCCGGACGCTCAGGCCCAGCGGCCATGGCTCACGGGCCCAGCCGCTCCGCGGCACGTGGGATCCTCCTGGACCGGGGCACGAACCCGTGTCCCCTTGCATCGGCAGGCGGACTCTCAACCACTGTGCCGCCAGGGAAGCCCCTCAGCCCATTTTTAATTGGGTTATTTGTTTTTATCCCATTGAGTTGTATGAGTTCTTTATATAATTTGGATATTAACCCCTTATTACATATATGATTTGCAAATATTTTCTCCCATTCTGTAGATTGCCTTTTTCATATTGTTGAAGGTTTCCTTTGCTGTGCAGAAGCTTTTTAGTTTGAGGTAGTCCCACTTATTTTTTTGTTGCCTTTACTTTTGTTGCCAAGTCCAAAAAGTCATTGCCAAGGTGAATATCAAGGAGCTTATACATACACATCTTAAAATAAAACAAAAATACACCAAATACAGGACAGAAATCTGCAAACCACCAAAGTTCCAAAGGTAATCAAGAATTTAAGATAATCAGGTCTTTGAAAAAAATATACAGAAGATAACTACTTATCACAAGGTAGCTAACCAACAATAGGGAGTGGTTCTGAGTTTATTCTGTTTTCTAATCAAGCTTTCTTACAGATGTAGCCCAATCCTGAATATGGCACATGTACCCTATATGCACACCCTTGCTTCTCCAGAATTTTCTCACCTATCTCTCTCCATCAGTCATTGAATTCCAGCTGCACTTTTCTTTCAGTTCTTTCAGTGTATACTACCCACTAATTGCATACATGTTCCTCTCCCATAGCAGGCCCTTCTCCCTTCCTCCCCTCCCCTCAATACTGTTTCACTACCTAATTCACCAGATTCAATTTCCATTAACACTGCCTCATCAGAAAGACATCCCCAACTTCCCAAGGCAAGCTATATCTGCTATTATTCCCTTTCATGCTACCATACACATTTAAAAACAGACGTTGAGATATAACTTAAAACCAATAAAGTTTACCCATTTTAAGGGTACAATTCTATGAATTCTGACAGATTTATACATCTGTATAATCACCAATGAATCAACATATAGAACATTTCCAACACCCCAGAAAATTTCCTTGTGTCTTTTTTTTTTCAGTGAATGCCACTGAAATTATGTTTGCTTTATGATAGATGAGAATTATTAGTAATTACTATAGATTACTTCTAGAAGTTCATAAAAGTATTTCTTATTTTGTGTCTGGCTTCTTTAATATTTTTTGCAATTTATGCATGTTGCTGTGTTCATCAGCCATCTGTTCCTTAATAATGCTGAGAAGCATTCCTTTCATTGATATACCACAATTCATGGGTTCATGCACCAATAGAGGAACATTTATGTTGTTTCTAATTTTTGTATACTACTAATAAAGGTGTTAGGAATATTCATACATAAATCTTTGTGTGGACATAGGTTTTCATTTCTCTTGGGAAAATTAGGACTGATGGGTCATGTAAGTAACTTTCATATTCTAAGAAACTGCCAAACTCTTTTGCAAAGTTGTTGCACTATTTTACATTCCTACCAGCAATATATCCAGTTGATACTGCATATTTTTTAATCATAGGAACTAGCACAATCTATAATTATACATCCACAGAATTGTGTATAGGTTTTACAAAGGAAGATGAGTCTATTTTTTTTTTAATTTAGCCTAACACATTCCCAGACATGTCATAGGCACACAACAATTATTTGTTAACACAGAATGAATTGAATCTAAATATTAACTTCTAAGTTGATATGAGAATATATTTCCAGATTTTAAAAGTAATAAAGACCTAATCTCTTAAGTTTGATGGTTTACACAGCTAGTAACTGAAAAAGCCAGGTTTTGCTTAAGCTGCATTTCTAAGCCAGGTGTGTGGCTTTAAATGCTAATCTAAGTATACTTGGTTGTATAGTCAGTGTACAGAGTATTGTTCGTGCAGCACACCCTCTTTTCCTTTTGGCCATAACATATACTTCTAAACATATAGATAACCATAGTCAACAAAGGTGTTGATTTCAAAATTGGAAAATTATATGAATATTTAGAGATAATAAATTCAATTGGGGAGCCTACCAGTTAAAGTACCTTGAAGTGATTATGTCATTTTTAGGAGAAGTTTAACAAGAAACAATAATAAATTCACTAACTGAACTACTGCTTTGTACCCGAATATGAGAGGTGTATGTGCAAGAGCTAAGTAGTGATTTAGGAACTATAACTCCACTTAAAGACTCCGTAGTTTACTGCCCTTTTCTACAAATCAGTTTTTCTTAAGGGAAAAAGAGAGTAAATGTTTATCGAATAGAATTGTGTTTTACATGATGTTTTTTATACCCATGGCAACACCGAACAATTCAAGAAGTGACTTATTGAATAAAAATAGCCATGATTATCTGCTTAGTCACAAGACAGAAACAGCATTTGGAGCATTTAGCATTATAAAAAATATGTGTGAAGAGATGAAGCACTCTAAGAATGTGGAAATCATTAATAATGCTATCAGGAGCTACTTTAAGTGTGTGGCATGACACTGGTGTTACAGTATTTCTCTATGTACCATGAAATCTTTAACATTTGCCTGGAGAATCATCGTAAAGTATCATCAATTTACTGACATATTAATTCTCCCCGATTGAATTTATTATCTCTAAATATTCACATAATTTTCCAATTTTGAAATCAACACCCTTGATTATGGTTATCTATATGTTTAGAAGTGCATGTTATGGTCTGTTCTTGAAACAATGCAGAACTTTTCTTCCTTTTTCCTCTTAAATCTCTAAGAGACATGAATTTGTGGCTTATATGAGCCCCTAAAGGGAAATAAAACTCCAAAAGAAAAAAAAACTCCAAAAGAATACCAATACCTTGTAATGTATTTCATGTGTGTATGTGTGCATAACATTTGCTACCTTTCTAATTAGTGATTTTGAAGAGAACTGCTATCTTAGTAATTTTACACTATTAGCACAAAAGATATTCAGTAAGCTACAATTTGTTAGTATACTTGTTAAAGAGATGAGCCTGAATGATAAAAATTACATCATTTGAGAGAGTATATAACTTCCCAAAATACTAGGAATTGATAGTCAATTAGTAACCTATGGGTCTTATATATAATTCAAATTTTTGTATACCCATTGTTCAGATTGAAGGCTCCATGTCTAAAGAGAGAAACAGGATGATTATTTACTTATTATTTTTTAAATTTATTTTACTCCCCCAATAAGATTCCTTTTCATCTTTAGAAATAGAAAACCATATGAAAGACAGCCATTGGGTAAAATCTGAACATCTAGCTTCCTGAATATTTTGATTCATATACAAACTCTTTGGGATAGTGTAAATTCAGGATAAAAGTTGTAAAATGGTAAAACAGGTTTTTATTTTCATGAAACTTTATATGCTAATTTTCAGGTGAACCGAAGACATATTTTCATTTGAAGATGGATTTAGTTATGTCTTGTCAATCAATTGTCTTGAGGAAGTACGGGAAAAAAAACAAAACAAAACACTTGGTAATTGTATGATATTTAAGGAAATAGAGAACAGTAGGTAAACAGGAGTGAGGCATATAAGATGTAAAAGGAAAGGGGCTTGATTTAGTCTGAAGAAAAGAAGAGGAGGGTTGTCAATTTAAAGTTAAGGTAGAGGAAGTAGTGTTTATGTACAGTTTTCCAATGAAATTCCAATAACCTGCACATCTAGTGTGAGTCTTCTACTATAAATATCCATGTGTACTGAGGCACACTACCATTGGTGATAGTGTTATGTTTAATTTTATACAGTTGACCCTTGAACAACATGAGTTTGAAATGCATGGGTCCACTTATACCTGAATTTTTCTCAATAGTAAATAGTAAATACTACAGTACTATACAGTCCTTGATCGGTTGAATCTGCGGATGTGGAACTATGGGTACAGAGGGCCAACTATAAATTACACTTGGATTTTCTACACAAAGGGTCAGCACGCCTAACTCCCAAGTTGTTCAAGGGTCAACTGTATTTTTAAAGGCAAAGAGTTACCTTTCTCAGGTGTTTTTTTTTCTTCTAAAATATTGTTAAATAGTATATTGTCTTATTTTGTTTTTAGCAAATATTATTGAGATTAGATCTAATCCAGTTTAACATACGAAATATCAATTTAATGAATAATATCCAGTCCCCTTTAAAAAAATTCTAAGGTTGTGTTTAAAAGTTTTAGCACAATAACTTTTATTTAAATAGCAACTTCTTTTCTAGGTAAGGTACTCATTCTGACTATGCTTTGGGATGGATAGCCTAGGAAACTGTAGAATATGGTTCTATTTTTGCATTTAATGTAATGGTTTATCAGCAAGACTTAGCAGTGTTTGAGTCAGGGTGGAAAGTGAAACATTTTTGAGCCATGAGATCTGTTAAAGTTGAATCAAGTGAGATTCTTGAGGACAGAGATTGTGTATGAATCAAACGGCTGGTAAATGAAGAAACCAAATCAATGCTATTGATTGAATGGTGATGAAACTGATACATAAATATATAAATGGACTCACCTGTTTATAATTTAAAATCTCTTATTTTCTCTTTGCAATATTATTCCTTATATTGCAACATATTTCTCTTATTTCTTCATTTACTTGACTAAACTATGCAATTGCACTATAAATTATTCTCATTTGCTGTTCAGTGAAAATGTCCTTTGTGTTGCTTTCCCTTGAACCACAGTAAATGCCTAAGTATATGGATTTTTCTATTTCTTATGTTGCATTTCCCATATGCATGAAGTATATGCTTAAATGAGCACACATGTAAGATGTATTTCTTTTATTATAAATACCAAAAGCTGGGTTTTAGAAAGGAGAGGAAAATGAACTGTTAATGGTTCAAGCTCTGCTGTCAAACAGAAGAAATTAATCAATTTTGGATGTAACATCCCACCATTTTTTCCCTAATAGCTTTTCTCCTTGAGCTCTGATTTAATCTAATAAGAATAATTTATTTAAATACTACTCTATGTCTTGTAGTACACACAAAGACATGAAGGTACATCACCAAGATATATTACAATCTAACTACACACAAAAAGGAGACTACCTAAGAAAGAATATAACTTCCTCGGAGGTTTCCTTACCACTGACCTCAGTCACCATGATGTATTTTACTCATTGATGACAAATGATATTTCTTAAAACAAAGTTCCAGTCACAACAACTCTCTGCTCAAAGATCTTCAACGTTTATATTGAATGTAAATCCAATTAAGTGTATTTCCAGTGAGAATTAAATCCTTCAACAATATGATCCAGCATATTTTCGATGTAACTTATCTTTTTTCCCATATATAGCTATGATACAGGTAAATTAGGAATTTCTTATTTTTCCAAAATTCTCAGTAAAATTTCCCCTCTCTGCTTGTTTCCTTGTTTTTCTATATGTCTTGTATCTCTATCACTTATTGTAAAAGCCCTAGCCAATCTTTCAAAGCTCTTCAAATACCATGCTTCTTTTTTTTTGCATTTTTTAATTGAAGTATAGTTGATTTACAATGTTGTGTTAATTTCTGCTGTACAGCAAAGTGATTCAGTTATACATATATATTCTTTTACATATGTTTTTCCATTATGGATTATCATAGGATTTTTTTAACATCTTTATTGGAGTATAATTGATTTACAATGGTGTGTTAGTTTCTGATTTATAACAAAGTGAGTCAGATATACACATACATATATCCCCATATCTCCTCCCACTTGCATCTCCCTCCCACCCTCCCTATCCCACCTCTCTAGGTGGTCACAAAGAACTGAGCTGATCTCCCTGTGCTATGCGGCTGCTTCCCACTAGCTATTTTACATTTGGTAGTGTATATATGTCCACGCCACTCTCTCACTTCCTCCCAGCTTACCATACCCCCTCCCCATGTCCTCAAGGCCATTCTCTGTATCTGCGTCTTTATCACTCTCCTGCCCTTAGGTTCCTCAGAACCTTTTTTTTTAGATTCCATATATAGATGTTAGCATACGGTATATGTTTTTCTCTTTCTGACTTAACTTCACTCTGTATGACAGACTCTACATCCATCCACCTCACTACAAATAACTTAATTTCGTTTCTTTTTATGGCTGAGTAATATTCCATTGTACATATGTGCCACATCTTCTTTATCCATTCATCTGTTGATGGACACTTAGGTTGCCTCTATGTCCTGGCTATTGTAAACAGAGCTGCAATGAACATTGTGGTACAAGAGTTTTTGACTATGGTTTCCTCAGGGTATATGCCCAGGAGTGGGATTGCTGGGTCCTATAGTAGTTTTATTTTTAATTTTGGGGGAACGTCCATACTGTTTTCCATAGTGGCTGTATCAATTTACATTCCCACAACAGTACAAGAGGGTTCCCTTTTCTCTACACCCAGGTTTTATTGTTTCTAGATATTTTGATGATGGCCATTCTGACCAGTGTGAGGGGATACCTCATTGTAGTTTTGATTTGCATTTCTCTAATGATTAGTGATGTACAACATCCCTTCATGTGTTTGTTGGCAATCTGTATATCTTCTTTGGAGAAATGTGTATTTATGTCTTCTGCCCATTTTGGGATTGGGTTGTTTGTTTTTTTTGATATTGAGCTATATAGCTGCTTGTAGATTTTGGAGATTAATCCTTTGTCAGTTGCTTCATTTGAAAATATTTTCTCCCATTCTGAAGGTTCTCTTTTCATCTAGTTTATTGTTTTCTTTACTGTGCAAAAGCTTTTAAGTTTCATTAGGTCCCATTTGTTTACTTGTGTTTTTATTTCCATTTCTCTAGGAGGTGGGTCAAAAAGGATTTTGCTGTGATGTATGTCATAGAGTGTTCTGCCTATGTTTTCCTCTAAGAGTTTGTAGTGTCTGGCCTTACATTTAGGTCTTTAATCCATTTTAAGTTCATTTTTGTATATGGTGTTAGGGAGTGTTCTAATTTCATTCTTATACATGTAGGTGTACAGTTAAACCAGTACTACTTATTGAAGAGACTGTCTTTTCTCCATTGTATATTCTTGCCTCCTTTATCAAAAATAAGGTGACCGTATGTTTTGGGTTTATCTCTGTGCTTTCTAGCCTGTTCCATTGATCTATATTTCTGTTTCTGTGCCACTACCATACTGTCTTGATTACTGTAGCTTTGTACTATAGTCAGAAGTCAGGGAGCCTGATTCGTCCAGCTTCGTTTTTCTTTCTCAAGATTGCTTTGGCTATTCAGGGTCTTTTGTGTTTCCATACAAATTGTGAATTTTTTTGTTCTAGTTCTGTGAAAAATGCCATTGGTAGTTTGATAGTGATTGCATTGAATCTGTAGATTGCTTTGGGTAGTGTAGTCATTTTCACAATGTTGATTCTTCTAATCCAAGAACATTGTATATCTCTCCATCTGTTGGTATCAGCTTTAATTTCTTTCATCAGTGTCTTATACTTCTCTGCATACAAATCTTTTGTCTCCTTACATAGGTTTATTGCTAGGTATTTTATTCTTTTTGTTGCAGTGGTAAATGGGAGGGTTTCCTTTATTTATCTTTCATATTTTTCATCATAAGTGTATAGGAATGCAAGAGATTGATGTGCATTAATTTTGTATCCTACTATTTTACCAAATTCATTGATTAGCTCTAGTAGTTTTCTGGTAGCATCTTTAGGATTCTCTATGTGTAGTATCATGTCATCTACAAACAGTCACAGATTTACTTCTTCTTTTCTGATTTGGATTCCTTTTATTTCATTTTCTTCTCTGATTGTTATGGCTAAAACTTCCAAAACTATGTTGAATAATAGTGGTGAGAGTGGACAACTTTGTCTTGCTCTGAATGTTAGAGGAAATGATTTCAGTTTTTCACCATTGAGAACAATGTTAGCTGTGGGTTTGTCATATATGGGCTTTATTATGTGAGGTGAGTTCCTTCTGTGCCTACTTTCTGGAGGGTTTTTATCATAAATGGGTGTTGAATTTTGTCTAAAGCTTTTTCTGCATCTATTGAGATGATCATATGGTTTTTCTTCTTCAATTTGTGAATATGGTTTATCACATTGATTGATTTGCGTATATTGAAGAATCCTTGCATTCCTGTGATAATTCCCACTTGATCATGGTGTATGATCCTTTTAATGTGCTGTTGGACTCTGTTTGCTAGTATTTTGTTGAGGATTTTTGCATCTATGTTCATCAGTGATATTGGCCTGTAGTTTTCTTTCTTTGTGACATCTTTGTCTGGTTTTGGTGTCAGGGTGATGGTGGCCTTGTAGAATGAATTTGGGGGCATTCTTCCCTCTGCTATATTTTGGAATTGTTTGAGAAGGATAGGTGTTAGCTCTTCTCCAAATGTTTGATAGAATTCACCTGTGAAGCCATCTGGTCCTGGGCTTTTGTTTGTTGGAAAATTTTTAATCACAGTCTCAGTTTCAGTGCTTGTGATTGGTCTTATTTTTTCCATTGCTTCTTGGTTCAGTCTCAGAAGGTTGTGTTTTTCTAAGAATTTTTTTTTCCATTTTCTCCAGGTTGTCCAATTTATTGGCATATAGTTGCTTGTAGTAATCTCTCATGATCCTTTGTATTTCTGCAGTGTCAGTTGTTACTTCTCCTTTTTCATTTCTAATTCTACTTAATTGAGACTTCTCCCTGTTTTTCTTGCTGAGTCTGGCTAATGGCTTATCAATTTTGTTTATTTTCTCAAAGAACAAGCTTTCAGTTTTATTGATCTTTGCTATTGTTTCCTTCATTTCTTTTTCATTTATTTCTGATCTGATCTTTATGATTTCTTTCCTTCTGCTAACTTTGGGGGTTTTTGTCTTCTTTCTCTAATTGCTTTAGGTGTAAGTTTAGGTTGTTTATTTGTGATGTTTCTTGTTTCTTGAGGTAGGATTGTATTGCTATAAACGTCCCTCTTAGAACTGCTTTTGCTGCATCCCATAGGTTTTGGGTCATCGTGTTTTCCTTGTCATTTTCTTCTAGGTTTTTTTTTAATTTCCTCTTTGAATTCTTTAGTGATCTCTTGGTTATTTAGTCATGTATTGTTTAGCCTCCATGTGTTTGTATTTTTTACACATTTTTTCCTGTTGTTGACATCTAGTATCATAGTGTTGTGGTCAGAAAAGATACTTGATATGATTTCAATTTTCTTAAGTTTACCAAGGCTTGATTTGTGACCCAAGATATGATCTATCCTGGAGAAGTTTCCATGAACACTTGAGAAGAAAGTGTATTCTGTTGTTTTGGGATGGAATGTCTTTTAAGTATCAAGTAAGTCCATCTTGTTTATTGTATCACTCAAAGCTTGTGTTTCCTTATTTATTTTCATTTTGGATGATGTGTCCATTGGTGAAAGTGGGGTGTTAAAGTCCCCCACTAAGGTTGTGTTACTGTCGATTTCCTCCTTTATGGCTGTTAGCATTTGTCTTATGCATTGAGATGCTCCTATGTTGGGTGCGTAAATATTTACAATTGTTATATCTTCTTCTTGGATTGATCCCTTGGATTGATCATTATGTAGTGTCCTTCTTTGTCTCTTGTAATTGTCTTTATTTTAAAGTCTATTTTTACTTATATGAGAATTTGTACTCCAGCTTTCTTTTGATTTCCATTTGCATGGAATACTTTTTTCCATCCCCTCACTTTCAGTCTGTATGTGGCCCTAGGTCTGAAGTGGGTCTCTTGTAGACAGCATATATATAGGTCTTGTTTTCTTATCCATTCAGCCAGTCTAGGTCTTTTGGCTGGAGCATTTAATCCATTTACACTTAAGGTAATTATTGATATGTATGTTCCTATAACCATTTTCTTAATTGTTTTGGGTTTGTTATTGTAGGTCTTTTCCTTCTCTTGTGTTTCCTGCCTAGAGAAGTTCCTTTAGCATTTATTGTAAAGCTGGTTTGGTGGTGCTGAATTCTCTTAGCTTTTGCTTGTCTGTAAAGATTTTAAGTATCTCTGTGAAATCTGAATGTGATCCTTGCTGGGCAGAGTAATCTTCGTTGTAGGTTTTTCCCTTTCATCACTTTAAATATGTCCTGCCATTCCCTTCTGGCTTGCAGAGTTTCTGAAAGATCAGCTCTTATCCTTATGGGTTTTCCCTTGTATATTATTTGTTGTTTTTCCCTTGCTGCTTTTATTATTTTTTCTTTTTCTTTCTTTCTTTTTTTTTTTTTTTTTTTAGTTTGATTAATATGTCTTGGCATGTTTCTCCTTGGATTTATCCTGTTGTGTCTCTCTGTGCTTCCTGGACTTGACTGACTATTTCCTTTCCCTTATTAGGGAACTTTTCAACTATAATCTCTTCAAATATTTTCTCAATCCCTTTCTTTTTCTCTTTTTCTTCTGGACCCCCTATAATTCGAATGTTGGTGCATTTAGTGTTGTTCCAGAAGTCTCTGACACTGTCCTCAATTCTTTTCATTCTTTTTTCTTTATTCTGCTCTGCAGTAGCTATTTCCACTATTTTATCTTCCAGGTCACTTATCCGTTCTTCTGCCTCAGTTATTCTGTTATTGATTCCTTCTAGAGAATTTTTAATTTCATTTATTGTGTTGTTCATCATTGTTTTGTTTGCTCTTTAGTTCTTCTAAGTCCTTGTTAAATATTTCTTGCATTTTCTCCATTCTATTTCCAAGATTTTGGATCATCTTTACTCTCATTACTCTGAATTCTTTATTGTGTAGACTGCCTATTTCCTCTTCATTTGTTTAGTCTGGTGGGTTTTTGCCTTGATCCTTCATGTGTTATGTGTTTCTCTGTCTTCTATTTTTGCTTACCCTACTGTGTTTGGGGTCTTCTTTTTGCAGGCTGCATGTTTGTAGATCCTGTTGGTTTTTGGTGTCTGCCCCAGTGGCTATGGCTGTTTAAGTGGGTTGTGTAGGCTTCCTGGTGGAGGGGATCATGCCAGTGTTCTGGTGGATGAGACTGGATCTTGTCTTTCTGGTGGGCAGGACCACGTCTGATGGTGTGTTTTGGCGTGTCTGTGACCTTGTTATGATTTTAGGCAGGCTCTCTGCTAATGGATGTGGTTGTGTTCCTGTCTTCCTAGTTGTTTGACATGGGGTGTCCAGCACTGTAGCTTTCTGGTCGTTGAGTGGAGCTGGGTCTTAGCATTGAGATGTAGATCTATGGGGAACTTTCACTCTTTGATATTACCTGGAGGCAGGAGGCCTCTGGTGGACAAATGTCCTGAACTTGGCTCTCTCATCTCAGAGGCACAGGCCTGATACCTGGCTGGAGCACCAAGACCCTGTCAGCCACACGACCTTAGAAGCATCTTTCTCCTCTTTGGGCTTGGTCACCTTTCCACTCATAGATCCCAGCTTGCCTGACATGGCTCGGCTAGGAGACGGAAGTCCTCGCCAAGTGAGCCAGACGTGGGATAGTGCTTACGGTGGCAAGTCACGACCGTGAGCTCCCCTCAGTGTGACTCTGGGCAGAAGCCACTTTTCTCCAGCGCTGCTGCCACCACTATACACTTTGGGGACTCCGCTGATGACAAGTGCCTGCACTGAACAGTGGAATCTCAGCCTGGGATTCGACAACTCCTCACCTGTGACCAGATGCCCAAGTTGAGACAACTGGATTCTCCATGAGATGGGTGCACTGAGATCTGTTAAGTAAGGCAGAAAGTCTACCTAGCCTTTTTGAAATCTCATTCTATTTTCTTAAAATGAATAATTTTAAGTTCTTGAAATAGTAATTTCTTTAATCTGCCCTCTAATACTACTTTTCACTTTTCTTGTAGCCATATTTTTCTTTTTGTGAAACTATTTTATCACCTATACTAGATTTCATTTTCTTTTCTAGAGTATCGGGATCAAAATATTTATTTTTGAACTTGAATTAAGCAATTAGTAAGGTGAAGTATGAAGTATGAATTATCAAGTTAAGGTCTACTCAGTAAGAGACATGATTCCTAAAAGAAAAGCAAGATTGCTTCAAGATAAAATTGTCATATAAAAAGTATCTTCTCACAACATTCTTCAACACTATGATGAATTCTAATTGTTGGAAAGTTGGAAAGAGCATATTCCAATCAGTTTAAAGCCACATATATAAAACTTTAAAGGAGAAAAGCAGAAAGCAAGTTTGTGCAATGATGAGAACATTGGTTCTCTTTGAATGGAGGGGAAGAAATGGGCAGTTATCAAATATTTGCTGGGAAGTGTGTCAGATTTCTTACATCATTGTGTTGAATTTAATTGTCTTCTGAAACAAATAATCTGTATAGGAGAAAGAAAAGATGTAACTATGCCAGACCAGAAAGGTCGGTTTCGAAAGGGTTGATGCCATGATGTGGTCTTTTAAGAAGACTTGCAGGACACTTGGCAGTGTCCAAAACATCCATAAAACACTTGGTCTACAGAAAAAGGTCCTTGAAATACTGTCCTATCCAAAATATCTGTGGGCTTATTTGGTCCAGCCAAATGGTTTTGGACAGGACCAAATATCAAGGACCATTTTGTGTGGACCAAATGTCTTATGACCATTTTGGATAAGATCAAATGCTTGCTAACCTTAAGAAGATTTAGCTTATACATAAAATAATTTATTTTCTATTTCATATAAAAGAAATTTGGAGGTAAGGCTTCCAAGATAGGGTGATTACCCATGACGCTGTAATAATTTAGTCACCCTCACTTAGGCTGCTGCACATTAGATTCCAAATCATAATCCAGTGTGGTTGCCAGAACTCCAAACATCATGTGTATATTACAGCTAACAGCAAGGAGGAGGGGATGAAGCAGAGTATCATCTCTCCTTTAAAGAAATAACTTAGAAATATGCCAAGACATTTCTGATCAATGGCAATGTCCAATGGGACAATAAGTGCTATATCTACTCCTAACTAAAGAGATATTGACAGTAATATCAATAAAGACATGTCTTTATTCCAAGTTGTCAAGTGCCTAACTAATAATCAGGAATTCTCTTACTATGGAAAGAGGGAGCGTTTATAGAGGAATACCTTGCAGGTTTAGTAGGAAAGAGACGTTGAGTTTTGTAAGGTATCTTTTGATGTCTTTGAGAGTATATTTTTAGTAGAATGATAAAAACAAAATTGTGGAGATAGTAAAGAATTGTTGGGAAAATGATGTATCATATTTTCCATCAAGGAAGACATTTGCTTGTGAAAGAAAGCAAGAAATAGTAAGGTTTCTAGAGAGGGTCTCAAGGTTAAGGGAAGGGGAAAAAACTTTGCATCTGTGAAAGAAGAGTGGTTGGAGCTATCAAGGTACTATTGGGAACCTGAGGGGAGAAGGTCTAAGAAATACCTCCTACAGGTAAGTTTCAAAGAACATATGTACAGACTAACCATCAGAAGGAGGAGAGTGATAGTTTGGTAGGTTCTATCAGATAGCCTGGACCATCTCAGTTTAACAGCAACACTAGTCATGCATTATAAGTGAGGGTTAAAGGGAAGTAAAATAGTCCAGGTAGTTAATGGATAATGTTTGAAATACAGATACAAGAACTGTATCTCTCTAAATAAGCACTCTCTAAATAAAATAAAATATGGAGCATGTTTCTGAATATCCCTGTCTCTGCAAGGTAAGAATTTCTTCATACAGTCTGAAGGAAACTCACATGTCCATTAAGAAACTTGATTGAAGTTTTTACCTGGCTTAGATTACCTGGATATTGCACAATTTAAAGAAATAAGCTCTCTTAGTAGTCATAGTAAAGATATATATTTTACAAAACTGTAACTGGCTTTATACAGGCACTGTTATTGTTTAATTATGGATTTTTGGGAAAAAAATCTCTTCTTGAAAATCTTGCTGTCAGAGACAAATTCATAGCTGGTTTTGGAATGTAATGTTAGCTTCCCAAGCAGAAAGCAAGTTACATGAAGTGCTGAAAATTCACCACCAGCTTTTTCAGTAAAACTATAAATAACAGCTATATTGTGCCTTGGGAAAACAAACATGGGCTCAAAACTTTATTAAAAGTTATTTTTTCCCATAAACTGCTGTGTAAGTCACCTATAGGATAAACCTCATAATTTATGTTTTATCCTTAGCAGACAAGGAAGAAGGTAATTGGTTTGTCTGACTGTGTACCTATCCCAGAAATAACAACACAAAATATGTTTGGAAGTAGGGTGAGAAATATTCTAAAAAGATAGTTGACTGTATGCCTATCAGATTAATTTTTAAATGAAGTTAAAGATACAGTTATTAAATATCATTTTCCCAATTTTTCTGTTTTCTGATCACTCCCTAATTGTATACAAAATAGGAATCTGATTTATTGTAATGTGTACTATTCCTCTGCAGGTATTAATAGAAGTAAGTCCTTTATATAATCTATTCCAAATAAGGTGAATATGTTGTTTAAATAAAAAGATATTTCATTTTATAATTGATCAAAAGCACCTGAGAAAGGCCTGTTCAGTTTTGAAAGGTACCTGAGTGAATAAATCACCTCCTCCCCTTAGATAAAAAGTTATCACCAGAATGCCTTATTTCTCTGATTCAGATTTATCATTAAAAACAAAATAAAATAAAAAATTCAATGTAGGAACAGAGTACTTATGTGAAAGGGATGAAAGAGAAAGACAAAGGGGAATGCAATTATAGTTACAAAACTCCAAGCAATATGGTTTGTTTTTACGGATTTTCTTTTCATTTACTCACTGCCACTTACATTCAATGAATCTACTGAAAAAAAACAAAAACAAAAACCTTGATTCCCTTAGTATGTTTTTCTTTTGAATTTAGTTAAATTAAAATTACTCTTTATGTTTCTGTCCCAAATCCCAGCAAATCTAATCAAAAAGAATCCATTCACTAAAGGAGATGGGAGTAAATATCTGGCTTTATTAGGGTTCATATAAAAAGATGTAATCAGCACAATACATAATATACCCACTGAAGGCTCATTTATAACGAATTTGTAGGAACTGATGTAGAGGAAGAAGGCAGTTATGCATGGAAGAGACTGGAATCCTGGCTCTTTTGAAATAGCAAGAGAAGGTGAAAGGAAGCAACACAGATACTTTTGTTAGAAGTGTGCTCTATGGTCTTTGAGGTGTATTTACCTTGATATAGAACTACCTGTTCCATTTTCGAATTTCTTTTGTTGCTGTAGAGATTTATGTTAGGAAGTGATAGAGGGACTTGCGGTCAATTTTTAGGTGGCAAAGCTTTGGCAAGGCAATTACTAAGAAAAAGAGAAAGATTCAAGATAATGGTCTTTTTTCCTTCTTTTTTTTTTTTTGGAACTCTGAAAGGAGCCGAGTTTGGGTACGTTTATTAATTAAAAGTAAAGTAACAATTTCAGAATAAATTATTCTTTTATAACAAATATCACATTGCATTGTAGTTATTTACTTATATTTCTGTCTTTCTCAAAAGATTCTTAGATCTTCATGGAAAATAATGTGCCTTATTCATTTTTTAAAATCCCCAACTGGATATAAAATGCGTGACAAAAATGTTTGTGCAATAAACTACATAGCTGTGTTTTCCATGCTGTCTTTCACTGTTTTCTTTTCATTTTTTTTTAATAGGCTCTTTCTCCTATAATTCACTATTCTTATTCAGATTTGTACTTCTGAGGATTTTAGCTATGGATATCATTTTATGAGAGAACAGTGAACAAATATAGAATGTATACAGCCGGGGTGAAAGAATAAGAATGGATATAAAAACTTCTTCTTATGAGAAAACAGTATATAAATGAGTCTACGTCAGTGCAGTGGCTGACCTGAGAGTGGTCTTCAAGTCCTTGAAGGGCTGCATTATGGAGGATCATAGAGTCTGGACCTATCAGCAAAAGACACAAGGACATAGAGGTTAGATCAGTGTAACACTTAGTTGCTCAAATATGGAAGGGTTGCTTTTAAAGGTGTGATTCCTGTTACTGGTGGGGGTAAAATGGAGACTGTATTGCTTGCTTAAAGGGTTATTCTCAAGAACATTCCTTCCTGGAATTGGAGAATTTGTTGATTCCCATACCCATTTCTCTTAGGTATAATAGTTACTGCATCACTTGCCCATCTTCCAGCCACCTCATGATAATGCTCATGAATGTATCTTTGACACAGACATCTAATAAACTACAGGCATTCACTAACACGTACTTTTGAAAACTACTGTCCTAGGTCTTGGGGAATACAGAAATTAATAAAAGTACTTTTCCTCTCTGGATGTTCATGGTTTAGAGACAGAGGAAAGGTAAAACACAGTCATGATGTGATGTGTGTGATAAAAATAATCTAATCCTCATTTTTTCTCTTCTGAGCACTATGTCTGACAAAATATTCTTGTTTTGTGAATTTAGATGGAAAGAAGTATACATATCCATTCTTTTCAGACCTCCTGTTTTTTTTTTTTTGTTTTTTTTTTTCTTTGTTTGCCAAATGTTCTCCTGAGCTTTGGGACCACAAAAGTAAGCAAAAAGTTTAGAAGCTCTGAACTAAGAGTCAATAATATAATGAAGCGGAAAAAAACATTAATTAATAATTTATAATAAATGAATGTAAACAATTGTACATACATAAAGATATAAATATATTTTTTAAAATCATGATAAGAAGCATGATAAGAAACAATATCTGCAGCTATGAAACGATATAATTGGTAGAGATTGGGCTTAATTTATGAGGGGCAGGGAGGACTAAAATGTGAAAAAGAATCTTGCAGAATCTTGGCTCCCAGACCAGGGATCGAGATCGAACCCACACCCTTGGAAGTGAAAGCACAGAATCCTACCCACAGGACTGCCAGAGAATTCCCTAGACTTCCTGGGTCTTTCTATGCTCTGTTCCCAGGAAAGAAAACTCCTGTTAAAATCTCACTGTAAAGAAGGACTTGACTAATCAAACAATATGAGCATGTTTATATAAGGAATCAGAGTCCACTTCCATATAGATCCATTGAATTTTCTAGAATCCAACTCTGGCATGTAGCAATAGAAGGTAACTCAACCAAGGTAGAGGTAAAATGTGGCAAAAATTGGGTAACAAAATCAATACAAATTTAGTTGATGAATGATACCTTGTTTGTTTGGAAAAGCTAAATATATATGTTATTTTCCTATTATTGGAACACATGCTAGATGTTCTACAGCTCAGTTTCCCATGACATTTTAATACACTCTTCACTGTGGAAAAATCTGTCCCAACTTCTGGACTTTGCACCTATAATTCTCTGTTTAGAAACTCTACCCGTCCCCAGTTCTTTGCTGATAAAGCTTATTTACATCTTAGCCCTCCCTGCCCCTCATAAATTAAGCCTAATCTCTACCAATTATATAGTTTCATAGCTGCAGATATTGTTTCTTATCATGATTTAAAAATATATATTTATATATTTATGTATGTACAATTGGTTACATTCATTATTAATTAATGTTTTTCTGCTTCTTTATATTATCGACTCTTTTAGTTTGAGCTCCTGAACTTTTTGCTTACTTTTGTGGTCCCAAGCTCAGGAGAACATTTGGCAAATAGATTTTGAGGGGCTGAAAGGAAGTTCTAAAGCTACTAGGATTAGTTTTATTACATAGAATGAAACTTAGAAGTTGGCCAGCTTTACATTCAACAATAGCCAGACTTTTCATTTATTGATTGTTGCCAAAAAGTAGTTAATTTTCCTAATCTTCTCTAATAGAATAATTCTATTTCCTTCCAAACTTTTTAAAAAAGAGTTCCATAAATGGATAAATAAATATACTGTTTCTAATATTTTTCTGCACTTAAATTTACAAATTTGGCAAGCATCTTAGTGCTATTTGTTTAGATGGAATAAAAGTTTAGGATTAAGTTGTTTTAGGGGTATTGAAAAATACAAGTTTGATTTGATTAGCTATCGATATACAATACATGCAAAGAAAAGGAACTTCTTCCAATTTTGCTAATTTCTATTTTGAATGAAAAATTGTTCATTTCAATTTTTAACATATTAATAGAAAGATATATGGCTATTTTTAGTTTCACATTAAAAACTCCATTTTATTAGCAACTGATTAGGACTTCCTTTGATGGCTAAACACAAATAAATTAATTATAGGTAAACCAATTTACTCTCAGAAGCACTGTTAGTATTATTCATTTTAGTTAGAGATTGAATTTTCTCATCTATAAAAATTAATGAGCTGTAGTTTCTTGCCTGGTTTCCCATTCCATGGTACTACAAATTATAGTAAGCAAAATTTATGTTTCACTTACATGCTAAAAAGATCGTATCAGAAAAATAACACTCTAGATATTTGTATTCTTTAGCTATTTAAAGTTTTTTGTTGAAGTGAAGACACTTGACGAAGAAATCAACTTTTATATACATTTTATGTGTTAGTAAGTAGAGAAAGAAAACCTGAGTTCTCAAAAAAATAAAATATTAACATTTTACTGGAAAACGTGGAAGTCCGTTGGCCCCTTTCAAATACAGGTTCTCTGCACTTCTTTTGAATGGCTTTTATAAAGTTTGCTAACTTATGATTACAGTATCCACCATCCCTCCTCACTGAGTATCACAAGGTCTTCTCTCCCATACCTGAGCATTGTAAGGCTCCTCTTCCCCTAATGGCCACAAGGACATTCTTAGAGGGGAACCTGATTTATAGTGAAGTAAGAGAAAGCCTGTAGTTTCACTGTATTAAGTATCTGGAATGTGAGCATCACCCACTATCATTTGTGAATACTCCCTTTCTTCTTTCTTGAGCTGAAGATGTTAATAAACAAATAAGGGCTGGTTTTAGAAATCTAGATCTGTGAACTTATTTGCTATTATACTCCAAATGTCTTCTAGTTTACTTTCATTTACGAAAATAAGCTGATTGGGTCAGGTAATAAACTTCACTCAGTGAAGGTAATTCACTGACCCCAAGAAGTATAGATAATATCAAGTCATGTGGCAAATTATTGTCTTACTATTTCATAACCTCTGGCTTCAAATGCTTTGTGGTTTGGCACTGCAATAATTCTTTCTCACATATGTTGTGAAATCATGCAGGTCTCCTTTGAAAGTCTAGGAAATATATATTATTTCTCTGTCTTCTTCATTTCCCACATAATATATTATTCCTAACTAAATAGGTATTCTAAAAATTTCCGTATATTTTGGGAAGATGATTTAATTGTTTAGGAGAGGAGTAATTTTGATCACCTTGACATTTCAGTTGTAAAACCTTGGAAAAAACTTAAAATGCTAGAATATCTCCAATTCTGATTACTTGAAAACTTTCTAAGAAAGAAAATCTAACAATATATTTGGCTTTAATTTTTAAAAATCTGCCTTTTTTGGTGTTTGTCAAGAGATTTTCTTTTGAAAAACTGCAAATAAATTATAAAGCATTTGTATTGCTAGTATTGCCTGACTTAACTGAATCAAGAAAAATTAACGGCCAAAATATGGATATAGGTCTTTACAGACTTACCACATGGAAGCTTTGCTTCTTTACCAAAAAGAGTTGTTAATGTCAAAAGAAGAAAATAGTGAAAATCCTATTTAAGTTGGTTCTCTTTCAATGACCTAACACACTCTAACCATATTACCCCTAAATCACTTCTTTTCTCCAATTCATTTCAGTCTATTATTAACACAAAGGCAATCTTATCTTCATTGTTTTATAGTATAATTAATGATGAAAACATATTGTCTATTAATGACATATTCCTCAAAATTAAAAATTATATCAGTATTGGATACATATTGCAATATTTTATATAATATTTATGTTACTGTGTCCTCTTTTATTTAATACAATTTTGTAACAATCTAATAGAGAATATTGGCATGTATATATTTGTGTGGGTTTACTAACAGGATGATGAGATCTGTAAAATGTAAAGGATATTTGTTTATAATTGTGCTATACTTTCACCCAGGTTATTGATTAAAGTGAAATCAAGAAGTGACAGTAATGTCTTATGTAATACACTTTCCAGAATCAGAAAGATGAGCAAATTAGTCTTCATAACCCCCAGTAAAATTCAGGAAAGATTGATTTCATCTAAAATTTTCAGAGGCAAGATTTTTCACAGACATTCAATTACAATATTGTCATGTTCTTGTACTGCATATTGTATTTACAAAATGAATATTATGAATATTTCAAATAAAACATAAGCAGTAATATAATTTATATGTAACATATTTTACTTGCAAAACTGTCAGATACTTTCACTACAGTTATGAAATATATCTGATGAATATCCTTTGTATTATTTAAAGTTTATAGTAGAAATGAATAATGTTTATTTGATTATATTTTAGTGCTTAGATGAATGAATATTAAACCCAAATTTTTATGCATAAAAGAATCAGATCCAGAAAAACTCTAGTCTTTATAGTAAACTCCCTGTAAAAGTGCAGAATGTTGAGTTCAGATCAAAAATGGATTTTGAAGTACAACATTTATTTTGTATCGATTCATTTATTTTAACCTGAACAGTTCTAAAAGCAGTCAGAGTCAAGATTTAACATAATTTCCCTAATTGAACTACCTGTTTTATAGTGGGTAGGAAGAGAATGAGAAAGAAAACCAGGATGAAAGAGCCATGGCATTAAAGCCTATACCTTCCTCAGAAGAGTCAAATGCAGAAGTATTTCTGCTTAAACAAAAGATGAAAACAAAACAACAAGCATGATGCTTCAATTTAAGTCAATAAATCTCAATTATGCATTTACTTTCGAGTACCAGGGAATCTTTCTCAAATTCAGACTTGTTGAGAAGGTGATGCTTATAGTCATGAAACAAAAAAATGTAAAGAAAAATACCATCCAATTAAAAATGCAATCAAGTTCCTGAAGGAGATCAGAGCAGAGATTGGTAGGCAGTCAAATCTATGAAACAGTACACATTTTTCGATTTACACATGCTAGTTACAATGCATGTGATTGCTGTGTGTCTAATAACTACATTGATACACATAAGAGTCCCATTTTAACAATTCATCTAAGAGTTCATTTATTCAACAAATATTTATTGTCAGACACTGTGCTGTTAATGTGGATACAACAATGACAAAAAATAAAAAGACACTTTTCCCACAAACCCTGAATTCATAATCTAGTGCAGTGACATACACTTAACAAATCACACAAAAGTAAATTTATATTGTGAAAAAGAGATGAGAGAGAGAATTGTATTATACTATGAGAGCGTAAATTTTTTAAAAAAAATTAATGTATTTAAGGAGACTAAGGAAGATTTCTTTAAATATGTTATGATTGCTTTATTTTGTTGTTATTTTAAGGAGTTCATAAGATAAAAAGATTTTAGGGGCTAAGAGAAGCAATCCAAATAGAGAAATACATAAAGACTTTGGAAGAAAAGAGACTGGAACTTCTCCTACCATGGGTAATCAGAAGCCATTAAACCTATGGTCAGAAAGGAAAAAAATAAATAAATAAATAAAAAATAAAAACAAAAAAACACTAACCCATTAGCTAAGGTTGGCAAACCCTTGAGTGGTGTTGGTGGTTAAATATTTCTTTCCAGTACATCCACATTATGATGTCTTTACCATCCAATAGCAACAAAGGCAATAAAGATTAAGGCTCAAATTAGAATCACCAGTGTTGGAAATCACATCTCATTCTATCCAAATCCAAATGGCATTATGATCTTGGGTTTCACCATACAGTCATGTCTAGAAATTGCTAATTAAGAATAACATTTCCTAAATGAGAGAAGAATTTATGATATAATTAAAATATCAGTATCTTTTTTTGCATATTCTTATCAACTAAACATGCTTTTAAATAATTCTCTTTATAAGTGAACTTTTATAAAGTTATGTCACGGAAAAATGAATCATTATCATTCATAAAATTATTGGGAGAGCAGTAAATTCTTTATCGATGTCTCACTTAAATTATGTTGAAAATATCACAAGGATTTATTCTGGCTTTTTCTCTCTTCTGGGGCTGACAGTCCAAAACAAAGCTCTGTGTCAGGTACATTTAGGGGGTCCCAAGAAGGTGTACTTCTGTGTAGACCCTGGGCTTGGTACTCCCAGCATAGGTTCAACTTCTCCCTCCCCACTCCAGCGTTGATGTAAATGGTTCATTGCTATCAACAGGGAATCCCCTTCCCCATCCCAGAGTGGTTCTCTCAGAGGCAGTAGCAAGATGCTTCAATACAGGCTACCTTCAATGGTGGTCATTTTATCCAGCAAAATTTCATCTGTACCTGTTGTACCACTTGAGGAGAATGCAAGTTTCCACTTACCAAACTCTCCATCAGCTCTGCCAAATCTTTCCCTTGCTGTTAGCCAAAGACCAAGAGAAGCAGATGTTTTACTAGGCTAATAAATGGCTCAATAGATGAGTGATGATTATCAGTCTCTGAAATCATGGAGGAAGGGTGTTATAGTTTCTTTTTCAGTTTATTTTTTAAATTGTGGTAAAATATACATATCCTAAAATATACCATGCATCCATTTTTAAGTGTACAGTTTTATGACATTAAGTATTGATACATTCATATTTCTTCACTACCATCCATCTCCAAAGTTCTTTCCGTCTTCCTCAACTGAAGCTCTTTACCCATTAAACACTAACTCCCCATTCCCCTCTCCCCACAACCCATGGAAACCCTTTCTATTTTCTGTCTCTATGAATTTGACTACTTAGGAACCTCATATAAGATAAATCATATATTTGTTCTTTTGTGACTGGCTTATTTATTTAGCATAAGATGTTCAAAGTTCATCCACATTGTAGTATGTGTCAAAATTTCTTTCCTTTTAAGGAAAAGCTTAATAGTATTCCATTATATGAATATACATTTTGTTTATCTATTCATCTGCTAAGGGACACTTTTGTTGCTTCCATCTTTTGGCTATTGCAAATAATGCTGCTTTGAACATGACTGTACAAATATTTGTTCAAGTACCTGCTTTCATTTCTTTTGGTTATATACCAAGATGTGGAATTTCTGTATCATATGGTAATGATGGCAATTCTATTTTTAGGTTTTTAAAGAACTGCCATTTCCATAGCAGCTGCATTTTACATCCCCACCAATATTGCAAAAGGATCCCTACTTTTTAATCTTTTCTTCCAACTTATGCCTTGTGATTGAGACATTTAATCCATCTACATTTAAAGTAATTACTGATAGGAAAGCAGTTACTTTTTTTTTTTTTTGGAAAGCACTTACTTTTGCCTTTTTGTTTTCTGTATGTGGTATAGTTTTTTGGACAACCTTTCCTCCATTTCTTTCATTCTTTTATGTAGTGACACATATTGATTCCCTTTTTATTTCCTTTGGTGTATATTCTAGAGATATTTTCATTGTGATTGCCATGAGAATTATGTATATCCTAAAGTTATGATTATCTTTTAAATTGATACCAACTTAATTTCAATCACATATAAAATCTCTACTCCTTTGCAGCTCCACACCCCTCACCACCACTTTATGTTACTGATGTCACAAATTACATCTTTATATATTGTGGACCCATTAACATAGAATTATAGGGTTTTTCTTGCATTTGTCTTTAAAATATTGTATAAAATTTAAAAATGGATTTACAAACCTAATACAATAATACTACTTTTTTGCACTTGTCCACCTTTAATGAAGAATTTTATATTTTCATATAACTTCAAGTTACTGCCTTATATTCTTTCATTTTAACTTGAAGGACACTCTTCAGAATTTCATGTAGGTCTAGTGAACTCCCTCAGCTTTAGTTTGTCTGGGACATCCTTAATTTCTTCCCCATATCTGAAGAACAGTTTTGATAAATATAAAATTGGTTAATAGTTTTTTTTTTTTTCTCTCTTCAATACTTTAACTACATCTCTTTGTCTTCTAGCCTGCAATATTTCTGCTTAAAAATCCACTGATGGCCTTATTGGGGATACCTTGAATCTGGTGAGTTGCTTTTATCTTGCAGTTCCCGAGATTCTTTGTCTTTGACCTTCCACAGTTTGATTATAATGTATCTCAGTGTGGGTTTGTATATCCATTTATTTCCTCAAGTTTGGGAAGTTTCTGGCCATGATTTCTTTAAGTAATCTCTTTTCCTTTTTCTTGCTTGGGTCCTAGTCAGGAGGAATAGAAACCACCCCTTGGGCAGCCCACATAAATGCTGTAATGTTTCAAATAACTTTCACTATGCCCAGAGGAAATAACCAGGAATTGGACCAGTGTCTCCTGACTGTACTGCACCATGCCAGGGAGCAGGTAGAAAAGGGCAAGTGAAAATGCAATATAATTTTCTGTTGTTTTGAGTGTGGCTTTTTTGTTGTTGTTGTTGTTGAGTGTTTGCTTGATTGTTAAAGATTTTTGAGCGGTTTCCATCATTCCTATAAAGTTATTTTAGTTAGTCTGTAGCGTTTATTGGTGTTTCTATGGGGATTCAAGGGCCTGGAGCTTCCTAGTACCGCATCTTACTGATGTCACTTTCTGTGATGGTTAGTTTTATGTGTCAGTTTGGCTAAACTACGGCATGCAGTTGTTCAATTAAATACTAATCTATGATACTATGAAGGTATTTTGTAGGTGTGGTTAACATCTATAGTCAGTTGACTATATGTAAAGGAGATTGCTCTAAATAATGTGGGTGGGCCTTATCCAATTAGTTGAAAGACCTCAATAAAAAATCTGAGATTTTCCAGAGTAAAAGAAATTCTTCCCCAAGACTCCTGCTTGCAAGCTTTCAGCCTGCCAGCCTACTCTACAGATTTTGTACTTGCCAGCCTCAAAATTGTATGAGCCAGTTCCTTGAGACATCACTTGATAAACAGATACATAGATACATTAGATACATACATACTACTAGTTCTATTTCTCTATTTTTTCAGGGGCAAATTTATATACCCACACTTTTATGAACATAGTCTCTTTTATTCCTCCTTCATCACACTCTCTCCCACCCTTGACAACTTGGATTTGGAGAGGAGAGGCATCCCTTTATCCCCTTCATCACAGAAGGTAAAGAAGCAAAATGGTCTGTCTTCAGGCACTCTCCTCAAAGGTCACCATCTTCTCTTTCCCAGTCTTCTCTTTAGGTAGTCAAGTAAATAACTCCGCTGAAATGAGTGCTATCTTTAACCTTGGCAGGGCACAAAGGCTGGGAGGTCTCTAATCATAGAATGTGGAATTTTTTAGAGTCATTTTGTTATATTGTTTTAACTGTAGGTTTTTTATTGGCACTCAATACCAACAGGCAATGGTAGTGTCTTGTGATTTTAGAGTCTCTGGCTATTATTTATAGTGCTTTTCTGTAAATGATAGTAGAAACAAAAGGCTAGCTAGAGTTTAGTCTCCAGTTACCTCATTGCCCAGAGAGCTTCTTCTAAAGAAAAAAACAAAAAACTCACAGTTATCTATAAGAGTCCTGAGGTTTCCTCAACAAGATTTTATATATTCTTTTCCTTTTTAACTTCCAGGTTTACTTGTTTTTCTCCTATTTGTCTCTTGTAAGCAACAAGGGACTTTATCATTGTTCTTGAATTCAATCTGAGATTATTCATCTTTCAACAGATTAACTTACCAATTCAAATTATTAATATGAAAATATAATATTTATTGAAGTCTGACTATATTCCAGGCACAGTTTTAAGTACTTTACATGTATTAGTTTATGTGATCTTTGCCATAACCCTTTGATGGTAACATTATATTTCTCATATAAAATATGAGACACTGAAACTGAGATATATTAAGTAACTTTCCCAAGGTCAATAGCTAGAAAGAGATAGAGCCAGGATCCAAAGCCGCTCAGTCTGGCTCAGAGCTGTGTAATCCTCCATCCTGTCATTTTGACTCCAAAAGTCATAAGTAATGTGTATTACAGACAACATACAAATAATATACTTCACAAGCACAAATAAATATATCAATTATAGAAAAATAAAATACAGTTATAACTCAAATTTTTCTTTTTTGTCATCTTGTTAATGTTTTATGATTTTATGTCTCCTTTTGTTTTACGCTATTTTGGGAATTTTATTGTGTGGTTTTTGCAGGAATCTTTAGTTTCAGACAGAATCTTGGCTGCACCAGTTAGTAACTGAATCATTCTAAAATTTTCCTGTTGCAAGGAAGAGAGAATCCAAATCAAATTGGCTTTTATAATAAAGGGGATTCATCACTGATGTAACTGAAAAGGACAATAATAGGTCAAATTTCAGGAATGTTCTATCATGGTCCTGGTTTCTGTTTTCCAAGATTCTCTCAGATCTGTTCCATGTTTTAGTTCTATCTTCATACTGGCTCCTCTCAAGGCCACAGAAAGGCTTCCGAGAGCAATCATATCTTCATCTTTCCTCTCACAAAGAGGGTGATGGAACATGTCTCTTTCAGTAACAATAGAACAAAACACATAAATTTTATATTAATCAGGGCATCACTTTCTGTGACCAAGATAAAACCATTAACTGATTGACAGAGGAAAGGAGGTCTTCCTGAATCAATCACTGTTGTAAAGTGGATCAGGTTATATTAATTAGTTTTAAATGAATCAGAGACCAGCCTGGAAGAGAGGTGGGATTAGTTACAGCCCAGAGTTATGGTTTTCACATAATGGAGGAGGGTAGAAGAGTTGTCAGAGAGAAACTAATTCTTTCTATCTAGCTACATGACTTTCATTTTTAGTTACTTCATCTGTAAAATGAAAATAATCATAGAATCTATCTTATATTAGTAGCTTATATATATATAGATAGATAGATAGATAGATAGCTAGCTCTTACAATTGCCTAGCGCATAGTACCACTTCAAGAAACGATACTGAGATAATGATTATCAATAATACACTTAACTTATGTTTTTTAAAAAAACTTCACCGGTGCTTATATCATGTTTTTATTGTAACACTAATCTTTTAGTTTCAATTTCCTCCAAACCATTCTCTCTTCATAATTATGCATTTATCTAAATTGATGTTAAATATTATAATTGGTTTCCATTTTATAAAGTAAGGAATTTAATTCACTTCTTTTTTTCAACTTATACAATTCATATTCCTTTTTTAAAAAATAATCTGGAACTGATATCCAGATTATGACTATTAAATTTTCATCATTTACATTATATAACTTCTCTTGGAAGAAAACTATTTTTTAAAATTGCACTTACTTATGCAACGTATTTTAAAAATATATCTTAAAATGTTGACCTTTAAACATTAATCCCTGAATTCTTCTTTCCATTGGACCTGAAACCCCATCTAAGCCATATTTCTTTCAATTGTTGTCCCAAATATTCACTTTTTTTCCCTATAACTCTCTATAGAGAGAACATCTTTCTACCCGTCTTCTTTTCAGTAGTTGACCTTATGCTTTCTAAATCACTGAGAAAATTGTAGTGGGAAATAAGTATCTCAACTTCTTCCTTTTATCCCTGATAGTTCTCCTGTATGTAACTGTTTTATTCATCTTTTCTGTCTGGGGGAAGAAAGGGCTCTCCTTCTATTTAAGATTAATTAAAATTTTTTTTTTTGGTCTGGATGCAATTCTTCTCACCTCTTCAAGGATGTTGCTGTATTAATCATAACATTTTCTATGATTAGAAAATGATATCTTCTTCAGTGATTCAGCATATAAATATGTCCAATCTCTCTCATATTAAAAACAAATATTATTCTCAGAAGCAAACAGGTGAATGTATGGTAGATAGATCCAGGTTTCTTAATGTTAGAGTGGGAGGCTAGAGATAAGCAAGAGAGGAGGATGGAGAGATCCATTTGGTTATGAATTCAGGTGGGAGAAATCAGTATAGCTTGTTTAGTTTAATATACATACAGATGGTATCATATAGAAATACTTATAGTTATGTGTACATGCATTAATCAGTATACACACATATTTCCTTGTTCTATCAGCTGAGAAGACCTAGAAGTAAGGACACCTCAGCAGCAATCAGCACATCCAGTGCCCAGATCTTGGTTTCTAATACTATTCTTTGATAAAGGGAACTAAATTTCTGGGAGAGATGGTTTACTGTCTACGATGGACAGGAAATATGCAAGATGAGTCTGGAATCTTATGTTGTCAGAAAGAAGTAACACACAGACACACACACAAAATGGTGAAGGTATGTCAAAGTGTCATAGGTACCAACTGAAAAATCTCCCAATGACCAATGCAAGAACAATTTGAACAATGAAGTAAATAATGTAGCAGTAGATTATAATCCAAAGTATAAAATAAATATGCATGAGTTCCTATTGATGTAAATAAATAATTGAATAAATAAAAGAGGGAGAACAGACAAATAACCCATGTAGAAAAATTCTATATAATTTATATAGATACAGCCTCCTCTGTGAGGTGAAGCATAATTCTGCACTCTTGAAACGTGGGTTGCACATAGTGGTTTCCTTCCAAAAAGTACAGGGGAAAAAAGAGGAACTTTACAACAGAGAAGTATGATAAACACTAAGTAAGCTGGGAAATAAAGGTTAACATTAACAGCAAAAGTCATATTGATAGTAGGTATCCTTGATATCACATGATAAAAATGACACTTTACCTTTGGGATCTTATTGCCAAAAACATATAATCCCAGTTTAATCATGAGAAAAACATAAGACAAATCCCAATTGAGGGACATTTCATACACACACACAAAAAAAACTGACAAGTATTCTTTGAAACTGTCAAGGTCATAGAAAACAAGAAGTCTAAGAAGGTGTCACAGCCAAGAGGACCCTTAGGAGCATAATGACTAAAAGTTATGTATTCTGGATGGGCTCCCGGAAGAGAAAAAGGACATTAGGTAAAAACTAAAGTGTGGAATTTAGTTAATAATAAGATTGTTTCATTAATTGTGACAAATATACTAATGTAAGATGTTAATAATATGGGAAACCTACTGTTGAGGTGTATGATAACTCTCTATACTGATTTCACATTTTTTTCTGTAAATCTAAACGCAGTCTAAATTTTTTTTTAAAGTTATTTTAATAAGATTCTATACAAACATTATTTTTTGTAGGTTTCCTCTTTAAAGTTCAATACAATAATGTGTCTGAATCACCACTGAAAATATCATTTCCAAGCAATGTTGTCCATTTAAAATATAAATAGAAAGCAACCGTTTTTGTTTGGTTTCTTTGATACATTTTTGCATTAAAATCCCTCAGTCAGAGTTGTGACTTCAGAGTTGGTGCTGGGATTTATACGGGTGTTACAAGGAATGGAGTCTTTTTTTCCACTAGGTTTGAATCTGAGACATTGTGGCCAATACTGCTAAATACATCTTGCTACCTTAGCGGGATAGAAACAAACACAGGCAAAAGGAAGAAGCCCACCAGTTGAGAAAGAAGAAAATAATATTAGTTATATTGTTTATGCCCTGGTGTCACATCACATTTGAAAGCTATACCTGGGCTTATCATTTTTCTTTCACAAAAGTTAGCTTTGGCATATGCCCACGAAAGACTCTTAACTGATACAGTTGAGCAGGAGAAAGAAGTTCATTGTTTGATGCTGGCTTCCCCAAACGTCTCTCATCATTCCCATATTTAATAAAGTCAAGCCATGTTTCTTACCACTCGTCTCTTGTCTGTCACTTCACTTCTCCCTTCTTCCTACTTTCCACATTCATATTTATTTCTATGAAGTTGATCGTTATTTTTGCTCTGCTTTTATCTCATCGTTCACCTCAAGGATCTTATTAGTTACTTTGCTGAATGAAAACAGTTACCTGAAAATAATTCTAGTGACAACAATTAAGATAGTCCATTTTCATCTTGTTTCTTACTGTGTGTAGTTAGTTGCTGATTTGCTTGGTTATATTGACCAACGTTATTTTCAATAGCCAAGCTCTGGCTGAAACATAAGTGTCCATCAATAGATGAATGGATAAAGAATATGTATATATAAACAGTAAAATATTACTCAGCCATAAAAAAGAATGAAATCTTGCTATTTGTGACAACATGGATGAATCTAGAGGGTATTATGTTAAGTGAAATAAGTCAAGCAGAGAAAGACAAATACTATATGATTCCATTTATATGTGGAATCTTAAAAACAAAACAAATGAACAAACATAACTAAACAGAAACAGTCATAAATACAGAGAACAGATGGTTGCCAGAGGGGAGGGGGGTGGACAGATGAGAGAAATAGGTGAGGAATATTAAGAGATACAGACTTTCAGTTACAAAATAAAGGAGTCAAAGGCATGAAATGTACAATGTGGGGAATATAGTCAATAATTATGTAATCTCTTTGTATGGTGTCAGATGGCAACTAGAATTATTGTGGTGGTGATTTAAAAATGTATAGAAATATTGAATCACTATATTGTGCACCAGAAACTAACATAATGATGTAGGTCAACAACCAACAAACAAAGTCATAAAAAAGATATGTGATTTGTGGTTACCAGAAGTGGGATGTAAGGGGAGGGGGAATTGGATGAAGGCAGTCAAAAGGTACAAACTTCTAGCAATAAGATAAATAAATACTAGGTATGTAATGCACAACTTCACTAATACAATTAACACTGCTGGATATTATGCATGAAAGGCGTTAAGAGAGTAAATCCTAAGAATTCTCATTACAAGGAAAACAATTTTTTTTCTGTTTCTTTTATTTTGCATCTATATGAGATGATGGGTGTTCACTAAACTTACTGTGGTAATCATTTCATGATGAACGTTAGTCAAATCATTATGCTGTACACCTTAAACTTATACAGTGTTGTATGTCAGTTATATCTCAGTAAAACTGGGAGAGAAAAAAGAAAAAAAACAAAAAAAATCTGTAAACTCCTTTAGAGCAGAGACCCTGTCATATCTGAGTTTTACTGTAAATCCAGAGCTGGACATACTGCCTGATAAATAAACAATAATTGTGATGTTATGTATTATTTGTCTAAGAGCAGACAAGTAATATCTGTAGAGTCAAGAGCTATTCAAACAGAAATGGTTTTGCTGTGACATTGCTGTCCTTTATTTTTGTAAAATAAAATAATTCATTTTCTTCTTTTATGAAATATAGCATTCAGGCTAAAAATTTTTATGACTCTTACAACTCTAAAATCTATGAATCTAAAAGACTTTCAGACTGCTTCTGTTCCTTTACCTGCAATTTGGTGACTATAGTTTAACCCAAGCCAAAATATTCGATTTCCCTCTATTTGCCATTGTACTGACAATGTAAAAAAGAATGGGGATTTCAGGAGTATTCTTAGAGCAGAATATGAATCACTATTCACTGTTAGCTCTAATCCTTCCAGAGCCAACATGGACAATGGAAACACAATCAATGTCCTGCCTTACAGTTTTCATAAGACAAAAATAAAAATGGTTATTCAGGAAAAGCATAATTCTTACTGAAATTCTTATTGAAATCATTAATTTTATTCAATGCCTCTTTCTGAAGGTGGGCAGGTAGAGAGACATGGGGTCATTTAATGAATGTTCTGTTTTAGTGTTCATAAACCATTTAAAATATATAGCAACACAAAATAGTCTGATGACACCCAACTAAACAACAGAGTACAAACAAATTATAGTATTGCATTTGGTTTCACAAATGCATTTTCTGAATGCATGGGATTTTTAAAAAATTCCATTGTTTACCTCTAAAATGGAAAAAACAGTTGTACTTTCCCTCTAGTTATACTGGGAAAAATAAATAACACAAAAAATTGCTTAGAGTAGGGCCTAGTGCATAGTGTTCAACATATGTTAGCTAAGTACTTAGTATAACTGAGTACTTAGTACTCAGTATAAGTACTTATTATAAGTACTTAGTATAACTGAGAACAGATAGCAAGATTTCTGATGATTTGACTTAATACTAAAGTAGATTTTTTAAATGCCTGGAACAATATTTACAATATCTAGAAATAATTTCTTTATTTTGCTGGTTGCCAGAACCTCAGTGCCTTTAGTGTGTTAATGTACTTATAGATATTCCAGAGAAACTATGATATATATACATATATATATATATATATATATATATATATATATATATATGCAGGTTTCCTACGTGTATCTGTTTAAAAGACTAGTAAGTACTTTTATTCAGAGTGTCTAAAAGCCAGAGTTCCTTAGAATACATTTAGGACATTCTCACTAGAAAAATGAATAGATACCAAATTCTTCATAAAATCTATCAGAGGGCTTCCCTGGTAGTGCAGTGGTTGAGAGTCCACCTCCTGATGCAGGGGACATGGGTTCGTGACCCGGTCCAGGAGGATCCCACATGCCATGGAGCAGCTGGGCCCGTGAGCCATGGCCTCTGAGCCTGCGCGTCCAGAGCCTGTGCTCCGCAACGGAATAGGCCACAACAGTGAGAGGCCCGCGTAGCGCAAAAAAAAAAAAAAAAGAAAGAAAACTATCAGAGACCTTATTTCTCTCAGCCAGTTTTTAAAAATTGAATTTCAGTGAATTCAAGGTCATACTTCATTTAAGTATCTGGGATTCATATAGTCCATATGGCATCTAACAGTTTTAGGTAGGATTACCATTGTTCTGTGAAAAATGAGGGTTCTAGTAAGCTACCTCACCTCAGCTAAAAAGAGAACTAAGGTAGTATCCATAAATAAGTCTAGAATTTGCCTCATAATATAATTTATATTTTACCTAACAAGAGAAAAAGAAGCATAAATGACAAAGGTCCTCATCAAGGAGAAGGATAACATTAAGGAAGACATTAGACTGAGATTTCAGGTGACATTAACTGTGGAGGGTGAAGAATCAGGAGAAAAATTACCTTGAGCAAGTTTTATGGCTCCTGCACGACTTGGATTATAAAACTGACAAAAATGTCTTAATAATTTTTCTTCTTCCCTAGTTTTTATAAATTTGGGGTGCCTTCATTGCCACAGTCCCATGTTCTTTTTGTTTGTTTTTTTTAAACATCTTGGAGTATAATTGCTTTACAAGGGTGTGTTAGTTTCTGTTTATAACAAAGTGAATCAGTTATACATACACATAAGTCCTCATATCTCTTCCCTCTTGTGACTCCCTCCCTCCCACCCTCTGTATCCAACCCCTCTAGGTGGTCACAAAGCACCGAGCTGATCTCCCTGTGCTATGCGACTTCTTCCCACTAGCTATCTATTTTACATTCAGTAGTGTACATATGTTCATGCCACTCTCTCACTTTGTCCCAGCTTACCCTTCCCCCTCCCCGTATCCTCAAGTCCATTCTCTAGTAGGTCTGCGTCTTTATTCCTGTCTTGCCCCTAGGTTCTTCTTGCCCCTAGTTTCTTCTGACCATTTTCTCTTTTTTTTTTTCTTAGATTCCATATATATGTGCTAGCATACAGTATTTGTTTTTCTCTTTCTGACATACTTCACTCTGCATGACAGTCTCTAGGTCCATCCACCTCACTGCAAATAACTCAGTTTCGTTTCTTTTTATGGCTGAGTGATATTCCATTGTATATATGTGCCACATCTTCTTTATCCATTCATCTTTTGATGGACACTTAGGTTGCTTCCATGTCCTGACAATTGTAAATAGAGCTGCAATGAACATTTTGGTACATGACTCTTTTTGAGTTATGGTTTTCTCAGGGTATATGCCCAGTAGTGGGATTGCTGGGTTGTATGGTAGTTCTATATTTAGTTTTTTAAGGAACCTCCATACTGTTCTCCATGGTGGCTGTATCAATTTACATTCCCACCAACAGTGTCAGAGGGTTCCCTTTTCTCCACAACCTCTCCAGCATTTATTCTTTGTAGATTTTTTGATGATGGCCATTCTGACCGGTGTGAGATGATATCTCATTGTAATTTTGATTTGCATTTCTCTAATGATTAATGATGTTGAGCATTCTTCCATGTGTTTGTTGGCAATCTATATATCTTCTTTGGAGAAATGTCTATTTAGGTCTTCTGGCCACTTTTGGATTGGGTTGTTTTTTTTTTTTTTTTTTTTTGATATTGAGCTGCATGAGATGCTTGTAAATTTTGGAGATTAATCTTTCATCAGTTGTTCATTTGCAAATATTTTCTCCCATTTTGAGGGCTGTCTTTTCATCTTGTTTATGGTTTCCTTTGCTGTGCAAAAGTTTTTAAGTTTCATTAGGTCCCATTTGTTTTTTTTTGTTTGTTTTTTGTTTTTTTATTTCCATTTCCCCGAATAGCCAAAGCAATCTTGAGAAAGAAAAATGGAGCTGGAGGAATCAGGATCCCTGAGTTCAGACTATGCTACAAAGCTACAGTGATCAAGACAGTATGGTACTAGCACAAAAACAGAAATATAAATCAATGGAACAGGATAGAAAGCCTAGAGATAAACCCACGCACATATGGTCACCTTATCTTATTTGTTTTTATTCCGTTTGCAATACGCGGGCCTCTCACTGTTGTGGCCTCTCCCATTGCGGAGCACAGGCTCTGGACACGCAGGCTCAGCACCCATGGCTCACGGGCCCAGTCGCTCCGTGGCATGTGGGATCCTCCCGGACTGGAGCATGAACCCGTGTCCCCAGCATCGGCAGGCGGACTCTCAACCACTGCACCACCAGGGAAGCCCCTGGTCACGTTATCTTTGATAAAGGAGGCAAGAATATACAGTGGAGAAAAGACAGTCTCTTCAATAATTGGTGCTGGGAAAACTGGACAGCTACATGTAAAAGAATGAAATTATAACACTCCCTAACACTATACACAAAAATAAACTCAAAATGGATTAAAGACCTAAATGTAAGTTTAGACACTATCAAACTCTTAGAGGAAAACATAGGCAGAACACTCTATGACGTAAATCACAGCAAGATCCTTTTGACCCACCTCCTAGAGAAATGGAAATAAAAACAAAAATAAACAAATGAGTCCCATGTTCTATTGGTATTTGGTGGTGGCATCTCTGCTCAGGTTTAATTCCCAGTATTAAAATTTTAAAAATCACTTGTTTTTCGACTGGTTCTTCCTGATTGGCTAATCACACAAAGTAATTAAAGTCAAAAATAGATAACAGAATTCAGCTTTGGTTCTCAAACTTCTGTGATTCACTACTGAAAGTATGGCCCATGTTCCCATCTGGAAGCCTATTAGAAATGTTAAATCTTTGGTCCCATCCCAGAAAAATTGAATCACAGTCTACATGGAACAAGATATCCAGGATATGTGTAGGTACATTAATATCTGAGAAGCACCACTTACTAAAAATTCAGATTCTTGAGTTGGCTACCCAGAGATTGTGCTCCAACAAGTCCCCAGTAAGTGTCCAGGAGTTTGCAACTGAACAATCACCCTAGTGGACGAGGACACTGGGAGGCCTGAGAAACATTTCTAAAAACATGAGCTTATTGTGAGGGTCAACCTAGGTGTATTTAAATAAATATGAAGGGGATTCTAGGAACTGAGATTTTTAAACTAAACTAATGCATCTTGGATGATGGCATGCACGGTACTCCTAGACCTGGGGAAATGGTTTTAGCTGAGACTGGTTTTCTGATGTCCTGCACTTCCCATACTGAGAGCCAGCTCAGAAAATGCGTATGAGCTCAGCCCTAGTCTCAGCAAATGCACAACCTACTTTGATGGACTCTCTATGTGCATTTTGTTCAATGAAAAGGAAGACTTGTGAGCAAAATAGGAGAAACTTGAAATAACACTCGGTGAAATAACAATTCCATTTTTAGGTTCACCTCTGTATCTAATCTGATATTTTGCCTTTCATCCTTCTCTTCCCCAGCCAATCTATGAGAGACTCAGAAAAGCCTTTTGCTGTTTTGAATTAGAAGCACCTGATTTGATACTTTTCTTGTCATAAACAAACCATGTAGTCACGAGAGTAACACAGAGGTGAGGAAGTAAAATTTCCCCAGAGTGCTGTAAAAATGTGATACTATTAATTCCCAGTCCCAACCCCACCTCAAAGGAAATTAAAACTTCAATGTTCATTCACTTTTGGCAAGAACATAAATTGGTAAAACCTTTCTGGAAAGCAATTTGGCATTATGTTTCAAAAACTTTTAAAATGTTCATACTCTTTAAACCAGCAATTCCCTCTCAAGTAATTTTTCCTAAGGTGTTGTGAGCAAAGATTTACATACCAAGACCTTCATAGCTATGTTATTTGCAGGAAAAAAATTGGTATGTCATTTTATATTCAATAATAGAGAAGGGGTTAAAAGTTATGGTAGATATGTGATAGGGGAATGATCAATTATGTAAATTGATTTAATATGAACTATGACAGACATGGTAATCAGCAAATGAAATGCTGGACCAGTGTCTGCTCAAAATGGGAGAATAAAAGCTTTCATAGATATAAAACGGATAAGGCAGAATATTGTAGTGGAAAGACCATAGGGTTTAGGTCAAGAAGAATTACATTCTAGTCTAGGCTCGAGGATATACAAACCAGGGGACTAAATCTACTTATTTATCAACTCTGAGATCCAATTTTCTACCTGAATAATGGGAATATATACTAACCTACCTGAAGTATTTTGTGTTTTTATGTGTCTGTGAACATCTGAGCTTCTATAATATATATGAAAGTTCACTTCAACTACAATGTTATATAAATGTGTTATTTATGTGATAATCATGATGAAGTTTTAGAGCCCAGAAGAAAAACTCTAGGTTGGGAGAATTTGTAGCATACAAGAGTTCTGAAAGTGATATTGGAAAAGCATGAATAAAGCATAGTGATTCCTTTTATTACAATATTCCCACACTTATCATGGTCAGTGATGGTAGAAGGAAACCTGTCCCCGAATAAGGTATATATTTGTTCAGAGCAAATTAATGCCCAGTTCCTTCACTCTTGATCTGTGTTCTTCTGGTATAGTTGATTCCAGTCACTGCACTCGAAATGGAGATATGATTCTAATGTTATCACGACACACACACACACAAATGATAACTATATGAGGTGTTAGATATGTTAACTAACCTTACTGTGGTAATAATTTTCCAATAATTTTACAATATATATGTATATCAAATCATCACATTGTACACCTTAAACATACACAATGTTATATGTCAATTATATCTCAGTAAAGCTGGGAAAAAAAGGGAAACATTGGACACGTGACTCAACCTCAGAAAATTAGATTACAATTATTCTTTTGTTCAGGCTGTAGAAAGAAGTAGATTTTCTACCACCAGGCTTTAACCTTGAAGCACATTCTTCGAAGTGCCTGCTGCCACTTTGCTATCATGTGGCACCTGGACATAAAACCAACATGGTGGAGAACTTGAGCCAAAGATGGAGGGAGATGGGCTTGCATGCTTCATTTGAATTAAACCTCCCTGTGCATTAAACCTTTATTATTTGAGTAATTTAATAAGAATGTTTCCATTGTTAGTCAATTTGAGATTGTTTTCTTCACCTAACCAAAAGAGGCCTAACTGATATATTATACATTATATAGATATCAGTTATAAGTAATACGGTGCTTTCATTCCACATAAGTTTAAACGGACATCCATTTCAAAAATATAATATCTGTTAATATAGTGAATGATTTGAAATACAATTTGTGGGACATCGAAAATATAAATCCATCAGTAAACACTTTCTAGAAATAAATATCCAGAAAAATCCACTATAATGCCACATGACAGATCATAAAATGACTGAATATACTACTTTTGTTTACACTTACAAAATCTATAGAATTTCTCAAAATTAGTTAAACAAAATAAAAGAAGACAAGGCATAAATTTAGTAACTGTATTATAAACCACTTGGGAACATATATGGTCTAGTGGGAAGGCTTACAACACTTGTTGCACTTGAATCAACATCTCTGAAATTCTGTTTCCCTATTTGACATCGTGTGATTAAGCTCTCAGTGTCTGAGTTCATCCTCATGAAATGCACAGGGCAATACCAAACATATATGGCAGCAACTACTCCTGGGTGCTCAGTAAATCTTTGTTTCCTCCTCCCTTCCCCTACAGTGCTATAAACACATGATATTCTTACACTTGGATGAAATCCTAAAACTCACTCTAGTAATTCTTTATCTTCTCCCAATATAACATTTATACAGTATTCTAAAGGGTAGAAATTTCAATATATACTTGTGGAAATGTTTTAAATTTGAAATTCCCTAAAAGTGTATCGACAGCTTACATAAAACTGGTAAAATTAGAAATGTATGCTTTTTTATGGGTAAGTATGGATTAAGCTATTTGAAATGAAGAGTGCATATTTCTCCAGAGGAAGCAACTTCAGAGCAGGGTGCTCAAGATTCTGATAGCAGGAGGAGGGCTATTAAACAATATGAGTGACCTGGAGGATACAGCAGATAGTGAGGTGTTAAATTTCTGCTGATGACCAAAAATTATTTAGGTTAGTGAAAATACAGGCAGGATTATGAAGAAATCCAGAAGGATCCAATTAAACTGGGTGATTGGGCAATGTGATGACAGATTAAATTTAGTGCAGATAAGTGCAAGGTAAAGCATATTGGAAAACATAATTTAAACTTTCCACGCACAGTGATGGGTTCTGAATTAGTCTGAACCTCTTAGGGAAAGCATTTAGAAATCATTATGGATAGTTCAATGAGAAAGCTGCTCAATGTGCAAGAGCCTTTAAAGAAGCCAGTAGAACACTTGTAGGTATTAATTTGAGTAGGTGGAATAATATGAAAACTATTAACATGAAATTACATAAATCAATGGAATTCTCATACTTGGCTATACTTATTTTAGGTATTTTATCAGAAAACACTAAAGGATAATTGGCATTGTGTTCAATTGTTAAATTAAAAATGGACAAATAGATTGTGTATTTGTTTAGGAATACAACTGCAGCAAGACAGATTTAATAGGTTCAAAAATAATGAGTGGTTCAGCAAAATCTTCTTTGGAGATTCTTTTTCAATAAGTACTAAAATATGAGGATAAGATGACATTGGAGGAAGTAAAATCTACATTTTAACAGAAATACCTTTAATATGACTCAAAATCAATCTGTAATTCACTGATGAAGTAAATCATCGAGTCAAGTAGTTCAGCAAGAATCACAGGGATTAGATATTTATCTGACTATGAATAACATTTGCAGCTATACTATCTACACCAGATTCAGATGTCACAGCTTTTATCAATCCTTTTGCTCCAGTGTGCAGAGAAGTAATATAAGAGGCTCAGGGAAGATTTGTTTTTCCTAGTTTGATAATACACTTCATAGGTGACTGGAAAAAGAATATAACAATTGGTCCTTATATTATTTATTTTAAAGAAAACTATTTTAGTGTCATTCTATATGAATTTATATTTTTAAAAGTATACAGTGATTTATATTATAAGGCATAACATTGTTGATGTAGGTACTACTCAGTTATAGGGATCATAGAAAAATTTAATCAAAAAATAGCTAAACTGAGACTTCCCTGGTGGTTCAGTGGCTGGGACTTCCCCTCCAGTGCAAGTGGTGCAGATTCAATCCCTGGTCGGGGAGCTAAGATCCCACAAACCTCACGGCCAAAAAACCGAACCATAAATATTTTCACAAACTCGACAAAGACTTTAAAAATGGTCCACATCAAAAAAAAAAATCTTAAAAAAAAAAAATAGGGCTTCCCTGGTGGTGCAGTGGTTGAGAGTTCGCCTGCCGATGCAGGGGACACGGGTTCGTGCCCCAGTCCGGGAAGATCCCACATGCCGCGGAGTGGCTGGGCCCGTGAGCCATGACTGCTGAGCCTGTGCGTCCAGAGCCTGTGCTCCGCAATGAGAGAGGCCATAACAGTGAGAGGCCCGCGCACCGCAAGAAAAAAAAAAAAAATATATATATGTTAAAATTGTGTTTGTATTATTGTTATGGTTCATTCATTTTATAAATATGTATTAAGCATTTACTTTGTTCCAGGAAGTACAGAAGTTACTAAGTACACAGAATAAATAAGACCCCAGACCCTGCAAATCATAAAGTGGAGTATAAGCAGGATATTTAAAATAAGTACATGCTTATGTTATAGGTACAGCGATACAATATTTACAGAGTTTGAACATAGCAAGTGGGCTAGCCAAACTTACTTTCAAAGAGGGCATTAGAAGATTTCAGAGAAAAAATAATGTGTGAAATGAAAGCTGAGAGACAGGAGATCTTTTTGTCAAGAGAGAAAAGGGTATTCAGATCAGGGAAAACAGTCTGAGAATAAACACAGAAATGCGTGTCAGGTTTCGGAGAACTGCATACATCAGTACACAGGTTCTTACAATGCAAGACTTTAAAACTATGGTTATTTTCTTATAAAACAACTAATTTGGAAGGACTGGAGTCATATGAAATCATTAAAAAACCAAACACATTAATTAAAACAATGTTAATGCCCATGTTTTAAAAGTTTGTTGTTCTACCCTCCAAAAAAAATGCCAAAAAAATTTGGTTGAGTATGTATTTTTCTTAGGCCCTTAGTCTGGTGTTAGCCTGGGGGTCAGTTGGGAAATAATTACTGAAGTTTTCTAAACTTGAATAATATTCATCTGGGGAACGTGTACCACAGATTGACTTTAAGAATCAGCATGTCCAGGGTGGGAGACCAATATGCATAACAGGATGTATAACAGGTGTCAAGGAATTCCTCTCACCGAACAACTTTGCCAATAACTCCTTTAGTATTTCCCAGAGTACTGTTTTTGCATGGCTATATATTCTCTTCTAGAAGACCAGTAGAGATTGACATTATACTCAAAACATATACCACTTACTTTGGTAATCCAATCCTGAAAATCAAAAGTTCTGTGAAAATATGCTACCAGGAAGTCAGTTTCCCTTTTTAAAAAAGTGTCCTATTACTCTAATGATTATGTCAATCACAAATCTCCAGTGAAGTTCTTAAATATGAAAGTAAATCTGTCATAGGATACCTATATGTATAAATACATCATCATAATATAAAGTACTTAGAACAATCACTGATTACCAAACAAATAATATGGTTGTTAATAAATTATTGACTTTTGTGTCCCGATACCTTTTTTTCCATTACAATGACTTTTCTTATTCAGTTTGTTTCATTCCCCACTACTTTCTACAATTGCTTTCCAAATATTTTGAACTATTTGTACAAAACCAGGAATAGTCAAGAGCTAAACATTAAATACACTAAGAAAATGTGTTCCAGAAAAGCACACATTGACAGAGAACAGCTCACAAAGCACGACACTGTGGAGTCTTGGCACTTCTCATAACATGGCCATACAATCATGACATTCTACAATTGCATTTGTAATGTAATTTGAGACTTATCCTGCACATCCTTTTGTTTAAAATGTAAGAGTTTTGGTTGTAAATATCTCTGTACACTCATGGGCCAAAAATATGGTATTGAAAGATATGTATCTACTCAGAAATATTGCTGTTAAAACTCAAAAGTAATCAGAGACAATAGAGAAATTTTCTATTTAGAAGAACCCCTTAAGTGTGGGCTGCTCACCATGACTTCCTTCTAAAGAGCAAATTATTGAAAGAGTGAAAAAGAATAATTTTTTAATGGAGAAACTTTGCAAACACCATCTCAGTCAGGTGATTGTGGTTAATATCACAATGAGAAGTAATGTTGACAACCTGAACTCAATTTAATGTGATGAAACTGGTACTATACCTCTGTGGGCTTTCTCCTCAAAACCCATAACACAGTGTGACCATGAATAAAAACATCAGACAAACCCCAGTTGAGGAACTTTCTACAATACATTTGGCCAGTATTCCTCACAACAGTCCACGTCATCAAAAACAAGGAAAGTATAACAAACTGTTACAATCCAGAAGAGCCTAAGGATATGACAACTAAATGTAACACGGTATCCTGGATGGGATTCTGGAACAGAGAAAGGACATTAGGCAAAAACTGAATAAATGTGAATAAGGTATAGAATTCAGTTAATAATAATTTATTACTCTTGACCTGTTAGTTATGACGACTGCACCATATTAATGTAAAATATTAATAATGAGTGAAACTGGGTGAGAGATACATGGGAATTCTCTGCATTATCTTGGCCACCTTTCTGTAACTCTAACACTATTCTGAAATAAAATGTTTATTTAAAAAAAATAAGCCAATTTACAGGGATGCTTGCAGTAGGTTTGGAATACCCGTGCTTTTCTAGCGTCTTCATCCTGTAGACAGCCCAAAACATGTACAAGAGAAAGTGAACAGGGCTGTGTGTGTAGTGGAGGGTAGTTGATGGGGGTAGAATGCAATGTTGGGGAAAGGCCCATTGCAAGAAATCAACACTAGGTCACCTACTTCACCTTTTGTTCACTTGAAACCTTTGCAGGGGTAAACTAGAAGATGCAATCTGAAAGCCAGAAATAGCACCAACTTCTAAATTGTAAAACACAGTAAAAAAACAAAACAAAAAAAAACACTTGACTTTTCATCTTCTTGAATTGACATTTTATCTATAAAAATATAGACTCTACAAATTTGGAACACCTCTTTTGTGTACAACTATGAAGGGATTAAGAACAAGCCTAGACATTAAAAGCTGAGATCTGAATTCATTTGAACACATTCATTTATTAATGCTTTTGACATTGGGAACTTGCTAAGCCATGTTAAACCTGTTTCTTCATCTGCAAAAATGCGGATGACATGCATTTCTAATGTGGTTAAGAGGATCAACCATACAGAGTGTAAGTTCTTAGTTACCTTATACTTAAGACAAGTAACTTAAATAGTGTTAACTTCACTAATGTTTATGGTCTGCCTTTTGATATTATTCTATAGAAAAGTGAATTTAACCTATACATTCAAATTTCTAATGTTTATTTAATAAATCTAAGGTTTAACATCATGAAAAAAAGATTTTTTCTTCCTCCTTAGTTTTACATATTGATTTGTAAACTGTTGAGGGGTATTTATGTTCCACTTAAGTAGACCTAAATCTGGATATGCATACAGAATTAGAGTTGCATCTTTATGTAAACCACAGAGAGAGACATTAATGTTTCTCATAACTCTATTTCTGCTGGTTAAATAATGATTTGCATTTACTTTTGCCACATCCTAAAATATAATTTTGAGCCTCAAGGAAGTTTCTGTTTTAGTAAAATTATATAACTACAGACCCTTATAGTAGTAAGGTCTATAAAATCAACCAATTTAGCCCACTAGTAGTAATGACAGCATCTGTTTTTTTAGAGCTCTCTATCAGTTAGTCACTGTGATAATTATTTTACAGTCTCTCACTGAATTTCATTTAATCCTTTCAACACCCATCAATGTCATTAATCTCATTTTTCAGTTGAACAATTTGAGGCTTAGAGATGTCAAGTATCTTGCACAAAGTCACATAGCTGCTAAATATCTTACCTCGAATTTAATTATAGGTCTCTCTCTCCCACCCTCCTGTCTGCCAAACCTATGGTCTTAATCATAATTTTCTACTGCCCTTCCCCTGAGAGTTAATTCTCATCTACAGTATGTGTGCCAAGCAGTTATCCTACTGATTCTGTCCCATCCTGCAGATTTGCAGAACTCACTACCTCTATCTACAGACAGTTTGTTTTATCTTTGGACAGTTTTATTCTTAAGGAGGAATTTATTTTCTGTTGTTTCTAATAATAAGTTCTAGTTCTACACTGAAAGAGATTATTCACTACACCATTCATATTAAATAAACACTATAACATTTGTTCAAGAGCCACAGTTAAAAAAAATAGTTCTTAAAGTTTACAAACAATAAAAGGCTTTATTCCTGTTTAAAGTTCTGTCAGCAAAGCTAGGAGCAAATGTTTGAGGTGTAGAAATTTGAAAATATATTTTGGTGTTAATCTGAAGAGAGGAGCAAGTTTGAGTTAGCCACAAATATGGAATAAACATTAGTTGCTATAGTGCCCAGATAAGTGTGAACTAGAAAAGAGAAAAAGTTCCTGGGAAAGGAAGATTATCAAGGTAGTAAAGTTTTGTGAGTTCAGAGAGAAAGATCTATGGGGAGAAAAAAAATTAAAAAAGCAACTAAGTCCTAGCCTAGATGGTGAAAGGAAACTCTACAGACGTTTTCTTAAGGAGAGGAGCTCAGAAAAGGGTAACAGAGTTTTATTAAGAATGCTAGGGGAAATATCTAATAAGTGTAGAACAATAGAGCTGAACTTTTGTATTACCGTTATATCATCGTAAGTAACATGAAAGTTGCATCTATGAAAGAAAGAATTATATAAAAACATCAGTGAGAAGACAAAAAGATTATGAGTTCTGATTCCAGTATATCTGATAGCTCATAGTTGTACAGAAATTATAGTAAAACAGTTTTTCATTAAGAATGATAATTAAATGTCCTGCATTAACAATATTGTTAGTTGTAAGTATAGATATATTACATCATATATATATATATATATGATATATATTCTCTTTCAGTGAGGGTCCAAGCAGACAATAAACTATTCTACCTACTTCAAACAGATGGAATTTAATCCAATGAATTTATTACAGAGTTGATGACAAAGCTGTGAACTCAAAGAGGAGAGTAGGTGCTACCACTCTTAGGCTAGAAGGACAAAGAGAAGAGGACCCAATTCAGAAACAAGTGGAGTCTACGTGGTCAAAGCAAAACCCATGGAGGAGATTCAGCCACTTCTGGACACACCCCAAAAAGAGGTTGGTGAGACAGTGATATACAGCATATCCTTACTCTTTTTCCCCATCTCTGCCAGTACTTCGCATTTACAAAAGGCAGCAGAATCTAGTTAATATAGAAGCCTGTGAAAAGTAACCTGCAGAGATCAGCTCTGATGCTAGGTGGAGATAAAGAAAGGCAAAAAATAGACCTGAAGACAAATAAGCCCAAAGTCTGTTATATGACCAAAAGAAAATTCGCTCATTACCACATTATTGAGAAAGTCAATTTTCCTCACTTTTGTTGTGAGAGCCAAAGATTTTATGCCATCCACATCACAGTTTCAAACTTCACTGACCCCCTTTAACATGTTTCTTGTCCGACATATATCCCTACCCAGAGTTTTTCCTTTTTCTCCCTTACCCCTTGTGGAGTTCATACTCTAATAACCACAAGCATAGCAAAGTGTCTACCAATTACTAGGAATGGAGTAAATAATTAAAAGCAAATTATAATTCCCCTCATAAAATAACTCAATTAAATATTAGCTTAATAATGATATTTTATTTCATAATATTCTAAAGAATTTTAATTTTTTTCTTATTTCTTTTTGTCCCTATATTTGACAGGAAGTCCATCAGAATTCATAAGAAAGGTTTATTCTTTTAGTCTCTACTTCTTTACTTCATATTCTATCTTCATCACATTCCAATAAGATTTTGTTATTATCACTCCACTGATGTTTGTGAATTCACAAGGGATTTATAATAACAAATCCAGAATCATTTCTCTTCCCATCCCTTAAGAATTTCTTAACCATGTTTGAGCTACTGGACCCCTCCATTTTTTCCTTTATATTAGCATTTTCTCTTCTTGATCTCCATAACAACAAACTTTACTATCTCTCTGGTACCTTCTTAATCTCCTTTGTTAACACTTCCTCTGCCCAAACCTTAAATGCTGGACAATTTCTGGGCCAGATCCATGGCCTTCTTTCCTTGTATATCTGTTCTCTCTCTCTCTCTGTAATTTTAATCAACCTCATGGCTTAAAATGCCCAGTTTGCAAATTCTTATCTGAAGCCTAGACTCTTCCTTGAAATCCAAACTCATATCTTCAACCAGCCACCCAACATCTCTACTTAGTCGTCATAAATATAACTTGTTCTAAAATTAGCTTGCTCTAAAGAGAACAACTTATTTATTTATCCTCAAACTTACTTTAGTTGTACAGTTTTTCCCATCTCTTATTCTCTTCATCTCAAAAAGCCTACAACTCAACCCTAATTCTTTGCTCATGACCCTCTACAACCAATCTGTTCACATCACATTTCAGCTCCACTTCCAAAGTATATATAAAATATAAACATTTTCACCTTCTCCATCACTCTCAACCTCAACCAAAGCCACCTTAATCTCTCATTTATATTGGTGCAATAGCCTCTTTAATAATCTCCTATTTCCATTTGTATCTCTTTACAGCCCATCCTCCACAAAGTAGCCAGAGAAATCTTGCTTATGATTTCCTATTGTACTTAGTGTAAAATCCAAAGTCCTTATTATGATCTATAAAGCCATACAAAGATAATTGATAATCCTGTAGATAGTTTTGTCCATGTCAGATTTTTATGGGCATACTTAATAAAGTATAAATAAATCACTAAACATATTTACCCATTCCATGTGAGTCAATTGACTTAAAGTCCTTTATCGTCTTCTTAAATTCAGTAAACTTAAAAAAGATAACTTTTTTTCAAAATCCAAAGCACTTTAAAGGCAAGTGGTGCAGGCTTATATCTTAACTTTTTTGAAACAGAGCCTAACAGTGGAACTCAAACCAGTTCTCCGTTAACAGAGACATGCCTTTATGAAAAGGAAAGAATTAAGTTTGCTGGCTTTCTAGCTATCCTTTTCAGCATCTGAATCAATGATGCAATTCCAAGGACTTCAGGCCCCAAAGCAATCTCAGTCCCAACCCCATATTAAAAGCCAAAGAAAGATCAAATGGAGATAAGAGAGTTACATGAAAGATTACCTGTAACTGAGGCTTGCTGCCACTTGGTAGGACAATCAACATGCATGGGGGATTAAGCTATATAGACTCAGTTGAGTTGAATCAGCTGTCTTAATGGGCCAGAAAATCAACCAGTCTGAGTGAAAAATTCACTTGAAATGGTTGACTGGCACTAGTGAAGAAGTGACTGAAATTTGTAGAATCCTTAAAATGCCCCAAACTAGGAAGAAAGAAAAAAAAAAACCTATCTTTTTTTTCATCTCAGTGCTTGACATAGTCTATAAAATAGCCTTGGGACTCTAACCCAAAAAACCAATTGTACCTCTCCTAATCTCTAAAAAGATCCTTTAAATTCTCAGTGATACCTATCACATGTAAAACAAGGGCACATGGACCATTACTCTGAACTCCTTACTCATATCTTTACTTTGTGAATATTTTATTGAATGGTCTTAAATATGTCTAACTACCTTTCTTTATGATAATAATGCATATTACTATAAACACTTTGCTTTTTCCATTGAGTTTTCACTTGCATTTTCTCAAGATTCTTTGAGTTAGGCATTGTTATCTTTGTTATTCATATTAGAAACCTGACCCTGAGACATGATAAATGATTTGTCCAAGATCACACATATGTGGATTGGCAAAGTTGGGATTCAAATCAAGGCCTTCATCATCTATAAAGTATGTATGTCTCCTTAGTCTTCTGAAAATCCATCAAGTCACATTTTTTTCCCAAAATTCTCATCCTTGATAACCAGGAACTCTATAATGGATTCTTGTCCTTTTCCCTAAGAGAAAGTTAATAAAGCCATGCCATAATACCCACCTATTAAATAGACCTCACTATAAGAATCCATTAATTTATTCAGTCATCTGTAGAACTATGATTTGATCATCCAAATAGAATAAGTCAACATAATATTTACCAAGACTCAACAATACCAAAAAATGAAAGTAAAGCCCTTGTGAATGTAGGTGATTTCTTCCTAAATTATATATTTGTATGTGGATAAAAATCTTACAGCTGCTACAGTCTTTCATTCTGAAGAAGCCTCAAATGCTTTGCAATGAATCGAGTTATCTTAAATAGAGTAAGTAAATAGTTCATTTTAGTAGAAACTATATTGTCACTACATCAGCAATTTTCATTGAAAAAATGTGCATTGCTTATTCAGCTATTTGAAAGATAGTATTAGAGAGGAGCTATTTTGTCATTTTTTTTCATCTACAAGCTTCATTTTTAAACCTATAACAATGTGTGTTTTTGAGACATCAATTACCATTTTAAAATGTACTAGTCTAGCTTTAGAGTTTCTCAGCAAGTTTCTATGCCAAAGAAAATACTAATCCTTTCAATTTATTGGGAATCAATGTTTAATCCTCTTTTTTGTTATCATACTTATTACAAATCATAAAAAATTCTGAGTGTCAGTTTAAGAAATGAAAGCCCTGGGTAATAGTCCTATTACTTATTGATCATTTTAAATTAAAAATTTTAGTGCTCTCTATTTGAAAAGTAAACCAAAAAGTTATGTTTCACATAGAAAAGCTTCCAATACATAATAAAAAAGTGTGTTTTGAGGATGTTTTATACTATATTTTAATATCTACAAAAATGGTGTTTCTATTATTAGTTTAATTTATGATGATTATTTCAAACTTTTATAATAGGTGAAAAAATTTTACTTACTTCTACCAGGAGTGTAGAACATGGAGAATATGCTGATGGATATTTAAAGGCAAATCTTAAAATATCAAAAGTATACTAAAATTATTTTATATATAGCCTTTTGAAAATTTTAAAACACTATAATCTTTTAAAATGTTAGATAACAATAATTTCTTCATATCTGCAAAACCTCTCAAAATGTTTCAAATTAATCTATTTTCTTATGTATAGTTATTATTATATAATTTATATATATTAAACTATTATAACATATTTTCCTTAGATTAATAGATTTAATTTTTAAGTATATTGAAATTATAGAAGATTCTATTTAGGCATTGATTTTCATTTTTAATTTTTCTTTATACACATGCAAATGTATCTTTTCTATGAAAATGCATAAATTATATCATATTACCTCATTTCTATTCTCTAAACAAATACTTATTAAATTCCAGCCATGTGTGAGATGGTTTAACCACAGAGGACAAAATGTACCAAAAAATGCCCATCATCATTAAGCTCACATTGTAGAATGGAAAACAGACAATAAAGTAAACCAAAAGTGAGAATTCCCTGGCAGTCCAGTGGTTAGGACTCAGCACTTTCACTGCTGTGGTCTTGGGTTCAATCCCTGGTCCAGGAACTAAGATCCCACAAGCTGCATGGCACAGCCGAAAAAAAAAAAAAAGAAAACCAAAAGAAAAAACACAAGGCATGTTGATGTAATAAAAAAATATTATGGATAAAAATGAAGCAAGGAAGGGGGATAGGGGAATAGGGAGTAGATGATGGTGAAGCACCTGTAGGTGCTTACAGGTTTACTTTCAGGTAGGTTAGTCAGGGGGAAGTCCTCACTCTGAATACGAAATTTGATAGAAAACCTTAAGATGGTGAGGAAGTTATTCACAAGGATACCTGGAAAAAAAAAAAGATTGAGGCAGAGTGTACAACAAGTGAAGTAGAGAAATTAGAGAGAGTTAAGAAAGATATGGAAGACCAGATTATAAACCAATGCAAGGATTTTGGCTTTTGCACTTATTCAGATGGAAAGCCTACAGAGGAAATTGAGCAGAGAAGTCAGACACATCCGATGACTACAGCTATTGTGTTATGAATAGAATTGAATTGTGAAAGAAGAGCAAAGAATTACAAAAACTATTGTAATCAAGATGTCTCATGTACTTTTACTTGTTTGGTGGCAGTGGAAATGTGAAAAGTGGTCAGATTATAGATACATATTGAATGTGGAATACAAAGGATTTACTGATGGATTAAATGTAGTAGCTAAGAGAAAAAAGAGAAAGCAAGGATGGGGCTGTCATGACTGAGATAGAGAAGTTGTTTTAAGCCTTGAGGCTAAATAGGATAACTTCTCTAAGTTATGAGTATAGGTAGAAAAGAAAACAGGTCAAATGATTTATCCCAGAAATCTTCAGCATGTGAAATTTAGTCAGATGTAGAAAGCAGAGGTACCAGGTCAAAAGACAATCCATGAGAAAAATTTTTTTTTTAAATATCAGAAGAATTTAGTGTCCTGGAACACAAGTGGAAAAAAGTGTTCAAAAAAGAGGAAATAATCTAATAAGTTAAATAGTATTAATTGATCAAATAAGAGGAGGATTGGGAATTGGTCATTGGCTCTGTCAAAATCAAAGTCATTCTGAGTCTAACAAGAGCATATTCAGTGATGTGCTAGAGAAAATGAATATGTCTGTGTGGAATTTTGCTCTAAATGGTGATAGAAAAGTGAGCTGTAGCTGGAGTTAGAAATTGTTTCAAAAGAGGGTGGGTAAGGGGGAAAAATGACTAATGAAATAAAATTGGTAGAATTTTTTTTAATTGACAGCATGTTTTTAATGAAATATAACATTTTATAGAAATAATAAATGGCTGCAACAAAGGTGATGTAATCCATGATTAAGATACTGTCTTAATGTCTAAATATTTTTGATCATCTTTTGTTTTTGCAGGTGTTACAAACAGAAGAATATATGTTAAAAAGACTTCATATTTTACTTTTAAGTCATGTTCATTTCTAGAAAGTGAGCTAGACATGAAACAATAGATGGCCATGAGGTTCATGACATGGTACCACTGTCACACAATTCCATTTCCCTGGCTAGTCCCAGACTGCCAACCACTGTGCTACTAATATCATTTAAGTTTTCCCTTTGGACTGAGCAATAATAAATCTTTATTTTCTCTTAGAAGCTAGACAGTTTTAATGCAAACTGAATTTAGATCCTCTCTAATATAAACAGTAACATATTGTTTGTCATATTTTTTTAAAATTATCTGAATTACTTTTCTCCATTGTGTATAGTTTCATGGTTAAAACTAAAAATGCCCATTTGTAAGAATTATCATTATTTTAACTGTCTTTAAAGTCTACCAGGATTGTTATATTATTTTCTGTAGCAAGCAATAAAAAAAAACAGTTTGTTTAGAAACCAAGCATTTTAAAGAATACTTTTACTGCCCAAACAAATTAACATTTGCATATCTTTGCCCAAACTTAATTGATATTAAGTGTCATCACTTCTCTACTTTCCCTCAAGAAACTGTACAAATAATGTAAAAGAAAGAAAAAGTTTACTCTTAAGATAATGACTTCCTGGTTTTATGGAAGGTTAATGGAGGCTTACAGAGACCGGGTGAAGTGTCCAAAATGATACAGTTTATTAATTCAAGGCTGAGATTCAATCCCACTTCACTCTCCAGATTCTCAAATGTGTTCTCTTCCTACTAAAACCTACTGGAGATTAATATATTTTTTTTCAAAATTGAATATCTATTCAAAATTAAAACATCTTTATGTGAATGACCCAACCCCCATGAGGACCACAAAATTAACAGGTATAAAATTGATCATCTTTCCTCAATTCAACTTTCTATCACAGTTAGTGGAAAGATGACTTTGAAGGTCATATTGCCTCTAGTCTCCACTTTGTTCATCACTGACATGAAATCATATATATTTTTTTCCAACTAGCTTCTTAATCTTTAGTTCTTTGTCAAGATGAAGACAATAAACAATGATTTGTCACTAGATTTGTCAGTGTTCACTAGGGTAACCATATAATAACTGGAACTTTTTAGAGTAAAAGGAAGCACTGCTAATGTTATTCTAGGAAAATGAGAAAAATGGATCTGTATCAGGTAGAACTGAGTATATGATCACTGTTAATCATTGATTGTGGCTTGGATTATGATCCTGAAGTGGATTCATATTTGTCATTATCAACTCTTAATGGTTTTGAAGGAGTGGGAGTAAGAGAAGAATCATAATGCTTAAAGTTGAGACTCTAGTTCCACCACATACTAGCTGTGAAACTTTGAGCAAACTATTAACCTCCTTGCATTGGTTTGCTATTCTTTCTTAACAGACTTGCACAAAACTTAGTGTCTTAAAACTATAATCATTTACTGTTACTTACACATCTTCAGTCCAGCTGGTGTTTAGCTAGAATTCAGCTGATTTACACTGGGTTTAGCTGGAAAATCCTCTTTCAGCCTGCAATAGCTGAGCAGCTCTTCTTCTCACTTCAGGTTTGTGTATCAGCTGGGGCAGCTTTGCCCCAATTTTATCTTATTATTTTGAATTAGCAGGCAAGTTAGGGGTGTACATCATATTGCAATGGCAATGGTGCAAAAAGCAAGTGGGAATACCTCAGTCTTTGTAAAACCTAGACTCAAAGTTTGCACAGTCTATTTTTCAAAGCAAGCCATTCACAGTCAAAGAATGAAGAAATACACTCCACCCATTTGTTTAAAGAAAGTGTCACAAGACAAAGTTCATAGATGCAGGAAAGACTAAAGTATTGGACAAAATGCAATCTACTATTTGGTCTGAGACTCAGTTTCTTCACTTATAAAATCAGCACAATAGTATATCCTTAAAGTCTATTTGTTGTATATATAATATTATTAAAAAATATAATATAATATAATATAATATAATATAATATAATATAATATAATATAATATAATATAATATTATATGTAGCCCCTTGAAAGCTACTTAGCTACTATTCATTGGAGTGTTTGAGATAATGTCCATACAGCACCCACTGAATAGTTGATGTTTGATCCCCAGCTATTTCTCTAGTTTTATTATTGTTATTCAAAGATTAAGATGTAATGATAAGGGTGATTTAGGGGAAATAATTACTATCAACAATTACTTTCAAGTGTTTTTTTTTATGCATTTCTATGTTCTTCAGGAAAAAAATAGTGCCCATAGTCCAGTTCTATTCACCAAATGAGTTCCAAAATCAAACATTTTACATTTAAAATAAGAAAAATGATGTATTACCCCTGCATTAGCTGGCATTTATTTGAGTGTGATTAAAATTGCATGGAACATGAAATTAAATGTATTTTTAGGACATTTGTTTATCTCTTGATTTATCTTAGCTAAAATAGGTAAAATTATACCTAAAATGTAATTATAGAAACACCAAAAGTTCAGAGTGACAGCAAAAGTCAAGATAGTTTCACTCAGAATGATGAAGTTTGAGGAATTTAACTTTATTACTATTTTTTTAATTTTCATTTTATTTTATATTATTATTTTTTTAACATCTTTATTAGAGTAAAGTTGCTTTACAATGGTGTGTCAGTTTCTGCTTTATAACAAAGTGAATCAGTTATACATATACATATGTCCCCATATATCTTCCTCCCTGCATCTCCCTCCCTCCCACACTCCCTATCTCACCACTCCAGGTGGTCACAAAGCACCAAGCTGATCTCCCTGTGCTATGTGGCTGCTTCCCACCAGCTATCTACTTTACGTTTGGTAGTGTATATATGTCCATGACACTCTCTCACTTTGTCCCAGCTTACCCTTCCCCCTCCCTGTATCCTCAAGTCCATTCTCTAGTAGGTCTGCATCTTTATTTCCATCTTGCCCCTAGGTTCTTCTGACCAATTTTTTTTTTTTTTTAGATTCCATATATATGTGTTAGCATACGGTATTTGTTTTTCTCTTTCTGACTTACTTCACTCTGCATGACAGTCTCTAGGTCCATCCACCTCACTGCAAATAATTGAGTTTCATTCCTTTTAATGACTGAGAAATATTCCTTTGTATATATGTGCCACATCTTCTTTATCCATTCATCTGTTGATGGACACTTAGGTTGCTCCCATGTCCTGGCTATTGTAAATAGAGCTGCAATGAACATTTTGGTACATGACTCTTTTTGAATTATGGTTTTCTCAGGGTCTATGCCCAGTAGTGGGACTGCTGGATCGTATGGTAGCTCTATTTTTACTTTTTAAGGAACCTCCATACTGTTCTCCATAGTGGCTGTATCAATTTACATTCCCACCAACTGTGCAAGAGGGTTCCCATTTCTCCACACCCTCTCCAGCATTTCTTGTTTGTAGAGTTTTTGATGATGGCCATTCTGACCAGTGTGAGATGATATCTCATTGTAGTTTAGATTTGCATTTCTCTAATGATTAATGATTTTGAGCATTCTTTCATGTGTTTGTTGGCAATCTGTATATCTTCTTTGGAGAAATGTCTACTTAAGTCTTCTGAACATTTTTGGATTGGGTTGTTTATTTTTTCAATGTTGAGCTTCATGAGCTGCTTGTAAATTCTGGAGGTTCTTACTTTGTCAATTGCTTCATTTGCAAATATTTTCTCCCATTCTGAGGGTTATCTTAGAAATGCACAACCTTCTGAGACTGAACCAGGAAGAAATAAAAAATATGAACAGACCAATCACAAGCATTGAAATTGAAACTGTGATTGAAAATCTTCCAACAAACAAGCTCAGGACCAGATGGCTTCACAGGTGAATTCTATCAGACATTTAGAGAAGAGCTAACACCTATCCTTCTCAAACTCTTCCAAAATATAGCAGAGGGAGGAACACTCCCAAACTCATTCTATGAGACAACCATCACTGTGATACCAAAACCAGACAAAGATGTCACAAAGAAAGAAAACTACAGGCCAATATCATTGATGATCATAGATGCAAAAATCCTCAACAAAATACTAGCAAACAGAATCCAACAGCACATTAAAAGGATCATACACTATGATCGAGTACAGTTTATCCCAGCAATGCAAGGATTCTTCAATATACGCAAATCAATCAACGTGATACACCATATTAACAAATTGAAGGAGAAAAACGATATGATCATCTCAATAGATGCAGAGAAAGCTTTTGACAAAATTTAACACCCGTTCATGATAAAAACCCTCCAGAAGGTAGGCATAGAGGGAACTTTCCTCAACATAATAAAGGCCATATATGACAAACCCACAGTCAACATCATTCTCAATGGTGAAAAACTGGAATGATTCCCACTAAGATCAGGAATAAGACAAGGTTGCCCACTCTCACCATTATTATTCAACATATTTTGGAAGTTTAGCCACAGCAATCAGAGAAGAAAAAGAAATAAAAGTAATCCAAATCGGAAAAGAAGAAGTAAACCTGTCACTGTTTGTAGATGACATGATACTATACATAGAGAATCCCAAAGATGCTACCAGAAAACTACTAGAGCTAATCAATGAATTTGGTAAAGCAGCAGGATACAAAATTAATGCACAGAAATCTCTTGCATTCTTATACACTAATGATGAAAAATCTGAAAGTGTAATTAAGAAAACACTCCCATTTACCATTGCAACAGAGAGAATAAAATACCTAGGAATAAACCTACCTAAGGAGACAAAAGACCTGTATGCAGAAAATTATAAGACACTGATGAAAGAAATTAAAGATGATAAAAATAGATGGAGAGATATACCATGTTCTTGGATTGGAAGAATCAACATTGTGAAAATGACTCTACTACCCAAAGCAATCTACAGATTCAATGTAATCCCTATCAAACTACCAATGGCATTTTTCACATAACTAGGACAAAAAAGTTCACAATTTGTATGGAAACACAAAAGACCCTGAATAGCCAAAGCAATCTTGAGAAAGAAAAAGGTAGCTGGAGAAATCAGAGCCCCTGACTTCAGACTATACTACAAAGCTACAGTAATCAAGACAGTATGGAACTGGCACAAAAACAGAAATACAGATCAATGGAACAGGATAGAAAGCCCAGAGATAAACCCACGCACATATGGTCACCTTATCTTTCATAAAGGAGGCAAGAATATACAATGGAGAAAAAATAGCCTCTTCAATAGTGTGGTGCTGGGAAAACTGGACAGCTACATGCAAAAGAATGAAATTAGAACACTCCTTAACACCATACACAAAAATAAACTCAAAATGGATTAAAGACCTAAATGTAAGGTCAGACACCATCAAACTCTTAAAGGAAAACATGGGCAGAACACTCTATGACATCCATCACAGCAAGATCCTTTTTGACCCACCTCCTAGAGAAATGGAAATAAAAACAAAAATAAACAAATGGGACCTAATGAAACTTAAAAGCTTTTGCACAGCAAAGGAAACCATAGACAAGACAAAAAGAGGAGTTTAACTTAAAATCTCAACTCACAGAGAATTTTCGTTTGTAGAATTTACTTAAGAAAATTGTACTCTGAATTACTAAATCAAGATACATTTCATTAATATGAACAATGTCAATATTCTACCAAAGTATACTCTGTGATGGTACTGATTAAATAAGTCTTATTTTCCCTTTCTTCTCACACCACTTTTGTTTTTTAACATATGAAACAGAGATATTCTGACTGTTGGTATCTTCTAAATGTGAACTTTAAATGGATTGCTCTTCTTTAAAAATTAACTTCATTTTGTGCCTCCAAAAACTGTATTAAAACTGTGCTTCAATAAATAGCAAATAAATATATTTTCAATGTAATCAGAATCATAGCTTATCACAATGAGACCGAGTGTTGATTAGTTGGGATGATTTAGCACTCTGCAGTGTCAGGTAATTATGTACCAGTAATAAATTAGGGAAATATTTTTTATCCTAATCTGCTGGTTTGCTAGTAATTGCTGTCATTTTGGTGCACTCAAGTAAAGAAAATGAGATGCAAGTTATCATTGCTTTTGATTGATGAATTTCAAAAGTGGTGGCTATGATTCCAAATGCCAGCTCCAATTAGTCTGGATATAAACTTTAGGTTAAATATATGCTTCCAGAGTAATAAAATTGTTTCTACTTACTCACTATTCTCTTTACTGGGATCATTGAACTATATTGTTTTTAAATAGTAAGACTAGATTTTTCTAAAATTTTTAATGTTATACTAAAATATTTCATTCATTTTTAAAGAATATTTATTGCGCTTCTACCATATGTCAATTACTCTTCTTGGTGCTAGGAGACTATAATAAAGAAGAGACCAAAATTAATTAATTAATTAATTAGTTAATTCAAAGAACCTCAATCCAATGGGAAGAAATACCTGTGAAATAAATAGCATACTTTGTTCCTGAGAAAATGATAAATTCGATGGAGGAAGATAATGCAAGTTAGGAACACTTGAAAAGTCCATCTCGGTGGCAGTTTGCATTTTAAAATAGTGTGGTCAGAGAGCTCTTCACTGAGAAGTTGGGTCTTTAATAAAGACTTAAAGGAGATGAGAAAGTGTAGCCATATGGTTACTGGAGCAGGAGTGTTGCAGGCAGAAAGAAACTTAGCTTTAATGGACCAGAGGCCAGAACCTATCTGATGTGTTTGATGAGATTCAAGGAGATATACACAAGCATATAAAGATAAGGGTAATGGCATGAACTGGGCAGGAGCTGCATCGTGGTGGTGTTGGTGCATCAATTGTAAGGGACCTTGGAGACAACTCTAGTGTTTTATTCAGAATGCTATAGAAAGCCATTTGAGGGTTTTAAGAAGAACAGCATTATATGACTTCCTGTCCAAAAGATGACTCTGGCTTTTGTGTTAATAGAAGACTACACAGGAACAAGAGTGGCAACAAAGACACCAGCTAGTGGCTAATGTGATAAACCTAGGCTCAAGACTGCAGCTTGAGCTAGTGTGGTAGTGGTGAAGGTGTTGAAAACTAATCAGACACTGAATACATTTTTAAGTAGATTGAATAAGAATTTCTTACACATTAGATGGTGAGTACAGAAGAAAGAAGTCAAGTGTGAAAGGAAGGCTTTGTTGACCTCTGCTACTGTAAGCATAAAACAGATCCTTCCTGACATGGGAACAAATATGGAGAAGCTGGGTTTAGAGGAATGACAGTTATTTTGACTTTGAAATGTTATTATGACATGGAAATAACATATAAATGGATATTCTGGAATCTGGAGAAGAGACCAGAATGAAAAATAAAAAAGTGGAAATTGCTGGTTAGAATTAATATTTTTTAATCCAGAACACTTTTAGATCACCAAAAATGTGAGTGCAGATAAGAGGTCCAAGAACTGAACCCTGGTGCTGAGATATTTAGAGACGAAGAGAAAGGAATTACCAAAGAAAACTAAGGACAATAAGAGAGATTGGAGAAGTGGAGGGAATCTGCATTCTAGAAGCCAAGAGAATACATTTCAAGAAGGGAGTAATCTCATGTGTCAAATATTGCTGATAGACCAAGTGACATGAGAACCAAAAATTTCTCATTGGATTTGTCATCACGTGATAACTGGTGAAGCTGATGAAAGGATTTTTAAATGGAGTTGCATAGATGAAAGCCTAACTAGAAAATGTTCAAGAGAGAATAGAAAGAGCACAGAAACAAAGTACAAACACCTACAAAATTTCATCAGTTCTAAGACATACTATTTCATATTTTAAATCTCTGAAATTGGGATATATATTAAAATTAATACCATTTTATTCTTGTTACTACCTAGGCAGCTGTTCTGATGCAACTGTCATTGCCTGCTTATTCATGAACTTTGTTATAGTTGTTTAAATTTTCTGCTACATACAAATAAAACTCAAAAGCTCTCTCAATATGTATAAAATAAACATTCAAAGTGATATGAAAACTTTGATCATAGCTTAATTAGGGTTTTTCCTTTCTTAGTTGTACTTACACTAACTGCATGTTATAATCAATGTGACTCAAATACAATAAATGTAATTATCTTGGAGCTTAACTATAAGGGGAAAATAAATATAAGGAGATGACTGGAGGGGATTAAGTGGTCAAGAGGGGATTTTCTTATGGGATTTTGTTTATTTAAGATGGTCAAAATTAGGAAATTTTTCATGCTGATGGGAACAATATCATAGAAGGTAAAAATCTGAGGCAGCATGAAATACTTGAAGTATGTCTTTTCTATATGTTTGAACATAAAAATATGGTTGCAACAGTTCTCATAGTCTTATCAATGGTGTTTTGCTGAAATCATTTAAGATCTTTTTGTGTTCACAAAATAGAAGTTGCTTTAAAATCCTTATGTAGATTACAGATATATAGATAAATGTAAAACATATTCTCATATATTCAAGAAATATCAAACTTTGATCTATAAGCATTAACTCACAATACTTCTACACAACTCTTTATATCTGCACCCATTCAATATCTTATATAGTTGTTATAAATACGTAATTTAAAATATAAAGTGACCTCAAAAGGAAATGCTTCTATTTCTTTTTTATTGTGGTAAGAATTATATTTAATAAGTATGCTGATTTTACATATGTGCAATTAGTTGAATATCTCTATGGTTTATGCCCAATGCACAGGTAATAAGGTGTTTCCAACTTTTGGACAGGTTTATAAATAAATAATAAAAATAAGTATTCCTAGAGAAATTAATATTACTTGAAACTTTGCTAAATGGTATATATGACTTCCTATAATACTAAAAACCTGCAAAATAAGTATTATAAAATAAATTATTTTACAGATAATGAGCTTGAAATGAAGTAGAGTATATTTCCTTAGAGTGACAATTGTGTATAAGTGCTGGTTCAGTCTTAGCTCAAAACTCTATGTAGCTCTTGATTTAGTAATTTATGTTTCTTTGTGTTAACTTATCTAATCTGTTTATTTTCCAATCTTTACTGCTGGACAGTCAAGTATTTCTGGAAATTTTAATAGGTGTTAATAAAAAGTTAGTGTCAATATTCTATATATTTTTTTTAAATGTAGGTAAGAAAGATACAGTTGATTATGAAAAAAATCATCATAACTGTGAAAAACAGGTATGGCATTATGTATAATTCTTAATTCATGAATATATAAAATTCAAAATCTGGGTATAAATTAACATTCATATTTTATCTAATAATCATCATTTAAAAGTACATTGATTATTTGACAATAATCTGTTTTTGTTTGGTTATATTTTGACATTTTGTTTTGTTCTTAATAAAATAACTGTTTTCATTTGTTTAAAGTACTGTTTTTCATTGTTATAAAAATGTAAAAGATCAAAATCACATTTTGACAATTTAATCCATGTTTATTTTTTCTATCTTATATATCTTCTCAAACTAGGTATTTTATGAGTGCATATTGGTGTACTCTCAGTACATCATTAAACATTACATCATTAAACATTCTTTACAAAACAAATTCAAGAAAAATCTCTTATTATTGACCTATGTTTGTTCGGAATTCTTCTGTTCATCAAGCTGTATAGTTTGTGTTTGTGCCGTTCGCCTAACAGCTTAATTGCCTGTAACAGTATTAACTTCCATGAGAAAATATATTCTCAATACAGCTATGGCTATTGGGTGGACCACACATCATCCCCCTGTTCACTAGGTGTGTATGATGGATACTGTAGAAGTAGTGCCAGAGAGGATACATAGGATAATGTTTAGGAATATGGGCTCTAGAAGAAAGCTACATGGACACCAAAGATAACCAGCTATAAAATCATCAGTGAGTCATTTGAGCTCTCTCAGCTTCACTTTCCATACCTATAAAGTGAAAGTTATAATGGCATCTACACTATAGATCATAGATTTTTGAGAGTTAAATGATAATGCACTGCTTAATGCATTGTTTGGCATACAGTTACTGTCTAATAAATGTTGAGAGAACAAATAGGAAGATGATATAATCATCTGGAGCATATTACCTTGTTCAAATATGTCTGGATGACCAAAAATTCTTAGGTTATTAACTTTATGAATATATATATATTTACAAGTATATGTATATATATACACATACGTATATACACATACATACAGAGAAAGAGGGTATTTTTTAAACCACATTTCTGAAGAAAATTAAGAATTCCATTATAGCTATGTGGGCATTAACTATGAAACATCTAAAACTGATAACTAAATTGACTACATTAAATTATAATAGAAAAACATTTTAAACGGAATTATTGAGATACATTATGAACAGTCTAGCAATCTATTTTCTACATTTTTAGGGTGAGATGAGGTATATAATTTCCCTTAATAACTCTAATTAGTGGTAAAAAAAGTTTAATTATGGATTCTCAAATAATTAAAGGTCTTATATAGGCTGCCTAACTGTCCTTATTTGAATGAGCAGTCACACTTTATTACTTTGCTAAACTATGCAGGTTTATAAAATTTTATATGAGCAGGTTTGTAATAAACTAGTGAAATTGAATGTTAATGTTCTGCGATATGAAAATGTGCGCCTACAAGAATAAACATTCTGAAAAAGACACTTTGTGTAAATCTTCTTGAAGCTCAGTGTTCTGAAGTATAACTCATACAGCAACAAGGTCACTTGTTAAAAATATTTTCACTCATTTCCATCAACTTGATATTGCTTCCGGTTTGTGTTTGCTTGTTTGTTTTTTGCTTCTTGGTCAGGCAGCCTTTGGGACCTAGAGTTGAGATTAGCAAAATCTTTGATTTTGTGAATTTCAGCAGGAACCCAGATAAGCATATGCTATAGAAATGTAGCACAATTGACAAAGGTTATCTCTGTGTCAAGTCTGATTATGATAAAACTTAAATCTACAATTTTTTTTTCATGTTTCCTGTCTGCTTCAGTCAGTCTTCTCCTTGGAAAGAGTACATTTAGAAGTCATCTACTTTCTTCCACCCAGGCCCATGTTATTACTTTTGTCCAAATCCTTATAAGTCCAGGACCTCTCCTGAATTCTAGCAAACAGACAAAATTTAAGTGAATATTTAATTAAAGCTGCCATTTATTGAGCATCAAACATAGCAGTTTACATAGCTTATCCAATCCTTAAAACAATCCTGGAGGGTAGGTACACTTTTCTCCCTTATTATATTATAGATGCTGAGGTTAAAACTCCTTGGTCAAGTGACCAGCCAAAGCCACAGAGCTGGTGTTTGCCATACTTAAGCTATGAATGCAGTCTTCTCGCCTCTGAAGACTATCCAGGATTCAATGCTGCCTCTCTGGGTAATCTGAGAAGTTAATTCCTACAAAAGAACTAATGATAACTTCAGTAATGAGTCACACAAGTTATACTTTTTCTTAAGGAAAACCAATTGCCTAAGTAGAAAACATGGCCATGACTTATAGTTCAATGCTGAATAAAGAAGAGTATTTAAATTGTATGATCTGAAAATCTGTTGCTTTATTTATGAGCAGGGATTTAAAAAACTGGCATATTCACAAGTGAAACAACCACTGGAAACTGTGTAAATGAAGAGAAAGTACTTTAGTCAAATAAGATTAGCAGGAGTTTTGGTTTGGTTGGTTGTTTTGGATTTCTTTTTTTTTTTTTTCATGATGAATGAGAAGGATGACTTTTAAAGGAGACCTACATTGTTTGACCCAAACAAAATCATAATGAGGTAGAAAAATCACTGACCTTGAAGCTGAAACCCTGGCTTGTGTTACTGGGCTATGTGTTTTTTGGTGAAGTTGTGTTTCAATTTTTTTTTCAGAAATATGGATATTTTATTTTGAAAGTCTTTTGAAATAAGTTTTAAGAGATTATAAAAGACTACCACAATTGTGTAATAGATTTCTAATAGTATTATGCACTAAAGCATCTCTAAAAATTGTTTTTTTGTACTTTTGAACAACCAGCTAACTTGCTTCTATAATTCAGGAGCAACATAGCCATCATTCATTGGGAGTAAGATAAATTGATCAAGACATTTCTGCTATTGCTTTCTGGGTTAAAATAAATTTCAGGTTACAAGGTACTAAACTCTAACCTAGATATAAACAAGCAGTGTGCATTCTACCTCAGATTTCATTACTCAAACTGAGTCAATAGGGTTAGTGTAATTAGTTTTACTAAATGTACAGAACTTGGAATATAAAATATTTAACTGTCTTAAGGTATATTGTTTACTGACTTTCTCTTATCTAGTAATACAAAAGGAAACTCCAATTACACATTCAAATCATTAAAATACACAGTGTCATAAAAGAAAAATAGGCTTTACTCTGGTTTCCACATAATACACCCAGAGAATTTCGGATGATTAAAGGCATCCACAGCTGAATGCCTTAAGACAGTTTGATTCAGGTAAATGGAGTTCCCCAGAGAGAAACAGAGACTTATTGGTATAAATTTCTTCTTCCCTAAAAAATTCACCACTTCTCAACTTATATACTCAATTCCTAGGTAAAATTAAAATATGTTCCTATACAAAAAGCTCAAGCAGTTTACTCTTATTGTTTCGATTCTTAAAGAACTGAAATCTCTAGGTTAGGATTTCTTTAGTGACATTTTTGATATTGAATCAATGAAATCTCTAATCTCCAGAGCGCTATATGTTTTGTATTCTGAACTTTTGCCATGTAAACAAGTTGTTTTTCTAATCCTTTTGTGTTTTTAAAGTATATGAAAAGTTCAATCTAATCTGTACAACATCAAATTTTTATTCCCTTACTCTTATTTTATTTGCAAGCAAAACTAGTTTCCAAAGATATAGACTGTTACCTGTATAACTGGATTATTGACAAAAATTCAATACATTTGATATTATTATAGTTAACGTTTCAGAAAATCATGTCACAAACAACACTCTGAACTAGGCTTGTTTTATTCTTTTTAATAATCCAGCTTTAGTTATAATATTGTATTTTTATTTTTGAGTAATGTTTCTAAGTAGAAGGAAATAACATCACAAATCATAATGAAACAAATCGTGCTAAAGAATTTATCTTCCTGGCTAAGTTATTTTTCTTGTCTAGCATTAGTTTTTATAATGTTAATATTTACACACTCTCCAAAAAGCAAAGACTTATTAGAAAAAACATTTTATTATATTCACATACAATGAGTGTGAGGAATGTTTCTTAAAGGAAAATTAAAGCAGATAAGTCACAAAATTTGATTATGAAATTGTAATTTCTTATTAAGCATTTCTTCATACATTATCTCAACTTTATGATGTAGGTAATATTATTGCCAATTTATGGATTTTAGAAGGAAGTCTCCCAGACTTGCCTAAAGTGCACAATTTATAGGTAGCTAATCTGAGGTCCAAACACATTCATCTGAATAGAAAAATATCATTTCTTTCACCAGACCAAGCAACTAAGACTCAACATTTATTGTGCACCTGTATTTGATGACTAGTCATAAGTGTTTTTGGGTATTAAATCAAAACTCGTTCTCTCTGTCTCTCTTTCTCTCACACACACACATGCGCACACACACACACACACACACACACACACACACATACACAGCATTTTACAGATGAGGAAATGGAGCCACAGATAATTTAACTTGTGTAGCTAACAAGCTAGTAAGTGGCAAAACTAAAATCAAAGTATACAGCATAGTGTTTCAAGTGCAAGCTGTGGAGAAAGAATGCTTGAATCCTACCCCAGGTTCACCACATTATTCCTAGTGCTCTGGTGACAACAGCAAGGGTTTTAAAATTGCTTATGTTAAGCTAATTGTCTCCGTTTTTGTAATTATATCAAGTCTCCCTTCCTGTTATACTGACTCTGATTTATTACATTGATTCTCTTCCACATTTTAAAATTATTTTACATTTCATTATGTTCTGCCCTTCTCTTTACTAGTTCTTTCCTAGGTCTGTATTTGGTTTTAATCAGGTGGTTATTTTCTAACTACTTGAGTTGACACATACCAGGCCTACATTTAGACATTATTGTGTTTTTTTATACTAAAAGTGTTTCCTAATGACTACTTTAGATGGTCCCACAAATTTTGATAAGAAACACTTTCATTTTCATTTAGCTTTGAGTATTTTCAAATTTCCTTAAAATTTTTCTCTGCAAACCAAAGGTTATTTGGTAGAATGTTTTTTTAATTTCTTGAAAACTGAGATTTTGTAAGCTATTTTTTACTGTTTTATTTTAATATCATTATTATTATATTACATATATAATTATAATACAATATATTATATATATTTTTATTATATATGCATATATTCATATTAATATCTGAGAACTCAGTCCATTTGCAGATTTTTTGAAATCTATAGAAACTTTCTTTTGTGATGATGCAGAATAAGTTTTCTGTTAGTAATCTATATATTATTTAAAACAATGCATATTCTGGAGTGATGTCAACAGGATTACAGAATAGGAAGCCCCAGACTTCATTTCTCCACAGAGACACTGACTTAATAATAATGTATGGTCCAAAAAGCCTTTATGAAACTTTCAGAAGCCGGCTGAGAAGTCACAATACCCCAGGCAAGCGCAAAGCTAAGAACAACTGTATCAAAAGGAGTAGGAGGGGCTTCCTTGGTGGCGCAGTGGTTGAGAGTTCTCCTGTCGATGCCAGGGACACGGATTCGTGCCCCGGTTGGTGAAGATCCCACATGCCCGTGAGCCACGGCCGCTGAGCCTGCGCGTCTGGAGCCTGTGCTCTGCAACGGGAGAGGCCACAACAGTGAGAGGCCCGTGTACTGCAAAAAAAAAAAAAAGTAGGAAAGAACATTGCATTTAATGTGTAACAGCCTTTTTCCCCCTAAGCCTTCCCAACTCAGTGCAATCAAGAGAAAGCATTCTACTCATAACTTCTGACTTGGGGGTAAAGCATGGAACATGCATCCAATGTTCCAGCTTTTACTTGGGGGTTGCCCAAAAGACTGGTTTCTGTCTCACCTGACTTGGAGAGCTGACAGGGAATTGTATACTTTGAATCCCTGGAAACCATTAAGAACAAAGCTAAGCAGCTTGTTTCAGCACCAGAGAACATGCAGTACCACAGACAGACACTAACTGGAGCAAGAGATTATAAACTCCTAATAAAGAAACTGGGAAACCTCCTTAACTGGAAATTTACATGCACAAACCCAGAGAAGACACATCCCAGAAATGTTTGGAAATACCCCAAGAATCTCTAGCCAGGCTGATTTGTGAACTTCTTTCCCTATGCAAAGCTAGTAACTAAAGTTGGGGTAAGTGGCTGTTTTTTCAAATGTCCAAATCTCAGCAAAAAGTAACAAGGCATACGAAGGAACAGGAAAACATGGCCCAATCAAAGGAACAAAATACATCTCCAGAAACTGACCCTAAAGAAAAGGAAATCTATGAATTACCTGATAAAACTTTCAAAATTATTATCTTAAAGGAGCTAAATAAACAAAAGAAAACACAGATAGACAACTAAACACAATCTGGAAAACAATGTATGAACAAAATGAGGATATCAATAAAGAAATAGAAACTATGATAAAGAAAAAAAACAGAAATTCTGGAGCTAAATAATACTATAACTGAATTTAATAATTCACTAGAGGGATTTGATATCAGACTTGATAAAACAGAAGAAAGAATCAACAAACTTGAAGATAAGTAATTTGAAGCTATCAAGTAAGAGGATCAAAAAGGCCAAAAAAATAAAGAAAGCCTAAGGGACTTGTGGTGAAAAAAAAAAAAAAAATCCAGGAGATGAATATACATATGATAGGAATCCCAGAGGGAAAAGAAAGAAAAGGGCAGAAAGCTTATTTGGAAAAATAATGAGTGAAAACTTTCTGAATCTAAGGAAGAAAATGGGCATCCAAATTCAAGAAGCTCAAAATATTCCAACTAAGATGACTCCAAAGAGTTCCACACCAATATACATTATAATAAAACTGTCAAAAGTTAAAGAGAGATGCTTGAAAAATTCAAGAGAAAAGTGACTCACTATGTACAAGAGAGCTCCTATATCCAACAAATTGAATAACCTAGAAGAAATGGATAAATTTCTAGAAACATACAACTTACAAAGATTAAATCATAAAGAAATAAAAAAATATGAACAAACCTATAACTAATAAAGAGATTAAATAAGTAATCAAAAACCTCCCAACAAAGAAAAGCCCAGGACCAGATGACTTCCCTGGAGAATTCTACCAAATGTTTAAAGAAGAATTAATACCAATCCTCAAACTGTTCTAGAAAATTGAAGAGAAAGGAGCACTTCCAAACTTATTTTATGAGGGCAGCATTTCCCTGACATAAAAATCAAACAAAGATACTGCAAGAAAAGAAAACAACAGCCCCATATCTCTGATAAATACTGATATAGAAATCTTCAGAAAAAATAAGCTAGCAAATTCAATTCAAAAGCACATTAAATTAGATTACACACCATGACGAAGTGGGATTTTGTCCTGGAATGCATGGATGATTTCACATAGAAAAATCAATCAATATGACAAATTAATAGAAAGAATAGCAAAAATATATGACGATCTCAACAGATGCAGAAAAAGCACTGAGGAAATTCAAGTCTTTCATGATAAAAACACTCAACAAACTAGGAATTGAAGAAAATTACTTCAAAATAATAAAAGCCATATACGAAAAATCCACAGGTAACATCATATTCAGGTTGAATAAATGAATTTTTTTCCTACAAAATCAGGAAGAAGGCAAGGATGTCTACTCTCATCACTTCTATGTAACATTGTACTGGAATTCCCAGTCAGAGCAATTAGGGAAGAAAAATAAATAAAAAGCATACAAATTGGAAAGGAAGAAATAAACTTATGTCTGTTTGCAGACAACATTATTTTACAAGCAGAAAACCCTAAAGATTAAACACACACACGTGTGCTCGCATGCTCACACACACACACACACACACACAAACACACACTGTTCAAAGTAATAAATTCAGCAGTGTTGCAGGACACAAAATCTACACCCCCAAATCAGTTGTGTTTCTACATGCTAACAAAGAACAAACTGAAAAGGGAATTAAGAAAACAACTCCATTTGCAATAGCATCAAAAAGAATAAAATACTTGCAAGTAAGCTTAACCAAAGAGATGAAAGACCTGTACACTGAAAACTATACAACATTACTGAAAGGAATTAAAGGGGTCACATAAACAGAAACACATCCAATATTCAAGGATTGCAAACTTAATATTGTTAAAATGTCTATACTACCCAAAGCTATCTATAGATTTAATGCAATATTTATCAAAATCCCAGGGGTGATTTTTGCAGAAATAGGGAAAAAAACTCCTAAAATTTGTGGAATGTCCAAGAACCCAAGTGGCCAAAACAATCTTGAGAAAGAAAAACAAAGCTAGAGGCCTCAGAAACTTACTGATTTCAATACATATTATAAAACTATAGTAATCAAAATAGCATGGTATTGATAAAAAGACAGATGTATAGAACAATGGAAGAGACTATATCAAGCTCAAATACCTCTGCATAGTAAAGGAAACAATGAAAAGAGTAAAATGGCCACCTAAGAATGGGAAAAAAAAATATTTGTAAACCATATATATGATAAGGAGTTAACATCCAGAATATATATATATATATATATAATATATGCATGTCTCCATACAATTTTTAGATTTACTGTATTACTGAATACATTTATTAGATTTCATTCACAGAGTTATGATTGATTAATTTGACAGTAGTTGTATTAGTTGCTGAGTGTAGCTCTAAAACCTATCAACCTCCTCTCTATTCTCTGTATTGAAATTTGGAGAAAAAACTAACTCATTAGCCTCATCATGCCTAGTCGTCAAGAGGACTCTTTCATTTTTTGTATAAATTAAAAACTTCCCTTAAAGTGTTTTTCTTTTGATATCAGAATTTAGGATTTTAATGGCTTAACTGATTATAATTACAGACATTTTTTTCCATTATACTCATGAAGGATGAATGATTCAAAAGGCAATCTATTGAATTCAGATTTTTCTAATCTATTTTTAAATTAGAAAACTCTGAGGCAGTAATTTAGAGTAACAAAGCAAAGATTGTTCTGTGGTCCCATATTCCTCCTTTATTTAATTAAAATTGTTTTTTAAAATAATAATTGGGAATAAAGTGTTCTGTTTAACAGAATATTAAAGCATAAATACTTTATTGAGTATGCTTTTGAAAAAAGTAATGTTATTTTACACAAAAGTATAAGAACAAATTTGCATGCAGGATGTACATTATCAAATATGATTTATACAGTGTCTTGCTTTGCTATATATTAGTGTAAATATGTAGTTTGATTTCAGGTTTTTGGTAGGTGAAACATGTAAACTTGAAGTCAAAAGAAAATTTGTTTTGTGAGATAAAGTTTTCTTTCTTTTTAACTCTCAAAAAATTGCATCGTGTCACCAAATTAATTTTGTCAATATTCCGTTATCTCTTAATTACAATATATAATATATATGTAATTATAATATATAATATAGATACACATACATATATAACATATACAACACATATGCTTTATAAACAAAACATGCTTTAAATACAACATATAACATATTACAACGTATAACCCAACTGATAATGATGCTTATTGTATTTGCATGAAGAAAGAAATGTTCAACATAATAAGGGCAGTACAGTGTTTTTTGTTAGTTTCAGAATGCGTTTTTGTCCTAATTATTGGTGGCACTTTAGTTTTTTTTATTATTGTACTCCTTAGGCTAGCATCAGCCGACGGAGAAGATGGTGATGTACACTATTTAAAACATGCGATTTGCAAATATCCTTTGAAAGGGAGTGGGGATTTATCCCTTGTTCGATGCTTTATTTGAGCCTTCTTTGGGGTTAGTATTATAAGATACAGGGATGTTTTTTCAAAAATATTTATTACCTTATTAAGGTAAACTGTCTTTCCTGCCAGTGGATGTTATTTTATAGAAAAAATACAAAATCCTATAAACTTCATGGCTGGAGTCCAACCATGTTTTAGCTGACAACACCATAACCATTACTTTCATTCTAATTTTAAAGGCAGTAGTAGCAGCACTTCAATTAACCAATGAATCAAAATAATATACAGTTTCTGCACATTAGTTCATAAAGGCTCTCCATATAGCACATTATTTCAAATGAATGCCACCTCCTGCTATGGTGGGTGTTCAGCTGGCCTAGAAAAGCACAGTAATTAGCTCTTTCCATTGCAGTGAAAAAAGTTAACAACAATGACACTTAAGTGGCCATAATTAGTCCACTGAGATTAACGTGGGAACTTTGTACCTCTCCTAGTGTCATTGTCACAGACTTATGATACCCTCTAAATTGCAGTAGTTCATTGGTTTATTTTCCAAAGAGCTTTCTCACTTAGAATGCCTAGAAGCTCATTAAAAGAAAAAAAAAAAAAGATCTTAGGTACTATAGAAAGCAGTCTCAACTGAACAAAGTTTAAAGGAAGACCTTACACCTTCAAATTGGAGTGTGTTTTCTCAGTGTTTGCATGAAAAAGACACGTCAAGTGACCATATAACACAAACAAATCCTTGTAATTGATAACATTAAATATTTAGCAGAGTGAATGTGAAAGTTCAGAGATTAATTTTCATGAATACAAGTTAAAAAACATAAAATAAAAAAAGAAAGCAAGTACTGCTCTATTCAAACAGTTTAATCCAAAGGTTTGACATGCTTTATGAAAAAAAGCTTATAATAATAAAAGGGCATGAAATATGGTATCAGGTTACATATCATGCAAAAACTAACAAGCCAATTTTATTTTAATGCCTTTGTACAGTAGTAGAAAAAATAGACTGGTATGTAACTGTTTTTATGAGTATTACTATAGTTTATTTTATTTTTTTTTCTTTTCCAGTTTATTGAGACATAATTGACATACAACACTGTGTGAGCTTAAGGTATACCACGTAATGACTTGCCTAACATACATCATGCAATGTTCAACACAATAAGTTTATTGAAGAGCTGTCATCTCAGATAGATACAAAATAAAAGAACAAGAATTATTTTTTTCTTGTGATGAGAACTTTTAGGGTTTACTTTCTTAACAACTTTCATATATAACTTACAGCAATGTTAATTATATTAATCATGTTGTATATTACATCCCTAGTATCTTACGACTGGAAGTTTGTACCCTTTGACCACCTTCATCATCATCCAAAGATATTACATTGGTGTGCACTACCTTTTCAAATTTGTGTTCTTGTTTTCTTTGGAAAAAATATCCAGGAGTGGAATTGCTGGATCATATGGTAGTTCTATTTTTAGTTTTGTGAGGAACCTCCATACTGCTTTCCATAGTGGCTGTCCAAGTTACATTTCCATCAATAGTGCACAGGGGTTCCCTAATCTGTGCATCCTCACCAACACTTGTTACTTGTTGTTTTTTTGATAATAGCCATTCTGATAGGTGTGAGGTGGTATCTCATTGTGGTTTTGATTATAAATAGTTAATTTTTTTATAAATAGTTTATTTTTTAAATGTAAATAGTATTTTAAATAGTGCTTTTGATAAGTTTATCAAAAAAAAAAAAACCCAGGGAATTCAAAGTAAATTATCACCAAATGTACCCTAAAATTCATAAGTAAATTCTTGTGAATGCACAGGAAAGAAAAATCAGAACAATGAAGGAGACAAAGACAGTTGTAGCACACTAATTAGTATGAAAGGAATGAAATATTCACTTACATAATTAAATTTATCAAATGGTGACTTTCTTCTTTGAGCCAGCATGAAAAACAGAAGAGCTATTAGAAATCATAAAAGTTGCCTATAAATTCAGGAGGTAAGTAAATAAATGCTTTGATTTTCCAAAACAATGATGTATTTATCTGTAAGGAAGGACTCCACCAGTCATCATAGGTACCCAAATGTTTTGGATAGGTTCAAGAACATAACATCAGACTCTCAGAATTCCCAGCCTCCTATCACTAGGAAACATAAGTATGCAGCTGAGTTGAGAGCTCTCTGAACACAAACAGTGTCGTCAGAGATCTGATTCTCTATCTTTCAGTTCTGCATATCTCTGGGTATCGTCCTCTGACTATAGCCAATCTCCACCTCATGAAAAAGACAACCACTATCACTCTCAAATTTGTGATCCCAAGCAATTAAGAAATATGCTTTCTTTCACCTCAGTAACCTCAAAATAAAGAAACAATAGTTTCACTTTAAAAAGCCCAGCTTTGGTGGTGTATCCATTTTAGAGCCCACCTAGCATTCTTGAGAAAATTTTATCCAAAGCACATGATATGAATTCTGTCATGAAAGAAATTAGACTCTATTACCAGAAAAATTATGAAAGAAGTACTGGGTCAAAGAAGACAGAAATCAGTCATCTATAGATAGAGAAGGATTCTGTACACTAAAAACACATAAGGTCGTTCTCATATCATACAAGCTTTTTATACATATCAGCATACAGGTGTTTTGTGGGCATTAGAAAAAAATTTACAAATAATTAGAGAAGTCATTTGATGTTCACTGAAGTGAAAATGAGACATATCAAACTATCTTCATTTACATTTTTGATAGGATCCCCAGATTGGTAAATAAAGAAGACTTTATAGATATACTGCACCTAAAAGTTTTCATAATAAACTAGCGGATAACATGATAAAATTTGGATTAAGTACCTTTCAGAAAAATGAAAACTACCTCAAATACTTGAAAGACTTTCACAAAATTTTGAGTTTAGACTTATTTTATGCACTTCCAAAAGTTAAATTCAGAACTTGTATTTGGGGTTTAGAAGGCAGTGATTTACTTTAAGAAACTTCTCTCCTGTATAGTGTACTTTTAGTTTTGTTTTTCAAATTATGTATATTTTAATGGTTTCATTAATTGTTGAATTTTATATGATGATATGATTCAATGTGAGATTCAATATGGTTCAATAATGACATCTTTTAGAGTCATTACAAGAGAAAACCATATTAACAAGTATATGGTTAGACTAGATAATTTTGAAACCCAGTTCAAAATATTAATGCTTTGGAATTCTAAAAAAAATATTGATTAATAAGAAAGCAGGTTATTAGAAGTACAGGTTTTCCCCACTATCCAAAAGCAGAGCATTCCTATGAAGCTTTTCATAGGTCGAAATTGTGTAAAGAGAAGAATCAATTGCCTCAGGACACATGTTGTTAACAGATACAAAAATACATCAGGTTTAAAGCACATACACTCACAGACACAGTTCAAAATTGAAGAAGCTTGATGCTGAGATGCTGAGTGTAGTTCCAGGGGAAGGAACTTGGCGGTACCACTCTGGTTTCTCTGGATGCCTGCTGCCTCTACAGTACTCGAAGCAAAACAAATTCTGACAAGATTTTTACTCTTCTTTTTTTTTTTTTTTTTTGGTAAAAGCAAAAATCCTCTTTGGATTTCTTTAGGTTATCAAAAACAGTTGATAATGTAATCATCTTTGGTAAAAATGGAGTGGCAAAAGAGAACTCTTGAAAAGTGAGAGATACCTGTATTTATTTGGAAGGGTAGTTTTAAGGCAGATCACAGAGGAATGTCTTGTCTAGCTGGCAGTAAGAACTTGTGATCATTCACATAATGAAATGTAGACCTAAAGACTGAGAAACTCAGGCTTTTCAAAGGTTTATGAGCTAAGAAAAAAACCTCTCTTTCTAGAAATTTCTTCAGGAAATACCACTCTTAAAAAAAGCAGATATGAAGGACAATGATGGTAGAGATTAGCAGCTTGAATTAAGGTTAGTAATAGGGATTGTTTTTCTCATTATAGACTACTTAATATATTCAAGAGTTTATAATATGTAGGAGAGTTGAAAAGACTTACCAAAAGAAAGGAAAGAAAGAAAGAAAGATGAAAGAAAGAAAGAAGGAAAGGAAGGAAGAAAGGAAGGAAGAAAAGAAAGAAAACAAAACCCAGGAATAACCACTTTCCTACTATCCATCTTAAGACACACATTTAAATCCCTGCCTTCCCTGCTCTAATTACAACCTTTATTCCCCAGCAGAGTTAATGAGTATTCTTAATTATATATGTACCTTTGCCTTCGTTTTATGTAGAGCTTTACCAAAAAAAAAAAAAAAAAAAAATCCTCTCTATAGCTCTCTTGGTGTTTGTGAGTGTGTGTGCTGTGTTTTGCATGCTTTTACATCTATACAAATGGATTTTTGTATATATTCTTCAACTTGCTTTTTTAGCTCAGAGATTCATCCATGTTGTTTCATAGCTGTAGCTGTTACATAGCCACTATAGTTCCATTGTGTTTTCTTTAACCATTCTTCTCCTGTTGAAAATGCTTGTTTCCAGTTTTGAGTATGACTCTAGTTGTACAAATACAAGTGTAGTTTTTATTGTAATGGTTCTCAAAGTGTGTTCTCCTGACCATCAGAGTCTCCTGGGAACTTGGTAGAAATGCAAATTCTCCAGCCACACCCCAGACCTGCTGACTCAGAAACTCTGGGGGCAGAGAAGTCCAGTAGTCTTTAAACAATCTCTCCAGATGAATCTGATGTGCACTCAACAGCAAAAACCACTGGTATACAGGATATATCTGGAAAAAATCATTGCTGGGCCATAGTTCCTATACCTTCAAACTTACCAGATAATACTAGTATTAATACTTAATACTTCAATCTCTACTACAGTCTCCTGCTGACTTAAACTTTATAATAAGTCATACTACTGTAACTCATATTACTCCATCATCTTCTTTTCATTAGGAGCTTCTTGATGACTTATGACCATGTACATGCATACGCATGCACACGCATACACACATACACGTGCGCGCACACACACACACAACAGATCTTATTTAGTAGAACATGGAGCATACAGATAATGTTGGGAAGAATTGACATGTATATGATACTGATATTTTATACATAAGTGTGGCATATCTTTTTTTATTAATGTAAGTCTTTCTCAATATCTTACTGTAGAGTTTTATAATTTTCTCCATAAGTGTCAAGCACATTGTATTAGATCTACCATTGTATTTTTTATTCTCTGATAGCTATCATCTTTTCCAAATTAAATTTTTTTTGATGTATATAAGTACAGTTGTCTTTAAGTTTTGGCATTTTACTCAGCAATTTTGTTTTATTCTCCAATAAATCTAGTAATTTATAATTATTTTTGAGATTTTATTGTAGACAATTATATCATATGCCAGTTTTCTTTTTATTTTAATCTTGATGGTTTTTGTATCTATCATTTATCTTATTGTTCTGACTAGAAACTCCAGGACAATATTGAAGAGAAGTGATAATAGTTATATGTTTTCCATATACATTTTTTGAGTGATTTTTCAGTTTTTGTATATTCATAGTATCATGAGAGATTTTTAGCATATATGAATATTTGGACTTATTAGATGCTTTTTTGTTGCACTTATTACTATAATTGTATTCACTTTTGGTCTTTTAATGTAAAGAATAACTTAGGTAAATTACCAAATCTTATATTGTACTAACATTCTCGATGTAAGCCTACCTTCATCATTATATAAAAAAACAAACAAACAAACAAAAAAACAAACCACTGGCATAAGTTTATATATCTGTGAAACCCTAAATCTTAAATGCATTTGTGACATTGGTGTACATGGTCCTTTATTAAAAGAGCAGGATATTGAGGTCAAAAACCACTGCAGCTAATAGCAGAGTGCTCTTCCTGAACTAATTTGACCATTATAAGACAGTTCAAAAGCAATTTCCTAATTTGTATTTTTACACTATTGAAAATGCTCAAATAGTATGCTGTGCTTTGTCAAACATTTTCCCATGTTACAGAATTAACTGTTTTATGCTTTAGAGTATATTTATCTTACTTTAGGCTCTTTCCTGACATTAGTGAATGCTAATCTATTTTTAATGAAACTAGTCAGTTAGTCTGAGTTGGTTAAGACACGTTGTAAATAATACTAAAAAAAAAAAAAAATAGCCAGGCTGATATTGTGAAACCAACACTAAAAGTCTTTGTAACAGAATATCCTCAGATATGAGTGAGTGACGTGGAAGAAGGAATTGGGTAGGTATAATTTAAAAATGTAATCAGCTTTTCCCAGGAAAAAAGGGAGAACAGGAACAAAGGGGCACAGGGTTCTGGGAAGTGGGCAAGGGAAGAGATAATTCTAGATGGGAGACGATATATTTGAGATTCCTGGAGAGCACAGAGGCCGTCATATGGAACACTTCAAAAATTCTAGGGAGTGAGGTACCACTCCCATCTGAACAGGGCAACGATTTAAATAGGCCAGGACCCAAGTATCACAGCCACCTACACACCAATGCACACTATTTATCAACTTGAAAAACTTGAAATGATTGTTTACATTCGTTAAAGAACTGGCTGAAAATTCATTTGGTTTCATTGTCTATTTGGTATGATGAAAGTTGGTGAAGCACATTCTAGATAAAGTGAGAGGTGGTGGCTCCTTCCTACATGTTCATATTCTCAGAGGCTGGTGGAAGAAGTTAACCCCCCAAATGAGGTGGTAACTATGCAAGATAAAACATCTACTTTGTGCACATAATTATGGTAATGAAAGAAAATGATAATTCATTTATTCCTGCCTATCCAATTTTTTTTTTAAGTAAGTGGAGAAATAATTATTTTTAAATTGCATGAAGATAATTGTTTAGGAAAAAGTAAACTCAGGAAAGAAAATTCACCTATAAGGGAAAAGAAGAAAAAAATCAGAAGAAGCACAGGTAACCTTATCATAATCTTGGATTAGAAGCTAAAAATGAAATTTAAAACATTATTAAAATTTCAAATATAGCCATATGCTTTTGTCTATATAATGAAAACATTTAGTACACCCCCCCCAAAATAAATATACCAAGTAAAATAAGAACTAAACTGGGAAAATATTATTCCCAAATAGAATCCACCAAATTTTGGTGTTCTTTATTATAAAGTGCATGAAAATAAATTCACACTAAAACTGCCATGAAGAACTTAACAGTTACTATGTGTAGACAATTCATAAAAGAGAAAATAAATATGACCCTCTGGAAATCAATTTACATGTAGAAAAAATAGTCTTAAAGAGTTTATTTATGGAATCTCCCTGTGATAGGATTTTGCTCCCATCTAATCTGAGCATCCTCTGTGTGAATCATTGGAGTCTCAATCTAGATTTCTTATACAAGAGAGGGAAATAAACATTTTGTCTCGACTAAGACACTGTTATTTTGTTGTTGTTGTTTGTTGTTATTCAATAACAATGATGTTAACCTAGGCACAATCAACAGAATTTTATGTCAAATAATATGTTAAACATCTCAACTAACACAAAGAGCAGTTAATGTTTTAAAGAACCCCTCCTCCTTCATACCCCCCAGCCCAGTACACACCTCCCACCCCTGTCAGACACCATGATCTGTTTGTAGGTCTTAAAGATTTATTATCCTGGACAAATCTTGTAACCTTTCTATTGATCTTAATTATTTGTCTAGGTAGGTGTTTTGTCCTCTTCCAAATATATGTTATCAGTACTCTTGAAATAAGAATACAAGCTTCACATTCCTCTTCCCTGCTGAGTATCAGTCTAACCTTCCCACCTCCCTGTCCCAAGACTGCTCTTCCTTTTCTGATAACAAGGCAAATCTCAGAAGGGATCTTGGCTTAACACAAGTATAAAAGAGGGCCTGAAATTTTGATATGTTAATAAACTATGGTTTCCTCTTTTCTCTTGGCAATGCACTTCTTATCATGTTTTTACAATCTGAGTCTGTGGAGTTTATTTTTTCCTGTAAATATTAGCCAGTGTTAATCCCAATAATAAGAAAACCACACAAAGAAAACTTGTCATATTGGAAAAAGAAATTCACAGACTAAATAATAAGAAATAAACATTTCTTAATTCTCATCATTTCCATTAAGAGATACAATGCTATTATTTATACTCATTTCATTTATGAGGTTTTTGCTGCTTCAAAAATTGAAATAATTTGTCCCAGGTAACAGAAATAATTGATCTTGGAGTGATCTCTGCAGTGATATATCCAAGGTTTCTCCCTTATTTTTTAGTAGAAGACTACTTCAACACATTATGGAATATCGAGTCCTTTGTGTGCACCAGATGTGCTGATTATGAGCTGACCTAATGGAAAATTGCAAAGCCAGAAAATATTATTTTTATATGATTAATTAACACATTAATAAGACAAATATATCTTTAATCTCCTATTATTTGCTAACTTGCTAAACTCCTCAAGGTGTTTATAGTATATGTAGGAAAGGGAGTTTGACAGGTAAACACAAAAACACAATGAGATATTATATATGCTTAAATTAAGGAACAAGATATTTAATTTTGATGGGGGCATAAAAGAGGGAGGAAGCACTTCTACTTTATGAAAGTGATATAAATGGACCTCAAAGAGAAAATAACTTTAAAGCTAAAACTTGATAAGTGGTTAAGTATTGAGCAAATTGACCAGGGGAGAAGGACATTTTAAGGAGAGGGTGAAATTTTAAAAAGGTAGAGAAACATGAAAGTGCATGACATGTTTAAAATTACAAGTCAATGCGTATGACCAGAGAGACTGAATCAGTAAATAGGCTCCAGATCAGGGTGGACAGAAAAGCAGAGGACCCTTGGTTTGCCAGTTCTTGGCTAGAAGGATGGAGATGTTGCTCTTTTCACCAGTTAATTCAGTTCTCAGCCTTCACAGGCGGAAAAGCAGATAGTAGGTGGGCTCATCAGAAAATTCCCAGGAGCTGGGAGTGAAGCTCTTCCTGTTAGAGATACATTCGACATTTGATCCCCTCACTTAGATGCAGGTTGGCAAATCAAAAGATTGTCAGGAACCTCCTGCCCAGAGCCTTCTGGGGAACAGTGTGATGGTGAAGCTCCTCCTGACTGTTCTGGGTAGGTCCCCCACTCTCACCTCTGCACTCCAGAAGCCCTGCCTTTCGGGTGATTTTCCATTCGTATTTCACATTTGTTGCCCCAACACTGCCTCTGCTCCCCATCATGCTTTGCATTTTTAGATAAGTCTCTTTTTTTTCCTCCTACTGATTTACAATAGCCCTGAATTAATATATAATCATCAGTATTTATAAACTGTGTTCGCTCAGATCTCATGAACTCTACTTAAAGCAATTATAAAGTGATTGTGGGTTGAAAAATGGCAACTCTGATACATTGAGGAATTTCTCCCAAATCTGATTCTATCACACATGGCAAAGAGTTTTAATTGGGACCTATTGGGGTGTTTGGTCCTCCTCCAGTAGAGGTAGTCTCTCTTTTATTTCAATGTCTTAAGTAGCTTCATCTTTTCCTCTGTCAATCCAGTGTTTCCATACATGCATCATCCTGGATTTACCAGCCTTGAAAACAGCCTATAATCTGAATTTCATTTCAAAAACCCACTTACCTCCTGATAGGTGAGCCATCAGAAAGCTTTGAATACAGCCCTTATGTTTAAGTAATCTGTACAAGCAGTAAAAAGGGCTATAATTCCGTGTTCAGGTAATACACTTTGACTTAATATGGAAGGATGTCTCCAGCTCTGGCAGCAGAGGGCATGTGGCTGTGAACTGCGGCTGCGGGGGAGGAGAGATGAGAGAGAGAGAAAGAAGCCAAATAATGAAACGAGGAATGTTAAAAAATTGATTCAGTACCCCAAGTGAGTTATCTGTGGAAACTCTCTCAACATGAAGAAATTAATCTCATGGTGGAAAATTTAAGCATTATCAAAAAGCAGCAGGAATTTGTGATGTTAGCTCATTTACAGTCACACCACATTCACAAGTGACCTGACCACTCAGTTGAGTTCTCATGCATTTATTAATTTCTTCAGCATCACTCACTGAGACAATCAGGATACATCTTTCATTATATGTAGCATGAATTAGATAATCAATATGAGTACCCTTTACTCATTTGACAAAAAATTATTAAGCTTCAAACATGGACCAAGCACTATTTTGATGCTGGGAATACAGTGATAAACAAGATACATAGCAAGAGTCATATTCTATAAAGAGTTACATTCTAGTGGAAAGACTAATAACAAGAAAAAATAATAAGATGTAATTAACTTATGTAATGGGAGTAAGCTGAAGATAGGAACATCTAGATGGGTGTTTCATGTTCAAGCCTCAGAGGTTAGAGGAAACATCCACACTTGGGAATTGTAGAGAGCTTGGGATTTGGTTCTAGCTCTGCTCTTTATGAGGAATGTAAAATCTGGATAAATTACTTAACAACTCTTGTGTCAATTTACGCTTCTATAAAGTAGGAATAATGATGATACCTATCTCAAAGTGTGGTTTGAGAATTAAATGAGTTAATATGTACAATACTAGAGGAGTTCTTGGCATACAGTCATATAGGCAGCACTCAATAAAAGTTAGAGTTTTTATTATATTATTATTTATGCTCCTCTGGTTTTTAGCAGGAAACATGATCCTCTTTGTAAAGCATGACCCCCTGTCTAGCACCTTATCAGACCTCCTGCTCTACTATTTCTTGCCTTTTGGAATGTTTTATTTCTCTTGTGTACATTTGTATAAAAGCAAGTAAAGAAACATAATGATCTTGAGGGAAAATGTACTATTAACACAACTTTTAAAAATGATCCTGATTTTCAATGTAGATTATCATAATGTAAGAAAAAAGCCTGGATTTCACCATAAGACAAACTTTTGGAAAATGATACATGTCTGAATCTTATTGTATCACTGAAGGGAGAATTTGTAAAGGAACACAATTCTGGGGGCCCTGGCAAACATGACGGTGCCACATGTTTCTCCCTCTTTCTTGTAATTTGTGTGTAGTGTATTTTAAGGAAAAATGTGGGTTAGGAGCCTAAAAATCTGTTTCTCACCTCTCACGTATTCATCCTGGTGGGAACTTTGCATGTTCTCCTAATTTTGAAAATCCACAAACAGCTAACTGAACATAACCTAAGCACAAAATACAGCATCTGAGATTGCGTACTATGCCAGAGTCTCACTGCTCCTTCCATATATGTTCACTTTGTTCTGATCTCTCTTGCCAGCTTATGGCATTCCTGTCTTTGGTCCAGCACTCCTTACCCTCTTCCACATTTCTTCCAAACTCAGCCTTCCTGCTGTATTCTTTCCTTGCCTTTTGGAGAGTATTTCTTTTGTGTTCATTTATATAATGTCAGTTAAAGGAACATGAATACATCTTGTAAGAGCCAGGCTCTAAATGTCTCTAATTTTTCTTTATTCCATTTTGTTATCAGCATCAGTGCATTATGTACCTCTACACTAAGATACAATTTTTCATCTTTGAAAAAGAGGCTTATTTTCTTTTTTCAAGATAACTGGTGGCTTTTTTAAAATGAAAAAGACAGACTAAATGGAGGCAATCATACATCTGGGTTTACAAGCATGAGTTACTTACAAAGACTGCAAATCACCAAAGAACTTCTTTCTATCTGATATTTTCCTTGACTCAATACCAAATACATATTAAGTAATGGATTAACTGTTTCCAGGGTAAATGCTGATAATAATTATAGTGCATATAATTTATGGGTGATAGGAATGCTAAATGTCACTAGACTGAGCCCTGGTTGATTTTCAACTCACTTTCCAAGTCAAACCTTCAGGCACCACTATATGCCTTTTGATATTTGTGCATTTTCATTTATTTTCAGTTTGATGAACTGATAATATGGCATTAATTAGAATTGCACTGATGGAATCATCATATTTACATCTCTAAAGAATACCTTCAGTAAATATTTACTGTTTACTTTGTGCTGGTTTTAAATTTTCAAACCTTCTATAATTTGGTAGTGAATTTTTATTAATAAAATGACAGAATGCTATGTGAGATAAAAGAATAGCAAATTTCAGTAAATAAACTTCTTGCTTCTCATTATTTATAATTTATGTGACTTTATTTTATTTTTTAAGTGACTTTATATGTGGTCTTAATTTTATATTTATATTAATAAATGACATTTACTTTCTTCACTTAAGTTTCCATCTAAACAAACAAGCACCCTACACCACATTCCACAGTCATTGACACAGATTCTGTAACCTGCAGAGTTAGATATGTCTTACGTTCAAAATTTGTAGTGATTATAAATTACATTTTAATAGTTTGTACCATCGATAATTATTAATACATTTTTTTTTCATTTAGAATTTCATTTCTGCAAGTTTGCTACTTATCTGAAAATGACATTTTTGTGCTTTCATTTTTGGAGGATATTTTCAATAGACATAGAAGTCAAACTCTCACCACTCTAAATATGACATTCCATTTTCTTCTGGCTTCTGTGTTTTTTGGTAAGTCAGCTCTAAGTCTTATTGTTCTTCTGAAGGAGTTGTTTTCAAGATATTTCTCTTTTCAGAGTTTGTCTATGGCGTGCCTAATAAACTTTGCTTTCTTTCTTTGTATTTTATGGAATGTAAGTTATGTGCTTACAGATTTTCTGAGTTTCTTGGAACTGTGAGGAAATGTCATTTATCAGTTTGTAAAATTCTTAGCCATACCTCTTGAATTTTTTCTTCTTTCCTATTCTTTCTCCCTCTTTCCATCTGGAACTCCAGTTAGACATATATATTATAAATTTTCACACTGTACAGTCCATATTCTCTTTGCTTTATTTTCAAATAATTTTGCTCTTTCAACTTCACTTTAGGTATATTTCTGTTGTCCTGTCTTTCAATTCAGTAGGTAATTTTTCTATAATGTCTAATCACCTCTTAAAATCATATAGTGAGTTCATAATTTCAGGCTCTGCATTTTACAGTTGTAGGTTTCTATCTGATCTTTTCCATAGATTCTATTTTTCTTATGAATGTCTCCATTTCATCTATAATTTTCCATGTTTCCCCCTATTTTATGGAACATATTAACAACAATTATAAATTATTAATCTGAAAACTCCCATTCTGTGTAACTTATCAGTGTCTTTCTAATTTCAAATTCTCTCTATTTCTCTCTCTCTCTCTCTTATTTTTTTTTATTTTTTGGGGTCCAAATGTTTCTGCTCACTGTCATGCCTAATGACTGAATGACTGAAAGTTCTGGACATTGTAATAAAGTGGTTAAGAATTCAAATGCTGTTTTCTTTCATCAGACATGTCTGAAGTTTCATACAGTGGTGAGCTAAATAGAGAAAATTTACTGCTTAGGTAATACTCAGTGTATATCTGATTTACAACTGTCCCTAGAGTAAATCCATCCAGGATTTTTAAATGAGAACCTGTCCTTAAATGATATATTAAACAAGATGGACTTAATAGATACTTATAGGACATTCCATCCAAAATCAACAGAACTTTCTTTTCAACACTTTCTTTTCAAGTTTCTTTTCAACAACACTTTCTTTTCAAGTGCTCATGGAACATTCTCCAGGATAGATCATATCTTGGGTAACAAATCAAGCCATGGTAAATTTAAGAAAACTGAAATCACATCAATTATCTTTTCTGACAACAATGCTATGAGATTAGATATCAATTACAGGAAAAAAATCTGTAAAAAATACAAACACATGAAGGCTAAACAATACAATACTTAATAACCAAGAGATCACTGAAAAAATCAATGAGGAAAACAAAAAATACCTAGATAAAAATGACAATGAAAACAGGACACCCAAAACCTATGGGATACAGCAAAAGCAGTTCTAAGAGGGAAGTTTATAGCAATAAAATCTTACCTCAAGAGACAAGAAACATCTCAAATAAGCAACCTAACATTACACCTAAAGCAATTAGAGAAAGAAGAAAAACAACAACAACAACAAAAAAAAACCCCACAAAGTTAACAGAAGGAAAGAAATCATAAAGGTCAGATCAGAAATAAATGAAAAAAGAAATGAAGAAAACAATAGCTAAGATCAATAAAACTAAAAGCTGGTTCTTTGAGAAGATAAACAAAATTGATAAAACACTAGCCAGACTCACAGGAAAAAAGGGAGAAGAGTCAAATCAATAGAATTATAAATGAAAAAGGAGAAGTAACAACTGACACTGTAGAAATACAAAGGGTCATGAGAGATTACTACAAGCAACTATGCCAATAAAATGGACAACCTGGAAGAAATGGACAAATTCTTAGAAAAGCACACCCTCCTGAGACTGAACCAGGAAGAAATAGAAAATATAAACAGACCAATCACAAACACTGAAATTGAAACTGTGATTAAAAGTCTTCCAACAGACAAAAGCCCAGGACCAGATGGCTTCACAGGTGAATTCAATCAAACATTTAGAGAAGAGCTAACACCTATCCTTCTCAAAATCTTCCAAAATCTAGCAGAGGGACGAACACTCCCAAACTCTTTCTATGAGGCCACCATCACCCTGATACCAAAACCAGACAAAGATATCATAAAGAAAGAAAACTACAGGCCAATATCACTGATGAACATAGATACAAAAATCCTCAACAAAATACTAGCAAACAGAATCCAAAAACACATTAAAAGGATCATACACCGTGATCAAGTGGGGTTTATCCCAGGAATGCAAGAAATCTTCAATACACACAAATCAATCAATGTGATAAACTATATTAATAAATTGAAGGAGAAAATCCAAATGACCATCTCAATAGATGCAGAAAAAGCTTTTGACAAAATTCAACACCTATTTATGATAAAAAACTCTCTAGAAAATACGCATAGAGGGAACTGACCTCAACATAATGAAGGCCATATATGACAAACAAACAGCCAACATTGTTCTCAGTGGTGAAAAACTGAAACCATTTCCACTAAGATCAGGAAAAAGACAAGGTTACCCACTCTCATCACTATTATTCAACATAGTTTTGGAAGATTTAACCACAGCAATCAGAGAAGAAAAAGAAATAAAAGGAATCCAAATTGGAAAAGAAGAAATAAAACTGTCATTTTTTGCAGATGACATGATACTATACATAGAGAATCCTAAAGATGTTACCAGGAAACTACTAGAGGTAACCAATGAATGTGGTTAAGTAGCAGGATACAAAATTAATGCACAGAAATCTCTTACGTTCCTATACACTAATGATGAAAAAGAAATTGAGGAAACATTCCCATTTACCATTGCAATGAAAAGAATAAAATACTTAGGAATAAACCTACCTAAAGAGACAGAAGACCTGTATGCAGAAAACCATAAGAAACTGAAGAAAGAAACTAAAGATGATACAACGAGATGGAAAGATATACCATGATCTTGGATTAGAAGAATCAACACTGTGAAAATGACTATACTACCCAAAGCAATCTACAGGTTCAATTCAATCACTATCAAACTACTAATGGCATTTTTCACATTTCAGAACAAGATATTTCACAATTTTTATGGAAACACAAAAGACCCCGAATGACCAAAGCAATCTTGATAAAGATAAACGGAGCTGGAGGAATCAGGCCCCCTGACTACAGACTATACTACAAAGCTACCATAATCAATACAGTATGGTACTGGCACAAAAACAGAAATATAGATCAATGGAACAGGATAGAAAGCCCAGAGATAAACCCACACACATATGGTCACCTTATCTTTGATAAAGGAGGCAAGAATATACAATGGAGAAAAGAGAGCCTCTTTAATAAGTGGTGCTGGGGAAACTGGACAGCTACATGTAAAAGAATGAAATTAGAACACTCCCTAACACCATACACACACACAAAAAAACCTCAAAATGGATTAAAGACCTAAATGTAAGGCCAGACACTATAAAGCTCTTACAGGAAAACATAGGCAGAGCACTCTATCACATACATCACAGCAAGACCATTTTTGACCCACCTCCTAGGGAGATGGAAATGAAAGCAAAAATAAACAAATGGGACCTAATGAAACTTAAAAGCTTTTGCACAGCAAAGAAAACCATAAACAAGATGAAAAGACAACCCTCAGAATGGGAGAAAGTATTTGCAAACAAAGCACATGACAAAGGATCAATCTCCAAAATTTACAAGAACCTCATGCAGCTCAGTATCAAAAAAACAAACAACCCAACCCAAGCATGTGCACAAGACCTAAATGGACACTTCTCCAAAGAAGATATAAAGATTGCCAACAAACATATGATAGGATGCTCAGCATCACTAATCATTAGAGAAATGTAAATCAAAACTACAATAAGGTATCACCTCACACCAGTCAGAATGGCCATCATCAAAAAATCTACGCACAATAAATGCTGGAGAGGGTGTGGAGAAAAGGGAACCCTCTTGCACTGCTGGTGGGAATGTAAATTGATACAGCCACTATGGAGAACAGTATGAGGTTCCTCAAAAGACTAAAAATAGAACTACCATACGACCCAGCAATCCCACTACTGGGCTGAGAAAACAATAATTCAAAAAGAGTCATGTACCACAATGTTCATTGCTGCTTTGTTTACAATAGCCAGGACATGGAAGCAACCTAAGTGTCCATCAACAGATGAATGGATAAAGATGTGGCGCATATATACAATGGAATATTACTCAGCCGCACAAAGGAACGAAACTGAATTATTTGTAGTGAGGTGGATGGACCTAGTGCCTTTCATACAGAGTGAAGTAAGTCAGAAAGAGAAAAACAAATACCATATGCTAACACATATATATTAAAAAAACAAACAAACAAACAACAACAACAACAAAACGGTTCTGAAGAGCTTAGGGCCCAGACAGGAATAAAGATGCAGACATAGAGAATGGACTTGAGGACACGGGCAGGGGGAATGATAAGCTGGGACAAAGTGAGAGAGTGGCATGGATATATATACACTACCAAATTTAAAATAGCTTGTGGGAAGCAGCCACATAGCACAGGCAGATCAGCTCACTGCTTTGTGTCTACCTAGAGAGGTGGGATGGAGAGGATGCGAGGGCAGTGCAAAAGGTAGGGGATATGGAGATATATGTTTATGTATAACTGATTCACTTTGTTATAAAGCAGAAACTAACACACCATTGTAAAGCAATTATACTCCAATAAAGATGTTTAAAAAAATAAACGTGTGAGTGTAGGATGGAAGGCTTATGTATGAAATACAGTACCAAACACATAGGAGGTAGTAAAGAAATCCTGTTGAATTAGATGTACACAGGCCACATTTCATCCTTTGTAATGTGTATGATTATGAAGACCATATGTAATCAAAGCTTAATATGAGGCTTCAAAACAGATTAGTCTTTTGTTTTTAACATTTATCAATTGACCGTTACTCAGTTTTCAATGGCTGGGTCCTTTTCTAATTCATATTTGCATTCCTAACACAATGTCTGGTAGTTGAAAAGTAATGGTAATATTATTTCCTCTAATTAAGTGGGTAAATGTACAAATCAGTGCTGTGAATTTTCAGAGGAAGGAGAGTATTGAGAAAAGAATCACAAGAGATGCACATGTGTGGTGTTTTTTTGTTTCTTTGTTTTGTTTTTTGCGGTACGTGGGCCTCTCACTGTTGTGGCCTCTCCCGTTGTGGAGCACAGGCTCCAGATGCGCAGGCTCAGCGGCCATGGCTCACGGGCCCAGCTGCTCCACCGCATGTGGGATCTTCCCAGACCGGGGCATGAACACGTGTCCCCTGCATCGGCAGGCGGACTCTCAACCACTGCACCACCAGGGAAACCCGTATGTGTGTTTTTGTATTATTTTTATTTTTGCAATATTCTGTAAATTTTCAACTAATTCTAACCAAAAATTAAATAAAAGAATGACATGAAAAAATAATGCTTAAGTGGGAGATTAGCCCTCTGATTGACACTCCTCACATCTCCAATAAGGTCACTCTAGCTTTGTGATGCCTGCAAATGCCCTACTGTTTTCGTGGTCCCCCACTATGGCTCCTGATCAGGACAATAGCAAATCCTCAGCCTCTTGCCTGCATCCAAATTCAACAACAAAATTTCCCCAAATAGCTGTAGAAAATCAGTTCACCTTTCCACATGTCTTCACTCTGTGGAATTTTAATTTCACTACTCCAGATCATTTCTGCTGTTTTCCTATGTTGTTTCCCCCCAGATATTCATAGCTAGAGCTTTAACCTGCCACAAATTCCGTCCTACTCATAAGTAAAATTCCTCTCAATTTTTAAATGATATTTTTTGCAGGATAAAATATTTTGTGTGTTACTTTTATTGAGCACTTTGAATATATCATTTGAATATATCTTATAGTTTCCTTTGTGCTGAGAAGTCAGATTTATTGTTACTTCTTTTAAGGTAATATGTTGGGGTTTCCCCCAACCCCTGCAAGCTACTAACATTTTTTTAACGTAATTTTTAGCAATTTTACTGTAAAGGATCTAAGTGTCATTTCTTTTTATTTGTTCTACATAGAAAAGTTTTGGTGTTTCTTGAATTTGTGGCTTGGAGTTTTTCATTAATTTTGGAAAATTTATTTTAATATTGCTTCAATATTACTTCAAATATTGCTTCTGCTCAATGCATTCTCTCCTGTGTTTGCAATTTTTCACTTTATACCTAGTATCTCTTGTGTTTTATATATTTTTCATTGTTTGTCTATATATGCTACATTTGAATATTTTCTTATAATTTATATTCAGTTCACTAAAGATGTTTTCAAGTATGCTTAAATTTTTTTTAACATCAGATTTTCTTAATATAACATTTTTTAGATAATTGTGCTTTCACATGCATTTACAAGAAATTATATGAAAAGGTCCAATATACCCATTTCCCACTTTCCTACACTGGTAAGATCTTTTAAAACTATAATACAATATCCTAGCGAGGATATTCATACTGATCCTGTTAAGATGCAGAATATTTCTACACAGTGAGAATCCCTCATGTAACCCTTTGTGTATCCCTTGAGAATCCCTTATGTAACAGCCATACCTGTTCACTTGCCTCCCACTCTCACTCCCATCTGAACCCATGGCAACCACTAATCTGTTCTTCATTTCTATAGTTTTATCATTTCAAGAATGTTATATATGTGGAATAGTGCAATATGTAATCTTTTGGGGTTGGTTTTCACTCAGCATAATTATCTTGAGATTCATGCAGTTTTTACAAGTATCAGTAGTTTTTTGCTTTCTGTTACTGAGTACTAATCCATGGTATACATGTATCAGTTTGTTTAACCTTTCACTCATTGAAGGACATCAGGGTTGTTTCCAGTTTTGGACTGTCACAAATTATGCTGCTATAAATTTTCATGTATATTTTTGAACATAGTTCTTATTTCACTGGGAACACAATTGCTGTCCTGAATAGTAGTTGCGTGTTTAAATTTTAAACAACGTTTTCCAGAGTGGTTATACCATTTAACAAAACCGGCATTAATATATGAGTGATAGCCTTCTCCATATACTCAGTAGCTATTGGTGTTGTCACAGTATTTTATTTTAACCTTTCTGATAGGTATATAGCAATATATCACTGCTGTTTTAATTTACTTTTCTTTAATAGCTAATAATGTTGAAGATCTTTTCATGTGCTTATTTGCCATCTGATATCCTTTTCAATGGAAAATTCCTTCATGTATTTTCCCATTATTCTAATGGAAATTTATTTTCTGTTGCATTTGAAAGTCTTTTATATGTTCTAGTACTACTCCTTTTTCAGATATGTGATTAGAAAATATTTTCTCCCAATCTGTAGATTGCATTTATATTATTTTAACTATGTATCACATAGAGAAAATGGTTTTAATTTTGATTAATTTTGAGAAGTTTGTCAATTTTTTTCTTTTTATTGATTTTGCTTTTGGTGTCAATTATAAGAACTCTTTGTCTAGTCCTATATACCAATGATTTTGTTTATGCATTTCACTAAAAGTTTTACTTTTATGTTTTACTTTTAATTTCATGGTAATTTGGATTACTTTTTATATAAAGCAAGAGACTTAGGTCAAAGTTAGTTTGTTTATTTAATGTATTTATTTACTTTTTGCTTATGGATGACTAATGATTGTAGCAGCATTTATTGAAATTATTATCTTTTCTCTACTAAATTGCTATTACAACTTTCTCAAGAATCAGTTGAGCATGATTTTGTGTGTCTAATTCTGGGTTTTTATTCTGTTCCATTGCTCTTTGTGTTTACTTTATGGTTATTATAGCTCTGTAATGATGTAATAAGATTTGATTTCAGGTGGACTGGTTCATTCCACTTTATTCTTTATTTTCAATTCTTTTCCAGCTATTTTGGTTCTGTTGCCTCTCCATATAAAGTACTTTGTGTGTGTGTGTGTGCTTGTGTGTGTGTATACACATATATATATGAACAAAAATCTTGCTAGGATTTTAATAACAGTGGTATTAAAGCAGTATATCAATTTCAGAACAATTGACATCTATTGAGTCTTCCAATCCATAAGCATAACGTGCCTCTATTTATTTAGAGTGTCTTTGGCTTCTTTCATCATAGTTTTGTAATTATCAACTTACACGTCCTGTACAAGTTCTGTCAGATATATACCTAAGAATTTATTTCTTTTTTTGAATTATTTTAAAGGATTTTAATTTTATGTCTGCACATTCATTGCTGGAATCTTGCTAAAGTTACTGGTAGTTCTAGGAAGGTTTTTGTAGATTCCTTATGTTTTGCTATGTTGACAAACATTTCCTCTACAAATAGAAATATTGTTTTAATTCCTTTCTTTCCAACCTGCATGATTTTCTTTTCTTTTCTTGCCTATTGCATTGACTAGAACCTACAGAACTCTGGTCTATTGAGCAAGAATTGTGAGAGAGTATATCCTTGCTGTGGTCCTAATCATAAGAAGAAAGAATTCAGTACCTCACAAATGAGTAAAATACCAGCTTTAAGATTTTTGGAGATGTTCTTGAAGAAGTTCCTCTCAATCTTATTGCTCTGGAAGTTTTTATCAAATATATTCTATGTATGATTAATATGATCATGTGATTTTTCTTCTTTAACCCATTGATATGGTATATTAAATTGATTTAATTTGGAATTTTAAACCATCTTTACATCTCTGAAATAAATTTTCCTTGGTCATAAAGTATAATTCTTTTAATAGATTCTGCATTCTCTTTGAAAATATATTTGTAAGGATTTTTGTGTCTAGATTCATGACAGTCATTGCTCTATAATCTTCTTATGGTCTCAGTGTCTGGTTTTGGTATTAGGATAATACTAGATTTATAAATTAATTGGGAATCATGTCCTCTTCTATTTTTAGAAGAAATTGTGTAGAATTAGTGTTAATTTTTCTTTAAAATGTTGGTAGAATTCTCTAGTGAAACTGTCTTGGCCTGGAGATTTCTTTTTAGAGGAGTTTTTAAATTGCAAATTTAATTCCCTTAATAGAGGACTATTCAAATTATCTATTTCATTTTTGGTGAGTTGTACACTTCAAGGAATTTATCCATTTATCTAAGTTGTTAAAACTTTGTATTTAGAGTTATTCATAGAATTTCTTTTTATCTTTTTGACACCTGGTGAATCTGTAGTGATATCTTCTGTTTCATATCTGATATTTATAATGTGTCTTCTTTTTCTCTTTGTCAATCTATATAGAGGTTTGTCAACTTTATTGATCTTTCTAAAAAACAGCTCTTTGTTTTATCAAATTTTCTCTATTGTTTTCTTTTTTCAGTCTCATTAATATTCTGCTGTTATCGTTATTATTTCCTTTTTTCTGCTTGCTGTGTTTATTATTCTTTTTCTAGGTTCTTGAGGTAGGGAATTCAAATTAGTGGTATGAAACCTTTCTCTTTTCTATGTATGCATATAGTGCTATGCACTTCTCTTTCAATAGTTGCTGTGTCCATAGATTTTGAAGTATAGTATTTTCATTTTCACTCAGTTCAAGTATTTTTTAATTTCCCTTGAGAATACCTGTTTCACACAGGTTATTTAGAAGTATGTTGTTAGTTTCCAAATGGTTGGGAATTTTTCTGTTATCTTTCTAGCACTAATTTCTTGTTTGATTTTATTTTGGTCAGAAAACATTCTATATGACTTAATTAATTCAATTTTTCAAGGTTTGTTTTATAGCCCAGGATATGGCTATCTTGGTATACATTTCATGTGCTTTTGAAAAGGATGCATATTTCCTCTACTGCTGGATGGAAAGTTCTATAAATGTAATTAGATCCTGTTTGTTGAAAGTGTTATTGGGTTCCTTTATAATCTTGACAATTTTCTGTCAAGATATTCTACCAATTGAGAAAGGGGTGTTGGTGTACTCAACTCTAATTGTGGATTTGTGTATTTCTCACTTTTGTTTTATCAGTTTTATTTCACATATTTTACAGTTTTAAATATTTTATGTATTTTGTTGTTGGGTCTATAAACATTTAGGATTGTTATGTTTTCTTAGTGTATTGACCCTTTCATCATATGTAATATTTTTCTGTTCTGGTGATTCTATTTGCAATAAAGTTTGCTTTATCTAGTATTGCTATATCTGTTACTGTATTTTAAAATTTATGTTTGTATTATATTTTTACCAATGTTACATCCCTAGCTGGGAAAAAGAAATATATATATATAATGGACATATACTGGAAACTAAGTTGTATAAAAATTTTGAATGACCACGGTTTGCTTGGTCATTCTACATTTCACCTGGTAATACCTAGGCTCTCTGGTGTTAAATTGTATATAAAGAGATTTACATTAATAAAGTCTAACTCAGCAGTGAGAGGAATGTTAGATATCTGGAATTAGTAAAATAGAAACTCATTTTTGAAATGATCGGGGTTCTACTTGATACATCTTTTCCTTTTCTTCGATAAGCAAAACATCCAGGCTTATTTATATGGGAATTAGCAAGATGGTTCAAACTGCATAGACATTCAAATGAATGTTAAGAAATAAATGTTAAGAAACATTGTTGTTAAGAAAAACTCTCTTGTTTATTCTTCTATTACTTCAAGGAAGACCAGAAAATGATTTATTAGGACAGTTTGTTACACTCTGTGCTATTATACCAAAACAAGCAAACAAAACACCAAATGAAAAGCTTTATAAATGTCACTTCATATTCTATAGAAAGCAATTTTTTTCAAAATGACCAGGAATTAAAATAATATGGTCTGATATTTTACATCAATACAATACTCTAACCTCTAATAATCATTTTTATTGTTTTCAGATTTGCTAATTTCAAAAAAAATTTCCATAGATTCTCATATTACCTAAAAATTATTTTAAAGTGATCAAGATTCTAATGTTTTTCACAAAGTAAAAAGAAAATTTTTATGTGCGTCTAAATGAATCATTATGGGTTTATTATGCATGGTCAAAGTGCCATACACAGCTCTGCGGATTTGTCCATGCCAGACACAGTAAAGTTACTGTTTTATAAGAATGTAGTTGTTTTTTTTTTAAGAATGTAGTCTTACATGTTAATCTCTCAAATGTTATGTTTATTCCATAGCTATTAATATAATAATATGTTGTTGTTCAATAACCATTTAATTCATAATTTTCTGAAAAAAAAGTCTCTGGTGGATATAAGAGTAAGTGTAATAATTCCTATTTGCATAAACGTTTCTGATATTTTATCTCTAGAATTAATGCTGAAATTCATATTATAAGTAATATCTAATGTACTAACTAGTGCATAACTGTTCAAAATACTAAGTGTTTGAATAGATGAATAGATATGTAAAGACATTTGAAAGGATCAATCAATTTTTTTCTTAAAGGAAAAAAAAGAAGGTTGTATAGAACATCATTTCACATGAGTATTTTGTTCTTGTCATAATGAGAGGAACATGTAAAATGAAGTAACTGCCTTTGTATTATTAAAAGTAAGGCAATCTTTTACTGATAATTAGTGCATTATGCATTGGATAGCATGATTATGTAATTACCATGTTTATTTGATTACTTAGTATTTATACCTAGTGTTTTTGTTTTGTTGTTTTTTTTTTAAATAATTTGTATCAGCTTCAATACAGTATAAAGCAGTTCTGCTAAACATTCCTTCCAGAGCCTGCCAAGAAAAAAACACTTTAAGGGAACAGAAGAATAGCTATTATCAGGCACCTGTGATGAGTCAATCACTGCAGATAAACACTGAATTTATGTCTGTTCATCTTGGCAGCCAAGGCAAAAAGGAAAAATGTGGTTCTCCCAAGGTTGTCTTCAGACACAAACATTTTCTTGGCTCAAAATTGATGGGAGGGCTTCCCTGGTGGCACAGTGGTTGAGAGTCCGCCTGCCGATGCAGGGGACACGGGTTCATGCCCGGTCTGGGAAGATCCCGCATGCCGCGGAGCAGCTGTGCCCGTGAGCCATGGCCACTGAGCCTGCGCGGTCCGGAGCCTGTGCTCCGCAGCAGGAGAAGCTACAACAGTGAGAGGCCCGCGTACTGCAAAAAAAAAAAAAAGAAAGAAATTGATGGGATACTTTACCATGTGTTTTTTTTATGTTTAGGGACATTGAAAAACATAACGGATGATGTCTTCACACAATTTTTTGAAAAACATAGACATTGTTCAGCTATAAAATCCGCAGGTTTAACATTAGAAGTAACTGAATGAAGACCTTTCTATGGGGCACTGAGATAATGAGGTCCACATATTCTGTGTCCTGAAAACCTAAGTTGAAACAGGTAGAGCCTAGTGAATCTGGAGGAAGAGATAATTAACCTGTCCAAAAGATAACTTCTTTCAAATATTGGATGTTTCAAATGAATCTTTGGCAAGAACTGCACTGCTGTCAATTTAGAGAATCTGAAGTCCTAATATTTGTTTTGTTAATTGAAGGTGGGACCCTAATCTTTGATTAGCTGACTTATGCCCCCCCCCCCCAAAATACTGTCTTGTCCACAAAAAAGAAGTTTCATGCAAAACATATAAATCTTAATATAATGCATTAAGCAAAGTAAATCTCTTACAAAATCAATTCTAAATGGTAGCTGGATTAAATGACAATACATGAGGTTGTTCAATATTACAGTTATTTGTGTATTTTCTTACTTTGGAGACTACTTCCGTGCATTTATGAACTAAATTTCAAGTCTTTGAAAAAAGAGATTTTGTTTTTTTGCTTTATTTGCCTTTTCTACAACAATAAGAGATATCTTACAGTGGTATACATTCAATAAATGCTATTTAATCTGACTCAGTTGTCCATTTCTTTGCTGGAGAACATCTACAAAAATACAAAATACATAGTGCAGTAGAAACATATAATGATATTATTTAAGCTATATTATGGATTTATTTTTTTCATTTATTATATTTTGCTTTATTGTCCTTAACAGATATTGCAGAAGTTTTTTTTAACATGTTTATTGGAGTATAATTGCTTTACAATGGTGTGTCAATTTCTGCTTTATAACAAAGTGAATCAGGTATACATATACATATATCCCCATATCTCCTCCCTCTTGTGTCTCCCTCCCTCCCTCCTAATCCCACCCCTCTAAGTGGTTCCAGAGCACCAAAAAGAAGACTGAAGAAGTAATGTTTAATGTGAGATTTGAAGAATGAGTAGGAGTTAGCAGGGAAATAAAAGAGTGCATAAGAGAGAATGTTTCAGGAAGAAAATAACATGTGCAAAGTCTATATTTGAAGTAGAACATGTAATGTTTCAGGTGAGAAATCTAAAATGGCGGAAGTGTGAGAAGTTGGCAGAGCCAGATCTCAGAGAATCTTGAGCACAGGTTTAAGATTTCAGAACATATTGGCACCTAAAATGCAGAATGTTGGCAACTTAGCACTGTTTCCCCCTACTATTTTATTCCTTTATTTCAGGGACTGGAGATCTGAGCATTATATTTCTCAAGATCCTTACAGCAAGGATCTGGATCAGATTCACCATTGAGTAACAATTATATAAGTTTTGAAAGATAGAAGAGAAGCAGAAGCAATTATTATTTTTCCTTCTGGCAGACATGTGGATTTTGTCAGAGGTGAGAATTCATAGTGGCTTGTGAATTTCCCTCCCACCCACCCATTTTGACAGTGGAAATAACTATGATTAGTGCTGGCAGTTTCCTGTGCTTCCTGCAACTTCCTGATTCCCTAAAATCTAGCAGACTTTTGCTTTATGTAGAGTCTTCCCTGACTTTAATTTCATAGAGAGCTGTTTAATTACACAAATCCTTAAACAAAATCCATTTTTGTTCTCCTAACTAAATTCTGATTGATATAGTATTTGGTATAAGAAATGGAGGGAAGAGTGCAAGCTGTAAAAATAAAATAAAATTTAATACACATAGCATTGGCTTAGTTGTATAGGGTAAGACAATGAGAAATTAAATATAGTAGGCTGAAGGGAGGGAGAATTCTGCTATTCTGTGGAAAAACGTGGGGTGAAAGAGTCACCTTCAATAACCGTGATGGCAGACTCACATGCTTACTAAGTCTGTAGCTCTATGGAAAGTAGTTTGAAGGAGTTAGAATTATAGTGTGTACTGAATATGTAATAGGAAAAAATAAATCTGACTCCATATTAGATCTGTTTCTCTTACTTTAACCTGTGTATTCTAATGCTTTCACTACAAGTTAAGAATGTTGCTTATAGCCTGAAATATATAGGATAGGTCATTCTCAAGTCTCTGATCTTTAAAGGTACAAACACTTTTCCATTCATATAGAGAAAAAAAGTTGCAGAACACAGGATAACATATGTCTTGTTGGAGGTTTACAGAAACGTAGCTGCCTGACCTACATGGACAGCTGCAAAAACAAAGGATTCTGATACCAAGAAGTTTGCAACAACCAATCACAACCCCTCCCCTTTTAGTATAAAAGGAGTCTTAATTCTAACTCAGGTAAGATGGTTCTTTGGGACACTAGTCCACCATCTTCTTGGTCTGCTGGCTTTATGAATAAAGTCACCATTCCTGGCCCCAACAACCCATCTCTTAATTTATTGGTCTATTGTGCACCAAGCTGTATGAGCTTAGACTTGGTAACAAATACTACTTGCTGCATTGACAAAGTGCCACAAAGAAGAGATTAATTCAGTCAAGAATAGATTGGTTTCAGGCATAAATTAAAGAGAATGCAGAAAATTCAGAAATGATGGGCCTTGAAGTGTTGGGAAAGCTAATTGTTTCAAAACTTGGGTAATGAAGGAAAAGACTAGAAAAGTCATCACTAAGAAAGGTCCAGCAAGACTTCATTAGACAAATTAGCCAAACCTAATAGCAAAGCCTATTGTGAGGCTTTTATCTTCACAACAAAATCAATTATCTCATGCATTATCAACATAGCCGGCATTAATTTGAGAGAAGATGTAAAGTGATAATAGAAACAAAGAAGTGAATCAGGGTTGGGAACTATGTTTAGGAAAATCTGGGACATAGTTACTGGTATGTGGATCTGAGTAGAAATAAATACATTAGAGGGCAACTAAATTTTTAAAAGAATTATATTGCCAAAGAAATCATAAGGTTGTACTTAAAAAATTTGTTCTAGCCTTAACCTATCATTTTAAACCACCAAATTTTTACCATTGGAGACACTATACAAAGTCTCTTCAGACTCAGGGAAGATGTTTTCCTAACACATACTGGTGATATAGATATGAAGAGTAATGGACAGGAAAGAACCTTCCAGAAAATAGATCCACAACAACAATGGGAAAAGTTCTTCGCAAGTAAGAAAATAGTTATCTAATTAAAATATTTCTTTACACCTAGCATAAGAGGTCTTAATGAGGTCTATCAGAATATCTCCCTTTCTTCCATTTCACACAGAAGTGATTACTTGTGTTATTGTGTCCCAGCTTCAGTGTATAGTAAGGAGCGTGTATGTTGGATATGGGAATAACTTGCCCTTTTTGCACACAGGTTCCTGTACCTGGAGAATCCATTACTGATTCTGATGGAGAGGATAGTTCATCATCTGGATGACTGATCATCTGAACCTTGAATTGGATATTGTAACTGGAAATACTTTATATTGTCTCCCTTAGGGAAGCAATAAGTATTTTAAGTGAGTGAGAATGGGTAAAATGCATATTTAATGAAAAATAAGGTGGACTGCAGCATATAAGTGTCACAAGATTCTTACCTTCTTCCAGCCCACACCATTAGATTTGATTTTCCAGGCTTTATTGTAGCTAGTTGTGGTGATGTCACTGGATGCTAATCAATGGAATGTGAGGGGACACATGTGCACCACTTCTAGGTCAAGTCATAAAGGTCTCCAATACATGATTCCCCTTTCTCACTCATTATTCTCTGTCCATGCATTTCTCAATATGGTTCTTTGAACTGTCACTTTAAAGACAGCTACACAGGAATCATGTGACATGTCACATTCCATGTGACAGGAATCACCAGGACCAGACTAATGAACAATTAATTCAAGGAACACTCCATCTGCAAGATGGAAAATGCCTTGGAAGTGGGCAATAACAGTTGTAGTGAGACCAGCTAAAAGCCTTGGTGAAATAGAAGTTATGGAGAGGGAAATTTTAGAGATGGCATTAAGCACTCTCAAAAGCTGCTGAAAGATTGTATTAGTTTCCTAGGAATGCTGTAACAAATTTTCACAAATGAAATGGCTTGAAAGAACAGAAATTTTAAAGTCACATTTCTGGAGACTAGAAGTCCAAAATCAAAGTATAAGCACATCCTCTACAGCCCCTCTGGCCTCTGAGATCCTTTCAGAATCATTCTTCTATTTTCTTGAAGGCTAACACAGGTTTGTGGCCAAATAGCCCTATCAGCCATTTCCTGCTTACAGATCCCAGATATTCAGCAACCTTCTGTCATTTCTTCTCATCTCTGTCCCTTTCAGTTCAAACTGACAACATTTCTGCTGATTTGGTTGATTTGATCTATGAATCACATGTCTAATCTCTCCAGCAAAATTGGTCCAGCCACACTGGTGGTGTTCTCTCCAGAGCATGCTTTATCATTTTTTCATATATATATATATATATATATATATATATGCTGAAAAATTTTCAGATCCTCAAATTTTAGTCCCTATTTCTTTTATAGTTTCTTCCTTAATTTCTTTTTTTCCTTTTGTATTTTACTATAAGCAGTGCAGCATAACTATGCTTTGCCTTCCACACTTTGCTTGAAAATCCATTAAGCTAAATACACACATTCGTCATCTACAAGTTCTACTTTCCACCTAACAATAGAACAAAACTCAGCTAAGTTTTCTTCCAATTTATAATGTGGATCACTTTTCCAAGGTTATTTCCAAAATCACATTCCTCATTCCATCTGAGATCCTCAGCAGAAGAATCTTCAGCTTTCATATTTCTACCAACAATCTTTTCAAGGCAATCTAGAATTTTTCTATCATGTATCTCAAAGTTTTGCCAGCCTCTATCCATTACCCTATTCCAAAGCCACCTGCACATTTGTAGATATTTGTCACAGCAGTACCCCAGTTCCTGGTATCCAAATCTATGTTAGTTTCCTATGGCTTCCATAGCAAATTAACACAAGGCATGTGGCTTAAAACAACAGAAATGTTTAATTTAAAATTTCTAGAGTCCCAAGCCTAAAGTCAAGGTGTAGGCAGAGCTCTGGTCTCTCTAAAGGCTCAAGGGGAAGCTCTGTTACATGCCATTCTTTTAGCTTCCAGTGCTGCTCTCAATACTCAGTGTGCCTCAGCTTGGGGATGCACCACTCCAGCCTCTGGCTCCATCATCAAGTGATGTTCTCTCTCTAAATGTGTCTGTGTCTCTTCTACTCTTCTGATAAGAACACCTGTCATATTGGTTAAGGCCCACCCTAATTCATTATGTCTTTAACTTGATTACATCTGCAGTAACTATTTCCAAATAAGGTCACATTCACAGTTACTAGGGTTAGGACTTCCACATATATTTTTGAGTGACACAATTCAACTCATACCAGGGGTCAACAAAGAAAAGTCTAATTTGTTTCATTGGGTTTACTAATATAAAAATTATTGGTGACCTTAGCAAAAGCAATTAATAGATGTTATGTTATATAAGAATCAATAATGTTATATGATTACCAAAATAAATAATGCAACTTAGGATACATTATTACAGTTATATTATTAAAGATTGATATAATCCTTTGCTACACTTTACTGGTCAAAGTATGCATACATCACTGAATTTCATTTTGACAACACAATTTTAGGGAGTCTAAGAGAGTGACTAGCATAGTTATATCTGGAAACAGTGATATATTTAAAAATAATACATTTAGACTAGAAAAGACACTATTTAAGAGATTTTGATAGCTATTTTTGATAGCTGTCTCTGATACTTGATAAACTAGCATTTAGTCGAGAGATTAGGTTTATCCTATGTAACTGCAGAAGATTGAGTTAAATTGAAGGTAGGTAAAGAATACTTCATCTCAATATGAAAAATAATTTAATTGTTATAGGTGCTTAAAAATGAAATGTGCCTATTTAAATGATAGATAGCAACCTCTACTTGAGTGAAGAACTTCCAAATGGTGTTAAACAATTGAAATTTGGAGTTGCTATAAAAAGAGAATCATAGGTCACATAAAAAATTGCAGTATCTTCAAATTTTCCAAAACTGTATATTCTCTTATTCTTTTCAAAGATTGAGATGACTCAACCTATTTTTAGCTATTAAAAATTAGATAATAGACATAGAAACATATGCATTTCCCCCTATTGGGTATAACTGGACAAGCTTTATCCAACTCACTGAATATTTATGCTAAATTAATTTCTAATTTGGCTAATATTTAATTAGCTATAGTCTAATTCTCAGCCTATATTTATCCCCTTACTTTCAGCCTATTTTCCTTACCATAACACTCACCTAACAATTACTTGTTTAATACTTGTCTACTACTCATATTGTAATTTCCATGGAAGTCTGGACCATATCTGTTTTAAGCAAAGCTCTCAGTTCTGTATTTACATTATGTCTGATGTATAAAAGCTATACAACAAATGATCGTAAATAATAAATGTACAGTTTTATCTGATTTATGAATATTTGGTCAACAGTTATTCTATCAACCCATAAACAATTGTGAAGGTCTTCTGCTGTTTTCCTACATATGGAATCAATGGCAGAAGAGAAATCAATGAAAGTTAATTAAAAAAACAAGTTTTTGTTCAAGGCATTTATTGTTTAATTTTATTACCAAGTACATATTTTTATTAAAAGTTGGAAAAAACATGAGAATTAAAAAAGACAATTAATATAATTATGTATAACGTGAATCTTCTCACACATAATAAACTACTGTCATCATTCTCATGTACTTCGTTTTAAAAAAGAATGATTTTCATAGATGTGATTGCACCGTATTTCATAATTTTCAATTTGGTATTCTATGATGTTCAATAAAAATCATAACTAGTACATTTTTTCACATTATTAAGACATTTAAATTGATGAAAATAATTCATCTATTTAGCACTCTTAAATAATTTTACTCTTTACTCAACATTGAGGTTACTTCCAATTTTAATAGAATTTGTTTGATGAGTAGTTATGTGTTCACTATATTTAAGGCACTACTCTAGTTGTGGGGATACAGAAGAAATCTTTCCTCTTCAGAAATTTATGTTCTATTTCAGAGAGATAGTAAATAAACAAGGTAATGTCCATGAGTGGAATGAAAGAAATTAAACAAAATGACTTGATAGAAATCTGAGATCAAAATGTAGAAAAGTAGCCCCCCATACAAAAAGTCAGGGTGAAACATTCCAAGGAGAGAAAAGGGTAAGTTCAAATGCCCCTAGATATAACTAATTTTATTTTTTTTTAGACAAAGAAAAGTTAAGAGCCCAGAGCACAGCAAACAAAGTTGACCTTGGAGTGCTTTGTGGGCATCAGAGAATGTAGGATACACGGTGGCTCCTGTTAAGAAGTTTGAATTTTATTTTAAGTGAGGTAAGTTTCCATGAGAGGATTTAATAAAGGTGTGGCATTATCTGATTTATTGTTTTAGAAACTAAATACTCTGCCCTGCAGAGAAAAGTTAAGGATACCAGTAGAGACAGGGAGACCAGTTAGGAGGTATTGAAGTCATCTAAGATTAAAAGGAGATATGCAACCAAGTTCTCTGCATAAAATCAGGAGCCATAAAAACTCCTGTCCTGTCTATGAAATTTGCATTAGAAACACCCTTGTCTGCTGTTCATCGTTCCACATGAAACTACTCAGACAGCCCTGGGACTAGAGAATTTAGTAAGATTACCTGATACAAGACTAACATAAAAAATCTGTACATGTGCAAGAGCAGATTAGTGATGAGTCCATCCACAATAGCATCAAAATCTAAAGTTCTCATGTAAACAAAGATGGTAAATATTTTTAAGGAGCTAATTCTTTAGTTATTCATTACCAAATAATGAGCTATCCTAAAATTTAGTGGCTTAAAACAATCATCTCTCATCATGTTTTTGAGGAACTTCAGGGAGGCCAATAATGCTAGAGCCAAATAAGGAGAAGGGAGAATTGTAGCCAATGTGATTCAAGAAGTACTAGTGGGTTAGACCATGTAGGGCCTTTTAATATTAAAGAAAAATCCCCAATTACCCATTTATAGTGAAAAAGATAAATAAAACATGGAATATTCATAGGCTATAATCTCAGAGGTGATTAAATATTGACCTAGTTATATAGCTACATACATTACAAAAAATTTAAAGCAATTGAAAAATGATGCACTCTCTGTGCTAGTATTTGAGTGAAATTCTAAAACAAAATCATTAAAGATTACTATTAGAACATGAGCAGGAGACAGGCATGTCAAATTCATATTAGCAGTTTGGTTGTCTCTGATAAGATTCAGAATGAAAGAATGAGAATGAAAGGAGTATTTACCATATCTGTATTATGTTTATACGTAAAACATGACTATCTGAGGCAGATATTAAATTGTTTATATTCATTAATGCTAGATATACTATCCTCTATACTTATGTATATGTGTCTGTGTGAGTGTGTGTATTTGTGGGTCTGTGTTCACGTGTGTATATTTGTATGTCAGTAGATATGTATGTATTTTCATTTAAAAGACAAATTGCAAGGCTCTGTGATAGATTACCAACCTGAGACTTGGCCACCTGGTGGCATGTTATGGTGATGGTAGGGTCTGAAACCAGATGTAAATCCAATTCTCTGTCCTATTGATAAGGGAAACATCTCCACACCCATGTCCAGATTTAGGTTATGCACCTATTCTGTCCCATAGCACACTCTGACAAACCCTCAAAACAGATGTGTATGGGAACGTGTGCAAATAGACACACAGGGTTTGGTCTCACCATTGTTTTTCATGAATTTCAGCAGTGAGGTGACCAAAAGACATATCTCCTGACAGATGCCCTACCAACTCCAACTTCCAACCCTCATCCCTTTGAGTTGTCTCTATAAGTGGATGAGCAAGAAACTTTATCTCCTCGTGCCTGAATATATTTCTTTTTCATGGAAAGAAAACTGTGTTTGAAGGCCTCAAGGGCTTTCTACATTTCTATTCCATCAAGTTATAGAAAAAATTCACATTATTATTATTAATTGTGCATATTCTCTTGACACTTTCATTAGGAAATCTGGAGGTGGAGAAGAGTCATCTGTTTCAGATCATAACACCATCTTTCTTAAAGTGCTCTTAAATTGTTCTTAGGTAGGTCTCTAGAAAAATAAAATATATTAACAGCAATTGTCCAAATCCAGTTTGCTTTTAAAGTATGATTTTAAATTGAGAATCTTAGCCTTTTAAAAATTTGAAAAATTTTGATAAACCCTGCATCTGTGAAATACCTGAATAGACAACAAATTAATATTGGGATGCATGTGTCTATTTGAATTATGGTTTTCTCTGGGTATATGCCCAGTAGTAGGAGTGATGGGTCATATGGTAGTTCTATTTTTAGTTTTGTAAAGAACCTCGATAGCATTCTCCATAGTGGCAGTATCAATTTACATTCCCACCAACAGTGCAAGAGGGTTCCCTTTTCTCCACAGCCTCTCCAGCATTTGTTTGTAGCTTTTCTAATGATGCCCATTCTAACCAGTGTGAGGTGATACCTCATTGTAGTTTTGATTTGCATTTCTCTAGTGATGTTGAGCAGCTTTTCATATGCCCCTTGGCCATCTTTATGTCTTTTTTGGAGAAATGTCTATTTAGGTCTTCAACACATTTTTTGATTGCGTTGTTTGATTTTTTAAATATTGAGCTGCATGAGTGGTTTATATATTTTGGAGAAAAATCCTTTGTTCATTGATTCATTTGCAAATATTTTCTCCCATTCTGAGGGTTCTCTTTTCACCTTGTTTATAGATTCCTTTGCTGTGCAAAAGCTTTTAAGTTTCATTAGGTCCTATTTGTTTATTTTTGTATTTATTTCCATTAGTCTAGAAGGTGGGTCAAAAAAGATCTTGCTGTGATTTATGTCAAAGCGTGGTCTTCCTGGGCTTCCCTGGTGGCGCAGTGGTTGAGAGTCCACCTGCTGATGCAGGGGACACAGGTTCATGCCCCAGTATGGAAGGATCCCACATGTCGCGGAGAAGCTGGGCCCATGAGCCATGGCCGCTGGACCTGTGCGTCCGGAGCCTGTGGTCCACAACGGGAGAGGCCACAATAGTAAGAGGTCTGCATACCGAAAAAAAAAAAAAAAAAAAAAAAAAAAGAGTGGTCTTCCTATGTTTTCCTCTCAGTGTTTTATAGTGTCCAGTCTTACATTTAGGTCTTTAATCCATTTTGAGTTTATTTTTGTGTATGCTGTTAGGGAGTGTTCTAATTTCATTCTTTTATATGTAACTGTCCAATTATCCCAGCACCACTTATTGAAGAGACTGTCTTTTCTCCATTTTATATCCTTGCCTCCTTTGTCATAGATTAGGTGACCATAGGTGCATGAGTTTATCTCTGGGTTTTCTATCCTGTTCTATTGATCTATATTTCTGTTTCTGTGCCAGTACAATACTGTTTTGATTATGGTAGTTTTATAGTATAGTCTGATTCATGGAATCTGATTCCTCCATCTCTGATTTTTGTCCAAGATTGATTTGGCTATTTGGGGTCTATTGTGCATCCATACAAATTTTAAGATTTTTTGTTCTAGTTCTGTAAAACTGCCATTGGTAATTTGATAGGGATTGCATTGAATGTGTTGATTGCTTTGGGTAGTATAGTCATTTTCACAATATTGATTCTTCCAATACAAGAAGATGGTATACCTCTCCATTTGTTTGTGTCATCTTTGATGTCTTTCATCAGTTTTATAGTTTTCTGAGTACAGGTCTTTTACTTCCTTAGGTAGGTTTATTCCTAGGTATTTTATTCTTTTTGTTGCAATGGTGAATGGGATGGTTTCCTTAATTTCTCTTTCTGATCTTTCATTGTTAGTGTATAGGAATGCAAAAGGTTTCTGTGCATTAATTTTGTATCCTGCAACTTTACCAAATTCATTGATTAGCTCTAGGAGTTTCCTGGTGGCATCTTTAGGATTCTCTATGTATATTATCATGTCATCTGCAAACAGTGACAGTTTTACTTCTTCTTTTCCAATTTCTATTCCTTTTATTTATTTTCCTTCTCTGATTGCCATGGCTAGGACTTCCAAAACTATGCTGAATAATAGTGGCGAGACTGAACATCCTTGTCTTGATCCTGATCTTAGAGGAAATGCTTTCAGTTTTTCACCATTGAGAATGATATTGGCTGTGGGTTTGTCATACATGTTCTTTATTATGTTGAAGTCGGTTCCCTCTATGCCCATGTTCTGGAGAGTTTTTTTATCATAAATAGGTGTTGAATTTTGTCAGAACTTTTTTCTACATCTATTGAGATGATCACATGGTTTTTATTCCTCAATTTGTCAGTATGGTGTATCACATTGATTGATTTGCGTATATTGAAGAATCCTTGCATCACTGGGATAAATCCCACTTGATGATGGTGTATGTTCCTTTTAATGTGTTGTTGGATTCTGTTTGCTAGTACTTTGTTGAGTATTTTTGCATCTATATTCATCAGTGATATTGGTCTGTAATATTCTTTTTTTGTAGTATCTCTGTCTGGTTTTGGTTTCAGGGTAATGGTGGCTTCATAGAATGAGTTTAGGAGTGTTAATTTCTCTGCAAATTTTTGGAAGAGTTTGAGAAGGATGGGTGTTAGCTCTCCTCTAAATGTTTGATAGAATTCACCTGTGAAGCCATCTGGTCCTGGACTTTTGTTTGTTGGAACATTTTTAATCACACTTTCAATCTCAGTGCTTATATTTGGTCTGTTCATATTTTCTATTTCTTCCTGGTTCAGTCTTGGAAGGTTATACCTTTCTAAGAATTTGTCCATTTCTTCCAGGTTGTCCATTTTACTTGTATAGAGTTGCTTGTAATAGTCTCTTATGATGCTTTGTATTTCTGCAGCGTCTGCTGTAACTTCTCCTTTTTCATTTCTAATTTTATTGATTTGAGCCTCTCCCTCTTTTTCTTGATGAGTCTGGCTAAAGAGTTATCAATTTTGTTTATCTTTTCAAACCAACAGCTTTTAGTTTTATTGATCTTTGCTATTGTTTTCTTTGTTTCTATTTCATTTATTTCTGCTCTGATCTTTATGATTCCTTTCCTTCTACTAACTTTAGATTTTGTTTGTTTTTCTTCCTCTAGTTCCTTTAGGTATAAGGTTAGATTGTTTCTTTGAGATTTTTCTTGTTTCTTGAGTTAGGATTTTATTGCTATAAACTTCCCTTTTAGAACTGTTTTGCTGCATCCCATAGGTTTTGGATGGTTGTGTTTGCTTGTCATTTGTTTCTAGGCAATTTTTGATTTTCTCTTTGATATCTTTAGTGATCTTTTGGTTATTTAGTACCATATTGCTTAGCCTCCATGTGTTTTTGTTTTTATGATTTTTTTCCTTGTAATTGATTTCTAATCTCATAGTGTTGTGGTTGGAAAAGATGCTTGATATGATTTCAATTTTCTTAAATTTTCTGAGGCTTGATTTGTGTCCCAACATATGATCTATCCTGGAGAATGTTCTGTGTGCACTTGAGAAGAAAGTGTAATCTACTGTTCTTGGATGGAATATCCTATAAATATCAATTAAATCTATCTGCTCTATTGTATCATTTAAAGCTTCTGTTTCCTTATTAATTTTCTGTCTGGATGATCTGTCCATTGGTGTAAATAACGTGTTAAATTCCCCTACTATTATTGTGTTATTGTCAATTTCCTCTTTTATAGCTGTTAACATTTGTCTTATGTAGTGTGGTGCTCCTAAGTTTGGTGCATACATAATTTTAATTGTTATATCTTCTTCTTCGATTGATCACTTAATCATTATGTAGTATCCTTCTTTCTTATAACATTCTTTATTTTAAATCTATTTTATCAGATATGAGTATTATTACTCCAGCTTTGTTTTGATTTAAATTAGCATGAAATATCTTTTTCCATCCCCTAATTTCAAGTCTGTATGTGTCCTTAGACCTGAAGTGACTCTCTTGTAAACAACATGTACATGGGTCTTGTTTTTGTATCCATGCAGGAGCCTGTTTCTTTTGGTTGGAGCATTTAATCCATTCAAATTTAAGGTAATTATCAATATGTATGTACCTATTACCATTTTCTTAATTGTTTTGGATTTGTTATTCTAGGACTTTTCCTTCTCTTGTGTTTTCTGCCTAGAGAAGTTCCTTTAGTATTTGTTGTAAAGCTGGTTTGGTAGTGCTGAATTCTCTTAGCTTTTGTTTGTCTACAAGGTTTTATTTTCTCTGTCAAATCTGAATGAGATCTTTGCTTGGTAATCTTGGTTGTAGCTTTTTCCCTTCCATCACTTTAAATATGTCCAGCCACACCCTTCTGGTTTTCAGAGTTTCTGCTGAAAGATCTGCTGTTAACCTTATGGGGATTCCCTTGTATGTTATTTGTTGTTTTTCCCTTGCTGCTTTTAATATTTTTTCTTTGTATATGATTTTCGATAGCTTGATTAACATGTGTCTTGGCATGTTTCTCCTTGGATTTATCCTGTACGAGACTCTGCACTTCCTGGAGTTGATTGACTATTTGCTTTCCCATATTAGAGAACTTTTCAACTATAATCTCTTCAAATATTTTCTCAGTCCCTTTCTTTTTCTCTTGTTCTTCTGGGACCCCTATAATTCAAATGTTGGTGTGTTTAATGTTTTGCCAGAGGTCTCTTAGGCTGGGTTCATTTCTTTTCATTCTTTTCTCTTTATTCTGTTCTGCAGCAGTGAATCCCACCATTCTGTCTTCCAGGTCATTTATCTGTTCTTCTGCCTCAGTTACTCTGCTATTGATTCCTTCTAGTGTATTTTTCATTTCAGTTATTGTATTGTTCATCTCCATTTGTTTGTTCTTTAATTCTTGTAGATCTTTGTTAAACATTTCTTGCATCTTCTCTATCTTTGCCTCCATTCTCTTTCCTAAGCCTGGATCATCTTCACTATCATTATTCTGGATTCTTTTTTTGGAAGGTTGCCTATCTCCACTTCATTTAATTGACTTTCTGGTTTTATATCTTGTTCCTTCATCTGGTATATATTTCTCTACTATTTCCTTTTGTCTATCTTTCTGTGAATGTGGTTTTCATTCCACGGGCTGCAGGACTGTAGTTCTTCTTCCTTCTACTGTCTGCCCTCTGGTGGATGAGTCTATCTAAGAGGCTTGTGTTAGCCTCCTGACGGGAGGGAATGCTGGTGGGTAGGGCTGGGTGTTGTTCTGGTGGGCAGAGCTCAGTAAAACTTTAATCTGCTTGTCTGCTAAAGGGTGAGGCTTATTTCATGCTGTGTTGGTTGTTTGCCTGAAGTGACCCAGCACTGGAGGCTACAGGCCCTTTGGTGGGGCTAATGGTGGACTCCAGGAACACTCATGCCAAGGAGTACCTCCCAGAACTTCTACTTACAGCATCTCTGTCCTCACGGTGAGCCATAGCTACCCCCTGCCTCTACAGGAGACCCTCCAACACTAGCAGGTAGGTCTGGTTCAGTCTCCTATGTGGTCACTGCTCCTTCCTTCTGGGTTTTGACATGCACACTACTTTGTGTGTGCCCTCCAAGAGTGGAGTCTCTCTTTCCCGCAGTCCTGTTGAAGTCCTGCAATCAAATCCCACTAGCCTTCAAAGTCTGACCCCTGGGAATTCCTCCGCCTGTTGCCAGACCCCCAGGTTAGGAAGCCTGATGTGAGGCTCAGAAGCTTCACTCCCGTGGGTGGACTGGGCTGGTATAATTGTTCTCCAGTATGTGATTCATCCACCCAGTGGTTATGGGATATGATTTTGTGATTGAACCCCTTCTACAGTCTCATTGCAACTTCTTCTTTGTCTTTGGATGTAGCATCTTTTTCTTTTTGTGAGTTGCAGTGTCTTCCTGTTGATGACTGTTCAGCAGTAAGTTGTGATTCTGGTATTCTTGCAAGAGAGAGTTTTTTTTTTCTCTTTTTGTGAGTGTGTGTGTGTGTGTCTGTTTCTTTGTGTGGTTTTGTTTGTTTAGTTTTGCTTTTACCATTTGTATTGGGTTCTGTCTGTTTGTTTTCTTTTTTTTCCTTCAGTACTGTTGGGCTGGCAGGGTCTTGGTGCTACAGCCAGGTGTCAGGCCTGAACTTCCAAGGTGGGAGAGCTGAATAGAGGACATTGGACAACCACAGACCTCCCGGCCCCATGTAATATTAATTGGCAAAAACTGTCCCAAAGACCTCCATCTCAACACTAAAACACAGGTTCACCCAACAGCCTGCAAACTTCAGTGCTGCACACCCATGCCAAACAACTAGCAAGACAGGTACACAAACCCAACAATTAGAAGAGAGGCTGCCTAAAGCCATAATAAGTTCAAAGACACCCAAAACACACCACTGGATAAGGCCCTGCTCACCAGAAGGACAAAATCCAACCCCACCCACCAGAACACAGTCACCAGTCCCCTCCACCAGGAAGCCTACACAAGCCACTAAACCAACATCACCCACTGGGGGCAGACACCAAAAATAAGAGGAACTATGAACCTGCAGCCTGAGAAAAGGAGGCCCCAAACACAGTAAGTTAAACAAAATGAGAAAACAGAGAAATATGCAGGAGATGAAGGAGCAAGTTAAAATCTCACCTGACCAAGCAAATGAAGAGGAAATAGGCAGTCTACATGAAAAAGAATTCAGAGTAATGATAGTAAAGATTATCCAAAATCTTGGAAACAGAATGGAGAAAATACAAGAAAAATTTAACAAGGACCTAGAGGAACTAAAGTGCAAACAAACATAATGAACAATGCAATAAATAAAACTAAAAATACTCTAGAAGGAATCAATAGCAGAATAACTGAGGCAGTAGAACAGATATGTGATCTGGAAGCTAAAATAGTGGAAATAACTGCTGCAGAGCAGAAGAAAGAAAAAAGAATGAAAAGAATTGAGGACAGTCTCAGAGACTTCTGGGACAACATTAAATGCACCAACATTCAAATTATAGGGGTCCCAGAAGAAGAAGAGAAAATGAAAGGTTCAGAGAAAATATTTGAAGAGATTATAGTCATAAACTTCCCTAACATGGGAAAGGCAATAGTCAATCAACTCCAGGAAGCACCGAAACTCCCATACAAGATAAATCCAAGAAGAAACATGCCAAGACACATATTAATCAAACTATCAAAAATTAAATACAAGGAAAAAATATTAAAAGCAACAAGGGAAATGCAACAAATAATATACAAGGAATTACCCATAAGGTTAACAGCTGATCTTTCAGCAGAAACTCTGCAAGCCAGAAGGGAGTGGCAGGACATATTTAAAATGATGAAAAGGAAAAAACTGCAACCAAGATTAGTCTGTCCAGCAAGGATCTCATTCAGTTTCGACAGAGAAATTAAAACTTTTACAGACAAGCAAAATTGAAGAGAATTCAGTACCACCAAACCAGCTTTTAAAAAAATGTTAAAGGAACTTCTCTAGGCAGGAAACACAAGAGAAGGAAAAGACCTACAATAACGAACCCAAAACAATTAAGAAAATGGTAATAGGAACATACATATCAATAATTACCTTAAATGTAAACAGATTAAATGCTCCAACCAAAAGACATAGACTGGCTGAATGGATACATAATAAGACGCATATATATGCTATCTATGAAAGACCCACTTCAGACCTAGGGACACATACAGACTGAAAGTGAGGGGATGGAAAAAGATACTCTATGCAAATGGAAATCAAAAGAAAGCTAGAGTAGCAATTCTCATATCAGACAAAATAGACTTTAAAATAAAGACTATTACAAGAGCCAAAGAAGGACACTACATAATGATCAAGGGATCAATCCAAGAAGATATAACAATTGTAAATGTTTATGCATCCAACATGGGAGCACCTCAAAACATAAGGCAAATGCTAATAGCCATAAAAATGGAAATTGAGTAACACAATAATAGTAGGGGACTTTAACACCCCACTTTCACCAATAGACAGATCATCCAAAGTGAAAATAAATAAGGAAACACAAGCTTTAAATGACACATTAGCCCACATGGACTTAATTGATATTCATAGGACATTCCATCCTAAGCTTTTGGCAAAATTCAACACCCATTTATGATAAAACTCTCCAGAAAGCAGGCATAGAGGGAACCTACCTCATCATCATAAAGGACGTATTTGACAAATCCACAGTCAACATCATTCTCAATGGTGAAAACCTGAAACCATTTCCTCTAAGATCAGGAACAAGACAAAGGTACCCACTCTCACCACTATTATTCAACATAGTTTTGGAAGTTTTAGCCATGGCATTCAGAAGAGATAAAGGAAATCAAATCAGAAAAGAAGAAGTAAAACTGTCACTGCTGCAGATGACATGGCACTATACGTAGAGAATCCTAAAGATGTTACCAAAAAACTACTAGAGTTAATCAATGAATTTGGTAAATAGCGGGACACAAAATAAATGCACAGGAATCTCTTGCATTCCTATATACTAATGATGAAAAATATGAAAGAAAAATTAAGGAAACACTCCCATTTACCATTGCAACAAAAAGAATAATATACCTAGGAATAAGCCTACTAAAGGAGGAAAAAGACCTGCATGCAGAAAACTATAAGACAATGATGAAAGGAATTAAAGAGGATACAAACAGATGGAGAGGTATACCATGTTCCTGCATTGGAAGAATCAACATTGTGAAAATGACTATACCACCCAAAGCAATCTACAGATTCAGTGCAATTCCTATCTAACTACCAATGGCATTTTTCACAGAAGTAGATAAAGAAATTTCACAATTTGTATGGAAACATAAAAGACCGCAAATAACCAAAGCAATCTTGAGAAAGAAAAACGGAGCTGGAGGAATCAGGCTCCCTGACTTCAGACTATACTAAAAGCTACAGTAATCAAGACAGTATGGTACTGGCACAAAAACAGAAATATAGAACAATGGAACAGGATAGAAAGTCCAGAGATAAACCCATGCACATATAGTCACCTTATTTTTGATAAAGGAGGCAAGAATATACAATGGAGAAAAGACAGCCTCTTCAACAAGTGGTGCTGGGAAAACTGGACAGATATATGTAAAAGAATGAAATTAGAACACTCCCTAACATCATACACAAAAATAAACTCAAAATGGATTAAAGACCTAAATGTAAGGCCAGACACTATTAAAATCTTAGAGGAAAACATAGGCAGAACACTCTATCACATACACAGCAATATCCGTTTTGACCCACCTCCTAGAGAAATGGAAATAAAAACAAAACGAAACAAATGGGACCCAATGAAACTTAAAAGCTTTTGCACAGCAAGGGAAACCATAAACAAGATCAAAAGACAACCCTCAGAATGGGAGAAAGTATTTGCAAATGAAGCAACTGACAAAAGATTAATCTCCAAAATATACAAGCAGCTCATACAGCTCAATATCAAAAAAAGAAACAACCCAATCCAAAAATGGCAGAAGATCTAAATAGACATTTCTCCAAAAAAGGTATACAGATTGCCAATAAACACATGAAAGAATGCTCAGCATCACTAATCATTAGAGAAACGCAAATCAAAACTACAATGAGATATCACCTCACAACAGTCAGAATGGCCATCATCAAACAATCTACAAACAATAAATATTGGAGAGGGTGGGGAGAAAAGGGAACCCTCTTGCACAGTTGGTGGGAATGTAAATTGTTACAGCCACTATGGAGAACAGTATGGAGTTCCTTCAAAAAAAACTAAAAATAGAACTACTATATGATGTAGCAATCCCACTACTGAGCATTTACCCTGAAAAAACCACAATTCATAAAGAGTCATTTACCAAAATATTCATTGCAGCACTATTTACAATAGCCAGAACATGGAAGCAACCTAAGTGTCCATCAACAGATGAATGGATAAAGAAGATGTGGCACATATATATATATAATGGAATATTAGCCATATAAAGAAACAAAATTGAGTTATTTGTAGTGAGGTGGGTGGACCTAAAGTCTGTCATACAGAGTGAAGTTAGTCAGAAAGAGAAAAACAAATACCATATGCTAACACATATATATTAAATATTTTTTTTAAAAAAAGGTTCTGAAGAACCTAGGGGCAGGACAGGAATAAAGACGCAGACATAGAGAATGGACTTGAGGACATGGTGGGGGAAGGGGAAATTGAGATGAAGTGAGAGAGTAGCTTTGACATATATACACTACCAAATGTAAAATAGATAGCTACTGGGAAGCAGCCACATAGCACAGGGAGATCAGCTTGGTGTTTTGTGACTACCTAGGGTGTGATAAGGAGGGTGGGAGGGAGATATGCAGATATATGTATACATATAGCTAATTCACTTTGTTACACAGCAGAAAGTAACATATCATTATAAAGCAATTATACTCCACTAAAGATGTAAAAACCAAAAAAACTGCTTCATCCAGAAAAGATTCAATCATTCTGAGAACAAGGCTGCAATCCAATCTTTTTTCCATTTGCAATAAGCATCCCCACATCTCTGTTTTAAAGGAAATTTAAATGTGAATGAAGCTGATAAGCTTGCAGTTTGACATTTAGATATTTTCTCCAGTGGACTAAAGATGATAAATCATTATTGATCCCACTGAACTGAAGAAAATGTGAATATTTTGTCAGGAATTAAACATTTTCAGCTCACTCAGTGATGACATATGAAGATATGGTTCCCATTTTTGGCATCTCATATTTAACAAAATTAGCAAAATCAATAAAATTATGCAATCCTCATCAGGATGATATAAATACTTTATGATATATTTTTTATGATATATTTTTAATCTAGAGAATCTTACTATGAATTAAGCAGGTAATTGTAAAAATATATACGTTTTTCCTCTTTGAACTTGTAATCTAATTGAAGCTACTGATACCTTTTCTCTAAGGCAAAGAGATAATGTTTAGAATTAAAGTCAGTGTAGTAAGATTAGTTTTGGTAATGTCGCTGGCATTTTTAAATCTAAGTTTCATTCATATAGTAATGTTTAGCTCAATCAAAAAAGAAAAAAAGTCTTTTAAAAGATCACAGTAGTCTGGTGGTAATTTAGTGTATAATATCCTTATAATAATGGCATCAGAAAAATATATATAAATGAGTACCATGTGTATTTCAGACATTTGACTACTATTCAATGTTTAGTTAGTATCTGCTTCTTTTGTTTATCTGTTTTGACCTGGTGCTGCCCTAGGCATGGAACATTCAAAAATGAGTAAGACACTAACGGAGCTCTTGGGCAATTTAGAGTTTATTTTTATTTACATTTTGGGAGATATTTAAAGACAGTCAGTTTTTTGTTTTGTTTTGTTTTGGCCATGCTGTGTGGCATGGGGGATCTTAGATCCCTGATCAGGGATCAAACCCATGCACTCTGCATTGGGAACATGAAATCTTAATCACAGGACTGCCAGGAAAGTCCCTAAGGACACTCGATTTTTGCAAAGTAAGCTTCTCTCTACACTCAGTGGCGAGAACTAACTAAGCAAAGTTTTGCTTAATAAATGAAACTTACAGGCCTTAAATGATATCTATTCAATGATTCCCAACTATGTTATCTACTATGATTCCTAAGTATATTATTTATACTTTAAATTCTGAGCCATGTACTCTACTTCGTACTCTTCTAGACATCTAATCACAAATTTCCAAATAAAACTTTTTAATTTTTTACTCAAGTCTACTTCTTCCCTTGTTTTCAATATCTCATTGCTCCATTTTCTTTCTTTTAAATTGTGGCTGAACATTTTAAGCATTAATTTTGGAGAAATATGCAAGGAAAATAAAGGCTATGCTAATTTAAATCTCTGGGATTTAAATTTCAAATTTGTTGTAATATTATCCATCATTATTCTTTATTTTCCTTTATTTAATGAATACATTTTGAGCACCCAATCTGATACTCATATCTTCTATTGTTACATACATTTGTAGCTATATTTACTAAGGTCTCTCAACAGTGGGAAAGTTTGGATTATTTACTTTATTCTTCAATGTTTCCTCCATATCTTTGTTCATGCTGCATTTTCTGAATTCTACTTGTGTTCTTTTTCCTGTAACTTTATTGAAGTAAAATTGACAAATAAAATTGCATATATTTAAAGTATATAATATGATGATTTGATATATGTACACCTTGTGAAATATTTACCACAATCACATTAATTAACATATCTGTCATTCACACAGTTACCATTTTTTTATAGTGAGAATATGTAAGATCTACTCTCTTAGCAAATATCAAGTATACAATACAATATTATTAATTATAGTCATGATGTTGTGTATTATATCCTCAGAATTTATTCATTTTATAACTGAAAGTTTGCACCCTTTGATCAACATCTCCCCACCCCTTAACCCCTAGCTACCACTATTTTACTCCTTGTTTCTAGGTGTTCAAGTGTTTATTAATTAATCTATTTTGTTTTTTTGTATTTCACATATCAGTGATACTATACAGTATTTGTCTTTGTCTGGCTTATTTCACTTAACATAGTGCCCACCAGTTTCATTCATGTTGTTGCAAAGGGCAAGATTCCCTTCTTTTAAAGGCTGAATAATATTCCATTATAGAGAGATAGATGGATACATAGATAGATACATAGATAGATGATAGATAGATCGATATAGAGAGAAAGTTCAATCTCACATTTTCTATATTCATTCATCTGTCAACAGACACTTAGGTTCTTTCCATATCTTGCTTCTTGAGAATAATGTTACAATGAAGATGAGAGTGCAGGTATCTTTTCAAGATACTGATTTTGTTTCCTTCATGTATGTACTCAGAAATAGGATTGTTGGAACATATGGTAGTACTTTTTTTAATTTTTTGATGAATGTCCATAATGTTTTTCATAATGGCTGTCTCAATTTACATTCCCACCAGGGAATGAAGCCAAGGTAGGCAGAGAACAACCTATAGAAAAAGAACGAGAGCCATGTTTGTCTTCCTTGTTCTATCCTTCCCTATGGTTGGGGCATGTGAGCAAGTATACTTTCTCTTGTACCCAATGTTCCCGTTTTCGATTTGCCTTTAGTGTTAAAAATTTGATTTTTTTTTTTTTTTTTTTTTTTTTTTGGCCAAGTGCTCCTTTCAAATTTCAGTTTGACATTTCCTTTATTTCAGAAGAATTTTCTTCTTTTATGTACTGGTTATTGTTCTTCACTTGTTTTAATTTCTCTCTCCTACATACAGCTGATCTGCATCTTGGATCTCTGCTCACTGTTCTGCATATAAAGGCCTCCACATCCATCTCCCACAAGATTCAGTTGTCTTGTTCTGTCGGCTGATATTTGAGAGAAATTTTCAGGTATGTCTTTGTAATTACTGACTTCATTTCTAAAAATGTCAATTGTGCTCATTCCTAAATCTAATGGCTTTCAAAATTCTGTAATCCATTTTTTTTAAGTTTTTTCTTTTACTTAAATTTCTTCTACAACCTGTAGTTACCCACCTTAAAGCCAGTTACAATTTTAAGTTTCAGTTTATGTCTTATTATCTCATACTTCTCACAGGTCATGTGTACATGCATTTTATTGAGACAACAATCTGTTAGTAAATTCTCAGAACATCTCCAACTGTAAAGTGTGTTCATTACTAAGCTCTTCTATGCTGTGAATGCTAAATTGCTTCTCATATTGCAGAATTGCTTCTAGGCTCCTTTGACCTGTAGTCTCCCTTATACAAGACAGTGATGAAATATTTTCAAGACTAGCTTTTGCCATTATCAGTATGATTATGTTTTCTATTGCTCCTATGACTCTCAAGTATTAAGCCTAAAAGTCTAGACCTTAGTCAGATGGATTTAGAATTCACCTAAATTTCTCTGTGGAACACTTACTTATATAACTTGTCTCTGGAAAAATAATGAATTAGTTTTATCAAAGAATAAAAAATCTTCAATTATCTGAAGGATTAACTATATTTCTCTCTTTCCAATGAATGAAAATTCAGCCTTAGAATATATCACTTTCATTGCTTTTCCAAGATATATATTTTTTCCTATTGCTATCATTAGAAAGCAGAAAATAAAGGATCAAACTATTCCAGGAAAGAATTTTGTTTCTGGGAGGTGAAATCCTGGAAGGAATCTGGGAAGAATTAGTAGATAATTGCTTAGTCATGGCATTTTATAACAAAATTTTTTCTATAGCATAAGGGAAGAGTTCAATCCCTATCAACTGTGACAGACAGGAGTTGAAATATTATACATGGGATATTCCTGAATGGTCCTGATATGCTTTTCAAGATTTTATTCATGCTTCTGGTAGTGGAAACTCTGAGTTATCTTACTTTTCATTTTCATAATTATGTCAGGGACTGAAAGATAGGAAAAATGATGTCATAACTTTCCATTAAAAAATCTGGGAGAATAATAGATTTTATGTTCCTTTTCTGTACTACAATTAATATTACAACCTTTATTCATTAATTTTTACAAAAGAATGTTATTTTCTGAAAACTATAAGACTGGGTGTTAGTAGACATCCAACATCACAGACATTGTTACTGTCAGCTATAACAATATCTGACATATAATAACTGAGTGTGTGTATATATGTATATACACATATATATATAAATATATTGCATATAGTTATTAAATATATATTTTGATTCTTTGAAATATATCTAAGATAGGTATGTCAGGTAAAATATCAATTTTAAGTAGAAGAAACTAATATTTACAAAGATTAATTAATTTGGCCAAAGTTAAACTATTAGAAAATGAGAAAGCAAGAGTTAATACTGAGACTTTTAAAATCCAGAACAGAGTTTTTTTCCCCATGTAGTATTTCACCTATTAAATTTTTTAAACATATATTTTCAATGTTCATAAAATGCAATTTAAATAGCTCTACCTCAGAAGTGTCATGTAAGAAATTAAATTATTTCATTTAAAAAGTTTCCAGTGATCCATGAAATATCTTTTAATAGGAAATTACTTATGGATCAATGCAATGTGTTTTGCCTGATTGCTCCATAAGTAATTTATTGAGATACAATGGGCCTGATTCTACCTGACTTATCTAACAATGGCTAAATAAATAAATAAATTGATGGCACTCTCTCTCTCTGCTTCTCTCTCTCTTTTTAAATACTGATTAAATTCTTCTAGGGCATGAGTATTTTACACATCTACTATGATACAAAAGACTAAGTGAGATTTATTAAAATATGAAGATTTACTTCCTTTGCTCAGTGGTTGAATCTCTGATATAGAAGCAGCTATGGTTAATATGAAGAACTAAACACATTATAAGCACTTAACATTAATTACTCCTTTTCATACAGAGACATGATTCTAAGCTAATGAATATGTCCTTGTAAGTATTTGAGCAAGTTTTCTTAAGTCACCAGCCAAAGAGCATCTGCTTTGTACTATTTTCTGAAGAAGCTGATGGATTTCTCCGAGACCTCCAGATTTAATTCATTTCCTTTTGAACTATAGACCATACTACAGATGTAGTTAATTAAATTAAGTGGAGAGGTCAGCAAAGTTCATTGTTCTATAGAGGAAATAAGTATTTCATTGTCTTTTTATTTAATTTTTCCAAATGTTATAAATTTGTATACCACATAGAATTGTCTCAGTTTACAAATGTTTATCTTTATTTATGAACTCATTCCTTTGTTACCCATATAGTCAATATACGTATTGAAAGTTTACTCTGTTCCAGGCGATATTTTGGACACAGTTATGATGATAGTCAATAACTGACATGTATCCTTTCCTTCCGGAACTTAGAGTTTACTGCCAAAAATCAAATTTAGTCAGATAAACACAAAAATAAATGTAAAATTACAAGTGTGATAAACGTGAGCAATACTTGAAAGGTATATGGAGATGTGAGAATAGATATAGGGAGAACTGACCTACCCTACGGAGCTAAGAAGATAGGAGGGAGGATTTGAACTGAGATCTAAAGACTTAATTGAAGTTAACTAGACAGAATGGCAATGTAGCCAGGGAGTCTGTTCCAGGATAAGGGAATAGCATGTATTTAAATTAAGAGCATATATAGAGCTGCTTAAGTTTGCCCATCAATAAAGAGTATGTATTAAAAAAAAAAAAAGATGCAATGCGATGCTCCTGCCTTGGGACACTTATATTTGTTGTCCCTTGCAACAAATTCTCTTTCCCCCAAATATGTTATGAACATGGTCAAATATCCTCTTTGCATAGAGATCTTTCTTGAGTACCTCTTCTAAAAATACAAAATTATAGGGAAGAGATATGGGAACATATGTATATGTATAACTGATTCACTTTGTTATAAAGCAGAAACTAACACACCATTGTAAAGCAATTATACTCCAATAAAGATGTAAAAAAAAATACAAAATTATTCTTTCAGCCCAAAAATTTCTACCCTTTAACATGCTCATCGTATTTGTCCATTATATAGTACACAGCATATGACAAATTCTACAATTTTTATGTTTTTATTGTCTGTTTTCTCTCACTAGATTTCCCGAGAGCAAGGATCGTTATTCCCTTGAATATAATGGGTTTAATAAATATTTCTGAATGCTAAGATGGGTAAAATAACCTTTCTGAATACTCAGTATATGCCAGCTACTCTGTTATTTTTTAAATATACATTCTCCCATATCATCCTCTTAAAGCTGAAAGTTCACTTTATTCCCATTATACTAAAGAGGCATTTGGGGCTTGGATAATTCAGCAACTTGTCCATGATCATACTATTAGCAAATGGCAAAGGTAGAAATTGGACTTAGCTCTATTTTACTTAAAATCCCATACTTTTGAAAACTACACTGCACTGCATTCTGACTTTTTACTTGTTACCAGAAACTCTGTTGCTAGAACTATAAATAAAATAGAAAGAAGAGGAAAATGAGTTCCAAGGTATAAATAATTCTTCTCATTGGTCCTCGCTTTCCTATGTATAAAAGAAGTAAATATTCTAACACAGCTACACATTTTTGGGTAGTCCCTTGTTAAGTGACATTAACAAATATATTTATTAACTAGAAATGAGTCACCTAGTTCCAAGTAAGTGGTACATAAAGCCCAGTGGATTCTTTTGTGCAGCTGAACCAGTCTTAACTATGTCTCATATGCTTGGAATAAAAAATAAAATAATAAAGTTTTAAAAAAGGAACAATTACCTCCCCAGTCACCTTCACAATTAATTCAGTAAAGGAGACAGGATTTGCCTCCATGCCCCTTCATGGCCAGGTAGACATTTTATTAAAGGGTCTTTTTCTAAATGACCCACAAATCACTGCATCACTATACTGCAATATTTTGTTATCTTAGTTGGCATTATCTCCAGTCCTCTACCCTAAGCAAGCTAAATTCTCACACCAATATTTCAACATTTCTGGTTGGTTCCTTTCTGGCTTTCATATTTGTAAAGATGCCAGTACATCCTTTTCACATATAAGCCAGACCTGGACAATCTCCATAAACATAGGAAGAATCTCCATGACACTAATACTGAGGCTGACTTGGCAGAAGGAAATCACTGCTTTCCCTCAAGCATGGAAAAGTGCACAAGGTCCATGCCAACCTCCAGGATGCTCCTGTTCTTGGCACCTTTTTCATCCTCCAAACTATAGATTCTCTGGTATTTGTTATCCATTTTATTATCTTCTTGAGCCAATTCACCTTCTGGCATTCATGACTCCCAGAGTTAAGAGTTGATTTTCGATATATGTTTCTTAACTCCCTGTACTTTTTATTGTATGAGCAATTTTTTTTTTTCTGGTGGAATTTTCTCCTCTCCAGAGCAAGATTATAAACATCCTATAATAATATTCATAATTGACAATAGTAAACCAATAAAATAAATTTTATGTAAATTTGTGAAACAGATGGTTTGTCTTCACTGTTCCTCAAGTGATATATGCTTTGTATCTCTTTGACCATTTATTAAATTAAAACTACATTAGTGTTGAAACATGGGAAGGGAAAAGGAGACAGTGAGAGGAGATGGTAAGCACTGACAACAAGAAAAATGTTTCTTTTTGCAGAATATTTGTGAAAACCAGCCCACCACTGTCCTATCTAAAATGTCCTCTCCATCTGGACCAACCTTACCTGTAAAGGGTTATTTCATTAATATATTGATATTAAATGGCCTTCTGTTTCCTTATGCAGCCTTGTACTCAAAAATAAGAAAAGTTTGTTGCAGCCAGCTCAAACACTCTTGGTCAGGAGATTTTTATTTAGAAGAAAAATAAAACAAAATAAAACTTTAATGTGACATTTGAGCATTTCAAATTTACTAAATTATTTGGTTCTAAGTAAGAATTCTTAATAGCCTTAGATAAATGACCTAGATAAAAGATACAGCATGAAGAATCAAATGACAAACATGGTGAGGTTGTCCTGTCCGGTAGTGTGTGATAGTATGGACAGCCTGAAAAATCAAAGTTGTCAGGCAAGGGATGCTCCAACATTGGGATTTCATAGTGCTATGTATGAGACACATTTTACTTCACCTGTAAGTGAATCCTTGGACATGGCCCTTGTCAACCTTTAAAACAAAAAAAAGATAAGTGGTTTAGCCAGCAAAATTGAGTTTATTCAGGTATAGGAGAAAAATTACTATTCAGGACGTCCAAATTATGGTGAACCATAGGCAAGCTCTGAGAACAAAGGAGAGGTGTTCTTTTACAGAGGAAAGGAAGAAGTTGGGAGGGGCTATATTGAATGAAATTTCATTCGAGGAGAATGCGAGTTTGGGGTTGTGGTGGCTTCTCATTGGCCGAGTTGTAGCAGTTTCCCACTGTCTGGGTTGTTGCTGGGCAGGGAGAAAATCTACCTTCTTCCTGCTAGTGCACATAATCTTCCTGATGGGTATATGAAGTAAGCTTCCAAGAATGGTACTTGTGTGAGAGCTCCTCCTTAAGGGTTTCCCATCACCATTTTGAAAAAGGATTTCCTTTCTTCATTTTCACATTTTCTATTTTACAATAGAATTAAAAATGGTATTAATAGTATTTTTTATTATTTTACTGTTTTACAATTTCCTAGCTATATTGACAACAACCACCACATTAAGTCTGACCAAATTTCAAATTTTTAACTTCTTATTTATTTATTTATTTTATTTATTTTAATAAAAATAATTTTTATTGGGGTTTAGTTGTTTTACAATATTGTGTTTGTTTCTACTGTACAGCAAAGTGAAGTAGAGTTCCCTGTGCTATACAGCAGGTTAACTTTTTAATAATATAATTTTATTTGCATTAAATTTATTATGAGTTATTTAGAAGATTTATTTATTTTTGATCATTGGTAAGATGTTAGTATTTAAAAATTAAAAATAATTAACATTTCATTGACATTTTTCCTTGAAGTTTGGCAAGAACACAGATCTGTGACTTGGAGCCTAAACATTTACCAGTAGATTAAAAACAAAACAAAACAAAACACATTGTCACAATGTCAGTTACAAAGAATTCAATGTTGTTATGTTGATTCAAAAGGGTAAATAGAATACAAAAATATGTATCACAGAAGAAATCAAGCACAGAATAACTATGAATTGAAAAGGTGATAAGGGTTCTAGGAAGTGTGAGATATGAAAAAACAGCTGCAGAAGAGTTAAATAATTATTATATACTTTGCTATACTAAAATATATAGAAACCCAGAAGTCAATATACAAAAATATTATTCTACACATAATATCACTATTTCATTTTCCAAAGTTGTATTTTTTTTTTTTTTTTTTTTTGTGGTACGTGGGCCTCTCACTGTTGTGGCCTCTCCCATTGCGGAGCACAGGCTCCAGACGCGCAGGCTCAGCGGCCATGGCTCACGGGCCCAGCTGCTCCGTGGCATGTGGGATCTTCTTGGACCAGGGCACGAACCCGTGTCCCGGGCATTGGCAGGCGGACTCTCAACCACTGCGCCACCAGTGATGCCCTCCAAAGTTGTATATTAACGGCTGTGTTTTCAGTACATTTTCTCACCAACTCCCCAAACCTTGTCCCTCTCCATGTTCCTTCTCCCAGTCAACTCCATCTCTCTGGTAACTAATATCTCCAGGAAGTGCTGCTACAGCAGAACCAGTGAACAGCATATTGGAATGATACAACACATCATAAGATTCAGTGAATAAAGATTCCCTGAACTGGGAGAAGTAGAGGAAAGTTAGTCAGTAAGAAGGAAATTTAGAAGAAAGGGCACTGAGAATGACCCCTGTGACTTGCCCCTTATATCCAGAAGGAGTTTTAGGGTAAGGTGTAAATGACAGAATAACAAAAATGTGTTTGAAAGGATCTGAAATCATAGGGAACTTGTGCAGTTCTTTCAAAGGTAATTTTAAGCCTCATATTTATCCCTCACCCAGCCTTCTCATGTTCTCTGCACTGTGTGGTAGGGATAGTAAAAAATGACTAGGAGGGTAGCCAGCAAAGACTGTGACATCTTTTCATAATTTCCTCATGCTCACTAGTACTTGAAGAGTAGTATATTTCCTGTACTTCCAAAAAGGGAACAGAAGTCTCTGGGAAAGTCAGACATGGAATATTCTTGCAATTGAAAAAAGGGGAACAGAATACCAGTGTGGATTGGTATGCAGCATGTATCCAAGCTAAAGGCAAGAGAGATCATGATTCATATAGAGTTTTAAATGTCTTGGCATGGGTAGAGTTTACAGGGGGAGGAAGAACTAGAGAGAATTGTGTTCCAGAAGCCAAGAACAGGAAGCTTCAAGAGAAGAGGAAGTGTAGAAGTCTGGGCAGCTAAGGATTGAAAAGCATCCTATGGATTAGCAACACAGCAGTTGCTGGTAAACTGAGTGACAGTGAGATCAGTGCTGATTGGTACTGACACCAAATTGCAAGTTTCTGAAAAAGCAGAAACATTATTCTAAGTGACAATATTAAATACTATACTTCAGATAACGCCACAAATGTTGGCAGTGAGGAAAAAGACAAAGAGAAAGAAGTATTTGAGGGGGTGTACAGTTGAAGGAAGGTGATGTTGTCACTGTTTGGGTTAGCATGAGGGACAACAAAATGGTCAAATAATTATTGAAAGAAGCAAATTGAATGGGAGTGCTTAAGGGAATCAATGAGAGATGGCAGAGTTGATGACATGAGTTAGAAGTAGGTGTATTCTTGTCTCAAAAGAAAAGTTCTGTCTTAGAAAAGATGGCCAGTAAACATTTTTTTTTTTTTTTAGACTTTCCCTGGGTATTCAGAGATTTAGGTAGCAGCATAAATAAGCCAAATGAATTGAAGGAGTTATGAAAGCACATCTCTATGGAAGCTTCTTTATGGTCATTTTTTAAATTTAATTCACTCTTTTTAGTCTCATTTTGATTCAGCATGGACTAATTTTCCACTTTTTGACAGCCTTGCCCTTCTAAATATTTTGAATTTCTTTTCCCTTTCTCAGACTCTCCTGTTCATTTGCCTGATCTGAGATCCCCCGTACCTTCTGCTCACATCTGATGGTAATACATAGTTCTGAAAAATGCCACATTATGTTTAAGGTGCATGTGTATCTGAAAATAGTTAGAATATGATTTCATACATTTCGGAAACAAAAATCACTACAGTAAAATGTCCCACTTTGCTGGGATTCTGAACATTTATTTGATGCAGACCATCAATTACATCACAGGCTGTAAAACTCACAACACTGGAACTTAGGCTTGCAATAAGTGTCTCTATAAATAAGCCCTATTTCTGTCACATTGATGTAACTAATACAAAAGTGCTATAGCTTGTGAGACTTTTGCTGCCTCCTCTTCTTCCTCCTTCTTCTTTTTTCATAATGGATATATATTGCACAGTGACCTGGATGCTCAGGTACTCAAAATTCATAAAGAAATCTCATGTAACAATGCTGCATCCCATAACTGTCCATGGATTAGTTCAAGGAATCTAGTTAAGAGTGAATAATGTAGTGTTTTTTCAGCATTTTGATTGAGTGACAAGGTCAAAAGATCACATACCATGAGGACAAAGTGTATTTTTTACCATTTAAATAGAGACAATACCAAAGTATTACTCCCCTTACTATAAGTAAAGCTTATAAGGAGGAATAAGCTTTATAAAGGAATTTTGTAAATATTTGTCAATATAGGCTATACAAAATTTAAAAATGCAATGAACCTATTAAATCAAACTTACTACTGATAATTCTAACAGGTATACCATTGGACAGAGACCACAAATACTTAATTCAAGCTAAGGAAAAACTGTTTCATTTATATTCCAAATATTCAACATAGATCAAGGATATAGGTAAATATTCTTGATCTATATCCTTCCTATTAAAACCTGTTTTACCAACATGGAATAGTGTCTTTCTCTATGAAGACCACTGGAGGAAAAAATCTTAAAAGAGTATTAATTGGCCGTCCTTTCATTTTGCACATTTGTATCTTAGCTAAAACTATCAGGTCTAGGATAGTAAGATAACCTGTAATTGCCCAAGAAATTCCCTTTACAGATTTGGTTAAACAAATTAGATCAAAGTGCTCTGAAAGTTGTCATTTAAAGTGCCACAAAAAACCAAGTCAAACTTGAGTCAGTGCAATAAGTTGTTTTCCTAAAACAGGCATGGTGAAAGCAAATTGTGGGAAGTTAATATCTTATGTGTATTCAGGAAATTTCCTTCCTTAAAAGATCTTTATCGTAGTATATTTTAAAGTAAATAACATACTTAATTAGTGCATTGGATGTTCTTAAAGATGCATATTTGAGTGCTGACTTACAATCTAATTTATGAACCTAAAAAGCACAGAGTATTGAATGTGAGCACCTCAAACATGAATTCATAGTTATATACAATATGGGTTATGCTCTGAAAAATCCCCATTTTAGAATTTCAACTGAGTAATTTATTACTATGTCAGAATATAGGTAAGTCAGGTTATAAAAGCTCATGAAAATATGATTCTGTTCTTGCTAAAATAAATCAATACGGATCACATAACTATCAATAACATTAATTTATCATGAAACAGTAAAAAACATATATTTTAAATTTAATTTCCTTTTATTACCTTGTACTAACTAGAAAATTTTCATTCTCCCAGTCTCCAATTTTCAAATCCATATCTTACAATTTTGTTTTGCTTGGTTAATTATTTATACATACATAGTATCAGACAAAAAGAGGGTATAGTTCCATATATATATATATATATGATATTTTCATGCTTTCACTTCCTATGCATGACATTTATACAGCCTATAATTATTTATTGTTTTAAATACAGCAAATTCTTGCTATTCACAGTCGTTATGATCACTGCAAACACCTTATTAGGGGATGGTAAGTCATTGTTCCTAAGGGAAATACAAAGTTAGGTTCCTCGTGCCTCTGTTCACAATAGTTTCATCAATCCATATATAAAGTTGTTTTAGGTGTGTTTCTGTTTAAAGACACCATATTTAATGTATACTGTTGATTCATTAAACTCATAATCAACAGCTCTATACCTCATGTCTGAAAAAAGCTTACCTGACACAAGTATCTTCTCCATAAGATACATCACAGTCTTCTTACACTTGGAAACATTAGACAGCACTTCAGCACTACACTGGAGGACCATTTTAACATCAAAATCACAACACAAATCCTAAAAATGCAAAAAAAAGAAAAGGTGGCACTAAATAATCTCAAAAGAGGAACATTTGTTTAAAATATGAAAGCTTAAATGAGGAGGTAGTGTCTCCTTGTTTGACTTCAGCTGGGAACGTGCACATTGTTGACTTGAAATTTTCCCTGCTCTGGGCATGTCCACAAATAGCTGCAAAAGTTCCCTGACTGTTGATGTTGGAGTTACAAACAAATTTTACCAAGTAGGCAAATTTGCAAATATGGAATCTGTGAATCAGCTTCCTCTCCACTAAAAGCAGCAGAAGTATAATTCTAAGCAAACAATTCCATGAATTAAAAAACAAATTGAAATGAAGAGTGGAGAAGTGTGAGCATGTGCAACATGACTGTCTCTGGGTTGAAACCAAGATTTCTACTAATGTAAGTTTAATTTTCCAAACCTTATGATTTATGTAAAAATTGCCCAAAATGTTCCATGAATTCTGAAGCAGATAATAAGTGATGGGAAGAAAGAAGGGAGGAAACTGAAAATGAATAAAAAATGAACAAAGACTGATGGAGAAGACAAACTGTCAAGTGCTTACAAAGGTAAGCAAAGGTAAGAAGAAAGATAAATCTTTTACTAATTTTAAATAATTAAATTTACCTTAAGGAAACAACTGTAACTTCAACAACTGTAAATAGGAATATTAAAGGAGACTAAGAAAGTATCTAACAAACTACATGAAACTGTGTAGTTGTCCATCAGAACAAACACATTTTTGGAAATGGTTATATTGAATAAGAGCTAAGTAGGAAGGTTATTATCTAAGTACCATAATCAGTTGAGTAATACTAATATTTTTTTCATTATTCTTATTGTGATGAAAATATATACTTTTTGCACTTTCTCATAACAAGAAAAATTATGACTTGCATTTCACAGTCTCATAAAGGCAATTCTAGTTGTTGAGAAAAGTCCTCTCTCTTCACTGAAATTGAAGTTCTCTTTCTTCACTGGCACTCTGCTATGTATATGATACCAATTTATCTTAATTTTCTTCACACCTTTCCTGCCTGATGTTTTTGTCCTTCCTTGGGGTTCAAATTCATTCTTCTTAAATTGCATTCTGTAGAATTTTAAGTGAGGGTCTATCTTTAGTAAACATTTTTTTTTTTTTTTGCTTTAAAATGCAGTTTACCTGCTGACAAATTTATTTTGTACTATATGTACAATTCTTATTTAAACATGTTTTTTCTTACACTTTGCACACTTTTAATTCATTATCTTTCATTTTTGCTCTTAAGACATCTAGTATTTATCTATTGTAATATTATTAAAGTAATATTTTTCTTTTTTTTGACTATTTTATAGTATTGCCATAATATTACCCAGAGTAGACTTCTTGTAATTTATCTTGCTTGGGTTCATTGCTCTTACTGAGACTATGAAATCATTACTTTATTAGCTCTAGAAATTTCTCAGCTGATACATCTCTATAAAGTATGTGTTTCTCTGTTCTTTTCATTGTCTTCTTCTGGAACTCCATTTGTATGTATGTTAGACTTTCTGTCTATCACGTCTTCCCGGCTCTATGTTTCCTACCTTAACTTTATGCTTCATTATAGGGAATTTTCAGATGTTCAGTTTATTGATTGTCTTGTCATTTGCATAGAGCTTATTGTTTTACCTGATCATTTGGTTATGTTAATAATAATTATTTTTCCACTTAGATCATTTACATTTTAATTGTATTAACAGCCATTAATACAGGTACTTTACTTTTACTATTTTAATAGCATTTATTTTTGTATTTCTATCCTTTACTTATGGGACTGTTTTAAAGATATTAAAGTGTTCCTAATTTTATTACATATTTTCTTTCCTTTAACATTATAAATATACTTAATGTATAATCTTTATTTGGTAATTCTAATACCTGAATTAGTTTGGATTCTAAATCTGCTGTTTGTTATTCCTTAACTCTGATTTATGGCAACTCATCTTCTCATGTGTTTTGCGATTTTATATTATAAATTTTAATTCGTAAGACTTTATCTATAGGATTCTATACAGATTTAGCTTTTAAGAGACCATTATTTGTTAATGCTAATGTTAAACCCTGACTTCATGAAAGAGCATAAAGGCAGGGCTGTATTGGTAATTCTAGTGGTAAATGTTTTTCTTTCCTTCTAGACTCCATCCCAAGCAGAAAAAAAGTCTTTATCTGTGTTTTCTTCCTTTATCAGGCACATATAAGACACTTAATTTGGGAAGTTGAGAGACTTATGGATATAAATCAACATTTGTATAATTAAATGGAAAGAATAAAATTCATATATACACTACAAAATGTAAAATAGATAGCTAGTGGGAAGCAGCTGCATAGCACAGGGAGATCAGCTCGGTGCTTTGTGAACACCTAGAGGGGTGGGATAGACAGGATGGAAGGGAGACGCAAGAGGGAAGAGATATGGAAACATATGTATATGTATAGCTGATTCACTTTCTTATAAAGCAGAAACTAACACACTATTGTAAAGCAATTATACTCCAATAACGTTGTTAAATATATATATATATAATTATGATAAAAAGTATATCAGAATAAAAGATTCAGATCAAGGCAAAAAAAATTTTTCATCTTTATTAGATTTTTTTCCTTCTGCTCATCTTAATGTACTAATATACATTAATCTCAAAACCTTAATATTTTGAGATATAAACCTGGAGCTTTATAGTATTAATATGGCCATTAAGTAGCCAAATACCACAAGTACTTTATTCTCTAATATCCAGAATATATGAACCAATTAGCTGACTGAGATTTGTTATTTATACAAATATCTTGAGGAAATCTGTTTGTTGTTTCAGCCATGAAGTTTAACTGTGCTGTACAGTAGAGGCTCCTGACAACATAATGACCTATAGATTTATACCCCGAGAGCTCTGCCATCCTTAACACACAGCAATTCCATTCAACTGCAAAAATGTTTTTCACGAGATTAGAAATGTTGTGTCACAATAATTTGCTTTGGTTTCCACAAGACTAGAAATATTTTTTCCCACTTATTCTTTGTGCCACAGAGAAACCTGGCTTAGCTACCTTGGCAGCTTCTTGCTTCTTTGAATAGTCTGTGAAAGTAGCTTTTGAAGTTAATAGACCTTACATAATTCCTAAGAAATAAAAGAAAATTGATAAAATAAAAGAAATGTGCTTGTATTGTACCAAAGGCTAACAACAGCTCTAGATGATGTGTATTATTTTCACAGAAATCAAGATGATATAATTAGAAACTATGGATCCACAGAGGGACTCTACCATTCTCAAAAGAGAATGGTTACAAGAATCTCTATCTTCCTTAGCTGCACATGGTGCTTCCCTAGGGTTGCAAGTCCTAATTTTTTTTGTTGTTGTTGTTAATGTGCTGTAATTTCTGTCAGTCACAATGCTTTAAAAAAAATAACACCCCTCCCAAATAGTCATGTGTCTAAACTGAAATACTCTACAATGTATATAAAACTGGTGATAAAATGATCACTTTATGTTCACAACATTTTGAAATATCTAAACCACCTCCAGAGATCTCATCAGAACAAAACATATCCTAACTTGAAAATAAAATTTCACAAACTTATGTCCTTATTTAGAAGTAGAATAAGCTATTTATTTTGAAAGAAATGGGTGTTTAAAAGCCAAATTAGTAAAGACAGTTGCATTTTTCCAAAATAAAGCTTGTATGTGACTTTCTTTTTCTGAAGCTATAATGTGTTATTTTCCTTGGCTAAGACCTTGAGCTATGAAGCCAAAAGGACATGATTTTGGGGTTTTCTGCGGTATGTGGGCCTCTCACTGTTGTGGCCTCTCCCGTTGCTGAGCACAGGCTCCGGAAGCACAGGCTCAGTGGCCGTGGCTCACGGGCCCAGCCACTCTGCGGCATGTGGGATCTTCCCGGACCAGGGCACGAACCCGTGTCCCCTGCATCGGCAGGCAGACTCTCAACCACTGCGCTACCAGAGAAGCCCAAAGGACATGATTTTGAATTCTTGCCCTGTTACTTTTTAGTTACTTTGAACATGTGATTTTATCTCTGTATTTGCATATTTATATAAAATATGACACAGCTTCTCTTTGAAAGTATTTATAATTAAGATAATACTTGTAAAGTGCCTGTTATAATATTTGTACTAAACTGGTGTTATTAATTATTACATGATTGCTATTCAAATGTACTGCTATTGACAGCAAGAGATAATTTTCCATTTAAATTACTGTGCAAGACAGTTTGGTGGGAAGTGAACCACTGCCATGATTCCCAGGTGTGAAAGGTCTTCCCGACCCTGGAAGAGATCTTAAAGGTAGAGATTTTATGAAAAGTGTCATTTATTCATTTAGCCTCAGCATTCTAAGCATCTTCAATTATTGTAATCTTGGCTTACATAAAATAAGTTTTCCCCAACAATACTGCAGTGATTGTTCCATTGCTAGTTTCCCTTCTATGAGGTCTTTTATGTTTGAGAACCTATGAGCAGTGTTGACCCCAGCTGTGATTTGTGCATCATTTCATCTCAAATCAATCAACTCCACTATTTAATCTGTTTTCTTAATGAATGGCTTACATTTTATTTATGTGTTATTTTTTTATCTTTTTATAAATTTACTTATTTATTTTTATTTTTGGCTGTGTTGGGTCTTTGTTGCTGTGCACGGGCTTTCTATAGCTGTGGCGAACGTGGGCTACTCTTCATTGTGATGCATGTGCCTCTCATTGCGGTGGCTTCTCTTGTTGCGGAGCATGGGCTCTAGGCATGTGAGCTTCAGTAGTTGTGGCTCATGGGCTCTAGAGTGCAGGCTCAGTAGTTGTGGCTCACAGGCCTCATTGCTTGGAGGCATGTGGGATCTTCCCATACCAGGGATCGAACCCATGTACCCTGCATTGGCAGGCGGATTCTTAACCACTGCAGCACCAGGGACGTCCCTATGTATTGATTTTTAAAAGGTGTATATGCTCTTCATCAAGTGGCCAGGATACTTTTAATTTCATACACTTTGAATTACCTATATGTGAGAAATCCCAAATTGAAATGTTTTAAATAGAAAAGTTAATTGCAATTATGTTTATGTATCTGTAACATCATTCACTAGTTGATAAAAAAATTCATCAAAATTCCTAAATTCTCAGACTGAGATTATGAAATTATGGATATAAAATATAATTATGAAAAAAAGTTGTGAAAATTTTGTAAAGAAATTAAGAGATGCTGATAATTTTTTTAATGAAATCTGATATATAGTTTTTCCAGATATTTTATTTTATAAACGTTAATACATTATTAAATTGAAGTAATATATGCACCATGGAAATAGTTGGAAATGTGTCCTTTCAAATACATAATTTAATTGACAATATACTTGCAAACATAGCTTCAGTGTGTATTTAGCAAATATTCAATAAATATTGGCTGTATATTGGAAATATGATGACTAAGAGCATAGTCCCTGACCAAGCAGCTTTTTGTCTGGTGGAGAAGACAGACAAGAAAGGACAGATAGAAGCTGCACAGTATTGTACAAATGTATAATAATGAAATATGCATGAAGTGGCTATGGGGACACCTAGAGGGAACTCAAACCACTCTAAGATATAAGAGAATCTCCTCAAAAGACTGGGGATTGTTCCAGACTGAAGGAGCCACATGCACAAAGGACAGTAAGGCAAAGGACTGGGGAAATGGGGTTTGAAAATGGAGAGGTGAAGCAGCTCATTATGAAAAGTGTTTAGAGGCCAGGTCAGGGGAGTGTGGAGCAGTAAGCAAAGCCTAGCTGCTGAAGGACTTCACAGACCCTGCTAATCAATTCCATTACTCCATCATGAGAGATACAGGAAACTATTAGAGGGATTTAAAATGAAGGATGGCATGATCAGATTAGATTTTAGAAGCTCAACCCTACAGAGATCCTGAGAAGAGATGTGTAGAATGCCACACTGCAGTGGAAGGGATCCAGTGGGAGTGGATGGACACAGGAAAGCAGGGAGAGCTGAAGGTGTTTAAAACAGGGTGGCTGTGAGGATGGCGATGACAGTTTGAGAAATTAATGCAAAGAATCAACAAAACTGGGTGTCAATCTCCTTACGTCACTTTTGCATCACATTTACCTTTCTATTTCATTTTGAGATTATGCACACTTTGGTGGGTTAAGAGGAACTTTCAGTGCAAGAATTTCTTACTTTGCTGTCAGTGTGTCACTTTTGATGGAAAATGCAAACATAGGCCACCAGGTGAACTGTCATGACCCTGCCAAACTCTACATGGGATAGGTAAAAGTCAGTTGATGCAAGAATGATTTCATTGCTGGAAAATATTAGTCTCATCCAGACAGGACTTGTTGAAGACGGAGAAAAATAATGTGAGATATCCCAAAGCCAAATATTTCACGTACCAATGAAATCATAGTTCAGTGTTGTCAGTGTTATTAAGTACAAATTGTCATTAAACTAACATCTCTTCTAAGCAGTAAATTAAGAATTATTATGTAATAATTCTAATAATCATTACTAACTTTTTGAGGATTTTACCACTTACAAAATATTTCCTAATCCATTATCTCATTTTTTAAAGTTGATCTCATTTTATAAAGTTGAGATTACACAGACTTTCTACATATGGGTTAGCAGAGCCATGCTCTTTCCAAAACATATTCTCTGTTGAATGTAGCCAGCCACATCCTTACAGGAATTCATCTGTTTGAACATATTACCCTTTATTTGAAAATCTCTTCATTGGTTTTCCATAAAAATCTCTATTGATCTTAAAGTTTTGTTTCTCACTTATAAGGCATTTAATCACCATAGACCAATATGTGTGCTGGATCTGTTGTCTCTATACATCCCTCGTTGCCCATTGAGGTCACAATGAGCAGGCTATTTAGTCCTTCCAAAGCATGAACTCAAATCTCTTGAAACTGAGGTTTTTAGAAAATATGTTCCCTGTTTGTAGAATGTAGTTGTAATTTCAATTTGTTATAGTCCATCTCTCTGCAAGCAAAAAAGAAACAGTTATATTTGGTTACATCTCAAAATGCTCAAGATATTATTTTTGGCTGTCATATCTCTCTATTTTAGTCAGTACCTGTCTATTTTTAATGAAATAGACTGATATGTTTTATCCAAATTATTCAGCATAAAATCAATGATTTTCTAAGTCCATCTTGGGACATCAAACTTCCTTCTACCATGATTTCCTACTGAAGATATACATGGGTTCTTCTGGCATTTGTATTCTAATAGATCAGGTAGGAAAACACATTTTAAAGACAATACAAACACTTTTCTTTATTCCCATTCACTTCAGGTTCTCAAAAAAAGACATTCACAGAAAGATAAACAAGATGGAAAGGCAGAGGGCTATGTACCAGATGAAGGAACAAGATAAAACTCCAGAAAAACAACTAAATGAAATGGAGATAGGCAATCTTATAGAAAAAGAATTCAGAATAATGGTAGTAAAGATGATCCAGGACCTTGGAAAAAGAATGGAGGCAAAGATCGAGAAGATGCAAGAAATGCTTAACAAAGATCTAGAAGAATTAAAGAACAAACAGAGATGGACAATACAATAACTGAAATAAAAAATACACTAGAAAGAATCAATAGCAGAATAACTGAGGGAGAAGAACAGGTAAGTGAGTTGGAAGACAGAATGGTGGAATTCACTGTCATGGAACAGAATAAAGAAAAAAGAATGAAAAGAAATGAAGACAGCCTAAGAGACCTCTGAGACAACATTAAACACAACAACATTTACATTATAGGGGTCCTAGAAGGAGAAGAGAGAGACAAAGGACCCGAGAAAATATTTGAAGAGATTATAGTTGAAATCTTCCTTAACATGGGAAAGGAAATAGTCACCCAAGTCCAGAAAGGGCAGAGAGTCCCATACAGGATGAACCCAAGGAGAAACAAGCCAAGACACATAGTAACCAAATTGGCAAAAATTAAAGACAAAGAAAAATTACTGAAAGCAGCAGGGAAAATTGACAAATAACATACAAGGGAACTCCCATAAGGTTAACAGCTGATTTCTCAGCAGAAACTCTACAAGTCAAAAGGGAGTGGCATGACATACTTAAAGTGATGAAAAGGAAGAAACTACAATCAAGATTACTCTACCCAGCAAGGATCTCATTCAGATTTGCTGGAGAAATCAAAAGCTCTACAGACAAGCAAAAGCTAAGAGAATTCAGCACCACCAAACCAGCTCTACAACAAATGCTAAAGGAACTTCTCTAAGTGGGAAACACAAGACGAGAAAAGGACCTACAAAAACAAACCCAGTACAGCAGAAATTGACACAACAGTGTAAAGCAACTATAGTCCAATAAAATAAATAAATAAATATGAAAAACAAACAAACAAACCCAAAACAATGAAGAAAATTGTAATAGGAACATACATATCGATAATTACCTTAAACATGAATGGATTAAATGCTCCAACCAAAAGACACAGGCTTGCTGAATGGATACAAAAACAAGACCCATATATATGCTGTCTACAAGAGACCTACTTCAGAACTAGGGACACATACAAACTGAAAATGAGGGGATGGAAAAAGATATTCCATGCAAATGGAAATTAAAGAAGGCTGGAGTAGCAACACTTGTATAAGATAAAATAGATGTTAAAATAAAGAATGTTACAAGAGACAACGAAGGACACTATTTAATGATCAAGGGATCAACCCAAGAAGAAGATATAACAATTATAAATATTTACACACCCAACATAGGAGCACCTCAATACATAAGGCAACTGCTAACAGCCCTAAAAGAGGAAATTGACAGTAAGACAATAATAGTGCAGGACTTTAACACCTCATTTACATCAATAGACAGATCATCCAAAGAGAAAATTAATAAGGAAACAGCAGCTTTAAATGACACAATAGACCAGATAGATTTAATTGATATTTATAGGACATTCCATCCAAAAACAGCAGATTACACATTCTTCACAATTGCACATGGAACATTCTCCAGGATAGATCATATCTTGGGTCACAAATGAAGCTTCAGTAAATTTAAGAAAATTGAAATCATATGAAGCATCTTTTCAGACCACAAAGCCAGGAGATTAGAAATTAATTACAGGGAAAAACATGTAAAATACACAAACACATAGAGGCTAAGCAATATGTTACTAAATAACCAAGAGATCCCTGAAGAAATCAAAGAGGAAATCACAAAATATCTAGAGACAAATGACAATGAAAACACGATGATCCAAAATCTATGGGATGAAGCAAGAGCAGTTCTAAGAGGGAAGATTATAGCTAAACAAGCCTACCTCAAGAAAAAAGAAAAATCTCAAATAAACAATCAAACATTACACCTAAAGGAACTCGAGAAAGAAGAACAAACAAAACCCAAAGCTAGCAAAAGGAAAGAAATCATAAAGATCAGAGCAGAAGTAAATGAAATAGAAGCAAAGAAAACAATAGAGAGATCAATAAAACTAAAAGCTGGTTCTTTGAGAAGATAAACAAAACTGATAAATCATTAGCCACACTCATCAAGAAAAAGAGAGAGAGGGCTTCCCTGGTGGCGCAGTGGTTGAGAGTCCACCTGCCGATGCAGGGAACATGGGTTCGTGCCCCAGTCCGGGAAGACCCACATGCCGCAGAGTGGCTAGGCCTGTGAGCCATGGCTGCTAAGCCTGCGCTTCCAGAGCCTGTGTTCCACAACAGGAGAGGCCACAACAGTGAGAGGCCCACATACCGAAAAAAAAAAAAAAAAAAAAAAAAAAAACAGAAAAAGAAAAGGAGGGAGAGCACTCAAATAAATAAAATTAGAAAAGAAAAAGAAGTTATGACACCACAGAAATACAAAGCGTCCTAAGAGACTATTACAAGCAACTCTATACCAGTAAAATGGACAACCTGGAAGAAATGGACAAATTCTTAGAAAGGTATAACCTTCCAAGATTGAACCAGGAAGAAATAGAAAATATGAACAGACCAATCACAAGTACTGATATTGAAATTGTGATTAAAAATCTTCCAACAAACAAAAGTCCAGTATCAGATGGCTTCACAGGTGAATTCTATCAAATATTTAGCCAAGAGCAAATACCCATCGTTCTCAAACTCTTCCACAAAACTGCAGAGGAAGAAACACTCCCAAACTCATTCTATGAGGCCACCATCACCCTGACACCAAAACCAGACTAAGATACTACAAAAAAAGAAAATTACAGACCAATATCACTGATGAATATAGATGCAAAAATCCTCAACAAAGTACTAGCAAACAGACTCCAACAACACATCAAAAGGATCATATACAATGATCAAGTGAGATTTATGGCAGGGATGCAAGGATTCTTCAATATATGCAAATCAATCAATATGATACACCATATTAAAAAATTGAAGAATAAAACCATATGATCATCTCAATAGATGCAGAAAAAGCTTTTGACAAAATTCAACACCCATTTATGATAAAAATTCTCCAGAACCTGGTTATAGAGGGAATTTACCTCAACATAATAAAGGTCATATATGACAAACCCACAACAAACATCATTCTCAATGCTGAAAAGCTGAAAGCATTTCCTCTACGATTGGGAGCAAGGCAAGGATGTCCACTCTCGCCACTATTATTCAACATAGTTTTGGAAGTCCTAGCCATGGCAATCAGAGAAGAAAAAGAAATAAATGGAATACAAAGTGGAAAAGAAGAATTAAAACTGTCACTGCTTGCAGATGACATAATAAAATACATAGAGAATCCTAAAGATACCACCAGAAAACTCCTAGAGCTAATCAATGAATTTAGTAAGGTTACAGGATACAAAATTAATGCACAGAAATCTCTTGCATTCCTATGCACTAATGATGAAAAATCTGGAAGAGAAATTAAGGAAACACTCCCATTTACCATTGCAACAAAAAGAATAAAATACCGAGGAATAAACCTACTTAGAGCAACAAAAGACCTGTATGCCAAAAACTATAAGACACTGATGAAAGAAATTAAAGATGATACCATCAGATGGAGAGATATACCATGTTCTTGGATTAGAAAAATCAATATTGTGAAAATGACTCTACTACCCAAAGCACTCTACAGATTCAATGCAATCCTTATCAAACTACCACTGTCATTTTTCACAGACTAGATCAAAAAATTTCACAATTTGTATGGAAACACAAAAGACCCCGAATAGCCAAAACAATCTTGAGAAAGAAAAATGGAGCTGGAGGAATCAGGCTCCCTGATGTCAGACTATACTACAAAGTTACAGTAATCAAGACAGTATGGTACTAGCAGAAAAACAGAAATATAGATCAATGGAACAGGATAGAAAGCCCAGAGATAAACCCACACACATATGGTCACCTTATCTTTGATAAGAATATAGAGTGGAGAATATAGAGTGAGAGAATATAGAGTGGAGAAAAGACAGCCCCTTTAATAAGTGGTGCTGGGAAAACTGGACAACTACATCTAAAATAATGAAATTAAAACCCTCCCTAACACCGTACACAAAGATAAACTCAAAATGGTTAAAGACCTAAATGTAAGTCCACACACTATCAAACACTTAGAGGAAAACATAGGCAGAACACTCTGTGACATAAATCACAGCAAGATCCTTCTTGACCCACCTCCTAGAGAAATGGAAATAAAAACAAAAATAAACAAATGGGACCTAATGAAACTTAAAAACTTTTGTGCATCAAAGGAAGCCATAAATAAGACAAAAAGACAACCCTCAGAATGGAAGGAAATATTTTCAAATGATGCAAATTACAAAGGATTAATCTCCAAAATTTATAAGCAGCTCATGCAGCTCAATATTAAAATAACAAACAACCCAACCCATAAATGGGCAGAAGACCTAAATAGACATTTCTCCAAAGAAGATATACAGATGGCCAACAGACACATGAAAGAATGCTCAACATCATTAATCATTAGAGAAATGCAAATCAAAACTACAATGAGATATCATCTCACACCGGTCAGAATGGCCATCATCAAAAAATCTACAAACAATAAATGCTGGAGAGGGTGTGCAGAAAAGGGGACCCTCTTGCACTGTTGGTGGGGATGTAAATTGATACAGCCACTATGGAGATTCGTATGGTGGTTCCTTAAAAAACTAAAAATAGAACTACCATACAACCCAGCAATCCCACTACTGGGCATATACCCTGAGAAAACCATAACTCAAAAAGAGTCATGTACCAAAATGTTCATTGCAGCTCTATTTACAATTGCACGGACATGGAAGCAACCTAAGTGTCCATCAACAGATAAATGGATAAAGAAGATGTGGCACGTATATACAATGGAATATTACTCAGCCATAAAAAGAAACGAAATTGAGTTATTTGTAGGGAGGTGGGTGGACCTGGAGTCTGTCATACAGAGCGAAGTAAGTCAGAAAGAGAAAAACAAATACCGTATGCTAACACATATATATGGAATCTAAAAAATAAAAAATGGTCATAAAGAACCTAGGGGCAAGACGGGAATATAGACGTAAACCTAGTAGAGAATGGACCTGAGGATATGGGGAAGGGGAAGGGTAAGCTGTGACAAAGTGAGAGAGTTGCATGGACATATATACACTACCAAATGTAAAACAGATAGCTAGTGGGAAGCATCCGTATAGCACAGGGAGATCAGCTCGGTTCTTTGTGACCACCTAGAGGGTTGGGATAGGGAGTGTGGGAGGGAGGAAGAAGCTAGAGGGAAGAGATATGGGGATATCTTTATATTTATAACTGATTCACTTTGTTATAAAGCTGATACTAACACACCATTGTAAAGCAATTATACTCCAATGAAGATGTTTAAAAAAAAAAAAAAAGGCATGAATACCAGGAGGCTGTTAATGGGGACTGTCAGGTGACCAATCTACCATACTAGCTACTGTCCTTCTCACACTTTAAAACATTTATTAAAGAAGTATCTTTAAGGGCTTCCCTGGTGGCGCAGTGGTTGAGAGTCCGCATGCCGATGCAGGGGGCACGGATTCGTGCCCTGGTCCGGGAGGATCCGACATGCCGCGGAGCGGGTAAGCCTGTGAGCCATGGCTGCTGAGCCTGCGCGTCCGGAGCCAGTGCTTCGCAACGGGAGAGGCCACAGCAGTGAGAGGCCCGCTACCAAAAAAGAAAAAAAAAAAAAAAAAAAAAAACAGTGGAAAAGGTTCATTCTTCAATCCCAGGTATTTCCCCCCAAAATATGTAAAGTTTTAATATAGTGTCAGTGAGTTGGGAAATCTCGTAAGATGGAACTTTCTTCCATAACCTTAAGTATTTGCATTTTATCTGTACTATAAATATTACATGAATTGTGCATTTTTGTTGTTTTATAATGTCTCATGTTTTCTGACATCAAGTGCTAATAGGATTAAGGAAACAGTCAGAGGGAAAAAGAAAATGTGGAAAATAAGAGGTTGATGTAGCAGAAGAGGCTCTTGGGGAAAAAGAGTAATGTTAAATGAGATGTTTCATTCTCAAGGCTAAGTACTTTCAACCAATCAGGGCATAGGATGTGAAACAAATACAATGGATCACTGAGACATGGACTGTGGCCTGTCAAGATCTTGGGCCATACAGACATAGCAAGTCACTCAGTTCCTTTTCCTTTTCAGAAAATCTTTCTCAGCAAGAGGCAGCTAGTTTTTTCACACAGCAAGCAAGACTCAGCATGTGAAGCTTTGAACAATCCTGCACTGCAGGGAATGTTTTGCAGAAACTGCATGACCAGTTGCCAAAAGGATTACCTCTTGATTTCCTTTGTCCTTGGGTTTATTTCATCTAATAATGGAGCAAAGATGGTACCCTCTATAATGAAGAGAGAATTTATTCATGAGTCATATGTGGCAAAATTGTTTTCAAATCCTTCTTGCTCACAACTTTCTAAGAAAACAATACTTCATTGAATATAAAATGTATGTTTTTCCTTTTAAAAATGTTTACTATCATACAATGAATCGCATAAAATATATATTTTTTTGTAACAGCTTGAAGCCAGAATCCTAAAAAGAAATATTTCCTCCCTCTCTTACTAAAAAGTTGTGAACAACCATCAGGAACATAATACAGGGTCATGCTAAATAAAAATCAGGCCATTTAACTACACAGAAAATTCTGTAAACTAAATAGTACTATAAATTCTAAGGATGTTAGTTTCATCTGTTACTTCGATGTCTGGCAACATATATATTTATAAATTTAGATATCCATTATGATTACACTAACACACATGGTTGTCCTGGCCTAAAAAAATACCGTGAGGTTGGTGTCAGAACACCTAGCTTCAAGTATCACTTCTGTCCCTTAGCCCTTGACAATCCGAATTGTAGTTTCCTTACCTGTGAATTGGGGATGATGATGTGTAGCCTGCCTGATTCACATAGTAATTTGGAGGATGCAATAAAAGAAGGTTTACACATTTCCATAGAATTATAAGGATATATTCCATGAGGAATAAATCAAAAGCTAGTGCACAGAAAAATGTATCATTGTAAAGATGAATAAGAGATAATACTTAGAAAGATTAGAAATAAAGATAGCCTCCAAGTAAATGTTCAAACAGGTGGAAAGGATGACAATAGCAAGGGAAGCAAATGAGGTTGGAGTAGAGAAAAGGTATAGGAGAGTGGTGAGTCTCAACTCTGGAGAGGTAGGTATGTTTCAGCTCATGTTAGCTGTTAAATATAGGTCTTTAAGGAATAGTTTTAAAAATAATTAAAGGATTATTTAAAGCAGTAGAGTAATATAATCAGATGTCTTTTTTAATGGATCATTCAACCACAATGTGGAGAATAGATTGGAGGGGAACAATTATAGACCAGAAGCACTAGTTATTTGGTTATTTCAAAAGTCCATGCCAGAAATGATAACTAGATAAGAGACATGGTAGTGGAGACAAACAGAAGTGACATGTTTTGCAACATGTTTTGGAAACAGAATTGTTAAGATTTTGTGAGGACTTGAATATGGGAAGAAAGAGGGAAGAGTTAGTGATAACATCTCATTGTTGAGATGCCAAATGTCTGATGTTTTGTTTACTGTGATAGGGAATTTTGAAGGAGGATGATGTTTGGTGAGGGGAAGTTAGGTAAACTGTTGAGATGAATGTCAAAGGAGACATCTATGCTCAGATAGAAAATTGACATTGCTTTTTATAACAATGGTAGTTGAAGTCATCAGTATGGATGACATCAACAGGGAAAGGGCATTAAGGCAAGAAGAAAAATAACCCAGGATGGCATTTTGAGAATCTCCGAATTTAGTAACATTTGTGACAAATGTGTCAATAAGCTGCTTACTGCGAGTTACTATTGTGTTAGACTGCAGATAGAAAGATTAATAATATTCAAAAATCCTCCACAAATTCACAGATTAGAAAGGAGTGAATATTTAAGCATCTATAGATGCCAATGTTTTCTATAAGAACACAGAAGAGGGACAATTTTTCTAAATCTCTGGGTATGGGTAGAGAAGAGGGAAGAATTCAAGAGATGATACCTTGGTTGAGCTGAGCACAAAAGGACAATTCCTTTTATCTCATTCCTTCATTTATTTGTCCATTAAATAAATATTTTAGAGCCCTCCAATATTCCAGGTGCTATTGCAGTTGTCCAGGATAAAGTGACTAACACACAGTACCCATGCTCATAAAGAACTTAACTAACCTCATAGGGGAGACAGACTATACAAGTAAACCAACAGACAAGATAATTTCATAGTCATCATACTATAAGGATAATCAAACAAGGTGATGGGATGGATATTAGTGGGTGCAGTGGAGGGAGGGTATATAATATAATATAATATAATATAATATAATATAATATAACCAATATAAACTGGTCAAAAAGGCCTTACTAAGGAGATACTTTTTGAATTTAGACCAAGAATGACAGGAAGCCACCAAACCTAGGACAATTTGTACGAGATAGAGATAGAGACTAGTAAGTGTAAAATCTCTAAGATTGGGGCTTATTAGGTGCATTTGAGAAAAAGGAAGGACATTCAACAAGATATAGGCAGGAAATTTTCAGTAAGATGATGAAGTAGGCTTGTCTGATAAATCTTACTTCCTCAGTGAGATATTTGGTAATATAATCAAGTGTCATTGAGGATAGTAGAGGGAATTTTGATATTTGAGGAGGCATATGATATGAACTGGTCATTTTGAAGAGTATGAACATGGACAATAATAAGGGCATAATAAGATTATTTTGACAGTGTAGAGCAGTCGCTGTTCTTAAATTTAAAGTGAGAAAGGTCAGCACATCTGTGTTTTTTATTTTTTTCCTTCCAGGCCATTTAATGAGTCTTCTTCTCATGTGAAATCTACAATAAATTGGGTTAGAGTTTGTAGTTCTATCAGTGGAGTACAACAGAAGAAAAATGGCACAAGAGAGTGATCACAATAATATGCATAAAATGCAACTAAGAAAGAGGAAAGTAACTCTAAGACGCAGATGAAAGTAAAGGGCTAGAGTACCTGGCAAGTCTGAACAAATATTTAAGCAAAAGTATTAGATTACAGGAGCTAGACATGATGGGTCAAAAGTAGAATGCTTTACATTGTGATTTTGCATCTTGCACGTTTATAGTAATGTCAAGTTCCACAGCTGCACAGTGCAATATGATAGCCATTAGCCATTGTGGCTCTCTCAATTTAAGTGTTGATTAATTAAAAAAAAATTACAAATACAGTCCCTCAGTTGCACTAGACACAATTCAGGTAATACAGTAACCACATGTAGCTAATGACTATTGTACTGGACAGTGTGTATATAGGACAACTCTATCAATGCAGAAAGTTCTATTGGGCAATGCTGGTCCAGATAGCCATCTTTGGAATGGATGGTAGAGACAGAGGAAAAGAAATATCAATGTAAATTAGGAGGACAGAAAAACAAGAAGCTATCGTGTTGATTGAATCTTTAATGTTTACATGTTCATGGAGGCCTAAGAGAAAACATGATCTTTTTGAAAAAAAAATGACAGTAATTTCTAAATGGCTGGGAAAATGAGGTGTAGAGTGCCCAAACACACTCATACATGATTTCTGTTTCATTGACACAGTCAAGTCCACCAATTACCCCCCTGTGGGGGCTTGTTAGGAGACTTTCTAATCTCCTGATATTTTGTTCCCTGCAGTTTCAATAGTTTACCCTCAAAGGAGTGCCACACATACAGGCAACTCACTGCAATGTCATCAGCTTCTCACCAATCTGCTCATGTAAATAACATCACGGTTGCCCCCACCAACCAAATGATTATTCAAAAGTGCACAGCATAATGCATCTAGTAATGATTATATGACTACCTAATAATATGCTGAATATGGACTTCAACAGGATTATCAAATCCAATAGAGATAAAACACTCTCAACCGGCAAAAACATTGAATATATACATGTATGTATGTAATATTATATATGTAATAATACACATATATATATGCACACGAGATATATTATTATGTGTGTGTGTGTGTGTGTGTGTGTATTGTGTATATATATATATACAGCATCATGCTTTGGAAGGAATCAGGTAACTAAATATCATTTATTAAATCTCTCAGATACAATGCAAAAAAAGACTTTTTTTTGCAAAATTGTAATAGGAAAAACTACTTGGAAGACTGTGAGGGATTTTTCTACTCTATTTTTTCCCACAAAAAGTCAAGTGAAGAAGAAGCAATTATCAAGATCATTTAAGGATAGGAAAGAAAAAAATTCTTGCCTCAGTTATCTGAATAGTTAATGAAATGCTTGAGCTTGAGGCCTCAATTATCTAAGTAAATGAATACATTTTCCACTATATTTTCCATGTAAACCTAATGAATAAATTGAATTTGCCTAAGGTGCTAGTTTGCCTGAAGTGCTAGAGAATCTCTTCCCTCAAGGTACAATTAAGTCTGTGTTAGACTAGGTTCAATATTGTTCAACATATAACATATTATTATTCCTAGGAATGTTACAGTAAACTGTGATCAAAGCATAGTAGAGATGCAGGTTATGCCTACACATAACCAAAACACCCATATGAAAAGTGTAAATCAGCTTGCTTTGCCTAAATAAATGCCATAGGAATATTGCTCAATTATAACTGCAAACAGTATTTAATTAACATGATCAAGAAGGTCGCAACCTGTTCAGTTAAGGCTTTGTTAGAAATTTTTTACAACCATCAAATTGAGAAATAAAAAAAATATTATTTTGGGGGGGCTGGTGAGATGAATTGGGAGATTGGATTGACATATACACTAATATGTATAAAATAGATAACTAATAAGAACCTGCTCTATAAAAATAAATAAAATTCAAAGAATATATTAAAAAAAATATTATTTCTTGCCAAATGCTTGAAGTTAGCCTTGCTTAAACCAGAGTTCTGAACTGGTGAGATGTGATCAAGGCATCATTTTTACAACGTAGACCTAAGAATACTTTGGATATGTTTAGGAAAAGAACTCTAAAACTCATAGTATACCCTTGATAAATACGTTCAATTTAGTTGATTTAAATGAATTGTTTAAAGAGAATGGGTAGAGACAAATTTGCAGAGAGAGTAGTTTTGTTTATTTTAGAAATTTCATTATCACCATGGTCTGTTGCAGCCTAAAAACAAAAGACAAAAGGGTATGTCCACAGGGGTATTGGCAGGGAGAACAGATGTTCTGGGCTAAGTCCATTGTGATTCTAACTTTACTGTACAGCACATTGCACAGTTTGAACTTGTATTTATACTTTAGAATTCAGAGAACAGAGTTGAAGTGACTTCCCAAATATATCAATAAAAAGCAACTTGTTTACTAAATGAAGTATCAAAGTGCTATGATCATAGTCTCTTCTCTTGATAAATTGAGTACTGTACTCTGAATTTCCCTCTGACACTCTTTATTCTTATACATGCCTAAAATTTGAAATTAGATATGCCTGCAACTTGCCAAGAATGCAGCAGTACTGAACTGCCCTTAGGTTTTCTTCTAAATAAGTTTCAGCTGCCTTGCATCTGAAAGCAATTGAGGACAAACTTTAACATGAAACAGATTCAGGCCGAATGTTCCATAAGTGGTAGAGAGGGCAAATAGATTTTTGGAAGTGGTAACCATATTAGGCCAACCCCAAATTCAGCAAGTTAGATTCATGATGCCAATGATAATGGTCACGAGAATCAAAAATAAGATTGGATGTTTTGTATTTCATGCTGCTCTGCAGACTGTGGTTGATCATAGCCAAATACATGTTAATATTTTCACTTATCTATGATTTCAAACAACTTTACAAATATTTGGTTTACTTCACATTCATAACAACTCTGTGAAATAGGCCAGAGAGATTACCCATATTTCCCAGATTAAAAAAAAACAAAAACAAAAACAGTGTACCTTTCAGTTACATGATTTGTTCAAGGTTTCCTGAGTAAATAAAGAGATAACACTTACCATTACTGTTTGTTCCATTCTATCTTTATCAAGCCATAATATTTTGCCAACCCTTAATGATACATCTATACCCTCTAAAGTTCACTATAAGCTCCATTATCTGCTAAAAGAGTGGAGTACTATTATTTTTTTTCCTGGCTTAAAATGAATTTAAAACAGAATTAAACACATATAAATTGAAAGCATTTTCTGAATCAAATTTGGAGGGAGGAAATTCATTACCTTTTAGTACAGTAATAAAAATAAACTTTGACTGCATTTTGTTTTAAAAAAATCTATAACTTTGAATAAATTAGTGAATTTAATTTTATCTATATACAATTCCTTATTTATTTATTTTATTTTACTTATTATTATTTTTTTGTGTGTATGGTACGCGGGCTCACTGTTGTGGCCTATCCCGTTGCGGAGCACAGGCTCCGGACACGCAGGCTCAGCACCCATGGCTCACGGGCCCAGCCGCTCCGCGTCATGTGGGATCTTCCCAGACCGGGGCACGAGCCCGTGTCCGCTGCATCGGCAGGCGGACTCTCAACCACTGCGCCACCAGGGAAGCCCATACAATTCCTTATTTAAAAGGATGCTTTTTCTAGTGTGCTAATTAAAGCTATGCAAAGCATGACAACTTTCGGAAAGAAAGATTGTTCCTCCTCTTGACACATTGAATCTAAAATATACCTCATCGTTGATTTTGAAAATACAGAATAATTTGATTTCCAATAGGGTTTTTCAGTAAGAATTAGCATTTTGGACATTTATATTTATTAAACTAAATTTTATTATATCTTCTCTTAGTATATATATATATATAATTTAAAATAATATTTATATTATTTAATTTGAATGAAATTATACATTCTTTCTCAACATTCTTTGGACCCTTCAAGTGAACCCTATAGAGCCTGACTTTAAAACCAACACAGAAGGACAAGGAAGTTTTGAAATCAACTTTGTTTTGGAGAATTTAAAATTTGGAAGCTGTTGTAAGAAATCCTTGGGAAAAATAGGAATTAAATGGAATGGCTGATAAAATTCCCAAAGTAAGCTGAAATTCATTTATTACCAAATTTATTTTTTGAGCCTATATTTCAAATCCTGAACAGGTTTCTTATATATCACTTCAGTCCACATCAATGGTAATCTTGAAATAATAAAGTGGCTACAATCGTCACATCTCTTGAACTTAATGAAGCATCCTGGAACGTAATTACTTAGCATTTCAAAAGAAATATTCCATATATCTATCAAGCAATTAAACTAAAATTACTGATAAAATTTCATAACAGGGAAGTTGAAGATAACCTATGAGGAGAAGAAGATTGTACACAAAATAACTAATCCTTTTGTCATTTGATTTCAAATGTACATAATAACCCTTTAATAATATTTGAGGCATGAGCTGATAACCAGCTTAAGTCAGTTGCCTCCTCTGATGTAGAAAAATTAGGTTATTGTTCAATTTTATTATTTTAAATTTAACTACCTATTTTTAGAATAGAGCAAATAATTTTACCACTAAAATAATGAGATTAGGCAGATAAAATAACTGCAAAATAAAAGCTATGCTTTCTTCAAGTTTTAAATATTTGAGAAGAAAATATAGAAAATCGAATTCTGTGTAATAGCTATTCCATGAACATAGATTACCAAAAACTGAAACTTCCTTCTCACGCCCTTGATCAAAAATACTAGCTAATGTTTATTGAGTGCTTTCTGTATATCAAGTGCAACCCTATGAAATTGGTATCATTATAATGCCCATTTATGGATAGGGAAATTGAAATCCAATGCGGTTAAGTAAAATTCCCATGGTCATTCAGTTGGCAAGTGAATTTAGTTATATTGTCCATCTAGTTCAGAATCCAGCTCATATTTACTGAACTCAAGTAAATCTGCTTCTAGATGTTTGTTGTTTTTTTTCCAGTTAGCATTATTTGACTTTTTTTCCCCCTAAATTCCAGAGACCAACAGTTTTTTACTGTACTGGTCAAACTGGAAATTAAATGTTTTATATTAGATTACACTATTCTAACCCTGTTTACTAGGCAGAAAATTAATTGCCCCTAAAAGAGTCTCCAATTCAGAACAAAATAATTTTGTATAGATTAGGGTTTTACTGTCATATTCAGAGTGAATTTTTGGTTTTCTGAATAAGTTTATTTTATTATGTTACATATAATTGAAATGTTTCATTACATCTATTCAGTGTGTCATATCTCATTCAAACTATATCAGGTAGATACTCAGATATTTTTCCTTGATATGTTCACCTGGTTACCAAAAGCAAAACCATACAATTTTAAAAATCCAATATATTTTCTATATCCTATACTAGAATATGCTGACATTTTACTTTATTCCCTTACTATAGGCATCATGGACCTAATCTTTGTATTATGTGTCATTGCTTCCTGGATGTCTCCTCAGTGAGTAGAAGATGAACTGTAAACTATATCAAATGGTGAGCAATATCAGTCTTCAAGGAATAGTTCACTACAATAGAACCTCAAGACTCTTAAGTAGGACATACTGTTCATCAATTGTTTTAATATATATTGTCAAAAACTGTAATGTATGATTGACTGCAAGGTATTTCATTTGCTATATATATAGCATTTTCAATGTTAGAAGTAAATACTTCTATATTAGTTCTGTCATGTAAGCTGATATCGATATTTTAAATGATAAACAATAAGATTACATCTATACCAACCATACTAACACATGTAATACAAATCAAGAATAGCTGGCCATGGCCTTATTTGTTTATAAACTGTTAGATATTTAATGAAAAAATGTTAATTAAGAAGAACATTTTGAATCAAATTCAGTTATTCTACCTTTCAATAAAAAAAGAAGACGATGATTTTAAATAAAATCTAGTAACCTGGGACTATTTTTCTTCACTATTTTATGCACATTCATGATTAAAAACATATATTAATTATATTCAGGACAGGCGCAGAAAAAACCCAGAAAAAACCCAAAGCTATGATTATATTTAAGTTTTGTAACTTAGCCAAGTCTATTATTCATATTTATAATTTAAAAAGTCACAGTACTCTCAAAATATTTAGACCCCTCCTGATTGTATTAATATTTGATACTTGATTAGGTTAAAATGCAAATGTGAACCCTCCATATGGTGCAGAGTAAGACAGGAACAATATGTTCCATGTGGCCAAGCCACCTTGGATCTTTCAATAATAAATATTCACAAGTTCCATTAACACCACATCATCACTACTTAAATTTTAACCTGCCCGGTTTTGGGTCAGTGATAAAACTTCATCAGTATCTTCACAACAGCAGAATTAATGTTAGTAGAAAGTACAGGGTACAAAAGTGGATATTTTGTAGAAATAAGTAAAAGGGAATCCTGCAACAATATTTTCTCAGAGTAAAAAAGGAGGAGAAATTAAAAAAAATAACCTTAATTCTGGACGGTGAAAGAAAATATCCAGTAAGATTACTAAGAATCAGGAAAAAAAAAGAAAAAGTGATTTAAATAAATAAAGTTCCTGCCTCTCCTGGTTGTCTATTTTTATTTTTAATTCTTGTGTGGCTTTTAATTTTTAGGAACTTCTTTAGGAACACTATAGCAGGTTGATGTAATCATAAGGCAATAGGAATGTCAAATAAGGGAAGATAATGATTCCGGTAGGCATATATTCTTATTTTGAATTTAAGAGCAAGATAGTGAAGTCACTTTGCAAAGGCTGAATATTTTATATAATTTTTTTCAAGACCAAAATATGAAATATATCGCTGGAAGGTTAGCATACTTTCTTAGTGCATGGAGAAAAAGAGATCAGAGGAATGGAATTGATCCCTGGTTTGGCCAGTTAATTTAAAAGTTTCATATTGAAGGTAAAGCTCACAGGGAAAAATAAACAATTTTTAAGAATGATAGGTTTATAAGAAGAGCCAATAAAACAAATGGGGCATTTATGGTTTCCTCCTCAGCATCCATCTTCTACCCTGAGAAGCCATGATGGACAATCAGAGTTCACCCCATGATTAAAAGTGACGTTTGAGGGCTTCCCTGGTGGCGCAGTGGTTGAGAGTCCGCCTGCGGATGCAGGGGACATAGGTTCGTGCCCCGGTCCGGGAGGATCCCGCATGCCGCGGAGCGGCTGGGCCCGTGAGCCATGGCCGTTGAGCCTGCACGCCCGGAGCCTGTGATCCACAACGGGAGAGGCCACAGCAGTGAGAGGCCCGCGTACTGCAAAAAAAAAAAAAGTGACGTTTGAGAACTAGACTAAATAAATAAGTTTGCTCTAGCCCAGTGGTCCCACTAAGGGGCAGGTAAGAGACTCAATAAGGTCCAAACAGAGTGCATCTCAGAACTTTAGTTTGGTTTGCCCGGACAGAGAGAGGTGTTCCTCCTTTCAGGTGTGTTGATTTGGAAAGTGAACTGCTCCAATTATTTATGCTATCATAATAAATTTAGTTATGAATGAAAGCAATATTAAACAAAGCATAGTAAATCACAGAGGAACAGATCCAGAAACTTGGTGACAAGAGGATGACTTGACTGAACCACAATGAAGTTCACAGTATTTCAGGATTGATTCAACTATCCATGCCAATATCTTATTAAAGCAAAATGGATTTTTTTCTTATATGTGAAAAAATGCTTTCTAAATTGATAAAAGAAAGGAAAATGAGTAAATGGACCAAGACCTATTCAGTCCCACAATTAGCTTTTAAAAAAAGCAGATATACACACACACTCACCAATAATTCAAACGACATCTTATTTAAAACAGTGATCTTATTCAAATTCTAAAAAAGTCAGATAATTATCTTTTCTTGTCCTCACTTTCAGTTTTTTTTAGTGCCTTGTTTTTGGCCAGACTTTTTTCATGTGAGCTGAGAGTAGAGAATATTGGAATTGTCCTGTGGATCCTGAAAGGATATCTCTTGAAGACTAGGGGGTGGTGGCATTCACTGAAGTATTAGGGAATGTCATAGATATTAAGGAGATGGAGGAGGTCAAAGGACTTGTATACTTTGGGGTTCTGATGCTTTATGAAACTTTGGTCTTTGTGACAGTTACTCATCACATGCATGTACTTGGACAGATGCTGCAGTAGAAGTCTCAGCAACTTAATCTGGTGCATCACTAGAAAAGAACTTTCCTTGGCTCTCCACTGCCTATTCTTAGCTCATTCCTCTGGGAGCGCCACACTGTAGAGTCTGTGACTGCAGGGTAAGCAACACCCGAACGGCTCATTAAAGCCAATATTATTAGCTTCAGACAATCCCATGAGGTCTGCATAAGCTTTTACTCTATCTCATACCTGTCTTTGCACTGAGTAGGACTATATTAAGACAAAAGTGCTTCAGTTCCTGAACAAACAGGAAGTAGAATTATTTTTTTTTAATAGCAAAAAACATAGAGGTAGATATAGCAATGGATTTGGCAGAGTTTTAGTAAGCTACATTGATTATGGAAATTAAGATTCTTTCCCAACATCCCTAACAGAAGGAAATTTAGAATGAATAGGCCTTTTATTATCCTTTTTAAAACTCAAATTTCTCAACACTGATTTAAAGCCTTTTCAATACTAATTATATGTTATCTGTGTTACTGTATACAAAATAATTTATGTGGAATGCAACAACATATACATGTAGTTATATGTAGGCACAAGAAATGTATATTTCAAGGAATGTCAAAGGAAAAGTGCAGTTTAGCATTGCTGGTGATGGCTTTGTTAATTCAGAGGTATGGTTGTAAATAACAATGTCCATGTGTATGTAATGAAAATCATAAGCTTATCTACTTACACTTGATACCTTTGAGAGTTTTTGGTGGTTCATAATTAGAAGGCCTCCTTAGTGCTTGATTCACTCCTGTGCATTAAATAAACCATTTACTGAAATACATGATCACATTCTGAACATGAAGTACTTTAATATGAATAAATGATATGCTGGAGTCCTGAAAGGGTCATTACTAGAATATCTCGTTTCTGTTGTTGTTTTCTGACTCATTACTTTTACATTTTGCTTCCTCAGACCCCTACAAAGTCTCCTGTGAATAATTTCTGAGGGTTCTGAGAAGATGTCCTATACGTGCTCAGTGAGCTCAGTGTTTGCGTGACTCTGCCAGGTACTGCTGTTACTCTCTTCTGCCATAGATTCTCCCTCAGTTTCACAGGGCATTGTAGGTTTCTGAGGGCATCCTCTTGCTTCCTCTGCACAACTAATGCTCCACTCCTTCTCTATCAGGGAATGCAGATGTAGTGGTCTTTCCACAATGCTCTATTTCCTCTGTTGGAGTTGCCAGGTCCAGCAGTATTCAGAAATTCTCTCCTGGTGACTCGAAGCTGTGAAATATTGCGCTAATTTTCAGAAAATCAGAATGAATATATATCTCAGACTATGGTCATATGGTTGAGGAACGTGCCACAGTGCTGCTTGGGTGTCAAGCTGCCACAAAGTCCATTGAAATGGCACTTCTAGCCCTCTTTCTCTCTGAGATGCAGACTTGGACCTGGAAAACTATAGACAAAGACACGTGAAAGTCATCATGTTTTATTAAGAGTTAATACCCTAGACTTTCTTATTAGGTCAAATTCATTTTGTTTAGTTCATTTTTTTTTAAATGAATTAACTCCCACGTGAATCTTCAGATTTCCACAAAATAGAGTTCTGTTTGGTCTGTACCTTTAGTTCCTCACATGTGCTCAAAATTACCTATAACTCAACAGTGGATGATTTAGAACTATAGCTCAAATTAAACAAGTTCACATTTCTGCTAACTATTCTTATCTATAGTTTATTTGAGAAGCAGTAACTGATTCACTCAAAATAAATAGGTTTGCAAACCCATAAACATTTTCAAATTCATCAAAATTATCTTCATCTAAAAACTGAAAACTCCACTCAATGCAATAACTATTTCAATAAATTGAGAGTTAAATTAATAGCATCCTGATTTGACTGCCTCTCTGCAGGTTCATTTGAGAGGCATTTCTTTTTTGATCCAACTCTAATCCATTCAACCATGTATAAAATGCACTGTCAATTACTTTCTCAATGATTTTGCTTTATGGATTATGTCCTATTTCTTCTCTACCAGATCATTCCCTTCCAAACAGATATACACCTAGCCATACTGCTCATATTTTTAAAGCAAAGAGGGGAAAAAGTCAACCTTAATCCTATAGCTCACTAAAGGTACCTCTCTCCATTCTTCCTTTCCCAACCAAACTTCAAAATATTCAACTCCTTGCAGTCTAGCTTCTGTCTCCAAACCTTCAACCCAAGTTGAGTTCACAAGGAAAAAGCAACCGGAGTGAAAACTCAAATCTCAATCTTCTCTTTTCCTCAGTTGCCTGTTGAATCATCTATTATCTGGACCCACTGGAAAGCCAGAGGACAAGAGTGTTGATGCAGTCAGCCTCCTAGTGCAAATGAAAATTTCCAATAGCATACCCATTTCTATGGAATAGTTCCAAACTCATAATGCTGTCAGAAATGATGGATTTAGATGGCTGTAGTTGTAGCACATATTTCTGTTCTCATGACCACAGTTAATCAGTTAGGGCTGGAACATAATCATTGTCTGAACAGAATTGATCATATTCTGTTTCCAGAAAATTTGCATCAAGGACACAGAGCGCCAGACAGCTATATCCTTCACCAGTAAGATCTTGTAGATTATGGGCAGGAGCCAGCAACATGGTGAGATGAGGTCTGAATAAGCTGTCTTAAGCAAAAGCATCCTCTCAGCTAGAGGAGACAGGAACAGCAATGCCCAGGGAAAATGAATTAGAATCCATTAGCCTCCAGACTCAGAGTAGCTACCTGATAACTTCCCACTTCTTAATAAGCCCAGGTTTAATTTATGTACAATTTCTATATTTAAAACAAATACACTTTTTTAATTTGAGCAAGCTTATGTAGGTTTCTCTTCCTTCCAAATGATGCATGATTAAGACAATTTCAGTCAAGATAAAAAGTTATTTATTAAGATTAATGGGCTAAAAAAGAAGAAATATTCAAACAGAAGTCTGTATGTCTTTCCAAAAGTCACAGAAAAATTCATATTGAATCATTTCTTTTCTAAGTGAATACACTTTATGAATTACATGGTAAATTGACTCAATTTTGATCTCTCTGACAAGTGCCCAGTCACAGTTTTTAAAAAGTGAGCTTAATCAAGGGTTTATACCTGAAAACTCTGTACAGACTATCAATCATATTTTGAATAAGTGTGTGAGACAACACCAGCCAGAAAGGTTTTGGATTATCAGCTGATATTAATATAAGAAAATGACAGTAACATCTACTTTTAAGTATTTAGCACAGACTGTCTCAGGTTTCTATACAAAATAATTTATGTGGAATGCAACAACATATACATGTAGTTATATGTAGGCACAAGAAATGTATATTTCAAGGAATGACAAAGGAAAAGTGCAGTTTAGCATTGTTGGTGATGGCTTTGTTAATTCAGAGGTATGGTTGTAAATAACAATGTCCATGTGTATGTAATGAAAATCATAAGCTTATCTACTTACACTTGATACCTTTGAGAGTTTTTGGTGGTTCATAATTAGAAGACCTCCTGAGTGCTTGATTCACTCCTGTGCATTAAATAAACCACTTACTGAAATACATGATCACATTCTCAGCATGAAGTACTTTAATATGAATAAATGATATGCTGGAGTTCTGAAAGGGTCATTACTAGAATATCTTGTTTCTGTTGTTGTTGTTTTCTGACTCATTGCTTTTACATTTGATATTTTTTATTGCTATTTTATTGTATTTTTTGTATTGTATTTTGTATTGCTACATTTTACTATTCTTTATACCTTCTTATGTTTCATTTTTACCATGAAGTTATTAGGAAAGGAGAGTAGGTTAAACAAATCTTTTGAGTTTTTCTGAGACATCTGGAGAGAAACTAATGGTAAATTACCATCAATTTCTTATATATTTACCTATGGAAAAAATCATTTTTGTTTTTGGATTCACTAGGGTATATCTATCTAGCAGCAGAAGGTCATGAGGATTTTAAATTTTCTGTCTGCTATTTACATAATGCAGAATTAAAATTCAGTTTCACTGAATACAACCATGTATGAACAACTCCAGAAACTTCTATTTATATAGACCATAACATAAATGTTTATTCCCTGTCTTTAGCTGTGCAGTATAAAATCTTCACAACCATTCTTGATCATGCCAGATCCATCAGAACATTAGATGTTTTAAATTAGAGTTTCTAGAATGTAAGCTCAAAAATGGCAATTTTTGTCCTTTTAGTTCACTGTGTACCTACAGCACCAAGACTAGTGCCTGGGATAGAGTGGACGCTCAATAAACATTTATTGCATGAATAAATGGTGAAACTTATGGCATTGGAATCACCTGTATTAGTTAATTAAAAAACAGATTCTTTTCCTATATAGGTTATTACAGAATATTGAGCAGAGTTCCCTTTGCTATACAGTAGGTCCTTGTTGATCACCTATTTTATATATACTAGTGTGTATGTGTTAATCCCAAACTCCTAATTTTTCCCTCTCCCCATGTTTCAGTATTCTGTAATACCTATATGGGAAAATAATCTGAAAAAGAATGGTTATAGGTATATGTATAACTGAATCACTTTGCTGTACACTTGAAACTAACACAACTTTGTAAATCAACTATACTCCAATATAAAATTAAAATTAAAAGATAAAAACAATCCTAAGACAATGAAGTTAAAATGGTTTATAAAGTTAAAATGGATTATAGAGGTCATCTATTTAGCTGAGTAGTCAAAAACACCTTCTACTAAATTTGATAAATAGTTCCAAAGGGAAAAAATACAGCATAATGTATTTTGTGCTGTGTTTTATCTAGGTTTCATTGGATAGATATATTTATATTATTAAAATGACTGTATATATAAAGAGATGGTTGAGGAATTTTTTTTAATAAAATTGACTTTTTAAAGAACACATTCATTTAAAAATAAATAAAAAATAATTAGAAAAATAAAAACCAGAATCCTGACTTCACTCCAGATTTGCTCAATCACTGTATTAATAATTGGGCCTAAAATTAATTGATTATTATAAACACAACATTTTGGAACAATCAGTGTTGATTCACATCTAGTCATAGAACTAAATATGCATATTAAATTCAGGATGTATACAGGGAAAACGCCAACCCTATACTCCTCAAGCCATCTCTCAAATAGAGGTTTTCTGGTAAGTTTGTAGAAAAAACCTTACATGAAAAAAACATAAAATAGAAGATATATAGAGTATTTTGTCTGGACTACACAATGATAAATAATAATTTAATTAAAACCTTGAAAATTAAATAAAACCTAAAGTTTTCTTTGAACGTTAATTAAATTTGTTCTTATTATAAATAGACCTAGATTGTCCAGCTATCAGAGGGAATAGAAATTATAAAATATGGAAAAAGGTTTACTGTTTAAAACTATGTAAATTTTGTAAGACATCAGTATATGGTTTCATAATATCTTCATTGTGATAATTAATATTTACCAAGTCAGTTTCTTGTGCCTGGATAATTTATATATGATATCTTGCAATAAATGCTGGTTGATGATTCATATAAGGAAGTAGATAGCTCCTGCTAAAGTTCATACAAAAGTTAATGTAGAAGGAAGGGAAGACAAATTAGTCAAGCCATTCATTGTGAAAGTATGTTTAGCAGCATCTGTAAAATATGCACAGGAGGATGGAAGAGGGATCCATACTGCCTGTACCACAGGTAACTTAAAGACACCCAGCAGAACACGCTCTGCCAGCTACTTGCTATATCTCCACCAGATCTCTTCAGGCAGGACAGAGTTCCTCACCCAATGCAAAAATGGGAAATTTGTCTTCTTGCCAGGTTTATGTAAAGACTCTGAATTGAGTTGTCTGAACCAAGACTTATTTAGATCCAGCAAATGCAAATAGCTTATTAATTTAGAGTATTTATACCTTTATGAAGGAAAAAAAAGAGAAAATTATTGATATGTAGGAAATTCCCTTACAAAGATTAAAAAGGAGAGGAAGAAGAAACCCAACAAAATTATTTAGAATTCTTTGTATTCTTCATGATGTTCAGGTTTCTCTACAACCAAATTGAGGATTAAAGGTTTACCATACAAATGCAAGAACACTTTTGCACTGAAAAATCTTTATTTTGATCTAATTGGAATTTCAATCTAGTTGGATTCATGATGCTTAGTGGTATAAGAATAATCTAAATGATGGCTAAAATGGGAGAGAAGAGACTCGGAGGGAATAACATGACAGGCACCATCAATAGTAAGAATTGAAATAAGCTGGCAAATTAGGGGCTGCCAAGTGAAAGGGAAAGAAATAGACTAAATTACACAAACAGTTTTTGCCAAAGTTCTATACAAAGAAAAATATAAGAAAAATATAATTAAGAAAATAAAAAATGGTCTAGAGTTTCCATTTTTCCATGGATGAATTTTTCCATGGATGATTGGATGATTGAATTATGGTCCAATATTTTTAGTTTAAAAAAATTAAATCTGATGATTTTGCATGGATTAAATCTCCAGATGTAAAGATATATGTGCATTATTAGCAACATGGATGAAGTATGGAAACTAGAGATAAAAAGTAGGAATATATGAGTAGGAATATATGGGCCTCAAGATGGAGACACTTTGTTGTGACCAGTCACATTTAATAGCTATATAAAATGGTACAGAAAGGAAATACCTAGGAAGATTCATAATTTTGAAAATAACACTAAACTTCTGGGCAGGTAGCAAAATATAAAGTTAATGGTTATAAACTAGGAAGATTTTATGAGCCTGGATAGGTGGTTAGAAAAGTGACAGGAATTTGAAAGCATTCAAGTGTAAGATAATACGAGTACCGAAGTATAATAAGAATGCATGGGCAAGATATCAGATCAGGAAAATAATTTAGGCATCATTTCCCTGATGACAGTAATCCAATGTGCTATGTGTTAAAAATATAATCAAAAAATATTTCATTACTGAAAAATGCACTGAAAGCAAACAGAAGAAAATTGTTAGATATTAAAAGTGTATCTAATGCAGCAGGCACTATTCTAGGCTCTAAGGATAAAAAGCACCAGATAGATCCCTGATTTTATGGAGCTAGAGACTAATGTAGGGGAAAGACTGCTAATAGTAAGTGTATTTCAGTAATGTCAAAGCATGCACCTGGAATTTTCTTCCTGCACATATAAGGATAGCTCACTTTCTCAGCTTCTTCAGGTCTTGGCTCAAATCCTACCTTCTCAAAGAGGCTTTTCCTGAACATCTATTTAAAATTGCAACACTGTTTCTATTGTCCAACACCCTCTGTTTCCTTGCTTTATTTTTTTCTATATAACACTTATCACCACTGACATATCACTGATTTTACCTATTTATTTGTTTATTGCCTATCTCCTCCAACCAGAATGTATGTTTTATGCAGCCAGGAATTTTTGTCTATTTTATTTATTGCCATATCCCAATGTCTAGAAGAGTCCTAGGCACTATAGGTACTTAACAGATATTGTTGAATTAATGAGTAATGTCACGTTTTGAAGAAACTAAGTAAACTAAATGGAGATTGATGAGGGTGGAGGACTATGTTAGATAGTGTGGTCAAGAGAGCCATTTAAGCAGATGATGAGAAATGGGAAAGAACCTGCAATGTAAAGATCTGTGGGGGTGAAAATTTCCAAAGCAACAGCAAGTTCAAAAACCAAAAGGCAGGTGTAAAGTAAGAAAAAGGCTGTAGGGGGGAAGGGGGATGAGTATTGAGGGTGGAGGGAAGAAAGAAGTGAGAAGAGATGGAACCATTAGATAGGCAAAAAACAAATGAGGTATTGCCTTGTAGGACATAGTAGAGTCTGAATCATATTTCAGATATAATTAGATGCTTCTGGAATTTTTTTTAAATAATCTTTTGCTATTATATAGAGTATTATTGGGAGGAGTGCAGTGAGGAACAGTAGAAATAGAACCTCCAAGAGGTTTTGCAGTGGTGCATGTGTTAGTAGGTTAGGGCAGTAGAGTAGCACTGTAAATAGTAAGGGACAAGTAAGATCTTGGTGAAATCCTTATCCAACTCACAAGCTTGGTGATACTGAGCAAGTTATTTAGCTTGGTGATACTGAGCAAGTTATTTAAACACTACAAGTTTTGATTTTGTTATCAATAAAAATGGGGATAGTAAATAGCTTATTTCAAGGCTTGGATGATTGGATGATTGAATTATGGTCCAATATTTTTAGTTTAAAAAAAATAAATCTGATGATTTTGCATGGATTAAATCTCCAGATGTAAAGGTATATGTACATTATTAGCAACACATGATAAGATACCCACCAAAGATACAACATTTATTCCCTCCTGGAATATATGATTCAGAGCACTTAAAATTTGGACATATGCCTGAAAACCACCTGCCGATGAAATAGAAAATACCTCAGAGAGACTCAGGAACTGGGCATATCAAGAGCATGCATCTGTTTGGTTTCAGCTCTTCTCTAAGATCAATTATCCTCATAAACCTGTTTCTAGATATGAATACAAAAGAAGGTGAGGAGTGTTTATTTGAACCCTGTTCAGAATAGGTTCTGGAAACTATTCTGTTCACAGAAAGCATAAACTAAAAGTTTTTATTATTGTTGTTTGTGTTGAATTCATAGAAATAATTATTAAAAAGTTATATATTCACAAATGACTCAAAAAATAAAACTTATGTATTACTACAAAAATCCGTTTAGAATTTGATAACATACCTTTTTCAATGTTGTCACATTTATTTTCAAAAACTAAGTTAAAGATATATATTGACTTTCTTAATATTACTGTCATTTTAAATATCATTTTCATTGCCATGGAATAACACCTAAATTCACAATAAACTCTGAGGCAATATGTAAAACAGTGAAAGAAAAATGAAGTGCTCAAACAAAAGTATAAAACTCTATAAATCATGAGTAATAAGCAGTTACACTATAATATAATCCCTTTATCAATCTCCAAGGCTCTAAGACTTATTTGTTCTTACAGAAAAAGCCCAAATTTGATTTATTTTTCTCATTTCAATTAAAGAAAAGCTTCCAAATCTCTTTCTACAGTAAATCTCAAGGATCTGTTAAGAAAAATAATCTAAACAAGGAAATAAGGCAGAAAATGACTATGTGTCTTTAATGTCATACTGGAGCATTGTATGACAGGCTCACCCACGTTATTTAATTCTCTAGGGAAATACACTTTTGACTGCTATTTACTACTGATTTATGTCCAGGATGCAGTAAGGTTACTATTAACTTGTATATTGTTGTCTCGTAGAGAAAGAAATAATTTCTGTCTGTTAAAAAATAATAATAATAACCACAAAAGTTACAGTTTTCTTGGCATATAGGACATTAAACAATTTTGTTCCTAACTAAGCAAATTTATTTCAGCATGTCTTTCCCAACCAACTATAAAATTTGTGTGTCTAGAATGCTCTGAATCAACCTTATCATCCACTGGCTCCCTCATTAATAAGTCAAATACATCTTTGATATGTGTTCACTGTATATTTGTATGAGACATGATTTTGACAATGAAAGTTATACCTTGCCAGTTTTCAAGGTTCTAACAAAATGTTCAAGTAGCCTCTCTTGTTTGAGGCAATTACTTAATTGCTAAAGAAATACACCTTATGATCTGAAAGATGAAAGATCTCTGGTGCACTTTTATCCCATTTGGGGCTTTGGATTAATTCCCAAGTTGCAATAGAACTTTATGTTTTCTGAATTTGTCTCTCTCTCTGGTTTTATATTTGCTTCTGGTTCTTAGCAATGTTGGTTCTCTTGCTGGTTAGCTAAGGCTTAAGAAATCATTCCTCATTGGGAACAGCAGTGGTTGAGCATCACATTTTGGGGTCTGACCATTTGGTTATCTCAGTTAGGATGCTAGGGATCTCTCTAGGGTTAAAAATGAAAGTTGGTCTTCTTTCTCTTTGTTTTGTTCTTTGTCCACAGTGAATTTTAATGTTAAAACATTTCATGCCCACTGGAAATGAGAAACACCTTTGAGGTCTGGAACAGTGAGCTTTTATGCTCTGTTTAGATATGACTTTGGTTAAGGTGCAGACTCGAAACTGCAAGTTCTCTGTGTGTCTCGGTAGGTTTAATTGAAAAAAACCTTTTCACCTTGTGTAAGAGTTTAAAATACTTTTGTACCTCATAAGTATAAACAAATTAAATTAGAACTTCTCTAAAATTAAAATAGTTCTATGTTTCCTTTTTATAGAAAAAAATAAGGCAAACATCAATAAAAATTACATAAGATTTCCAGGGAAGGGGAGGAAGAAGATGGCTACTTACACTTTGAATGTGCTAGTCTTAAACAAAAACAGAAAACAAACTTCCCTCAAAATTGGCTAGCTCAGAACAATTTTGTATAAGAATTCAAGTTTACATAAACAAGGTGAATCTTTGGTAAATTCAGACAGGTTTTATAATTGTGGTTCAAAAGACTATTTGTCTTTTCTCTGATTTTATTTATATGAATTATGATACAAAACATGCATGTATCTTGGGCTTCTTTCTCAAAAACTTTAGTTAATATGAAACTCCTAAACTTCTTATATTTATACACAGAGTATATAAATGAACAGTAGTCCTACTTTAATGTTTAAGTTTATAGAAAAATGTATATTGTTAAGATGCATTAAATTATACTTCTAGACAACTTTTTTAAATATAACAACAGTGATTATGTTCTCTAGTATGTCAGTTTAAACACAATTTCTCAGATTCTTAGTTAATTTAAAATCTTGGGACAAAATTAAAGTGAATTAATGGTAATCTTTGGATATCTGGATATATCTAATTAAGAAAAAATTTAGAATTCTTGCTCAGTTAATATATATCTAATTTTACTCCCTAATTTAAGAGGTCATAGAACGACTATACCTTTTGGTCCTCTTTATAAATATATTTGTTTTGCCATTTAATAAAATGTTCAAGAAATTGTTCAAGCTGTAGGAATTCTACAAACGTACTACTTACATTTGTGAGTTTTGCTTATGCTAAAATATGTGTATATTATGACACAAATGAACCTATCTACAAAGCATAAACAGACTCACCAATGTAGAGAACAGACTTGTTTTTTGCCGAAGGAGAGGTGGGGTGGAGGGAGGGATTGACTGGGAGTTTGGGGTTAGTAGATGCAAACTATTACGTATAGAATAGATGGACAACAAGGTCCTACTGTACAGCACAGGGAACTATATTCAATGTCCTGGGATAAACCATAATGAAAAAGAATATTAAAAAGTATGTATATATAGGTATAACTGAGTCACTTTGTTGTACAGCAGAAATTAACACAACATTGTAAATCAATTATACTTCAATTAAAAAAATAATAAAATAAAATATTTGTATATTAATGCATTGTTCTCAGTGGCTTGCCTTTCAGTTTTCTCTCTGAAATAGAAATCAATTAATTTGCTTAAGAGTTAGAATTTATACTGAGGTTAAGTCTATTCCAGGAACAACAGTGTCAAAGAAATACAGCTGCAGGTAAAATGATGTTTCCCTCTCCTCCCTCTCTCTTTTTTCCCCCACTGCAAGGGACAAAGGAAAATTTTTATCCTAAAATAAAATGTCAGCTTTTTCCAGAATAAGAAAAAATATAGTGTAGGACAAAACTTAAGTGAGTAATGCAATTTGTACATTGTTTAAGTAAAGTGAATTTTAGTTGTCTTTGCTTACAATTTATTATGGGTTGAGTTGTGTCCCCTAGTACCTGTAAATGTGACCTTATTTAGAAATAGAGTCTTTGTAGATGTAATCAGGTTAAGATGAGATCGTTAGGGTGGGCCCTAATCCCCTATGACTATTGTCCTTACAAGAAGAGAGAGATACAGAGAGGAAGAATACCATGCGAAGAGAGGGACATTCAAAAGGAGGAAGAAGAAGGTGACAGATATTGGAGTTATGCTGCCACAAGCCAAGTAATGCCTGGGGTTACCAGTAGTTGGAAAGGCAAGGAAGGGTACTCCCTTAGAGGTTCAGAGGGAGCATGGTCTGCCTACAGACTTCTAGCCTCCAGAACTGTGAGAGAATAAATTTCTGTTGTTTTAAGCTACCTAGTTGTAGTAATTTGTTATGGCAGCTCATGGAAACTAATACACCATCCCTGGACCTATTGAATCTGAAAAGAAACAATGAAATGTATTAAAATATTAAAGTTGACTCAGTCTTGAGGCTTTGCTCCTAAACATTATTTTGTGAATTCTCTACTGCTAAAGGTAATATTAAAGCAAAACTAAAATTTTGGTTTCCTCATGGATAAAATGATTAATTGGTCTTAGAGTATTTAGTCTTCTCAATTTTTATCTTTTGAATAATCTTCCTACATAAGAGAGACTCAGTATTTTGCCACAATAATTTTCTGTGATTTACACCAACTTGCTCTTAGAATTGATTGTTTTTAAAAGTGAGCAATGAGTATCCCTTGCTTCAGAAATAACTATGATTTATTAAATTTATGTTATCTTCTTTTATAGTTCTTTAAAAATAGTATATTGTCCCTCTGGCTAATAGGTGATTAAGCTAAAACTGTTTATTATTCTCAAGCATCTGTGTTCCTAACTTAATAAAATGACCATAACTTTTTCGACAGTTCTTTTGACTTCGCCATCACAAGATCATATGCTAAATTCAGAAAAAAAATATTTTTAAGATGTCTTTTATATCCAAAGGTATCTTTGTTATTTCACTGTTCGTAAATCACAATTATATTTTTCTTTCACCACAAAAAAGGAGGATGCTAGAAATGATTACATGTATTTTGTATGCTTCTTACTTATTAATTACCTAAACACTAGGATGATCTACAGGGAAGAGGTGTCAGATGAAAAGTGAAGATTAGTCTTTCTTAGGTTGATTCTATAACAAGTAAAAGTTATTAATATAAATATGTTTTAAAGATTTTATCATTTACAACAGCAGTCCCCAACCTTTTTGTTTGGGGATTTTGCGATTTTGTGGAAGACAATTTTTCCATGGACTGGGGGCGAAGGGATGGTTTCAGGATGATTCAAGTGAATTACATTTATTGTGCACTTTATTTCTATTATTATTACACTGTAATATATAATGAAATAATTATACAACTCACTATAATGCAGAATCAATGGGAGCCCTGAGCTTGTTTTCACTCTCCGCTCACAGAAAGGGTTTTGATATGAGACTGCAGGCAATTGGTTTATTATGGTCTCTGTGCAGTCAACCCTCTCTGCTAATGATAATCTGTATTTGCAGCCACTCTCCAGAGCTAGCATCACTGCCTCAGATCATCAGGCATTAGGTTCTCATAAGGAGCACACAACCTAGATCCCTTGCATGCACAGTTCACAGTAGGGTTTGTGCTCCTATGAGAATCTAATGCTGCTACTGAGCTGCCAGGAGGTGGAGCTCAGGCGGTAATGCGAGCAATGGGGAGCGGCTGTAAATACAGACGAAGCTTCACTCCCTCACCTGCTGCTCACCTCCTGCTGTGCGGCTGGGTTCCTAACAGGCCATGGACCAGCACTGGTAGTTGGGGACCCCTGATTTACAACATGTGTTGTTTTCTTTGGAGGTGTGTCAATGCCTTCATTGTCCATAATATGTTCTTACCCTCAGTGGAAACACTGATCAATTTCTTAGAAAAGAGTTATTTATTTTATTTCAAAGCAATCTTGTCCATTCTGATATTGTTGGTTACTGTAATGAGATAATGACTGGTATTCAGCCTATTATCAACAGGTTGCTTCTACTTTCCCCTCATGCTAGCCTGAAGGCTCTGCTACAAACTAGATTTTGTTGAGTTTTCAACAATGAAGGACAGTCTCAAGGCCTCATGTTAAAAATAAAACAAAAAACAAAACCCAAAAAACTGTGAGAGGTATTCTTCACTACTGTTATATCAAGGAAAAGATCTATGTATTTGGTATTCTGAGTTGTCATTGCTTAGAAAACTGTCAGACTGTACTGGGAACTGAGTCAGGATTTTCTTTTTCTTTTTAGTTGAGAAACAGATGACTCATGAGAGCAGCATGCTGGCCCAAGAACCAGTAGAACAGAAATTAATTAAGAAGTAAATAAATCACTCTAAGAAACCTAATTGTGGTTACTTTTTAATTGAAAGTATGATGGTGATGGTGTCACATGTTCACTGTTCTGTTTTGATGAGTAGATAAGAAATCCTCTTTTTTCTTGATCTATTTCTAATAGACCACACTTTTGCAAACTGAAATAATAAAATATTATTTAAATAATATATTTTTTCCTGACCCCTCAGAATTCTGAAACCGTACTTTTTATTATCTCTTTACTTTCAATGGCAACATAGTTATTTTCATAGGTTTAATAAGAACTGTCATACTACTCACAAGACTGTAATTGCACACATTGATTGTATAACGAGTCATAGCTTTTATTTGATTTTTCATTTGATCATATATGATAATCCCAGTATTAAGGAAAAAATATTATTCTTCATGTATGGAATCAATGCCTACAAAGCCCTCCTAGGAAACAGGTCTGGTAACTGTTCTATGGTTTATGGGTTCCAGGCCTTGCAGGTAATAAAGGATACTTCCTCACAGGCTAAAAACTAGGACCTAGGGGAAACTTAAGGGAGAGGGATTTACCCTAAATTATAGGTTCTGCAAATGAAATCTATGGAGATGAATTTTTGGGGATTGGTCTCTGTGAATCCAAAATAAAGAGCCAATAGGAGTGATTAGAAAGAAATTGCTAAAATAATAGTCATCACTAAAAGTGCAATTCTAGATTCTTCATAAAATTTCCAAATGAAGATGAACTCTCTGCCTTAATAATTGCTCTATATTGTATGGGTCTAGATTTGTTGTATGGGTCTACTACATGGAGGATTGTATGGCTAATTAACTTTTTTGCTGTGTCTATGTAAATTTTTTTGGACAACGTGAGAATATTTGGAGATTATTTATAATAAAAATTAAGGACTGTTAAAAAAAAAACTATTCAAAATATGTAAATAAGGCAATAGGTTGGCCAAGTGTCATTTCAATGTCACACTGGGAACTGCCTAATTAGACTACTAAAGGGTTATTAATTCTCTAGAAGAGGGGCTCTCAAACTGTGGTACATGGACCAACTCAGCCCATTATGACCCTCAAACTTAAAATAGTTTTTCCATCTTTAAAGCGTGAAAAACTAAGGAAAGAAGAATATGCAAGGAGACTGTATATAGCCTGCAAAGCTTATTTACTATTGGGGCTTTTACAAAAATAAGTTTGCTAATCCTTGCCCTAGAATATGTTTTTGTCTGATTTGCAATTTACTGTTTGGTAGTGCCTAAAGTCTGAGAAGTTGCATGAAAATTTGTAGATTTTTGCCTCTTAAGAAGGCAAATTATTTCTATCTGGTAGAAAAGATAACCCTAAATGCTATATATATATATATATATATATATATATATATAATTTATTTATTATTATTTATTTTTTGGCCTCTCACTGTTGTGGCCTCTCCCATTGCAGAGCAACAGGCTCCAGATGCACAGGCTCAGCGGCCATGGTTCACAGGCACAGCCGCTCCGCGGCATGTGGGATCTTCCCGGACTGGGTCACGAACCCGTGTCCCCTGCATCGGCAGGTAGACTCTCAACCACTGCGCCACCAGGGAAGCCCCTAAGTGCTATATTTTTAATGGCTTTTAGTAGATTGACCAATCTTTTCTCTAATATAGCAAACTTGTTTGAGTCCCAAGGGACTATAAAAATTGTTTTTTGTACATACATACATATACATTATATACATTATACGTTTATACGTACATTATACATTTATACATACATACATACATGTGTATACATATATACATATATTTTTTTCTATATATTTTTTGGAATCAAAGTGAAGGGGCTGTTAATAGCTACTTAGACACTGCTAAGCAAAAAAGCAAAAATAAGGGAAATATGTATATTAATAACTGTTGAGATTGCCATTATTAGCTATTACACAACAAAAAAGCTTCTTCCCAGATAAGTTAATGATTTGTTACTACATTTCAAAGCATTTAAAGTTTAAAATTCAGTGTTAAAATTGTAATGTTATAACAGCTGTAGAAAGAGCTTCAATTTCCTTTCTTTATTATTATATAATCAGATGATTACTCTTCTATTAAAAATAGTCTACACATGTACATTTAATGTTCAGAAATTTGTGAGGTACTTAACCAAATGAAATGGTGGATTGATTTCAAATCAGGTCGATGTCAGTCTGAATTTGCTGAAGCTTGTTTTACTATAATTTTTCAATTTGAGGATACACCTACTATAATACATTAAAAAGTTCTTAAGTATAAAGCTTTAGAAACATTACATGGAAATACTTAACAATAAAAGATGATTTACACAATAGCACATGTCAGTTTGAATAATTTAAATAACTCAGATATCCAAAAATATATAGCTGACAGTTGTCAATTATAGTATACCAATTTAAAGAAATGTTTTATGAGCATTAAAATAATTATTTAGAACTACAAAATGACTTATATAATTTTATTTTAATATGATAACTGGAATATAATTATACTATTAAAATTAACAGGTGTATGCAAAAAAGTTAAGAATGAAATTTTCCAAAATTTATATAGTTTCTATTTCATAAATATCATACAATATTGCTGAATTTCATATTATCAAATATTTAATGTAAAATTTAAATATACACGTGTATTTTATATGCATCAGTTATATTGAAGCAGCGATAGCCAAATATTTAAAATATGAATAAATAAATGCTTTAAATTGAGTAAATTCAGTTATCTTAAATATCGGGTATATACTAAGTACCCAATAGAAATCAAGTGTCTGAAACATCATATTTATTACAAAGGATAAACCAATCTGAGTTACTCTTACGCTGGCTATTTTAGCTTTTATTGAATTATTCATTTGGTTCTGTGGAAAGCTGCAACTCAGAAGGTTAATCACTTTCTAGCTTACAGACTTGACATGTCTAAATATTGTGAGAACATGAACTTTTTAGAATCAGATAGATTTTAGAGGCAACTAATGGGAATAAAACAATGTTCTTGAATATAATGTGGAGAACCTTGCACCATGTTTAGAAAGAGAAAGATTCTAGGAACTTCCAAAGCAGGTGTTTAATATTACACTCCCAGGTCCCACATTCTCCTTCATGCTGCTGCTAACAAATTTTAATTTAAACAAAGATATTAATAAATTATATCAAAATCTAAAAATGCCTGTTATCACTGTAGAAACAGGATTCAGGTAAGAAGGGTGCACTGAAGAAGGATAAATGATTTACTCCAGGTGAAAGGAGATTCTGTTAATAAGTAAGAGTTGTCTATGACTTGAAATGACAGAATTTAAGCCTAAGAGAACAGTGTGGTGCTGTTGTTTCAAATTCACCCCAACTACAGTGTGGAAGTACATAGGATGCTACACTAAGTATGGGGCGATACTTAAATGTGGAGTGGGTAATATGAAAATGCACATGCTCTGGTAGAGGATAGGTAGTATAGTGGTTAAGAATGCTTGCTATTAGACTGCAAGAATTCAATCATCCCAGCTCCACTTATTATTAACTACATCCTTTGGTCAATAACTTAGCCCAGTGGTTCTCAAACGTTGAGTGAGTGTGCATCAGAGTCATCTAGAGGGCTAGTTAAATCATAGATTGCTGCTTCCCATCCCCAAAGTTTCTGATTCAGTAGGTCTGGTCTTTGGCTCAAAAATTTGCATTTCCTAGGTAATAGTGATGCTGCAGTCTGGGAACATACTTTGACACCTAATCTCTATGCACTTCATTATATTCATCTGTAAAATGCTAATAATCAGAGGGTTGGTATAAAGATTAAGTGAAATAACCTATCTAGGGCTCTGATACAATGCTTGTTTCATAACAAGCATTATCATTAACAAAAATGAAGGTACTTAGCTAATATTAGAGAAAAAAAATAAAAACAGAGGCCTGCTACTGACCAAACAGCAGACGGAAATTTAAGTGAATTAAAAATCTCAAAGTAAAAAGGATGAGAAAAAAATTGTGATTTATAATATATCGGGGCCTAGATAACAGTTTAAAACTATAAAGCAAACATAGAAAATTTTAATCAATTCAAAATATTTTAATAGAAATTTTTTTAAGTTTCTTATATATAACTTAAACATTTAAAACCAAAAGTTTGTATTTTTTGTGTTTGTATATTTATATCATTTAAAGCTGACAAAAATTGTGTTTAAGAGCTTAAAGAGCTCCTAGAAAGTCATAAGAAAAATATAAATACCTTAATGTTTAAAAATAGGCAAAGGATATGAAAAGGCAATTCAAAAAAGAGAAAATATAAATTGTATACATATAAGAATGTTCATCTTCACTGGTAATTGAATTAATGCAAGTCAAAATAAAATTAAGAAAATGTTTTTCCCATAATTTGGCAATTTAAAATGTATAATACCAAATATTGGCAAGGAGGTCAGGGAAAAATGGTATTTTAGTGAATTTTCTTGTGAAAATAGACTGAACGTTTGTTTCACCCCTAAATTCATTTGTTGAAACCTAATCCCCAATGTGAAGGTGTTTGAAGATGGGACCTTTGGGAGGTGATTAGGTCGTTAGGGTAGATCCCTAATGAATGGGATCAGTGCCCTTATAAAAGTGACCCCAGAGAGCTCCCTTACCTTTTTCCATCACGTGAGGACATGGAGAAAAATTAGCCATCCATGAATCAGGAAGCTAGTCTGAAGGTGATACTTGGATGAACACCTGAAAGAGGCAAGGAAGCAAACTATTCAGATACTGGGAGGAGGACACTTTAGGTGGAGAGAATAATATTATTTCCAAAATATATATTTCTATTAAAAGTAGGAGTGTGGAAAAATAGACGTAAGAAGAGAAACTACATGTGTAAGAAAAAAATCCCAAGAGGAAATATATTATATGAGGAAGTGAACAGTGATCATCTTTGAGAATCCATATGATTTTTTTCTCTTACTTTGATTTTGTTTATCTTAATTTTTTGAATAGCTGTTTACCAGTGCTAGCTACATAATTTGTGAGGCTCATTGCTAACTGAAATGTGGAGCTTTTGTTCAAAAGCTAGAAAAAAGTGCTGTTAGCAGTTCAGAAATATAAAGCTTTTTCTTTTCTTCCACATTCTTTTTGTCAATTTGCCATGGTGTTTGTTTTGTCATTTAATGTCATTCTAAATAAAGTAAAAATTTTAAATTATTACTGTGCATTGTACCACTCATTGTTATATCATGCAATGTTAGTTTTAAATGCAAATATAAGAGCATTTGACTTGCATTAGAATAACCAAAATATCATAACTCCTATTTCATATTTTGTGCATACACATATTTTTTTTTTATTACCAGAATAGTGGACATGCTGCATAAAATCAACCCAGGTTTATATTTCACTTCCAGATATGTGGGCAACCTACTAACACTCTTTACCTGCACCGAGTAAGGAAGGGCTGAAAGGAAAAGGAGCTATAGGTTGTCCTATTATTCCCTTTCTTTCTTCATAATTTTCAGTGCAAGCAGTTGGCTAATAGACAAATTAACATGAGCAAGGAAGGATATGATAGGGTTTCTTGGTCATTTATGTCTCTTAGACCATCGTTGCCTTCCTTCTGTGTTCAAAGCAATTTCTAGTTCAAGTGGAAAGTGCAGCCTCTTAAGGCTGCCAGTGTCCCCACTTTCTTAGTCATATGTGTGACAGCCTTACCTTATACCAGGTTTGAGCCCCTCTGGATCCCCAGGCACCGTTGGTTCACCAGTGTTCTGAGGGTTTGGGGCATGATGAATGCTGTAAGTAATAGGAAGACTAGGAACAGGGGACATGCATATTTTACACGTCTTGTCCCTTTGGGCTCACTTATAGACACAAGTTCAAGATAAAGTTGCCAAGAATTTCAAGAAGGAAAGAGCAAATCATTGAGCTAAGCATGGAAACTATCTAAGCAGGGGACCTCATTTGGTTGCTCAGGTCACATGCTCACAAAGCCAGCACTTCCATATAATTAGAATAATTACATTCTCTGGTTATACTAAACAGTCAGAATATACATATGAAACCAAATGCTAAAGCAATTAAAATTTTAAGGCACCACACTATAATAAATGCTTTTTATTTATTTGTTTGTTTGTTTTATTTATTTTTTAAATTTATAGGCAGTATTCTCTGAGATCCTTCATTTCCCTGCTACGAAGGGGAGTGGGAAGTGTCTTCGTCTCAAGCCGTGAAGAGGTCTCGAATGAACCATATGACAAGCCACGCATGTGTTCCCCACTGTGGAGAGCTCTCTGCCCTGGTGCTGGATTCATGCCTGTAAAGGCTAAAGTAGTCAAGAATAAGTCAAGAGAGACAATAATGAGCTATGTTTGGAAAAAACTAAAACTCCCATTCATTTTTTTTTTTTTTTTTTTTGCGGTACACGGGCCTCTCACTGCTGTGGCCTCCCCCGCCGCGGAGCACAGGCTCCGGACGCGCAGACTCAGCGGCCATGGCTCACGGGCCCAGCCGCTCCGCGGCACGTGGGATCCCCCCCCGGACCAGGGCACGAACCCGCGTCCCCTGCATCGGCAGGCAGACCCTCAACCACTGCGCCACCAGGGAAGCCCCATGTTGGTATATTTCAATGGTCATTGTTTTCCATAAACCATATGTGGATAGTGAGGGTCATACAAGCAAAAAGTTCTGCCGCAAATAACTTCCTGGAAAAGTGAAGGGACTCCAACAGTGAGAATGTGTGTTTGGAGTGGAACACACAGGAAAGAGCTGAGCAGAGGTCTCCCCCAAAGGACCTAACAAATGCACATTAAATTAGTCATGTTAAAATGTGTGATTAGAATGCCAAGATAATGTGTGAGTCACAACAATTACAGATGAAATACTCTGTATTTTTAAGTTCCCTCACAATGACGTCAATTTTTTAAAGTAGTTCCCTCTTGATTTAAGAGCATCAAACTGCTATATCATTTTCTGACAAGACCTTCATACTCAGTGGCAAATACGTAGTGTAACCATGCTGTTTTCAATTTAGAAAAGCCTAGAAGGAGCTGTAGATTATTTTAAGAGAGTCTTTCAAACGTCTCTGCCATCTCTGCTTCAATTACACTTCATATAGCATACTAATATTAGTAACAATTCAAACTCTTCTAAATCATAGATGCAGCATGAATGTGCCATTTTTTTTTTATCATGCTCTCTAAAAGTTTAACAGTAATCTTGAAAAAGAGCTTAAAACTACTATTGCTGCCATTATTAATGCATGGAATTCCAGGTTACTAACAACAGGAAATGAATGGTGTTCTTCTAAATGCCATAGGCTCTTTCTTGATAAGTTTCTCTTTTTCTAAATTGACTCTGTCAATTTAGATGTTTTGATTTCTGATGTAATAGAGCCTGAGTGCCTATAAACCAGTTATACAACTTTTCCAAACACAAAGTTGTCAAGTTTTAATTTTTTTTTAAATAAACTTTTTTTTTTTTTTTTCCTGAAAGCATCATTTAGGTAGTAATCTCCTCCAGGGCAGGAACAATAAATTCAGGATTTTGTAAGTACTCCTGAGCTTCTAGAATTTCATTCTGTACCCAGTATATACTCAATCAATACTGATTGACCGCCTGCCTATAAGATCTGTACAAAGTAATTTGCTGCTCTGTGAAAACTCAGAAATGTGAGTCCCCAAAGATTATCACTGCCCTGAAGGATAGAGAATGAGTAGAAGAGGGGCGACATAAAAGATTAATGGTCATTCTCATCGTAGCAGATGTTTAAGAGGGATCGGGCATAGCCATCCTCTGCCACACACCACACACCCAGAAGTACTACTTCTGGGTTCTGTTTGCCCTAAGGTGTTAAAAAAATCAGCAGTGGGGCTTCCCTGGTGGCACAGTGGTTGAGAGTCCGCCTGCCGATGCAGGGGACACGGGTTCGTGCCGCAGTCCAGGAGGATCCCACATGCCGCGGAGCAGCTAAGTCCGTGAGCCATGGTCGCTGAGCCTGCGCATCCAGAGCCTATGCTCCACAACGGGAGAGGTCACAACAGTGAGAGGCCCGTGTACCGCAAAAAAAAAAAAAAAAAAAAAAAAATCAGCAATGAAGACATTCATTTAGTGGGAAAAAATATACATAGAAATGAAAAATGGTTAATGGAAACAGATTTAATAGATTAATAAAAAGTAAGGTGAAAACAAAGAAAATAAATAAGGTTCCATATTTACACAGTATATTTGAATTAGAGGATCTTAAAGACAATCCCTTTTTGAGTAGAATTAGGATGGGCAGAATTTTCATTTTCTAAAACAAACCTGTCCTTGAGATTTCTGTGCTGCACCAATCTTTTTGGCTTTCCAGAAATATTGTGGATTCTCCAAATTCAGCAAGCTTGGTTGAGACGTTAAAGTGTGTGTGTGTGTGTGTGTGTGTGTGTGTGTGTGTGTGTGCGTGCATGCACTTAAGTGTTGATTGATTAAAATTTGCCTCCTCAAAATGAAAGAGATAACACTTTATAACAGGGGCCAGCAAACTTTTCCCATAAAAAGCCAGACCAAAATACTTCTGGCTCTGAGGGTTATACATTCTCTGTTGTATCTACTCACCACTACCATTGTAGCATAAAAGCACAGAGACAAAATGAAAATAAATAGGTGTCATTGTTTTCCAATAAAATTTTATTTATAAAAACAGATAGTAGAGTAGTAGATTATCTTGTGAAGCTGTAGTTATCCAACACCTGCTCTACAGTTAACAGTCTCACAAATGAGTATTTCCGTGGGTTCAATAGCCTTTCAGTGGTTATTGGAAATGGAGGAGATACTTGTATAACTGTAGAATCAGGCAAATCAAGGCAAATGATTCTAGAGCAGATGAATTAATTCTGAATTCTGAAGATCGATCTGGCTCTGTTTTGATGGTGAATTTACCAACAATGCTGTTATAAACATCCCTTGAGATCTTACAAGATTTCATAAGAAATGCCTTGTAACAGAAAATGTAAATCCAGGCTCCTGTGTATCTAGAGCACATATAACTTATTTTTTTGTGTGTAAGAAGGACATTTACAGTGCAGATAGCACCTGCTTTTATGCTAAGTATCCTGTAGACACATAGTAAATAATAATTGAATGAAATGCCCTTAATTCTCAGTGTCCTAATAATTGTTTTACTGAATGGATTTGAATATTTAAATAATTCAGTCTATTCTTAACTTCCTAATTGCCTTTGAATAGGCAAGATCAATGGTGTGAGGTCAGGACTCTCAGGCCGATATCAAGGAGAAAATTCTTGATGGATCTATTATTCCTTCATTGACATTAAAACATTTCATAGTACTGAAAATATACAAAATACATTCATGCTTTTATGACTTCCTGTATTCAAATACATACACATTATTCATCTATGCTAGTTATCTCATTTGAACAAGTGCCACTGGATCACTAATAAAAATAGCTCAAGTTATAAATTGTCATCCTGTATCTGTATCCCACATCTAAAGAAACAGACAACAAAAAGGAGTTACATATTACAGAAGAACTGAGAAATTGATTGAAAAGAACTATATTTTCCAAATAATGCAAACATATTGAGTGAAAGAAAGTATTATTAGAAAAAGGAGGCACAATTTTATACTTACTTGGATCACCAGCAGCGAGCCATATAATTCTAGGCACACAATGGGATACTCTTCAGGAGGCTATCTGAATCTTACATTATCTGAATCAACAGAATGTCATGGAGACTCCTGGCTGTTCTTTTACTTAGATTAAAAAAAACTGTGTGTGTGTTGTATGTGTGTCCCCCAAAAGTGTCAATCAACAGCACTTTAAAAAATTTTTTTTACTTCACCATACTTACTAGCCTTTGAGTTAAAAGTTCTGATTCATACGTATACCTACACAGAAGACGAAATTTGACTAAACTCCACATTAAATGCTGTACTAAATATATTCTAGTATTTGTCAGACCCCAGTTGGCTAGCTAATATTCAAATCAAAATCAGAATGTTCATGAAAACCAAATGCAATCTAAAGAGCAACATCTTAATCCTATGAAATTGTCTCTGATTTTTTAATTGTAAAATTATGTTATTTTATTAGAATAATAAATAATTCATGAGGCATATATATGATGAAAATAAAATCTGTACCTGTGTTGTTACAAAAAGCCACATACAAAGTTAGAGCTTAATTTTCTTTCGCAAAGTTTTCTCTACTGTTTATCATTTGTGGCTTTCAATCTGCATATATATTTGACAGCATTTGAAAATGCTTTATGACTTACTCAAAAGTCTTTAAGTTGTTTTTCTATGTTGTATGTGACTCCTCTGCATCGTGTTGGGGAATATGAAAGATAAACAGGAAGAAAAGCTTTGAATGTATAAATTGATGCATGGACAGACCTAGATAACATATTGTTTACATAAAAGACTTACCTAATAACCTCCAACTTTACTTTCTGTGAAATAATTTTAAAAATAAACTTTTAAAGAATATTAGTACCCAGTGAATTTATTTAACTTAATAATTTTCACCTTCTCTTTAACTTTGACTCTACGTCCATTCTGAGATCGTATCTGCTCTGTAACACACTCTCTTTGAATAAATGTGTTCTCTTTCACACAACCCCAAAGGTATCCTGGTAAATGATGATATGGGATATTTGTCTTGGATCCTTTGTCAGGATACATAGGCATGAATAAAGACGAAAACAGGTGCCTTAACAGAGGTCTGGGCAGAAGTTAATACTATATGCAAATCCCTCCTTTCTCCTCTCTTCATTAACTAGGAAACACCTGAATTTTCTCAAGGATGTGTGAAGAACATATGAACTTCAGTTTGCTGCAAGCTGTAGTTATATGATTAACCTTGAATAATTCCAATTTCATGTCAGTTCTATTTCAATCATATCCTGTACATTAGTTGTGGTTGATACCTAAATGTTTTTATCTGATGAGTTGGCTGCCTATAATAGAACATTACCACAGTGAGGCCTAGAAAGGGATGGTGCTTTTAGTGGAAGGTGGCTAGCAAGAAAGGGGAACATAAGAAGGTAGGGGGCTGCCTTATGGACAACTGAATTAAGTAACAAAGACAACTCAGAATCCTGGAACTGTCCTCTTCTTCCAAGCAATCCTATTGGCCTAAGGTCACACTGAGGCAAGGCATGGCATCAAAAGCAAAGTTAGCTCTCATTAGCCAGAGTATGAGAATGTTAAAGGGACAAGGTAAGGTTTTCCCATGTACAGAGTGCAGGCAGCACTCTTACTGAAATGGTTTGCTAGAATTTGAGCTTGTCTGAGCTGGAAATAATCTGAGAACCATAGATTACTTCCTTTTTAATATACAAAGAAATAAAAACTGAGGCCTAGAAATAGAGTCAAACAGTAAACAATATAACTGAGGCAAAACTCAGCCTTCCCAAAGTTCTGCCTGTCTCATATGAAACCTCAACCGTTCACACAGATATCTACCTAGTCTGCAGTGAACCCAGTATCTTGTACCAGAAGGTAATATCTTGTGAACATTCGGACCCATGTCTTTATTTATAAAATACTGAAAGGATGACTCTCTCCTTCATTGCACTTCAATGCCTATTATGATGACAAAATTAAACAAAGAATATTAAGCAGTTTTATAGATGATGAAGAATTGTACACAGTTATGAAACTGTTATTGCAATTAATAGTATCTTAGTCTCCTCCTGTGTCATGCATGGTGGAACGGGGTATCAATTTCTCTAATTTTGCTCCATTGATCAGGATGAAAGATGATGGATAGGCTCCTCTTCTCATAAAATTAAGGGAGGACCTCATTTGTGGTTTGAAATCTCCTTTAGCAGAATATAAAGAGCCATAATGCCTGGTTCTTGTGGATTGTATTGTGCACCTGCATATATTTAATGGCTATAACTAAATATTGTTTTCATTAAGCCAAGTCATATCCCTGAGAGGACATTTGGTCAGCATTCAATTAATAAATAAATGAGCAAGATAGCACAGGGTGGTTAAGATTAAAGTCCAAATTAACTGAAAACACTTGTTTTGAAAAATATTATTTACGTTCACAAGAATACACCAGCAGAGAAGCATACGAGGAAGGAAGGAAGAAAGAAAGGAAAAGGGAAATTTCCTCTGAGACACATCAGCCTTTCCAATTTAGATCTATATTACCTTGACTCCAGACTGGCATAGATCTTTTAGACTGTTTAATATGATATTGCACAAATAAGAAGTGTACTCGTTACTATCATCCAGAAATAGCTCCATATTTGAGCTCTATATCTATAAACTAGATACAATTTCCCATTTTATACTTAATACATTCCCTTCACCTTCTTCTCCACAGTTCTCCCATTCTCTCCCCCACCTGTCCTTCAACCACCAAGTCCCTGATTCACTAGTACCTTGAGGACATTTTCTTTCTTCGTCAGGTCAGTCAAAAACAGGTGCAGATGTTCAAAACATGATATATTTTATGAGTTTGACATTTTTACTGCATTTTTTCCCTCAGAAGTTAATTCAGTTTTACTGTTGAAGAAAACTGTCATTTTGCTGTACAAAAACGAAAAACAAAAAAACACTTTGCTGTGAAAATGGCAACATTTCTCTCTAGGGAAAAATGGTGGCTTGTGAATCCTCTCCAAAAGAAAACAGAGACATGACATGAAGTCATCATTTTCATATGAGCTGCCTATTCGTCCTTCCATTTTTTTTTTGACAGAAGTGAATTTTATAAGTTCAAGGATAAAGCAATTTCTAGGATAAGTCCTGGTTTTCCTGAAAAATAGGTCACAAGCTATTTTAGTTTTTAAAATTCTGAATACAGGACCAGAAAATAGAGCAACCAAACCAGAGACTGATACAACTGGAAATATTAAACCTATCACCATTCTAAGTATTCACTTGAAGAAGTATAGTACATAACAAGTTATTTACTCTTGATCTCACTATTCCTCTTCTTATAAAAGACATTACCTTTAAATTGGATTATATTAAAGACAGAATTTGTGGCCTAAATGATGTTCCTCAAACCAAAAAAATACAAGTCAAAATCCTAATCTCTGGAACTGGGAATATTACCTTATATGGCCAAATATATTATTAATTTAAGCTCTTGAGAGGAAGAGCCTGGGTTACCCATATGAGTCCTATATTCAATCATATGTATTCTTATAAGAGAGAGACAGAAAAGGAGATGGAATATGACCATTAAGGCAGAGATGGAGTAATGTGACCACAAGCCAAAGAATGCCGGGAGCAGCCACCAGGAGCTGAAAGAGGCAAGGAACACATTCGTCCTTAAACCCTTTGGAGGCAGTGTGGACCTGACAATAACTTGTTTTCAGACTTCTGGCCTCCAACACTGTGAAAAAATGAATTTCTGTTGTTTTAAGTCGCCAAGTTTGTGGTAATTTATTATAGCAACCCTAGAATTTTAATACACCAATTAAATAAAGATTTAGTGAAGATAACTCATTTAAATGACGACTGAAATGTTGGCATAGCTTACCAAAGGCCATTTGCTATAAGATTCAGAAAGAAAGCAACTGAATTTACAGCTCTTAGCGTTTACACTTTGTATAATCTCTATCACAACATATTTGCCTTTCCAGCTGCCCCTTGGTGATTGAAAACTTGCCCTTGGGTTGGGGTTGGAGTTGTGTCATGTCATGTCTTATCCCTCCTTAAACATCATGTTTCAAACTTCCTCAAGGAAGATTTCATTCCTACATGTACAAAAATAATGTTTCACTCTATTTGCTTTCATGTTTATATACTGATGATGCTATGTTAATTTTCATTGTGATCAAAGCAGTTTTAAATTAGTTTTGTTATTTTAAAAGTGTCAGTATAATTGATCACTTTGATATTTCCTATATTTGATATATCAGTTTCTTCTTTGGAGCCTAGAGAATCATGTTTTGTAAATAGAGTTTATTGATGAAATGGCGAGTAAAAATATCTGTTTAAGCTATCTCACAGCTGTTTAAGTCTTTATATCCCATTTCCTTACTCCTTTAGTCATACCTAGAGATTACAAGTGCAAAAAGTGAAGAGCAATCGTGTAAAACGACTATTGGATGGAGCAAATGTATGAATCAGAGTATGGCAGAATTCTGAGACTTAAGATACAAAAGAAAATTATTTGTGACCATGTTATCTATGCACTCCCTCTTCTTTAGCACTGAGTGGATAAATTAATATGTGAAAACAAGAGACTTTTAACATAGGAAATATTTCATTCCAGGGGCTCTCAACTTTCTGGACTCAAGAACCATCTATATACTCCAGTGGTTCCAGATAGTACCTTAAGAATCCTTGTTCGGTTCTATGCCATTTGTCTACTATTCTGTGCAATCATTGTTGTAACTTCAAATAGTGTACCTCAGAGCAAATTAAAGGATAAAGGTAGGAGGTTCAAGTGTTAAAAACAACTCTTTTAACCTGCTGAATACTGCCCTGGGTGATGTTTTATAAAAAGGTCTTACTCTTATTGACCCTTGTGTTGAAGGTATTGATTCTGTCTGAACAGTAGTCAATTAATTAGAAGGTATGAACATGAGTTGAATTTTATTTCCTTTGTCTCATTATTCCACATTCTTAAAAATCATTTTATTCTAATGTCCATTAATTAATAATTCCAATTTGCTGACAGAGTACTTGGACATCCACCTGTACTAATCACTTTGCAAGTAGTGTTTATAGAATCTAAACTTCATATCAAATGTGTGAAGCAAGTGTTTCAAATGTAATTAAATATTCTTCATGGTGATTGGCGTTCCAACTTTCAGGAATCAAGAGAAACATGATTCAAAGAATGAGCAAAGAAAAATTAAGCCAAAAGAAAGAAAATTTTGTTAAACAGAAAGATGTTTGTTTATACCAACTCTCCAAATGTTATCTTCTGGAAAATGTGCTTAAAGTAATCCTTGTATATAATCTTATAATATATATGTAATTGTTGCATATAAGAACCATAAATAAACTATTTAACTGATTTCCAAAGAGTTTTGTGAATATTTATGTTGGAATTTTCTTGAATCCATTTCCTAGACAGATAATTTATCAATAGATACTATTTATTTTAGGATTCTGTAGTGCCTTATTGCTTATAAAAGACAACAGGGCTAAGTCATTCCAGGATTGACTTAAGTAACTTAAAATCTAGTATTAAATAAAGGATTGGGTTTTAAAAACACAGTATCTACTTGATATTTAGAGCTAGATGGTTCATAGTCATTTTTTTCTTCTTTGAAGTAGTTGATATAAAGGTTAACACTGTACTTCAGAAAGTTTAAAAGAGAAGTAAGTGATAAGATACTTGACATGGAAGGCTCCCAAAATAGAGGTCGTTGTCAAAAATTCTCACAGCTAGCTTAGATATCTTTGCAGAGAAAGTGGAAACGAAGCCACTGGTGAACCATTTGGATAAATGAAAGGATTTGTCATTTAGAAGTCGTAAAATCTCTATCTTCAGAGAATCATAGAGGACATTCTGGACAAACCTTTCCACTTTATAGAGAAAGAAATTAAAACACTGCTCTCTGCTTTTACTTGTAATTCTTGGAACTATGGATCCAATTCTATACACAAATGGATGTAGTCAAGGGGTAATTCATTCCTAAATCAAGTATTAAACACTTACTAAGTCTCAGACACTCTGTAGGTGCTGGGAAAATAAAAGCTAATAATACTCAGTCCCTGTTCTCAAAGGAGCTTACTGTCTGTTAGAGATCAAGAGAGAAATATGAATAGAAATAATGCCAATGACTGTCCTGTAGGAATAATTGGGATGTCTTTAGATTATAATGAAGATTCTAAGTAAGGAAGGCAGAGAGCATAAGAAACAGGGAGAAACATGGATAAATACACATAGGTCAAGCCTTCCTTGTCACATTTTTTTTTTCTCCCAAATGCTCCTTTTACTATTTTAACACTTCAACAGAACAAATTCCCCAACTAATCTCTCCTTCTGTTACTATGTCTCTCTCTGGGCTCTCTCTTCCATTTAGCCTTTTTCAGCTGTTGCTTGTGACTGACAATTTTCGTCGTATTCTCAATCTCTATCCAAAAAGTTTTCTCCATCTTCTACCCTGGTTGTAACTTGGCTATTCTCTTACGACAAATTGCATCTCTTGCTGCCCTATTGGGTATAGTCTATTCTCATACACTCCAAGTATAACAGAATTAGGAGGATAGGCCAATGTCCTTTCTGCTTTTTATCACTGCCTCCAGAGTTTTTCACAATTTTTCATCTTACTGAAGTATAAATCAGAGCAAAAACTGCCACCATGTTCTGCCCGCCGTGCACCACACACGGTGGAGTGTTGCTCCAGGGTCATGCTTCAGACGTGTAAGACCCCCTATCCAATAAACCATTGATGTCTCCATCACTGACTCCAGGCTCTTTCTTCAGTCTTGAAGCTGGACAAGCACAGGCTTTGTAGGCCTGTGGGGTGCAGCCTAAAAGCACCACAACAGCTTCCACCTGAAGGGCTGCGTGCATCTTGTTCCCTCTGCTTCATGTCCTGTGCCTGATCTTTGCAGGACTGGCTTTCTCTTGTCCCTCAGGTCATGCCTAAATACTTCTCTCTCAGAGAAGCCTTCCCTAGCTTCTCGTTTTAAAGAAGTCCCTCATTCCCCCAGTCATTTTCTGCAATAGCACTGCCAGGACTTCCTCTGATGGAAAAGTAAGAAATGTCCTATAACCAGAGCTGATCAATACAGTAGCCAAGAGCCAAGTCACATTTGGCTATTGAGCTAAGGAACTGAAATTTTCTTTTTATTTAATTTAAATTTATGTCAATATGAATATTTCCATATACAGCTCTATAAAATCACCATTTTTTTCTCAGTGCACTAATAACTACCTGAAGTTATGTTCATTTCTTTTATAAGTTCCATGAGGTCAGGGATCTGGTCTACCTAGAAAAAGTGTTGTACACATAAAAGGTATGGTATTGGTTATCTATTTCTGCATCACAAATTACCACAAATTCAGCAGCTTAAAATAGCACTCATTTTTATCATGGCTTCTGTGAGTCAGGAATCCTGGGTATGGCTTAATCAGGATGCTCTGCTTCAGTGTCTCTCATAGGTCTGTAGTCGAAGTCTTGGCCAGGTCTAGGGTCTCACCTGAAAGCTTGACTGGGGAACGATCTGGTTCCAAGCTCATATGGTTGTTGGCAGAGTTCAGTTCTTTAAGGGCAGTTGGAAGGAGAGTCTGTTCCTAGCTGGCTGTTGCCTGGAAGCTGTCTTCAGTCCCTGGCCATGTAGGCCTCTCCAACATGGCAGCTTATTCCATCCCAGCTTACTTTATCAAACATGCAAGGCAAGAAGGAAATGGAAAGATTGTGCTAGCAAGAGAGAAGTGGCAATCTTATGTAAACTGATCATGGAAGTGACAGCTCATCACCTTTGCTACATTCTTTCGGTTAGAAGCAAGTCACTAGGCCAGCCTACACTCAAGGGGAGAGGGTTACTCAAGTGCATGAACACCAGGAGGCAGAGATCGTTAGGGGCCATTTTAGGGCGGTTTGCCTGCCACGGGTGGTTATTAAATGTTCTCTGGATGAATGAGTGAATGAAGGAGGACTCTCTTCTTGCTTAGTTGTTGTGTCGTGTGTAGCACTTTTATTCCTCACTGTGGAGGGTACAGTCTCTTGAAATGATCAAAGAAAAGATAGGGGACCTTCCTATGAAGAAATATGAGAAATTAAAAGTGCAATGGAATAGGAAACTTCTTAGCAAATTAGGCAGGTCTCTACTTGATAACTGTTAAGAGCAGGGGCTCTGCATCAAATTGCTCAGATTCAAAGCCCAATTCTGCATTTTCCCACTTGTGTCTATAAGTTCTCTGTGCCTCAGTTTTCTCATAGAATGGTTGTCAGGATTTAATGAGTTAATAGGTGTGGTGAATTTAGAACAGTACCTGGCAGAGAATAGGCTCTCAAGAAGTTTTCATTGTTATTATGATTGTTACTACTCCTAAATTTTGTGTTGAAAACAAGTTTTCTTCTTCTATTGCTGTTAATGAGGTTCTTATAAGTTAATAATCATATCACCCAGGGTTCTTAGTTGCAGGCAACAAAAAGCAACTCCAGCTGACTTAAGCAGGAAATGGGATTTATTAAAGACATAGAGAATGACTCCCAGAATCACTGGAAGAACTAAAAACCTGGCATGGTGCTGTGCAGTCAATAACAACCCCCAAAATCATGAGGCAGAACCTGTCTGGAGACAGTCATGAGAGTTTCTCTCATGGGAAACTTCAGAATGGATGGCTCTGGACACTTGTGATTCAGCACCAGTGAGCTTGATATGAAGTTGAGGTTCTCCACACATTAAAGAAGGAGCACCTGACACCAAGGTCAAGGTCATTTTACATGCCTACCAAAAACGTACATTTGATGTAAAAGAAGGAGTTGGGGAGAAAAAAAAAGAAATATAAAAACAAAACTCCTGATCCTTCAAGGCACAGATCATGTCAGTTCTCCATCCTCCTATTTGTTCTCTATCAGTGAATGGTGAGTTTAACTTATAAAATGAAAACTTCAGGATCTGGCTCAACTTCTTTGTCCCAACTTCTGTTATCCTTTATTGAAAAAGAATCTAATATGTTGATCTCTTAATTCTTTACTTCCCTTTAACCAACTAGTTATCCCTCCACTTCCATAAAAATATATAAATATCGTATATGGCAACAATGAAAGAACAAAATGATGTATTTTATATTGATTACAACTTGTTGAAATGATAATATATTGGATGTATTGGGTTAAATAAAATATATTATTAAAATCAATTTTTTTATTTATTTTTATTTCCTTTAATGTGGCTACTAGAAACTTTAAAATAACATGCGTAGGGAATTCCTTGGTGGTCCAGTGGTTAGGACTCTGTGCTTTCACTAATGAGGGCCTGGGTTCAATCCCTGGTCAGGGAACTAAGATCCCGCAAGCTGCACAGCAGGGCCAAAAAAATGAAATGTGTAGTTCTCATTTTATTTCTTTTAGACAGTGCTAATCTAGTCCTTTCTGATATTTCCCTTCAATTAATCTTAATTACTGAAACAGATGAGTTAAAATAAAACTGTGGATTTATTTTTCTTTCTATATTAATTGCATTTATTTTTAATATTATAAACATGTATGTTATTTGGGAAAGTTATTTTAGAATCATGCTACCTTCCCTGTGAACTTAACATGTTATGAATCAGTAGTATTACGTCTACTAAAGCCTTTCCCATAAAGCCTGTTTTGTTAGATATTAATATATGTTTTGTGGTAGATTGGATTATCCCTCCAATTCTTCACTCTTTTCGTCATAATTGGATCAAATATCCATGCCATTTCCTATGCACTGTTCTCCCAGTGTGGTCACCGTAAACTCCTTAGTCCATGGGATATGCTTTGGCCAATGAGATGTTAGCAGACATAATGCAAGCTGAAGTTTGAAAAAGATTTGCATAATTGAACTTGAAAGGATGAGTCCAAAAGGGAGATGAGAGAATTTGAGAGTGGAGCCAAGTTTCAACAGCTATGTCCAGTCAGGAACTGTCAACTCCCAGCTGTATAGGGAGTCCATCAGAGATCAAGAGAGCTGATCAGCTGACCTCTATCTCACATGTAGACTCTTAAGCTAAATAAAAAGAAAAACTATTATTGTTTGCTGTTGAGCTTTTAGGGTTGTTTCTTTTCTGGTTTTATTGTGTCCCTGATTCATTGATATACTATAGCAGATTTGTTTTGGATAATATTGCCTGGTATGTGTTTAACATTATTAAAAAAATAGGCATGTCCTTATGTTTTAGGTTTGTTTCTTATGAATAGCTGTAATTTAAAACTCTGTCTTAAAATATATTTTACTTTATTAGTGAATCCATTTTCATTGATCATGCTTATTAATTATTGGCAATTATTCTCTTCTTTGCTAATAATGGTACAGCCTCATTGGTCCATTTTCATTTATTGAATGCATCAAGTTTCTTTCACCTATAGAGATTTTGCACCTCCTTCGCCTTCTGCTTTTCATGCGCTTCCTCTTGATGATTCTTTATTTTATATCAGGCTTAGTCTAAATATTACTTCCTTTAGGAGTCCTACCCTAATTACCAAAACAAGAAATGTCCATTTTTTATTTATTTATTTTTAATTTATTTTTTTAAATTTATTTGTGTTTTTACATCTTTATTGGAGTATAATTGCCTTACAATGGTGTGTTAGTTTCTGCTTTATAACAAAGTGAATCAGCTATACATATACATATATCTCCATATCTCCTCCCTCTTGCATCTCCCTCCCACCCTCCCTATCCCACCCCTCTAGGTGGTCACAAACCACCAAGCTCATCTCCCTGTGCTATGTGGCTGCTTCCCACTAGCTATCTATTTTACATTTGGTAGTGTATATATGTCCATGTCACTCTCTCACTTCGTCCCAGCTTACCCTTCACTTTTATCTTCTACAGTAGCATTTCATTCATTTCTTTCTCAGTTTATAAAGAGATTTATTTTTTTTCTCCCTGCCAATTAGACTTTAATTTCCTTGAGGACACTTGCATCAGGTTTTTATCATTATCATGACCCAAGGAACTCACAAGTCCATTACATAAAGTTGAAAGTACTGTTTTCAGTCTGTATTATAACTGGACTCTTAGAAACATAGAGAACTGTTGATATTTTTAAACACTATATCCTCTGACCTCAATAGTTTTTCACCTACCAAATTATTCTTATTATTCCTAATCTCTTAGATAGATGACAGATAGATAGATAGATAGATATAGATCTACTCACTGACAAGCAGATTTTGCACAATTTTTTTTTAATATAATTCAGACACTTTTTACTTCCTTACCTACTTAATTGTTCCACAAACCATAAAAAGCAAATAAGCACAGAAATTAAAAGTGAAAAAAAAGTTTTTGGCTTATATACCTGGATGAGTAGGACTTTTTTAGCATACTTCAGTATAAAGTTGAGAAACATATTGGTGTGGGAGTAATTGTTTTTCAACATCTGGATTTAATTTTATGTGTAGTGTCAGTGGACAGATAGATAAAAACCTCGAACTCAAAAAAATGATTAGTGATATATACTAGAAAATCATCCAAGTGTTGTGTCATAGATGTTGAAGTGATAGGCGTAATGGCGATTGCACAAAGAGGAAAATAAGGTCCAGAATAGAAACTGGGAACACTAAAGTATGATGGGTGGTAGATGAAAAGGAGCTAGAGAAAGATACAAGGAAGCAATTGTCCTAAAGAGGAAAAGCATGGTACCATGGAACTCAAGAGAAGTTAGTTTCAAACAGGAGAAAATGGCCAATAGTCTTAAAAACTCTAAAAAGGTCAAATATTAGAAGAGCTGATAGAAGACCATTAGATTTGACAATTTGGAAGCTGCAGGTGACCTTTGGCTGAGGACCTCAGTGGAAAGATGCAGGTGAAAGCTTGATTGCAGTGGGCTGTAAATTGGGAATGGGAAGAGGATCATTTCCAAGGACTGTCTGAGGAGCTTGAGATAAGATTAAAGGTTATCATTAGAGGGGAATATAAAACTGAAAATGTTATTGCATGGTCAGGCCACTCAAGATGACTATTCTCTTGCTCTTTGTACATCTCCTGCTCGACCAGTTGCTGCTTCACCTACATCCTACTCACGTGAATGTGTTTTCCCCTGTCCCAGTTAGTGGTTGTTCTAATCCTTAAGCCAGAACGGCTCCACCTGCTAGTTTATTAGAGAAAAACATCTGCCCTCCTGATGGTTGTTAATCTGAGGGTCTGTTAGGGACATGCCCCAGCTGCTGGTTTTCCTGATAACTGATGAGCCAGCCTGATGTCAATTCTCCCTGTAAATGGTATCCTCCTTCTGCCCTGAGTAGAGAAGATTCCTGTCGTGTCCTGCCTGCCATCTTCTGCACAAGGTGCGGTGTTGCTCCAGGACCTTCTGCTTCAGCCATGTAAGATCCCCTATCCAATAAACCATTGATGTCTCTGTCACTGTCTCTGGGCTCTTTCTTTGGTCTGGAGGCTGGGCAACTACAAGGCTTACAGGTCTGAAGGGTGCAACCCAACAGTTGTTTTTAAAGTTATTTTTCCATTATTCATATTTCATGGCATTCTAAACTGACAAAAGATTTTCAAACACTTTCTGGATTATACATAGCTGCTTTTTGGCATGTTGTGAGAGTAAGGTTTGCCTGACAAATAGGCCATCTTTGGCTTTCTGTGTTTCTGTTCATTTCAAATAATACAGATAATCAGATTCTATACAACAAACTAAATTGGCCATTAAGACAACACAAATTCCACATGGATTGTTATGAGAACTGGTGTTTTTCATCATCATGACACAGGCTGTGGCTCCAACACTTGCTCAAAGTCACACATAACTCATATAATTGGTATTAGGGCTTCTGGTTTCCTGAAGGTTAAGCACATATACCTCAGCCCTTTAATGAGTATAATCTTTTTTTTATTTTTTTATTTTGCGGTACGTGGGCCTCTCACTGTTGTGGCCTCTCCCGTTGTGGAGCACAGGCTCCGGACGCGCAGGCCCAGCTGCCATGGCTCACGGGCCCAGCCGCGCCGCGGCATGCGGGATCCCCCCCAGACCGGGACACGAACCCGTGTTCCCTGCATCAGCAGGCGGACTCTCAACCACTGCGCCACCAGGGAAGCCCTAATGGGTATAATCTTTGAAGTAAACAAAAGACAATGCCCCACTCCATAATTTAGTGACCATTCTATTCAGTTGTACCTGCCGTTATTATTTGATATTGGACTTTTTATGACAGGTAGAACATATAGGTCAGCTAAGACATAGTTTAATGAGAGTAAATAAATTTTAGTGGAATCTGATAACTGATTTCCTGTTAATAATACTAACACTGTCAGCTGCTTTTTCAGAGAAAGAATCCATATTGATGTAAAAATAGAGATAATCTCTGGCTTCTGATAATACTTCAGTGTACTAAACTAATGCCTGAGGTCCTTAGGAAAAATACTTGATGTTAATGATTAGCACAATTTTCAGATTTGGGGTCACTATGTTCAGAGCCAGGGTTTTGATCCTTTAAGTGACTGTAATTAACCAGTGGTCTGATTTGTGCCTGCCAGAAGGTTTCACTCATTTCCTTGGCAGTATTATTTGATCAGTTAGTTGGATTGTGTCCAGTTTATTTGGCAAAGATTTTGTAAAACGATGCTGTGTCCATTATCTTTCCCTGACAATATTTTAATCTCATTGCAAGACTGTCAAAGCTGGTTATTATGCTAGGCTCACTATTCTTGGATTTGGAAGAGTTGTTCAATTTTATATGAGCTCACGTTTAGCTATATGAATAAAAAATCTCTTTATAGCTACGAAAACCATTAAGTCATTTATCCTTGTGTGTGTGTGTGTGTGTGTGTATGTATGTGTATCCATTAATATTCTTAGTACTCCAATAGGATATAGACTTTAAGGGTAGAAATATGATAAGAAGTGGTTCTGTAGCTTTTAAGGATCTATTGAACATTTATTTGCCCATTTTATCTGTTAATTTAATAGGACTATTATGTGCAAGGTAATGGAATGGACTCTCTGAATATAGAAAATGAATGAGGCATAATACCAGCCTTTAAGGGGCATATAGTCAGGGGTGCTATAAGCACCTTTCTCTAAGAACAGGGTAACTCGCTATGTTGAAGAGTGATTGTAAATTTTTTCTTCTTAAATATTTTCTCAGTCCATTTGGGCTGTTATAACAAAAAATACCATAGAGCAGGTAGTTTGTAAACAACAGAAATTTATTTCTCACAGTTCTGGAGACTAGGAAGTCCAAGATCAAGACATTGGCAGGTTTGGTGTCTGGGGAGGGCCTGCTTCCTCATAGATGGTCATCTTTTCACTGTGTCCTCACATGGCAGAAGGTTCTAGGGAGCCCTGTGGGATTTCTTTCATAAGGGCACTACAGTTTTGTTCAGAAAACATGTCATTCCTTGAGAAAAACCAGCTGTTACCTCTAATCTTGATCCTATTCCATTATGATCTTAGAGTTCCTGGTTTTTGACCTGGACCCAAAGGAGAAGGTAGTCAATTTAAAAAACCCAGAAAACCCACATCACCTCTATCATACCACACAGTTTAAATAAAAATTATTACAATTGTATTTAAACTGTATGGTGTAATAGAGGTGATGTAGGTTAGAATGATATGTTTTATGGAAAAGAAATCAAAGACTGTGTTTAGTTGGGGTATCAGGAAGGCCAGTGAGTAAGAAGGATTAGTGCTTGGGTTATAATTATAAATAAGATACGGATTGTAGGCATCATTAAGAAAGTGGCACTTAAGCAAAATTTGTAGGTGAGGAGATAGTAAGACATCAGAATTTGGAGTAAAGCCAGTAATTGCCAAGACTCTAAGGTGAGAGTGTGTCTGACAAGTTCGAGAACCACAAGCAGGCCACTGAGATGAAGCAGTGTGTGATGATGAACGTATGTGTCAATGTGAATGGGGCAGAGAGAGCCGGATGAAACATTGTTTCTGAGTGTGTCTGCGAAGTGTTTCCAGATGCATTTGAATTGATGGACTTGGTAAATTGATTGCCCTCTTCAATATGCTGGGACATCATCTAATGCATTGAGGGCCAGAATAAAACAAAAGGTGGAGGAAGGAGGAATTTGTCTTTTTATTTTCTTGCCCCACCACTGGAACATCTCATTTCATCTTCTTCTGCCTTTGGACTGTTTTTTACATCATTGGCACCCCCGGTTCTCAGGTTTTCAGACTCAGATTGAATTATGCCACCAGCTTTCCTGGACAACAGATCATGGGACTTCTCAGTCTCCATAACTGCATTAGCCAGATCCTCATAATAATCATGTACCAATCCCATTGCTGTTTCTCCAGAGAACAATGCTCAATACAAAGAGTCAGGGAAAATAGTAAGATGAGAGGTTAAAGAAGTAATAGGGGCCAAAAGGTGTAGCAATAGCCTTACAGGCTACTGTAAAGTCTTTGGTTTTTCTTCCAAGTGAGACAGTGGAACATTCAGAGGCTTTGAGCAGAGGCGTGACATGATCTGATTTGTGTTTAAAAGGATCTTTTTGGCTGCTATGTTTAGAACAAACTGTAGAGGAACAAGGTATGGAAGCAGAGAGATAGTTAAGAGGACACTGCAAAAATCTTCACAAGGTGTAATAGTCAGCTCTGGTTTCTATCATGTAAGTTACAATATGAAATATGTTCTTTCTCTGCTGTAGCTAGAAATGAGGATAGGAGAGGAATGCTAAGTTAAACATGTTCTTTGTAATTGTCCTGTCATTTAGTGAGGGGTCACTATGTGCCAAGCACTCAGCTAAGCGGTTTTAATATTGTGAGTTATCTTATGAAAATCTTTAAAACACATATTTTAACTCCAATTTCCAGAAGAGTTGTCTGGGTCAGAATGCAAATCCACTTTAAGAGAGACGGTTCCACTACTTTTTGTGATGCTTTGGCTCTGTGGAGTAGCACTGAATATCATATAATTCTGCAGAGAGATCAGCAAATTTGTGAGCATTCCCTTCTCTGCATTTTCAGTAAAGCCTATTCCCTGTAATGGAACTTTTTGTGTCACACTGCCAAAAAGCCAAGTTGATAGCCATTACCAAAACTGAACACCGCATGACCATAGTCTCCTGTCAAATTTTCTACAAAATTAAAATTTAGAAGTATAATAATCCAATAAATTTCTGTCATACCTGTGGCCATTTTTTATTAGACCAAATTCATAACAAGACTTTTGTGAGTCAAAAACAACTTGTCATCTTTGTCTCAGGCTCAGGAACATGGTGGGATTAGAACTTGGTCAGGAAGTATCTCATGTACTCAAATGTGGGCATGAGTTTTCTTATCAAAACTTAAATCATGAAATAAAAATCTTGGCTCTCATGGCCAAAACAAACAAAAGTAAAGCAACAACAATGAAATAACAATTCTGTTTACAAAGTGAAATCTGGCAGAACAACAAATTTATCTTTGCCTCATTTTCAAAGCAAATTGTAAACTTTTTTAATACAAAAATGAATGTATTATTTTTTACATTTATTTCCCTGTAAAGTGTTTTCATGTATTTGCTGACAAAAGCTGAGAAAAAGAGGAGAAATGTAAAAGTTGGCTTGCAAAGAACCTATTGGCCTTTTTATCTTTGGACAATGATGACAAGAACTATGAAATTACTGATAAATATTATCATTATAGTGAATTGGAGAATTTAATGCATAAACAGAGAGTATAAAAGCAGCTGCCTCAGTTAATAATAGACAACATAATATAATAATTCAAAGCTAGAAGGAATTTTAGGTGATCCAATCTCTTCTGCATTTTTCAACAGGAAAAAAACTGAAGCCTCCTTTAAATGATTGCGAAGGTTCAAGCAAGTTCATAATAGAGTAGATGGTATATTAGTCTAGTTCTGACACCAATAGTTTTGCTTCTTTAGAGTAATGGCTTGTTTTGTTTTATTTTTAATTTCTTAATAGTTGAGATATTTTTGTGTTGAGACTGTATTTATCTTTCACATTTGCCTCCCCAAACATAAAAATAATGAGATAATACTAGTATATATTGAAAAAATACATAATTTGTCTTTTGCTGTCTAATTTTTTGCCAGTTAAATGTTTTTGTGTTTCTGGTCTGTTCTCCTCCCACAGTGATTTAGGTGATATTTTCGAATGTGAAAAGGAACCAACCGTTCAAGTGTGCCCATTCATCTAGACACCATCCTCTGTCTGTGTGATTTGACTCTAAGAATTCTTCTACTCAAAATGACAATATTGCTGAGGTGGAGACATCTTGTTATGACTTAAATTTGAAATTTCCCCATCTCCATTACACACAACATTTTGCTCTTTCAGAAAGCCGACTACAAAGTGAATCTTATGAGAATACAGTCTTACACAATTCTGAACTTTGTGGTGTCTCAATGAAGCAAACTTTAAAAAAAATCACCTGACTTTTTAAAAGAAGGGTTGTTGAGGCATGTTGCCAAGTAAAGCTCACAAAGCATCATCAGAGGCCTTTCCAAAGTCCCCTAAAATTTTCACCTTACTATGTATGTCTGTCACAGAACTGGAGAAACAAAAATCCTGGAGAGTCTAAAGTATGCTAGTTTACTATACAAGTCTTTAAATAATAACTTCCTAAGGAGGCTATGTTTATTGCACCGAGACCAGGAGTGAGAAAACTTGGATCCCCTTTACCCCACCCACAGTTAAAAGGGAATTGAAAAGCAGGCTTCTGTAATGTCTGTTATTGTAACTGTGTGGACAGCTTTGTTTTTTCATGCCATCGGTGTCACAAGAGCCCTTCCTCCAGCCAGTCATCAAGATATGGGTTAGTGATGGGTTGCAATGTCCTCCAGACAACTTGACTGATGTCGTTTAAAAGTTACCCCCCTGGGCTCCCCTGGTGGCGCAGTGGTTGAGAGTCCACCTGCCGATGCAGGGGACACGGGTTCGTGCCCCGGTCCAGGAGGATCCCACATGCCACGGAGTGGCTGGGCCCGTGAGCCATGGTCGCTGAGCCTGCGCGTCCGGAGCCTGTGCTCCGCAACGGGAGAGGCCACAACAGTGAGAAGCCTGCGTACCGCAAAAGAAAAAAAAAAAAAGTTAACTCCTTATAACAGCTAGTGACATGGCTCGGGCGAGGCCATAATTGAATTCAATTAAAAATCTTATTTCTTCCATGCTGTGAGAGAAATCAGGAGCCTAGCCCTTTGTCCCAGTGTTGCTACACCACAGGGTTCTACGGAAGGTGCATTTGACACTGTCTGGTCCTTAGGCAGGCATGTGTGCAAAAATCCTTCAATCCCCAAGACCCAACGTCGGTCATTCTTTCACTTCAAGATTCATAGGTAAGTTATTCTCCTCCTAACAAATAACAAGATGACAAGAAGTAAAGATGAAAAAAAAAATAGCACACGTATTCATGTCCCATTATAGACACTCAGAGCTTTTGCTGAAAACGGTAATTTCCATGTTAGAAGGAAAAATGACTGGTAAAATAAGTCAGGCAGGAGTGAAACTTTACAAATTGCAGGTATGCCACACTTTACAGTAACACTTCTGATTAAAAAACTTTGGAAGAAGGGTCAAAGCAGAATTCAATGTGATAATATAATTAAAGACATTTTCCATAAGTCAGCACTTATTCTAGTTGTGTTTTCCCCTTGGAATGAAAACTGTGTAGGCAATTAGTTTAAATTAGGCTATGTGGGGATATTATTTGTATAACAAAAATAAGTTTCTCTTTGTAATTAAATTTAATGGTGTTGCACTGGAGAGAAACTGAACAAATTTCTAAGACTTACGTTGCTCTCATCAACCCAGGCTTCTGAGATCCATTGTTATAACAAGTCATTTTGTGGCTTCCCCGACATGGTCTGCATTTTTAACATGCTAGGGAGGTACTTTTAGCTGCAGACGGAATAAGTAAATCATCTTTCTCTGAGTTTAAACTAAGTTCCAATACTTCCCAGGCTGTTTTGATGTTGCTACAAACTTGCTTTGGTTTTAATCCTCCTAAAAAATGTGAAGAACACATTCTTCTAATTAAAGCTCTAATTATCATATGATCTTCATATGCACATGAATTTAAGATGGAAACTTTTGGACAAATTCATGTATTTTTAGCCCTTGTTCACAAACTAATCAGGGCCTAGATATACAATGTTTATACACACATATATTTACAAAATATAGATATTACGTGAGAGTGCATTATTTGAAGTTTTCCTAGTATGTATAACTTTTATAATCAGAAAACATAAGGACAAATTACTTCCTTATAGCATACAAAGTCCAGATTTGGTTTACTTTCTTCTTGACATTGTCCTTGGAAGTTGAGTGAGTCAGTTTTCTAATATTGAACTCTCTTTCCATTGAGATGAATAGGGACAAGTGACTTTGTACTAATGAAGGCAAGATTTTGTGGTAATTAGACAGTTTCGGATTCCCATACCATTCTGCCATTCACTAGTTTAATATTTTGAGGAAGTTACTTAAGCTCTTCAAGTTGAAGTTCTCTCATCTACAAATTGAGGAAATAATGCCTACACAATTGTTTCAAAGGACTGTTTCAAAGATCGAATGAATTAATATACTAAAAGTTAAGCAAGGTTATAACAAGCCATTAACAATTGATACTAACAGTTACAATCTTACTGCTTTTGCTGTTCATAGTAGGAAAACTGGAAAGTGATCAGGTAGAAAAAAATCAAATAATGCTACTTAAGTTTATAAATTGAACTACTCTATCAACTACTCTGGCCTCCACAGTGATTAAAGTAAGGTTCATAAAGCAGTTAAAAAATGGGTAAATTTGCTTTATTTCTGCCTTGCTTTTTTCTCATACTATCTCCTAGCCCTGGAATATCCTTTCCCACTTACTGCCTGGTAAATGGCTATTCACTCTACAGACCCTAACATAAGATATATTTATTTGGCAGAACTGTGCCTTATCTTTCCAACTCCTCATTATACATAGTACTTTTCATCATCAATATATTTTGTTTATGACTTTATTAAAGCAGTTAGTACATTTACCACTTTATTATTTACATGTTTGTCTCCAATCATAGATATACCAACTTAAAGGACAAAACTTCTTATTTGTCATTTCCCAGTGCATAGCAATTTCAGACATATTAATACATGAATACATACTTGCTGGATGAATGAAGGAACATATGAGTGAATGAATGAGTGTGTTTCTCTGGCAGGATTCGTTTGTTCATTTTATCACAAATCAGTAATACCTATATTCTTCCTCTTTCTGAAAAACATACTTCAGTTGTGCTTGGGTGATAATTCTCTATCTTAATACAATATTTACCAGATAATTGGTATTACCTTCTCCTGTAATTATTCTCCTTTTTATTTGCCAGCATGGTATTTTCTTTATTGATTAAAATAAAAATAATAAAATAAAATAAAAAGAACCAACAAATGATATGACGTCTTTCTAACTTGCTGTCCTTGTTTCTTCTATTCCTTTGTCCTCCACTCTGCCTAAGGCATTTCCAATGGGGCTGACCCTCTACCACTTTATAGACCCTACTTTATAAATTATTGCTAGTGTCTCCTAATTTCCAAATTCAGAGGTGTTTCCTTAGCTCCTATTTTCATTGTTCTTTGAGGTATATTTGACCTTGCTGTTCCTTCTTTCCCTTGCATTCTGTAATATTCTATTTCTTTTTCTCTTCCTAAAAAGCTAAACCTTATAAGGAATAGAAAATTTAGAGAATACAAAATAATTTGCTCATTATGATTTTTAACATAGAACAAAATGGAAGGGGTTAATAGTGCTCATGGATATTGATGTTAAGAAGGAAATTCTAGGATGGTTGCATTAATGGAAGATAAGAAACCTCTGGAGTATATATCCAGGGTAATGGTGGTAAATTTCAGAGTTGAAGGCAGAATTGTGCAAGGTTTTTTAGAGCTGTAAATTGGCACAAAGGGGACATTTTGAGAGGAATGTTAGGACATACATAACTGATACATGTTATGTATAGTACTGGACATATATAATAAATTCCAAGGTTTCATTTGTAATTGGATATGAGCCATAAAGTCCTAATCTGGTTTAAGTAAATCATTGATTATTGCCTAAAGTCCTTATATGTGGAGAACTCTATATATTTATTGATTAGTTTACAGCACCTTGTCTATTCACATGCTTAATGGGATTATAAAATAATGAAGCCAATTTTGCCAACCACCCACAAATATTAACTCTAATTATTAACCACATCTTGTGTAATCTATGGTTCAGTTTTTTTTTGTTTGTTTGTTTGTTTTTTTAATTCAAGAAAGTTCAACTGCTCTGGGGGGTATTCTAGTTAACTCATATGATCATGAAAAGAATAATCTGTATCTCTGAAAAACTTGGAGAAAAAAGTATGGATGAAAGTGTTAATAAAAATATAAATGTGAAATTGCTCTGTTGATTAAGCCAAGATGCTGAGTGGAAAAAAATAAATGTTTCCTTAAAAGCATAAAATTTACAGATAAAGAACATGGAAGTTAAGCAAGGTAGAAACACACCATCAGAAACTGTTTTTTTTTTTTTTTTAAATAATAGGTTGAAATATAAAGAAAGACACTGAGAGAGAAGGAGGGAAAGAGAGAGAGAAAGAAATATGTGATTTGAGGTACTTCTGAAGCAAAGTAGAGTTTAGGAAAGAACTTCTGGGGCACCGAAGTTTGGGAGAATCTTGATAGAGATACAAATTTTGTGGTGAGTGAAAAAGACTCAGCAAAGCCAATTTCTACCAGTTAGAGAAGGGAGTAAACATATAAGAAGGAAATAGAAAACTTCAGAAGTCCATGAGAAATAACAAGTATTTTCCAAATAAACCTGAAGCAAAAAAAAAAAAAAAAGAAAGAAAATACAGTCTGAAAAATATTTCAAGTACTGGTAAAATGGGCTATTGAAGGTATTTGTTAGTGCTGTCAGCCTATGAAAGGGCATGCACATTTAGAAATGCAAATCTGAAGTTTGCTTCACAGGGCTCTATTTAACGGGATTTGTGACTTTTATAAAAATAAATGATCTTCCCTTGCCTCTACCTCTGTGAGAAAGGTCCCTCTGAGATTTTCCTAACACAGGTGCATATGAGTTCAGGTTTCCTTGAGCTGGAGTGGAATATTTGGGTGTGGCTCTTTGAGAGCAGCTAAAATTTGCAGTGATGATTAGTGTGACATCGGGTATGTATTTAGGATATTTAGAATATAACTTGTTGAGCATTTATTATGGGAAGTTAGGATGTAAGGGTATATTTAAAAGAAAGTACCATAAATTTCATACAAACACAACAATGAAAATGTTGTTCTAATTTGTTCATGACACCAAAAAGAACAGTTAATTTTCCCAGTGTCATATATAAAACCAGTTAAGAAATTTTAAAAAGTTGTGTTGCTTTATGTTGGACCCATTTGTATTGATTTGCTGTTTGTGAGAGGAATAGCAATCAAGAATCATAGCTCCTGCAATCGTTCATAAACTATGTTATTTGCCATCATCAATAAACAAACACAAGTAGGCTACTTGTGAACCAACATACTTTCCTTAAGAGAATGAAAATTAACAATTAAAATGCTAATCTTTTACAATAAAAAACTTTCATTTATTGAAACATCAATTTAACAAACATTTTGTTTTATTCAGTATTGACATATTTAATAGATTATGTATTTGATCCAAGCCTCCGCTATACATTTAGTTTTAATTAACAGGTGACAGCTATTGCTAAACGAATAATGTATCTGGCTGAACTATATCTGGTTCTGAAAGTGATTAGTCTTTTTATTGAAAAATTAATCTATATCAAAAGGTGATACATCTCTTTCAATATGAGCTAACTCAAATCTGTAATGATTTTTGTTTAGTGTATAAAGGTAAGATAAGGAGCAAGTTTGCCCTCAAGTGGACTTCAAAGGCAGATCAGAGTTCCCGAACAGGAAGAGGGTGAAAAAATGTTGGGATCATGGATTTATGTATTCAGATTAATAGGGAGGCTTTTAAACAACATGCCCCATACCTTATAGAAGCTTTTTTCCATTTGGAAGTGTCTTATATTTTTGTAGGTACCCCATTACATATTGCATTATTGAAATGCCACACAATGATTTTAATCATATTTTAAAATCTTCAAATATTATTACCCATTAGTTATTTTGTTAAATTTTTAGAATGTTTTAAGACAGCAACTTCTGCCCTAAACTGAGATTAAAACAAACTGGAAAATCTAAATTTTCCTCTCTTCAATAGACATTCACTATTCCAAGGAATCATCAATAAATCTATAATTAAAGCTAAATGACAATATCCTAAGTTCATTTTTGATTATAAGATACACTAAATTACATTATTCTTATAACTTTGGTAGCATTTGGCTTGTCTCAAATCAGTTTTAATTCCTTCTAACAGTACAAGTCCAGACTAGTGCTTAACAAAATGTAACTCTTTTCTGCTACCCAGGAGTTAGCTTTATCAATCAATAATTTGTAATTTCAGTTAAACGTTTGCAGTTTGTTCTGAAAGAATCCTAACTTTTAGCCTACTTTCCTCAGTGTTAAGAAAATAGCATAGCATCTGTGGTTCCTGGCAAATAGTAGTTGCTCAGCAAATCTGTAATGAATGAATGGATGAATATCTATCCTTTGCTGTTCTAATAATCTGGATTTTTTTTTTCTTATTCTCCTTACATTCTTCGGTTTTCATGTTGTGCAAAAAAATAGTGAAAATTGAATGGAAATCAAATATCGCATTCTTTTGTTTGTTTGTTTGTTTTTGTTTTTGTTTTGCGGTACGCAGGCCTCTCACTGTTGTGGCCTCTCCCGTTGCGGAGCACAGGCTCCGGACGCACAGGCTCAGCGGCCATGGCTCACGGGCCCAGCCGCTCCGCAGCATGTGGGATCTTCCCGGACCGGGGCATGAACCCGTGTCCCCTGCATCGGCAGGGGGACTCTCAACCACTGCGCCACCAGGGAAGCCCAAATATCGCATTCTTTATCAGAGAAGCTGCTTACATGCTGACATGAAGTAAATTTTATTTTTATTGTTTGTGGATTAGAAGGAAGCTTTGAAAATATGTTTCCGATTTTTATGTTATTGGGGAAACCTTATTTCACAGGTATATACTAAATGAGTTCAAATTATGAAATAAAGAAGATACGTTTACAGAGGATTTTTCTTAATTGAAATATAGTTACAGTTTAGAACCAAAAACACACAGTTTACATATAAGCATTGGCTAGCTTGTGCGAGAGTAAGAAACCCTCTTCGAGGTTTATTTGTCAGAGATCGTCAGAGGTCACCAGAGGTCCTGAACCATTCTTATTTAGGAATTTAAGTAGCATAACTGTCTTTCACTGTGCTAAGGGTAGAAAATATGGAGGATCATTTATCAACTTTTAAAGCTTTCATCAGAAAGTGGCACATGCCACATCTTGGCCAGCCCAAGTTATATGGGGATACCTAAATTCAAGAAGGTGTGAAGTGTGATTCTCCCCATGTGCTCAAAAGTATAGAAAATCCAGAAATAGTAAAGTGGCAATGTCTATTGTAGCTGTAAGAAAATGATATAATTTAAGAGTCAGATTATTTTTATGTGAAAGAGTTTTAAATTTGTTTAAAAGTAAACAAAAAGATCACACCTGAAGAAAAATGCAGTGAAAAAATGTAGTTTTACCTAAGAAATGTATATGACTATAAATGATACTAACATAAAAGAGCTCATATACTTGACTTTTCTGCTTTATCTTTTCTGGTTTATCTTTAAATCACTTATCTGATTTATCTTTACATATTCATAGCACTTAGTGAATATAGCATGAACAGTACTTATCACATAGTAGGTTTTCAATACATACCTGGCACATAAAAATGAGTCAGTGGTAATGAATGTAACACCCTATCTAAAATCTTGGGATGCTAACATTCTAAACTTTGTCAGATTATGATAGGAGAAAGGATAAGATGGAGGGTAAGTCTGAGAATGGTTAATGAGGGGCTGAGCTTTTGGAATCTGGAATGTCCAGGGAGCCTGTGTCAGTGTCAGGAGTCACAGTGAGAACTCTGGAGAAGGTGGACACTGAATTGAAGGATGATAGAATTTGACCTAATGAAACAGAATCAGAATCTTCAGAGGAGTGAAGACACTGGAAATATGTATTTCATATACACGAACAAAAACCCACCTATGATCGTTCTTATGCACAGCAAGGTTTCAAAACAAACTGACTAAAATTTTAAGGACCTTTCTAATCCTGAGAATCTAAGATCCCCTTACACATTTTCCCAGAGTTCTTCTAACGCTCACAGATCTATTTATTTCTCTGAATGTCTTGCTGCATTATACAAATAAACACCTTGAATTTATGCTGACCGTTCTTTACTTTTATTTTACGCTAAGAAATTGTAGCCAGGAACCCATGGTCTACATTTTATACGGTACATTGTATTATAATGAATGTAGACATAATGGAATTTAACGCTATTATAGTAACACCCTGATTAACCTGAATTTGTTCTGGTTAATTGCATTTTCTAATAATTACATTTAACAAGTGAATTCTACTCCTTTAAAATGTTGTCAAAATTCTTTTCTTTCTCAAATGCATTAGTTCGTTTACTACTTTAATAAGTAAAACATAGGTGAAGATAATTGAATCTCTGTGATAATTGAGAATGTGGTAGTGCCTGGAGGGGTCTCATTCTGAAACTAAATTCTCATTGTAACATTGTATTGTCTTGGAGACACAGATGTAAAGATTAATAAAATTTGACTGAGTGACTCCAGGATTGAGCCAGAAAGCTAAAATTTTCATGAAACACACCACACCACACACACATACACACATTTTCTTATATTTTATGAGATCCTTTGAAAGTTCAAGATAAATCAAATAATTTTTGGCTAGTTGAGGATTCAGTTTAGTTGAATTCTGTTGATTCAAGGTCTTGCACTGTTGAAAAAAATGAAGTTATTTTTCAAAGTTGAATTTTAAAAGTTCCTTCTAATTTCCCAGTAATTAAAGTAATTAAATTTCCCAAGAAATAAAGCCTTATATGTCTGATATTGGACATCTGATATCTACCTACTGATTATATAATTATATATGTGTGCATGCAAGTAGATTTATTTTTGTCACAATGGAATATTTCATACTTAGAAAAGTATAGTGAAATGTATAACAAACACTAATATACCCATTTCCTAGCATAAAATTTTATGTTTTACCACGTTAGGGTTTTTAGACAAAATATCACCTTTCCTCCCTAAAGCTGTCTATCCTAAATTTATTGTTAATCATTCTGTTTTTATGTTTATATATTTATTGTAAGTACTTTTCTACTTTTAACATTTAATATATGCATTTTTTATTTTATATACTCATTAGAGTTATATGATTTCAGAAGTATAATTATAAACTTTCTATATATTCTTATATACATACATACTTGTACCACATATAACCTGTGTACTTTATATATAGAATATGTATATTATATGTTATCTCCATGTTATTAAACTTCACATGAATTATAAGTATTGTTCTATAACATTTATTTTTGCACACAAGATTTTATAATATCCACTGATATTTAAAATTCTAGTCCATTGATTATATTACTAGGTGATATTTAATCATGTCACTCTACAACTATTTATTTTCCAGTAGATACACATTTTAATTATTAACAAATTCTTGCTATTACGGACAATGATGTATTAAATGTTATTATACATGTCTCCTTGTATACATATAAGAAAGTTTCTCTGGAATATATGCCTAGAAATGAAATTGCTGGGTTTAAAGCTGGAGACAGTCACTTGACTACATAAATCCAATAGTTCTCCAAGTAAGTTGAACATGTCTACACATATGTTAATAGCTTCAAAACTTCGCCATACTTGTTATGATGAGGATTTTACATTTTTGCTAATATGATAAATTTATAAAAGTACTAATTTGTAGTAATAACCTAAATTTCTGTTTGTTATTGATTAGCTCTTTAAATATTTACTTCTCCTTTTAGTTTTCCTTTTCTATAAATTATCTGTTCATGTCTTTTACCCAATTTTCTTGGACAAGGCATTAATTAGTAATTTGATGGCATATTTTATTCGCAAGCAATATCATACATTGCTAGTGGGAATGCAAAATGTCCCGGCCTCTATTGGAGGGGGGCAGTGTTTGATAATGTTTAGCAAAATTACATGTATTTCTACCCTTTAACTGAGCAATCCCATTTCTAGAAGTCTATCCTGAAGATAAATTGGTAAAACTATTAAAAAATTGACCACAATCTGTTTTTTTTACAAACTATTTGTGTAACAAATTTTGGAAATAATTCAAACATCCATCTGGTTGAACAAATGTCCTCTACAGAAGGGAGTACTGTGAAGCTATAAAAAATAATTAGAAGTAATTTCATTTACTATTATGAAATTATTGTTACATTAAAAAATAGTGAAAAAGAAAAGCGTATATATGCTATCATGTATTATTTATACATCATTTAGATGTATGTATATATATACATATGTATATATATATATATATATACATACATATATATATATATACACCTCTTTCATGTATATATCCTAGGCTTCTTTGAATACATCTTGCTTTATAGATTTCAATTTATAACCATATCTCAAGTAGAATAAATTAAAAATAACTCTTACAAATCGAAATCAATAAAATAAAACACATTTAAACTATTTACTATATATTGAGTTGGTGGCATAAATAGAGATGAACTATTTCAATTACTTCTAAATATAATAATTTAATTATATATATATTAAGCTATTTTATTAATTATATTATTAGCAATAATATCAGTATTATAAATATAAATTGAATATCATTTGTATAAATAAAGGTAAATAATATAAATATAAATTTATATCATTAACATTAGGTCCAACTTTTAGCTTGTTACTTAATATTCATCTAAGTAAAGGAAAACAAAAATTTTTAATTTATAGCATGAGTTTTAACCTTTATCTTTATACATGCAATGTCAATTTTAAATGCACATATAAAAGTACTTAACTAATATGTTGAATCACCAAAATTACACACTTTGTATTTTGTTGCTTAGACATGCATGTGTATTTCATTCTTAGTAAAATAGTGGAAACCTGCACAAAATGAACTCAACTTGTTGATATGTGCATAATGCATATTCAATCAAATTCTCTGCCAGTGACTTACTATTGAATAAGAAAGGACTAAAAGGAAAAGGAAATATTGCTTTTTCTCTTTCTTTCTCTGTCATCAATATCAGCATAAGTGTTTGGTTTACAGAGAAGTAACACGTGTAAGAAAGAATATGACAGTTCATTTGTCATGTATATATCTTAGAATGGCACTGGTTTCTTCCTGCATTTGAAACAAATTTTTGTTCAGATGCAAAGTGTGACTTCTCGGTGGCTATGTTTCCCCACATGTACTTAATACTCTTAATTTGTACTTGTTTTGAGTCTTACTGAACCCCCATGAATCATGGATCCACCAGAATTCTGAGATCTTGGCGGGACATTGGAACCATTATATGCAAATGGGGAGACAAACAGGATAGTGTGCACACCTAGTGTGTGTATCTTCTCTGCTCAAATGATTGCTCTTTCATCCTATTAGACTTCATTTACAAAACACAAGTTCAAAGATAAAATTATTAAGAATTCCAGGGCAGTGACAGCAGACCATTAAACTAAGCACAAAGCCATTCTTGAGCACATGAACCTGTGTGACTGTCCAGGTTGGATATCTATGAAGCCAACCTTGTTTATGCATATTCTCATCCTGCCTGAGCCCCCCCAAATTTTATTTCATAATGTGGTTAATTACTATATCTACTTCTAAGAATTAAGCTAAAAATTGAAAATAAAATTCTTACAAAATGAATATAAGTATATCTGACCATTAGATTCTTTCCACAGCTGAAGAGAAAGAAATGCAGTATAAAATGGGGGTTCTTTTTTTGATATTGAGCTGCATGAGCTTTTGTATATTTTGGAGATTAATCCTTTGTCAGTTGCAAATATTTTCTCCCATTCTGAGGCTTGTCTTTTCATTTTGTTTATGGTTTCCTTTGCTGTACAAAAACTTTTAAGTTTAATTAGGTCCCATTTGTTTATTTTTGTTTTTATTTTCATTACTCTAGGAGGTGGGTAAAAGATCTTACTGTGATTTATGTCAACCCAATCAAAAAATGGGCAGAAGACTTAAATAGACATTTCTCCAAAGAAGACATACAGTTGGCCAACAAACCCATGAAAAGATACACAACATCACTAATTATTAGAGAAATCCAAATCAAAATTACAATAAGGTATCATCTCACACTGGTCAGAATGGCCATCATCAAACAATCTACAAACAATAAATGCTGGAGAGGGAGTGGAGAAAAGGAAACCCTCTTACACTATTGGTGGGAATGTAAATTGATACAGCCACTATGGAGAACAGTATGGAGGTTCCTTAAAAAACTAAAAATAGAACTACCATATGACCCAGCAATCCCACTACTAGGCATATATACCCAGAGAAACTATAATTCAAAAAGATACAGGCACCCCAGTGTTCATTGCAGCACTATTTACAATAGCCAGGATATGGAAGCAACCTAAATGTCCACCAACAGAGAAATGGATAAAGAAGGTGTGGTACATATATACAATGGAATATTACTCAGCCATAAAAAGGAACAAAATTGTGTCATTTACAGACACATGGATGGACCTAGGGACTGTCATACAAAGTGAAGTAAGTCAGAAAGAGAAAAACAAATATCATATATTAATGTATATATGTGGAACCTAGAAAAATGGTAAAGATGATCTTATTTGTAAAGCAGAAATAAAGACACAGATGTAGAAAACAAATGTATGGATACCAAGGGGGAAAGGGGGGTGGTGGGATGATTTGGGAGATTGGGATTGACATATATACACTACTATGTATAAAATAGATAACTAATGAGAACTTACTGTATAGCACAGGGAACTCTACTCAGTGTTCTGTGGTGACCTAAATGGGAAGGAAATCCAAAAAAAGAGGAGATATATGTACAAATATTTCTGACTCTGTTGTACAGCAGAAACTGACACAGCAGTGTAATGCAGCTATACTCCAATAAAAGAATACGGGTTCATGAGAATGACTTAAGTAGAGAATAAAAGTCGATTTTAGTAAAAAAGAAAAGATTGTAAGTAGAAGAGAGGAAGTGATTGATGGAGAAAGATTTAAGAAGATTAGAAAGATTTGGTTCCATAAAAATTAGCATGAGTTCTCTTTCTTTTTTTTTTTTTTTATATTGGAGGATAGTTGATTAACAATGATGTGTTAGTTTCAGTTGTACAACAAAGTGACTCAGTTATACATATACATAAATCTATTCTTTTTCAAATTATTTTCTTGTTTAGGTTATTATAAAATATTGAGCACAGTTCCCTTACTATAGAGTAGGTTCTTGTTGGTTATCTATTTTAAATATAGCATTGTTTGTATGTCAATCCCAAACTGCCAATCTACCCCTCTTTCAAAATAGGTCACAAGACATTAGAGTGACCACTAGGAGCATCTGATCATTCTTTATTTCAATATATTGGTATTTTGCCCTCTCCTCAACTGTTAAGAAAATTCTTATTGGTAAGGAAATCAAGGATTATAAAGACCATGAAGGATTAAAGCCATGAAGATATTTAAAAAGTAGATAAGACTCAGATTTTGTAAGATTAGATTTATACTTGATTTTAAGACTTATTTTCTGGATTAGAATCCTATTTAATTATGTTTTATTTCTAAATTATATGTATATATCCTCCTGTATAAAAATCTTCTAATTTTCTGCGACATTCTGGCAAGAAAAATTCTTCTTTGTCTACTGTGAGAGGTATTTAATGATGATATTTTAATATAAAATGGACCACTGCAAAATTTGGCATAATTTAATTACCAGATTGAGTAGATCTTAATATAACATACTGTAGGAGGACTTGCATGCCCCTAGAATACTGGTAACAAGGAGAAAATAATTTCTGAGAAAAACTGAAAAAAAGTTTTAACTCATTTGACATTTTCATCTCTGAAATTTTGAATCCTTTTTTTTCTTTATAACTCTTTTATGCCACTACGGGGTGATTAAGAAATTGTTGCTTCCCTTCCTCCCACCCTTTGGATGTCAGTTACAGAACTGCCTATATTCCCTGCATATTTTGACTTGTATAATATTTAAAATGAGAAGTTGATATTGTTTGAAAACAGAGATACAGATAACTACAGCATAATATGGAAAGTAAGGGTACAATGCAATAAACAAGGTCTGTGGCAGCAGTTAGAAAAAGATGTAGCTAAAATGAATCATGTCCAAAATGTAGAAAATGTTGGGATGAAGCTATTGAAAGTGATGTAAAAGTTGTAGCCATAATAAAAAAAAGAAAGTCACAGAATTTCAGAAATTAAAACAGGAAGGTTTTAGATGATATTTTGCAGAAAGTTCCAGTGCCTCTGGAGATCTTAATAGGTCTTCTATGAGAAAAAAATATGTTTTATTATGAAATAATGTTTGATAAAGTTATCCTCAACAAAATTAATCAGTTTTCTTTACTGTAAGATATGTAAGAGATTATAATACATAAATGTGTATTAGGACTTTTCAAATATGGGTCACAAGAAATATTTTCACACTTGTTAGGGCTCCATGTCCCTGTTGTTTTTTATTAGAAAGACATATTAAATTTTTGAAGAATCTATCCCCCATGATGTATTTGGAAAACACTGATTATTTCACATGAGCCTGAGGTGAGTAAGTGATTTTCTAAAATCACACAAATAACTAATGGCAGTGAGAGTAGAGCAAAGGATATTAATACTGAAAGACACAACTTCTATATGCCAAGTATTTGACATACATCTTATTTAATTTTTATGACAACTCTAAATGATAGGCATTATTATCCTCATTAGAGATGAGGAAAGAAGTTCCAAGAAGGGAAGTAATTCAGTCATAATGCTACAAAATAGAACAACCTTTATTTTGGTTCCAAAGTTAATAATGTACTCATTCTACTTCAAAACATAAAACAAGGTTTTTATTCAGTTCTTAATCTAAAAGTTACATTTGGATATGACTCAACTGTTTATTGAAAAGCAAAAGTACTTACTAACTTCCAGACACTATTCTAATAATTTTAATGATATATAATCTATATCATGTAATATAACAACACAGTTAAGTAAGTCCTACAAGAGACAGGCCAAGTAACTTGTCCAAGGTCCACAGTTCATAAATCCTGGAGCTGTAATTTGAACACAGATGCTGTGTTCCCAAATTCCAAATACATAGTGTGTCCTTGGGAAACAATATATATTTTTAAAAAAATCATTTGGAAAATGAATTTAACTTTAAGTTAAATAACCAAAATAATTATTCCATAAATTTTTATAGTACCTTCTCTGTGCCAGGCATTGTTCAAATTACTAGGGATATAATGCTGAATTAGATTTAGTTCCTTTTTCTCATGGAGCCTACATTTTCCTCAGGGAAAGAATAAATGCTAAATAATATAAATATATATTGAGATAATGATTAAAAACTAAGAAAAAATAAAATAAATAGATAAAATAAAGGTGTGCCAGTGTGGAACTGGTGGTTACTCTAGTTCACTAGGGTGGGTAGGAGATACTTCACTGATACAATGTTAAGGGAGCTGAGTCCTGAATGAGGAAGACTCCAGGTGAAGGTTTGGAAGGAGAACCAGTATAGAAAAACTGCTTTAGGAAAGCTCTGCTGTGGGTGATCTTGGCTGACAGAAGAAAAAGCAAGTCAGCCATGAGACCACAAGAGCTGGGATTTTTTTCCTAAATAAAGTAAGAAGGTTTTGCAGGGTTTTAGGAAGGGAAATTTTGGCTTATGTACCCTGTCCTTATCCATTGGACCTGACCATTTAGCTATTCTTCAGCTGACTTTCTACTGCCTGTATCTGTATGTCTTTGCCTGGGGCTTTCTGTGAATCTTTAGAAGGCTGGTCTGCTCTCACACAAGAAGGTAAAAGTACAGAAAAGTCACCCTCAGACAATGACTGCTGTGTATAACTACCCTGCTCCCTCACCCTTCTGGTAGGATAACTCCAAATGCCATCATCTACAGTTTCTTGGGGAAATTAAGCTTTAAGAAGCTAGGGAGGTATCTGGCTTAATAACATCTTTTATTAACTGTCTTGCTTCCTCTTTTCGCTTCTACACTCCCATCCCAAATATTGTTTTACTTCCAAAATAAGATTCTCACATATGAATCTTTGTCTAGCATCTACTTCTGGTAGGACCTGAACTAAAACAACTTTAATTTACTTACTAAAATGATCACTTTGGCTGTTGTGTGAAGAATGGAATGAAAGAAAGGACACAAACAATGAACTGTTTCAGTGGTTCAAGTGAAAGATGATAATGGCTTAAATTAAAAAGTGAGATGGAGGAAAGTGGATATATTGAGAATATACTTTGAGGGTAGTGTTGGCAGAAATTGCTGGTATAGTGTCTATATATGTGGTAGAAGAGAAGATTCAAGGAACACTCCTAAATCTTTGGCTTGAGCAACTGTGCTGATGGTGATGCCATGTACTGAAATGAGAGATTTGGGGGCTAGACAGTCAGCAGAATGAATCAATATTCTATTTGGGGAATGTTAATTGTGAGTAGACTTTTAGGCATCTAAACAGTGAAGTCGAGTAGATAGATAAATTTGAGTTTCCTGGAGTTGGGGCACAGGAGAGATGAGGGTAGGAGATGTTGTTCTAGAAGCCATCAATGCCTGACTAGTATTTAACTTCTTGAAACTGGATGAGATCAACTAGAAAGAATAAATAACTAGAGGAGGCTTTTCAGGACAGAGCTCTGGTGCACAAAATTTTAGAAGTATGGCCAAAAAGTAACATAAAGTTAACAACAACAACAAAAAGATTGTAAAAACAAACAGAGTTGAAGGAAAGCTAAGCAAGAACAAGGACTGAAAGGAAGTTTGAACAAAATGATTCAAGAGAACTAGAATCCTTGACTTGTCATAGATAGGGTGCTGACAATTCAAGGAACGTAAGGCAGAAAATTGATCTTTGTATCTGATAAGACAGAAGTGTTGGTGACTTGGCAAGTGCCATTTTGGTAAACTGGTAGGGACATTTTTTTTTTAATTTTTATTTGAAGGGAGCAAAGAAGAGAGATGAATGTGAGAAGACTAATGAATACTAGACAAGTTGGAGATGGTGGAGAGGTTATTTGAGATAAGCTGAAGAATGTACCAGTATTTGAACACAAACAAAATGTCCAACCCTGTCCACCTTCCCATTCACAGTGATATAAAAACATGTTTGTATGCTGATAGAATGGAATCATGAGGAGAAGAAATTTTGAAGAATTTTTTTAGCAGTTTGTTCAGCACACACACACACAAACACACACATACACACTCACACATTTACAATATGACTGAAAGTAGAAGTATCTTGAATATATAATTTGGCTGAATGTTGAAAGGTTGAGTGTTAAGTCAATATTGGGCTAAAACTGAGATTGAAGCCTAATATCTTCCCTGTGTGATGACCATCTATGATTCACAAATTAAAAAATAAATTATGTTTAAAGTTATGTATTAATCCTATTTCATTTAATCATCATATCAGACAAGTTTATGTTTGAAAATATGTTGTAGAACAATTATTTCTCAGCACTGTCAGTGGCTAATTTCCTCTGAGGTCACTAAACCACTTATTGCAGTACTAAATATACTCTCATTTTCAGATGGTACATTCAAAAACAGCACTCACCTTTTGGGCAAAGCCAAATATTTTAACTCAGAAAAAGAAATGTTATTCCTGTAACATGCTTTTGAAAAGAAATTTTATACCTTGGATTCATAGCTTGAGCAATTCTCAAAAATCTTTTGTCTTCGACTAATATGCACAGTTGGCAGATTATAAAAATCATGTCAACAAGCTTTTGTTCAAATTTTTAGCCTCCATAAGTTCAAAACGAAAAGGCACTGTCTTTTTAGAGCATCTTGTAAAGTATGTTATTTTGAAAGTTGATTAGTGAAAACAACACTTGTTTTGAGTACCTCAGTTTTCTTTAACATTCTCCTCTTTTGTTCATGTTCCCCATATAATTATAGTACCTGTCTAAGATGATTTTTCACAGAAGTTTCACTTGAAGTTGTACATGATTTTGTAGTTTTTCCTATTTGTGAGATGAAAAGTTGAGGTGACAAAATAGGTATTCTGATTTTAAGTCAACCTCACAAGGTCTAAAAAATTTACAAATGGGACTTTTTCATGGAAAAAAGATAAATGGACTTAAATAACTAACAATGAAATAGTTCTTAAAACTTCATTTTGTTTAATGTTATAAATGCATGTATACAAAATGACCCCACTAGATTAAGTTTATAATTTAATATCTATTTTTTCTAGAATTATTATTTAAACTATATAAAGCATACTTTGATTCAAAAGTATATAACAGTTTTTTTGGATTAATTTCACAAATGCACTAACTTTACTATTTACATTAATTCACAATCTTTTCCCTTTTTAATGTAACTATTTGCTAGTTCCTAATAATGTTTCACATGTGTGTGTGTTTATATGTGTTTAAGTTACAAATTACTTTGCATGTTTCTAGCTCCAGATCAGCTTTCACCATGAAAACATACATGTTGACAATCTACTATGTGCAAGCCATGTTTTCCACCATAGTAGTTGAACAACAATAAACTCAAAATGGTATACAATAACAGAATTTGATCCTGAGGATTTTTGAAGAATTTTTTTCTTCTCATTCTACTTTACAGGGTGTTTTTTAAGGAAAAGAAACAAAAAGAAGGGCTATAATATAAGCAAGCAGCTTATAAAATTCTAACGGAAGAAAAACTGAACAGAATGACTCAACAACTTCTTAATCAACTGATTCATCAATGTCTTTAGCACAGGTAGGGAGGTACAAATAAGGGCAAATGGCTGGCTCTTTTTGTTTGGTTTGGTTTGGTTTTCTGGGATCTTTGAGATTATATATGTGTACATATATGATATATGTATATATGTGGTAGGCTGACAATTGTTCTCCCGAGAATGTCAAGACCATACTCCCTGGAACCTGTTAATGTTACCTTATATGAAAACAGGATCTTTGTAGATATGATTAAGTTAAGTATCATAAAATGAGGAATTACCTTGGATTAGTAGGGAGTGTTCTAATTACAGTTACATGTATCCTCATAATAGGGAGACAGAGAGAGATCTGACCACTTACATTGGTTAAGATGATATGAGGATGGACAGAGAAAGATTTGAATATGACAGCTTTATTTAGTCAGGGTTTTCCAGAAAAACAGAACCAACAGTATTCATTCATTCATTCATAGTATAAAAGGAGATTTATTATGGAGAATTTGTTCACATGCTTATGGAGACTGAGAAGTTCCACAGACTGCTGTCTGCAGGCTGGAAACCAGCAAAGCCGGTGGTGTAGTTCCAATCCAACTCCATAGGCCTGAGAACCAGAAGAAGGAATATTGTAAATCTCAATCCAACAGCAGAAGAAAATTGGTTTCTTAGCTCAACAGGCAGGCAGAAAGAGGACAAATCTTCCCGCTTCCACTTTTATTTCTAATCAGTTCCTCAGTGGCTAGGTTAATACCCACCCACATTGGGGAGAGCAATCTACTTTACTGAGTCCAAAGATTCAAATGCTAATCTGATTCAGAAATACCCTATGAGACACATTCAGAAATAATGTTTAATCTGTGCACCCCATGGCCCAGTCAAGCTGATACATAAAACAGTCCTCTGAAGGGAGTGAGACCCTACTGACACCTTGATTTTATCCCAGTAACACTTATTTTGGACTTCTGGCCTGTAGAACTGCAGAAGAACAAATTTCCATTGCTTAATCCAGCAGCCATGGGAAAGTCATATATACCTATGTGTGTGTGTGTGTGTGTGTATATATATATATATATATATATATACACACACATATATACATATATATACATGTGTATATATATATATATATATGTGTGTGTGTGTGTGTGTATATACTTCTCTACTTTCTGTTCTTTTCCAAGTTCATTTCAATTTAATTGCTACCTTCAACACATAAATATTTCAAAAGCTCCTGAGAATTCATGGACCAATTTGACCTTATCTTTTATTGATTCAACACATATTCATTGGATATGTGAGACTATTCTAGTAAGATGTCAATCTCTTTGAACATTTCAAGCACATCATTTTCACATCTTTTGCTCTTGTTGTTTTCTACTGAACTTCTCCATCCCAAATGTTCCTACCCCATATATCCTCATGCTTCTCTCCATTACTGATTTTATGGTTATACTCAAATATTTCTATTTTACTAAAGCCTTCCAGATCATTATTTTTCTATATATGGTATTTATTGCCATGCAAAGTATTATAAATTTTATTTTTTATGCAGTTTATTATCTGCTTTGTATAAAAAAATCAGCTCCACAAGGTCAGGGATTTTTGTGTTTTGCTCTGCTATATCCCAATACTAACACATAGTAAGTACACAACAAAATATTTGCTCAATGAATGAATGGAAGCAGATGAAAATGAATGAATGCATGGATAAATTAAGATCTATATATTTACCTCACTTGTGACTTTTCATTTGATTCATATGTATATCAACTAGTTAATTAATTAGTTGCATTAGCTACAGGATTTTAAACCTCTTTCACAGGCATAAAGAAAATTAGAGCCAAGTTGCATTTCTATTAATAAGCTCAGGGACAAGTCATTTGTAAAGTTAAATTAACATATATTGCCAATAGGCTGTCCCTCTATTATAGATTATAACGGCGTCAATTACAAAGCTCTCACAATTTCTAAGTAAGTTAGAATTAAAAACAATGTTTTAAAATATTAAACTAATTGATATTTTGCTATATGTAAAAAAATTAAGATATCTTGGATATGAGCCTAAAGTCAGACAATATAGAATGATGATGTAGTCTAAATTCTGCATTAATCCCTCTTGTCTAGTTAAATAAGCTCCTCTTCTACCCACATGACTCTCTTTTTTTAAGTTATTGTATATTTTCTTGATCTACCGTCTCTAATTTAATTTTAGGTAAGATCCTCAGTGACTTTCTCTAGCATTTATAAGAAAATCATGTTTAAATCTTGCCTTAAGACCAATCCTCTGCATATCAATTACATGTCTGCTGTTTAGATCTACTTACATGTCTAAAACTATTTTCTATTTATGACAAAACTATTTCTTCTATTATCTATCTTCCTTTCTTAATGCCAACATCTGTTCCCTTTAAGCCTTTGCCTTGCTCATGTCATCATCATTATCATTATCTTCAATATTTGACCTATGAATTAGCAACTGGGTAACATATATAAACTAAGAACTTCCTGTGGAATCTTTTAGGATGGGAAATTTGGTTCATTTCCAAATGAGCAGTTCATTATTATTCTTTACTTCTTACTGAGATGAATATGAAAGTAAAAATATACAATCTCATATATTTTTATAGTACATTTGGTGTATATTTATATCACTTCCCAACTATTTTTACCTTCTCAGTAATAATGGGGATCATTTAGTTGGAACATGTATGTTTTTCTGGAAAGAATGAAGAATTGAGAGAAAGCATACCTGAATTCTCGATTCATGACTACCACTAGCATGGCCTTGAACAACTCAAATATACTGTCACTTAATTTCTTCATTTACTATAAAAGAAAATATTTTTAATAAAGCTCACTATAGATATTTTACTGTACTGTTGTCATGCATTATATGGAAGAGTACTTTGAAAATTACCAAATCATATTAAATGCAAGAGAGCATTTAGATAGAAGAAATATTATAAAGTTGTCTTATAGTTTTTAAAAATTAGGAACCAGGAGATTAAGTTGGAATAGAATCCAGACCTCTTGAATCATAAAGCTTTAGAATTGTATTACCCTAATTATAACACAGATACTTAGAATTATACAAATATCACATTGTTTCTAGGATAGTAGGAAGAGAACTGAACATCCAAACTAAATGTTAAAGATTTTTTGTAAATGTATATTAAATAATGTGACATTATTGCAAGGCTCAACAATTTGATTAATGGGACAGAAGAGTATTCTTTGAAACAGACATATATACATATATATGTACACATATAAATTTGTTATTGACAGAAGCAATAAAATATAGTATCTATACCTAACACCATAGACAAAGAAATCTATAGATGGATTACAAACATGAATGACTAAAGAGCAATTTCAAAACTTTAAAAAATACAGAGATAGATATCTTTAAAACCATGAGATAAAGAGAATTTTATTAAACAATTTAGAAAAAAATGTTAACCATTAAAAAAAGGATTGATAAGTTCAAGTATTTTAAAATTAAGATCCTGTGTTTATTAAGACTCCAGAAGTAAAGGGAAAGACAAGTCCCAAAGGAGAATGTAATTTAACAAAAATTAGTATCAAAAGATTAGTGTGAATACTTTATAAAGAATTCATATAATCAATAGGCAAAAGACATACAACCCAGAAAAAAAATTTGAGCGTATCACCAGAGGGGAAATAAAAAAGGCCAAAAAAAAAAAAAAAACCAAGTTCAGAGGTGACCTTACATTGAGAAATGTGAGTAAAGGCCACAAAGAAGAACCATGTAACACATAGTTAATTGGTCAAAATAAATAAGTCTAATCTGATATTGGAGAGAAAAATACACATAAGGCACATATATGTGTGTGTATATGCGTGTGTGTGTATATATATATATATATATATATATATATATATATACAGCCACACATTTTATTATAACACAAATTGTTACAATCACATCAAAAAATAATTGGCAAATCTTATAAAGCTGAGCATCACTTTCCCAATGATTTAGCAGTGATGTCTTTGGCAGGAGACATGCATAAGTACATTTATACAATGTTCTTAATAGCAGAACAAACCAAGTGCCCATCAGGAGGAAAAGGACAAAGATTATTATATATTCACACAAAGGTGTATTACATGGCCATAAAAATTAGCTAGAACTACCATATGTCAACATGTATAAATCTTAGTAACAATGTTGAGTGAGAAATGCAAGTCATAATAAACTATGTAGAGTATGATTGAATATTTAATTGTAGAGTTGAGCAATAGTTTATGAATATTTATCATAGTATCAATGTAAATAAATAAATGAAATAAAAGAGAACAGCACATAAACTAATAAACACTGTGTGTCTTTAACCAAGGATTATGATCAATTCTGTCCACCTGGATTAAAAAATATAAAAGTGGGGAATAATAAGTAAATTTAAATTAATAAAAATCCATAATAATCACACAACTCTACTAGTTATGAGACTTAAAGAAACCTCCATTTTCCCATCATTAAAATGCACATGTTCTACACATATGTCTGAGAACTACATATTTGACTACCTGCTGTAAATCAGAATACTTTTTGACCCCAGAAACTACTGGCCTCAGTTCTCAAAAGATCCTAATTCCCTCTACTTCTTTTTCTAATTATTATGGCTGAAATCCCACAATGTTTGACACACAAAGCTAGAAACCAAATAGAGTATCCCTTAAATCAGTCTCTTTCATTTTAATTTATATATATCTCATTCTAAATTCATCTTTATCTAAGATGCAGAGGGAATTTGAACTGTGGAGCAGGAAATGGCTTTAATTGAATGTAAATCTTGATTGAAATAGATTAACTTACATTAATAATACTAACAATACTTAACATATATCTAGTGTTTAAATTTTGCCAGGCCTTGTTCTATGTGTTTGTTTGTATATTTCACTTAATCCTCATAACATATCTAGGAGATTAATATTTTTAGGACTCACTTTTGTATAGATGAGAAAACTGAGGCATAAAGTAGCTATTATTGGTTGAATTGTGTCCCCCCTCCAAATTCATACACTGAAGTTCTACCCTCTAGCACCTCAGAATGCCTCCAAATTCATACGTTGAAGTTCTACCCTCTAGCACCTCAGAATGTGCTTATATTTGGAGATAGGAAATTACCTTTAAAAAGGTAATTAAGATTAAATGCGGTCAGATGAGTGAGCCTTAATCCATTATGACTGGTGTCCTTATAAGAAGGGGCGATTAGGACACAGATACACACACAGGGAAAATTGTATGAAAACACTGGAATAAGAAGGGCATCTACAAGTCAAGAAGAGAAGCCTTAGAAGAAATTAACCCTGCCATACCTTGATCTAGGACCTCTAACCTCCACAAATGTGAGGAACTAAATTTCTGTTTTTTATGCCATAAGTCTGTGGTACATTGTTATGGCCATTGTAGCAAACTAATATTGTGACTTTCCCAAGCTCATCCAGCTAGTAAATGGTGGAGGATGGATATAAATCAAGAAATTAATTTAAGTCTACATTATAAGAAACTCCTCTGTGTCCTTTCACTGGTATGAGTTAAATTTCAAAATGAGAGGAGAGGATGGAACTGAAAGGAGGTCTGAAATTGGAAAGTTCCCTGAGCTTTGCTGAGGCGTTAAATGACATGTTCCTTCTCACAGTCTTATGTTATCACAGATTAATTTATTTACAAATCCATTTTTCTCTAATGAACAATTTGCTTAAATATCTGGCATGCTTCCAATTATCTTACCTTTTGTATATGTTTCTTTCCTTCCTGTATGTCTTCCTTTTTCTTGTCTTAAATCTTTGTATTAAATTACTAGAGCTGCTGTAATAAAATATCACAAATCGGGTGACTTAAAACAACACAAATGTATTCTCTAACAGTTCTAGGGGCCATTTATCTGAAATCAAGCTTTAGATAGGGCTGTGCTATCTCTGAAGACTCTAGAGGAGGATCTTTCCTTGCCTCGTCCTAGACTCTAATAGTTGCTGGCAATCCTTAGTGTTACCTGGCTAGTGGCAGCATGGCTTCAGTCTCCACCTCCATCTTCATATGGCCCCCTTACCTCTAGACATGTATCTGCACCCACATTTCCATATTTTTGTAAGAACAACAGTCATTGGATTTAGGGCCCACCCTAATCCAGTGTGACTTCATCTTAATTACATCTGCAAACATCCTTTTTCCAAATAATGTCATATTCACAGGTACTGGAGGTTAGGACTTGAACGTATTTTGGGGGGGGGGAATGCAATTTAACTCACAACACCCCCATAGATTATTTTTTACCATATAGTCAGATGAGTCTGAAATGAAGTCATACTCAATCCAAACAGACCAAAATATTTGTGATATGTATAGCCTATTTCTAAGCTTTTAGTATTCCACATCACATGAAGTCATTAACTATATTTGATCTCCTATATGATGCCAAAGATTATGTCCCACTAGATAATTAATAAATTATTAATGAAGGAAAACAAGAAAAATCACCAAGTTCTGTTCTTTCTTTGCTTTAGGTTACTTATCGGGTTGACCAAAAAGTGACTTTGGTTTTTAAATAAAAATAAAAGACAAATTTTTCATTTTCACCAAGAAATTTATTGAAAAATGTATTGACCATTTTGTTCCACTACTTTCTGCCATTTTTCAGGCAATTTCATAATTCCATCTTCCCAAAACTTTTAATCTTTTTAAGCAAAGAACTGTTCCAGATACCTTTTAGTCTTCTAGGGAATGGAAATTTTTTCCATTAAGAGAATTTTGTAAATACCAAAATAAATGGAAATCCGAAGGTGCAATGTCTGGTGAATACGGGGGCATGAATCAGAACTTCCCAGCCAAACTGTAACCGTTTTTGCCTGGTCATCAAAGAAACATGAGGTCTTGCATTATCCTGACGGAAGATTATGGGTTTTCTGTTGACTCATTCTGGATGTTTTTCATCAAGTGCTGCTTTCAGTTGGTCTAATTGAGAGCAATACTTGTTGGAATTAATCGTTTGGTTTTCCGGAAGGAGCTCTTACTAGAGGACTCCCTTCCAATCCCACCATATACACAACATCACCTTCTTTGGATGAAGATTGGCCTTCGGTGTGGTTGGTGGTGGTTCATTTCACTTGCCCCACCATCTCTTCCATTCTACATTATTGTACAGTATCCACTTTTCATCACCCGTCAAAATTTGTTTTAAAAACAGAACATTTTCATTACGTTTAAATAGAGAATCACATGCAGAAATACAGTCAAGAATGCTTTTTTCGCTTAATTTATGTGGAACCCAAACATCAAAGCGATTAACATAACCAAGCTGGTGCAAATGATTTTCAGCGCTTGATTTGGATGTTTTGAGTATGTCGTCTATCTCCCGCGTGGTATAACGTTGATTGTTCTCAGTTAGTGTCTCGATTTGATTGCTATCAACTTCAACTTGTCTACCTGACCATAGAGCATCGTCCAGAGAGAAATCTTCAGCATGAAACTTCACAAACCACTTATGACACGTTCGATCAGTCACAGCACCTTCTCCATACACTGCACAAAGCATTTTTTATGTTTCAGTTGCTTTTTTTTACCTTTCTTGAAATAATAAAGCAAAATATGCTGAAAATGTTGTTTTTTTCTTCCATCTTCAATATTAAAATTGTTACACAAAAATTCACCAATTTTGATGATAAAAAAAAAACGCACTCTGATGTGACAGCTGTCACAATACAATCTAACAAAATTGTTTCGAATGAAGCTAAAGCCAACTAAGTGCTACTAGAGCCATCTTATGGAAAAAAATGAACGAACCTTTTGGCCAACCCACAATACATAGCCCATATTCTTCATCTGCTATTGAATTTGAAAATATGATTCTAGCTTATGGAGAAAAGGAGGCTAGGGACCAAACAGTGACTGGCAAGGTTTATTACTTTAACTACATTATAAACTTCCTGAAAAGTAGTGCCATATTTCATATCTTTTGGGGGCATATTTTATATCCCCCTGGTATTTCACGCACTCCTATAATAAAAGTTCAGTGATGGAATAATTGCTCCCTCTAAGTTTAGATTAGGTTTATTTTTGCTGTGCATCTTCATTTCTTCAATATTTAGTGATTTCCAATTATGTGCTAAACACAGTACAATGGATATTAAAAATAAATTTGAAAAAAATCTATACCTTAGAATTTCTGATCACTTTCACATTTATTGTAATTTTTTTGAATTAAAAAGAATTTCTTCCAGGGCTTCCCTGGTGGCGCAGTGGTTGAGAGTCCACCTGCCGATGCAGGGGACACGGGTTCGTGCCCCGGTCCGGGAAGTTCCCACATGCCACGGAGCAGCTAGGCCCGTGAGCCATGGCCGCTGAGCCTGTGCGTCCGGAGCCTGTGCTCTGCAACGGGAGAGGCCACAACAGTGAGAGGCCCGTGTACCGCAAAAAAAAAAAAAAAAAAAAAAAAAGTTCTTCCAAATTATTGTGTCATTTTACTTATTTTATGTAAGTTATATTAATCATATTCTATCAACAAATGAAATAGAAATAAAATAGAAACTCTTGAAGACGGACTTCTTGGCTATTTCATGAGCATCACTTGAAGATGTTATAAATTATAATGTGTTGCAATAAAGCACACATGAAATAATAGAGAAGTAAGGAAGAAAATTAAGTGGTAACCTAAAACAAAACTTTTATATTATAGGGAATAGAAGTTGATACCATAGTTTTCTGTAGCAGAGTTTAAATCATTGGATTTAATATCACACACATCATCACCGCCCCCCCCCCCACCCCATCCCTCAATACATGCCAGTTGCCAAAAGAGAAATTTAATAAGACCTTGATCATTAGGGTAGATTCACAATGCTATTCGAGAAGTAATTCTTGCTACTATTCTGTAAATTTGAGAGTTTTTCAGAAGTTAAAACAATTAAATCAGTTAAAGGAAGCCCTGTGACTATAACAAAATTCAGGAGGGAGAGATCTCGTTTCTCAGAAGTTCAGGTGTAAAGCATTTATAGATTTTATTTGGATACAAACTCAATACTTATAAACATGGCAATAATAATATATAGCTTGAAATATGATTAGAATTAAAAATATTTCCACTAGAACTTTTTTTCTTATATTCTGTATCTATATGAGATGATAGATGTTCACTAAACTTATTGTGGTAATCATTTTATGATGTATTTAAGTCATCATTATACTGTTCACTTTAAACTTATGCAGTATCAAGTATATCTCAGTAAAACTCGAAGAAAAACAAATAAAATAATAATAATTTCACTGGACTTTGAAGGCAGAAACTTATCTTTTTTAACTAACATAATCTCAATACAGTGTCTGTCATTAAATTTTTTTTAAACAAATGAATAACATGTGCCAAATAATAATCAGTCAATAAATGGTAATTTTAACTGTTTTTTAAAAAAGAATGTGAACAACACACCAAGACCTTTGCTACTGTGGGTACCAAATAGAATGCCATTCACAGATTTAAATAACATTGCTCTTTCTGAAAGGAAAATGAACAGATTTTATTCCAGGTCAACTAAAAACTTACATTGTACCTAAGAAAGTAGAACATTACTACAACATTTTATATTACCTTGGAAAAAGGTTATTTCAACAGTACCATTAATTTATTAGTATAAAATTGGCTAATTTCCCCAAGGTTCTTAAAATTTGAGAGCACATCTTTGAGGCTTCTGAAGTGCAATTATTGGAAAATGAATACAAAGCTTAAATTGGAATAAATGTAATAATCTTTGTTTGACTTCTCCTAATATCACAATCAATCCAAAGAGAGTTTTACCCTGTGTAGAGCTTAATATGAAAATGCACCTCTCTCCCAGCTTAATGTGTGTGTTTAATTTAGTCTTGTTTTAAAGAAGAAAACATAGATATTTATAAAATAAATTAATCATACTTCGATATAAATAAAAATTATTAGAACCTAAAATTCCTAAATCATTGAGAGATTATACCAGATTTCTAGGGAGTCTAGAAAGACCAGATACAACTTCAGACAAATTTTCCCTTTTCTATCTGTGACTTTGGTCCAAAACTGCACATAATCTCCAAACCTTATGGTCTGGGTTGGACTGTAAGAAAGCCTTGATGACTCTGGTTTCTGAATCGCATTTGTGTCCATGGCCATGTGAGATGACCCAGAGCAACACTGCATTTATCATCCACCCAGAAGTCACATCTGAGATTTTGTATCTTTCTCATGTGCTTCAGGGAAAGATGGTGGGGAGGGTTGGGAGGTTGGGGAATGAGCAGTCTGGAAAGGGGAGAGAGCTGACTGGGTGAAATCCAAATGCCCCTTTGCTAGCAGAATGGCAGGAAAGTTATGAATGCCACATAATAATATATTTTCTCTTATGTAACGTCACCCTTTAACTCACCTGGTAAACTAACCAGTTTGCTTGCTTTTGTTTGTTTTCCTCCTTTCCTCTAACTCATGCTGTGAACAGCATTTAACTTCCCAAGGACCAGAGCTACCTCCTGAATAGAAATTCTTTTGCAGGTATGGGATTCCATACAACATTTTTTTTTTTTTTTTTTTGCGGTACGCGGGCCTCTCACTGTTGTGGCCTCTCCCGTTGCAGAGCACAGGCTCCGGACGCGCAGGCTCAGCGGCCATGGCTCACGGGCCCAGCCGCTCCGCGGCATGTGGGATCTTTCCGGACCGGGGCACGAACCCGCGTCCCCTGCATCGGCAGGCGGGCTCTCAACCACTGCGTCACCAGGGAAGCCCTCCATACACATTTTGAGGAAGTGGGTGAAGCATGGACATAAGCAACCAACTGCAAGCATTAGGAGAGAGGCCATAAATGTGGTGTTTGCCTCCATTTTTGTTCATTTACAAATTTTTTATTCCTCATCAAATTCTGTCCACTAATGCAGTGTCTAAAATGTAAGTTCCTAAGCATTATATTATTCCTTGACCTTTTCAGAATTAATCTTCTTTGGAGGCTTAGGTTTGAATCTTTTGTACCTTAATGCTTAAGATATACCACTGGCAAAATATGTCTCAATAAGAGGCAAGGTCCAAGTGAAGGGAAGCTATTTTGGTATACTTAGATACATCTGAAAAATTCAGTATTTCACTTCCTTATCATGAATATAGAAATGCACTCTTGAATTACATTATACATAGCTCATTATAGGAAAAAATGATGTCATTCTTTATCATGCTTAACTAGGAAGCTTGGAGAAACTTTCTGTGCTCATTCTCTTCAGACTGAAGATGTGATGTTTTTGAAGTTACAGAAAACACCATCATATAAACTTTCCTTTAGTCAGCAAACTTAATCTAATTTAAAATTCTAGAATTTATAACTTGAATATATAGATTATTTTTAATAAAAAAGAAAATCAAGTTTAGCATCATAAACCAAAACGTCTACTTTAAGAAATTAATGAGAGATTTTATAAGAAAAGACATTTCATTGTTAATAACTTCTTAGCTAAGGAAAAGATACAGCTATATTCTTCTACTGCTTACTTTAGATATTAAATTTTCTTGAATTGGCATCTACAAAACTGACCTGAACTATAAGAGGTTATACACAATAGAATTACCAAAATGCTTGGAAATTAAGGATTTCTAAATCAAGCTAATGTCTGTTGGACAGTGTTCATACAAAGATTTTGTTCTACAATATTAAAGAATATCAAGAATCATATATATTCTTCTGTAAATCTAGATTAAAAGATGAGTCTCTTAAAGTTATACTTTTCTTTTGATTCATTATTGCTATATTAAATTTGAAAATAAACATCTCTACGCAAAAGGAAAAACAGATTCATAGCTAAATTACCCATTTAAGTGAAAAACGGCTCAGCTTAACAATAAACCTGACTAATACCAGGCTTTATTGCAATTTAGAGCCAATTGACACAATCATTGTCAACGAGTTGGCTATTTTACAAAATCTCTTTTACCCTCCAAAAATTGTTGTTTCTCCTGAAACATTTTTCACGTACTAAACTCAGTATACCAACTTTTCCCCCCTCAGCATTGTAAGTGATATGCACTAACGTCCTATTTCTCAAGCCTGTTTTATTTTCTCTTTACAATCTCTGTTTTCAAGCCTCTCTATCCCCAAGAAACTCGACTAGACAGTTTTAGAATCTGTAGTAAATCTATGTTTGATTTGGTCTAATTTGCTATGACCTAACAAATAACAGTAGCTATTTAACTATTGGTCGTTGACTTCAAAACAGTAATTTTTATCCGTCAGAGGTTTTCCAAAAAATAAAAATAAAAAACAAACTATCACTCATTCACATTCATTCTGATAATTCTTGGTGAATGGATCTAAAAGCAAATGAATGCACAAGTCCTTCAAATGTTTTAACTGCCTTTATTATATTCAGTGTTTGCTCAGTTATCTTTAAGTAATGAGCCTTATACCCTTGATAAATCCAGGAAAAAACAGAACTCGTCCACTCATAAAGTTCACATTTATTTGTAAATTGCAATTAACTCTTGTCAATATAAAACAAAAATATTATTTGCAAATCTGCTCTGTTAATGTTGAACCCAAGTGGAATAAATGGATAGGAGTAGTCATTTATCCATCCATTCATTCTTTTTTCCTTTTCTTTTAAAATCCCTTCAAAACATTTATGAATGTCTATATGCTAAATTATTTCATTATGAAGGAAAAAAAAAGGTGGAGCCTGCATCATAAGGCCTGCATCTAGGAGCTTAAAGTCTAAGGTACACATGCAAGCACATAATTATCATATATCAAGGCTTTCATTCTTTCATTCATCAAATGTTTATAGAAGGCTTCCTGTGAACTTGTCTCTGTGACAAGCGAGGGAGATAGAACAGAGTCAAAACTGTTATGGCCCTGCCTTGGATTTTTACAATCTTGAGAGGTTGTGGGGCTGGGAGAGACCTCCAGTTATAAAAATCATACTACAAATAAACAGTAATTTTAAAATGTGAGAAGTATTATAAAGGATAGATGGATAGTATATATGAATAGGACATAACCTAGTCTGGAATGAGGGCAAAGTTATCTGTCACAAAATGACTTCAGTTAAAAGCTGAAGTTCTGTAAGGACTAAACCAAGTGAAGAGAAAAAGAAAAATAACTTTAATGGAGAACTAGCTAAAGCCATATTCTTGATAGTGCTGATAAGTGAAAATAAAGGATTTATGTGGAAAAAAAAGTATATATGTGACCTTTACTCACTTCGTGCAAAAAATCTTTACTTTCAGGATCTCCTGATTTTTTTTAAGCAAGCTGGTCTTTATTTTCATTTACACACTCATTTCGAATGTTGAATATTTAGTGCCCACTTTAATAATTAGTATAGATAAATTAAATCAATTGTTTCTATAATTTTTTTTAATAGTATTCTTTTTTTTTTTTTTTTTTTTGTGGTACGCGGGCCTCTCGCTGCCGCGGCCTCTCCCATTGCGGAGCACAGGCTCCGGACGCGCAGGCTCAGCGGCCATGGCTCATGGGCCCAGCCGCTCCGCGGCATGTGGGATCTTCCCAGACCGGGGCACGAACCCGTGTCCCCTGCATCGGCAGGTGGACTCTCAACCACTGCGCCACCAGGGAAGCCCTAATAGTATTCTTATAAAAGTTTAACAACCTTATTCAAATAATCATTCCAAATAAAAGAGTGTATACTATTCACGAAAGTTTATATACTATTCACAAAGATGCTGCTAAATTTTCCCAGATTTCCCATGGCTTTGTTAAAAGTTAAAAATTTCAATATGAAATCAGACCCTACCCCAACCAAAAAAAGGAAGGAGAATTAAGAAAATCAGAAAGACCTAGTCCTACTAAATTCCTATACTCTATTCCCAGAGAATGTGCTCTCATGAAGAACATCGAATATGATTAGACAGTGATCTGTGTAAAAAGTGTCAATAACACACTTACAGTAAATCACCCAGTGCTCTCTTACTCTTAACTAAGATTCATAAAACTGTCCTGAGGAACACTAGTGTTTCACAAAATGCTGATATGTACTTCATGAAAAGGAAACAGATAACTGTGAGCTCTATTGGGATTAAAAAAAATTAAAGAGATTTTGTATCAAAGGATTTCTCAGAATTCTTAATATATTACACCTAGCATGTATAATTTCCCCAATTAATTTGAACTCACAAGCATGTTTTAAAAAGAAAAACTTTAAACATCTTAGAGATATTCCTTATAGATATTGCTGAGAACACAGTTTGGGAAACACTGCATTAAATTGTTTCTTCTGTGATGAAATTGTCTTCTGCAAACCATCTCTCTAGAACTGAAAATAAAACCTGTGCTACACATTATACTGTTCATGGAATATTTCCCTCTCTTGACTTTCCTGAAACGTGGTAGGATTGCACTAGCTGGTCTCCTTGTGGTGGTGTGTGGTCAAGTGAAAAGTTCCGCGCAATGAATTATGAGTGGAAGTGATAGCTTTTAATTCCAATTTGAAGAATTAAATTATCAGTGTGAGACCATGTAAATTTTTTTTTCTCCTTCTACCATGTTGGCTGGCAACATTAGAGATGACAAATGCTCTGTTGGCTTGAGTCCCTGAGTGACTGTGATGAGCAGAGCCTTCCTGAAGGCTATTGATGGACATAAGACAGAAGCAGAAACTAAACTTTCACTTTTCAACCCACTGGGATGTGAAGGCTGTTATTGCAGTGTGATCTAGACTATCCTGACTGATAGAGAACTCAAAGTGAAATACTACATACTCATACTGTCAATTTTGTTTACATGGAACAACTGGTTACAAAGAAAGAAAGATATGCAGAATACCAGTTCAGGACTCCTTTTATTTTTTTTTTCTTTTGGTAATATCAAAATCTACCATTTAAAGTTTATGGCATTTTCTGCCAGAGAATTGTGATATATCTGTCCATTGAGCACATGACATTCAGTCAATGATAATTGATTGAATGTAACTATACGCCAAGCTAACCAGATAACTTAGATGAGTGGATTATTTCACCTCTAAAGTGTAAATTATCCTGAAAAAAATCATTAGTTAAAAACAGAACGTTTAAATCAGACATACATATGATGGGTTTTGGCTCTCCCTCTCAATGAACTATATGACCAGGTACTTTATGAATTAGCTTTCCAATTCAGAAATAAGGGGGAAAAAAGCTTATAATTATATGTTATAGGTTGAATAAAATAAAATACAGGCATACTTCAGAGTTATGGGTCTGTTTGGTTCCAGATCACCACAACAAGGTGAATATCACAATAAAGCAAGTCACACAAATTTTTTGGTTTTCCAACGTATATAAAAGTTATCTTTACACTATACTGTAGTCTATTAAGGGTGCAATAGCCTTATGTCTAAAACACCAATGTACATACCATAATTAAAAAATACTTGACTGCTATAAAATGCTGACCATCATCTGAGTCTTCAGCAAGTCGTAATCTTTTTCTTGGTGGAGGGTTTGAAATATTGCTACAATTACCAAAATGTAACACAGACACGAAGTGAGTTCTTCCACCATTTGTAAAAATGGTTGCTGATAGACTTGCATGATGCAGGGTTGCCACAAACCTTCAATATGTAAAAAATGCAATATCTGTGAAGTGCAATAAAATGATGTATGCTTATAATAGATCAGGCTGTAAGAATAACACTAGTAATAATGAGTGCTAACTAAATGACATTAATTTCATGGGACTAACTTGGTAGTAATAGGAAATTCAGAAGTGGAATATATGTTTAATAAGACTCATAAGGTTTCATTTTTTTTCAAATTACTTGCGATCCATCATATGTATATTTTTGTTGTTGTTTTTAATGAATTTTTTTTAACATCCTTATTGGAGTACAATTTCTTTACAATGGTGCAACAGCCTCTGCTGTACAACAAAGCGAATCAGACGTACATAAACATACATCCCCACATCTCCTCCCTCCTGCGTCTCCCCGCTACCCTCCCCATCCCACCCCTCCAGGTGGACACAAAGCACTGAGCTGATCTCCCTGTGCTATGTGGCTTCTTCCCACTAGCAATCTATTTCACATTCGGTAATGTATATATGTCCATGCCACTCTCCCATTTCGTCCCAGGACTTCGTCCCAGCTTACCCTTCTCCCTGCCCGTGTCCTCAAGTCCATTCTCTACGTCTACGTATTTATTCCTGTCCTGCCCCTAGGTTCTTCAGAACCTTTTTAATTTTTTTTTTAGATTCCATATACATGTGTTAGCATACGATATTTGTTTTTCTCTTTCTGACTTACTTCACTCTGTATGACAGACTCTAGGTCCATCCACCTCACTACAAATAACTCAATTTCATTTCTTTTTATGGCTTTTTATATTTATGTGCCACATCTTCTTTATCCATTCATCTGTTGATGGACACTTCAGTTGCTTCCATGTCCTGGCTATTGTAAATAGAGCTGCAATGAACATAGTTGTATATGACTCTTTTTGAATTATGGTTTCTCAGGGTATATGCCCAGTACTGGGATTGCCTGGTTATATGGTAGTTCTACTTTTAGCTTTTTAAGGAACCTCCACACTGTTCCCCATAGTGGCTGTATCAATTTACATTCCCACCAACAGTGCAAGAGGGTTCCCTTTTCTCCAAACCCTCTCCAGCATTTATCATTTGTAGATTTTTTGATGTTGGCCATTCTGACCAGTGTGAGGTGATATCTCATTATAGTATTGATTTGCATTTCTCTAATGATTAGTGATGTTGAGCATCCTTTCAAGTGTTTGTTGGCAATCTGTATATCTTCTTTGGAGAAATGTTTCATTAGGTCTTCTGCCCATTTTTTATATTAGGTTGTTTGTTTTTTGGATGTTAAGCTGCATGAGCTGCCTGTATATTTTGGAGATTAATCCTTTGTCAGTTGCTTCATTTGCAAACATTTTCTCCCATTCTGAGGGTTGGCTTTTTGGCTTGTTTATGGTTTCCTTTACTGTGCAAAAGCTTCTAAGTTTCATTAGGTCCCATTTGTTTATTTTTTGTTTTTATTTCCATTTCTCTAGGAGGTGGGTCAAAAAGGATCTTGCTGTGATGTATGTCACAGAGTGTTCTTCCTATGTTTTTCTCTAAGAGTTTTATAGTATCTGGCCTTACATTTAGGTCTTTAATCCATTTTGAGGGTTTTTTTGTGTATGGTGTTAAGGAGTGTTCTAATTTCATTCTCTTACATGTAGCTGTCCAGTTTACCCAGCACAACTTATTGAAGAGGCTATCTTTTCTCCATTGTATATTCTTGCCTCCTTTATCAAAGCTCAGGTGACCATATGTGTGTGGGTTTATCTCTGGGCTTTCTATCCTGTTCCATTGATCTATCTTTCTGTTTTTGAGCCAGTACCATATGTCTTGATTACTGTAGTATAGTCTGAAGTCTGGGAGCCTGATTCCTCCAGCTTGTTTTTCTTTCTCAAGACTGGTTTGGCTATTCGAGGTCTTTTGTGTTTCCATACAAATTGTGAAAATTTTTGTTCTAGTTCTGTGAAAAATGCCAGTGGTAGTTTGATAGGGATTGCATTGAATCTGTACATTGCTTTGGGTAGTAGAGTCATTTTCACAATGTTGATTCTTCCAATCCAAGAACATGGTATATATCTCCATCTATTTGTATCATCTTTAATTTCTTTCATCAGTGTCTTATACTTTTCTGCATACAGGTCTTTCATCTTTTTAGGTAGGTTTATTCCTAGGTATTTTATTCCTTTTGTTGCAATGGTAAATGGGAGTGTTTCCTTAATTTTTCTTTCAGATTTTTCATTGTTAGTGTATAGGAATGCAAGAGATTTCTGTGCATTAATTTTATATCCTGCTACTTTACCAAATTCATTGATTAGCTCTACTAGTTTTCTGGTAGCATCTTTGGGATTCTCTATGTATAGTATCATATCATTTGCAAACAGTGACAGTTTTACTTCATTTTTCTGATTTGGATTTTTCTTCTCTGATTGCTGTGGCTAAAACTCCAAAACTATATTGAATAATAGTGATGAGAGTGGGCAACCTTGTCTTGTCCCTGATCTTAGAGGAAACAGTTCCAATTTTTCACCATTGGGAATGATGTTGGCTGTGGGTTTGTCATATATGACCTTATTATGTTGAGGTAAGTTCCCTCTATGCCTACTTTCTGTAGGGATTTTATCATAAATCGGTGTTGAATTTTGTTGAAAGCGTTTTCTGCATCTATTGAGATGATCATATGTTTTTTCTCCTTCAATTTGTTAATATGGTTTATCACATTGATTGATTTGCGTATATTGAAGAATCCTTGCATTCCTGTGATAATTCCCACTTGATCATGGTGTATGATCCTTTTAATGTGCTGTTGGATTCTGTTTGGTAGTATTTTGTTGAGGATTTTTACATCTATGTTCATGAGTGATATTGGTCTGTAGTTTTCTTTTTTTGTGATATTTTTGTCTGGTTTTGGTATCAGCGTGATGGTGGCCTTGTAGAATGAGTTTGGTAGGGTTCCTCCCTCTGCTATATTGTGGAAGAGTTTGAGAAAGAGAGTTATTAGCTCTTCTCTAAATGTTTGATAGAATTTGCCTGTGAATCCATCTGATCCTGGGCTTTGGTTTGTTGGAAGATTTTTTTTTTTTTTTTTTTTGGTATGTGAGCCTCTCACTGTTGTGGCCTCTCCCGTTGCAGAGCACAGGCTCTGGATGCGCAGGCTCAGCGGCCATGGCTCACGGACCCAGACATTCCGCGGCATGTGGGATCTTCCTGGACCAGGGCATGAACCCGCATCCCCTGCATTGACAGGCGGACTCTCAACCACTGCACCACCAGGCAAGACCCGTTGGAAGATTTTTAACCACAGTTTCAATCTCAATGCTTGTGATTGGTTTGTTTATATTTTCTGTTTCTTCCTGGTTCATTCTCAGGAGGTTGTGCATTTCTAAGAACTTGTCCATTTCTTCCAGGTTGTCCATTTTATTGGCATAGAGTTGCTTGTAGTAATCTCTCATGATCTTTTGTATTTCTGCAGTGTCAGTTGTTTCTTCTCCTTTTACATTGTTAATTCTATTGATTTGAGGCTTCTCCCTTTTTTTCTTGGTGAGGCTGGCTAGTGGTTTATCAATTTTATCTTCTCAAAGAAACAGCTTTTAGTTTTATTGATCTTTGCTATTGTTTCCTTCATTTCTTTTTCATTTATTTATGATATGATCTTATGATTTCCTTCCTTCTGCTAACTTTGGGTTTTTTTTGTTGTTGTTCTTCTTCTTTCTCTAATCTCTTTAGGTGTAAAGTTAGGTTGTTTATTTGAGATATTTCTTGTTTCTTGAGGTAGGACTGTATTGCCATAAACTTTCATCTTACAACTACTTTTGTGGCATCCCACAGGTTTTGGGTCATTGTGTTTTCATTGTCATTTGTTTCTAAGTATTTTTTGATTTCCTCTTTGATTTCTTCAGTGATCTCTTGGTTATTTAGTAGTGTATTGTTTAGCTGCCATGTGTTTGTATTTTTTACAGAATTTTTTCCTGTAATTTTTATCCAGTCTCATAGTGTTCTGGTCGGATAAGATACTTGAAATGATTTCAATTTTCTTAAATTTACCAAGGCTTGAATTACCAAAGCTTGTGACCCAAGATATGACCTATCCTGAAGAATGTTCCATGAGGAGTTGAGAAGAAAGTGTATTCTATTGTTTTTGGATGGAATGTCCTTTAAATATCAATTAAGTCCATCTTGTTTACTGTATCATTTAAAGCTGTGTTTCCTCATATATTTTCATTTTGGATGATCTGTCCATTATTGAAAATAGGGTGTTAAAGTCCCCTACTCTGATTGTGTTGCTGTTGATTTCCCCTTTTATGGCTGTTAGCATTTGCCTTAAGTATTGAGGTGCTCCTATGTTGGGTGCATAAATATTTACAATTGTTATATCCTCTTGGATTAATCCCTTGACCATTATGTAGTGTCCTTCTTTGTCTCTTGTAATAGGCTTTATTCTAAAGTCTATTTTGTCTGATATGAGAATTGCTACTCCAGCTTTCTTCTGATTTCCATTTGCTCGGAATATCCTTTTCCATCCCCTCACTTTCAATTGTGTGTGTCCCTATTTCTGAAATGGGTCTCTTGTAGCCAGAATATATATGGGTTTTGTTTTTGTATCCATTCAGCCACTCTGTCTTTTGGTTGGAACATTTAATCCATTTACATTTAAGGTAGTTATTAATATGTATGCTCTTATTACCATATTCTTAATTGTTTTGGGTTTCTTATTGTAGGTCTTTTCCTTCTCTTGTGTTTCCTGCCTAGAAAAGTTCATTAAGGATTTGTTGTAAAGCTGGTTTGGTGGTGCTGTATTCTCTTTGCTTTTGCTTGTCTGGAAAGATTTTAAATTCTGTGATGAATCTGAATGAGATCCTTGTTGGGTAGAGTAATCTTGGTTGTAGATTTTTCCCTTTTGTCACTTTAAATATATCCTTCCACTCCCTTCTGGGTTGCAGAGTTTCTGCTGAAAGATCAGCTGTTAACGTACGGGGATTCCCTTGTATGTTATATGTTGCTTTTCCCTTGTTGCTTTTAATATTTTTTCTTTGTATTTAATTTTTAATAGTTTGATTAATATGTGTCTTGGCATGTTTCTCCTTGGATATATCCTGCATGGGACTCTCTGCACTTCCTCGACTTGCTTGACTGTTTCCTTTTCCATATTACATAAGTTTTCAAGTATAATCTCTTCAAATATTTTCTCAGAACCTTTCTTTTTCACTTCTTCTTCTGGGACCCCTATAATTCGAATGTTGGTGTGTTTAATGTTGTCCCTGACGTCTCTGAGACTGTCCTCAATTCTTTTCATTCTTTTTTCTTTATTGTGCTCTGCAGTAGTTATTTCCACTATTTTACCTTCCAGGTCATTTATCTGTACTTCTGCCTCAGTTATTCTGCTATTGATTCCTTCTAGAGAACTTTTAATTTCATTTATTGTGTTGTTCATCACTGTTTGTTTGCTCTTTAGTTCTTCTAGATCCTTGTTAAACGTTTTTTGTATTTTTTTTCCATTCTATTTCCAAGATTTTGGATCACCTTTACTACCGTTTCTCTGAATTCTTTTTCAGGTAGACTGCTGATTTCCTCTTCATTTGTTTGGTCTCATGTTTTTTTACCTTGCTCCTTCATCTGCTGTGTATTTCTCTGTCTTCTCATTTTGCTTAACTTACTGTCTTTGGGTTCTCCTTTTCACAGGCTGCAGGTTCGTAGTTCCCATTGTTTTTGGTGTCTTCCCCCTGTGGCTAAAGTTGGTTCAGTGGGTTGTGTAGGCTTCCTGGTGGAGGGGACTGGTGCCTGTGTTCTGGTGGATGCAGCTGGGTCTTGTGTTTCTGGTGGGCAGGACCACGTCTGGTGGTGTATTTTGGGGTGTCTGTGAATTTATCGTGATTTTAGGCATCCTCTTTGCTAATGGCCAGGTGTTGTATTCTTGTCTTGTTAGTTGTTTGGCATAGGGTGTCCAGCACTGTAACTTCCTGGTTGTTGAGTGGAGCTTCGTCTTAGTGTTTAGATGGGGATCTCTGGGAGAGCTTTCACTATTTGATATGACATGGGGCCAGGAGGTCTCTGGTGGGCCAATGTCCTGAACTCTGCTCTCCCACCTCAGAGGCTCAGGCCTGACACCCAGTTGGAGCACCAAGACTCTGTCAGCCACCTGGCTACTGCCCAGGCTGGGAATTCGATCAGGTCTGCAGTGGTGCCGGCTGCAGCCCACACTCCTGGGGCTTCCCTCTCAGTCCCATCATATGTATCTTTTAGGAGATTCTAGTTCCCCACCTACATTTCAATAATTTTTACTTCATAGAAGAAAGCATTAATATGCCATCTTCTAAATTGTTTAATAGTAATCTATTACAACTGATAAAACTTTACTATTGATGTATGTTTATTATTGATTAGAAAAGGCTTTTTCCTGTTTTACTTATACAGACTTCTATACAAATAAATATATATAATATATGAAAATATATATCATTGAGATATATACATCTATAAATATATAGATGTATCAATCCCAAAAGACTGTGTCATTTTATGAAGATAGAAGAAGAGTGACCACTCTACAGAATAATTTGTAATCAATTATGAGAACTGTATTAGTTAGGGTTCTGCAGAGAAACAGAACAAATAGGATGTGTGTGTACACATATAAAGAGAGATTTATTTGGGAGAATTGGCTTATGTGATAGTGGGGTGAGCAAATCCAAAATCTGCATAGCAGTCTGGCAAACTGCAGACCTAAGAAACAGTTGATGTTGTAGTCTTAATCCCAAAGGCAGTCCAGAGTCAGAATTTTTTCTTCCTCAGGGGACCCTCAGTCTTTTTCTCTTAAGGCTTTTAACTGACCAGATGAGGTCTACCATACTGTGGCAGAGAATCTGTTTTACTCAAAACCTACTGACTGGGCTTTCCTGGTGGCGCTGTGGTTCAGAGTCCACCTGCCGATGCAGGGGACGCGGGTTCGTGTTCCGGTCTGGGAAGATACAATATGCCGCGAAGCGGCTGGGCCCGTGAGCCATGGCCGCTGAGCCCACACGTCCGGAGCCTGTACTCTGCAAAGGGAGAGGCCACAACAGTGAGAGGCCCACGTACCGGAAAAAAAAAAAAAAAACCTACTGACTTAAATGGTAATCACATCTTAAAAACACCTTCACAGCACTATCTATAATGGTGTTTGCCCAAATACCTGGGCACAATAGCCTAGCAAAATTAACACATACAATTAACTATCACAAGAATAAATGATCTCATAGGTATTTGGGGTGCAGAAAGCAAGTCTAATATCTAGTAATAATTTAACTTTCAACAAATGGCAATGACAAATAAAACTTTATCCTTGTAGACCCAACTAGATGGAGGACACTTTCTTCCCTCCCTTGACCTCAAGAGTTTAAAACTGTTTACAGTTTTTGAATTGAAAGTAGCAAAACCATTTCATAACCAATTAAACTGGGGCCATTATCCAGGACTCACAGGTGTTTCATAAAGGAATTTCACACATAAATATATTTTTATACAATTTTAGAGGGAAAAATATAGAAAGCAGTTTTCTGCTTTGTTGAAAAATCTAAAGACCCTTTACACTGAGAACGAAAAATGCAAAATAATACATAACTATAGAAACCAAGCTTCCTCGTTTATGCCCTCATTGGTCCTTATGCTACACCTCAAACATAACTCATTTGACACAGAGTGGCCTTGATTTATTTGTTTATGTGCTTGTATCTTCTGCCAAAATATTTGTTCTTTGAGACCAGGGATGATATCTTGCTTTTCTTTGTATCTCCAGCACATGTCAGAGTGTTCAGTAGCTCTTAACAAATGTTTATTCAATTGAATCCATACTTTGAAGTTTGAAAAATATTTTCACATACCGTTAATGTTTGTTCTAACAATATAGCATTAGTTCTATTGCTATTGTAACAAACAAACACAAATTCAGTGGCTTAAAGCACCACAAATGTACTATAGTTCTGTAAGGTATGGGCAGGCTGTATTCCTTTCTGGAGGCTCTTGCTCATTCAATTGCTGAGATAATTCAGTTCCTTTTCATTCTGTGACTGAGTTCCCTATTCCCTTGCTGGCTGTCAGCTGAGCTCTGTTACCAGCATCTAGGGGCTGCCTGCATTCCTCCACCTTAAGTTCCCTCCTTCCGTCTCCAAAGCCACTTCTCTCTCATACTTTGACTCCCTGCTGCCTCTTGTTTTAGCAGATCTTTGACCATTCTGCCTTCCTCTTCAGCTTTGGGAACCCATGCCATTGGGCCCTCCCAGATAATCCAGAATAATGTCCCTATTTTAAGGTCCTATTTTAAGTCTTAATTCCACCTACAAAGTCCCTTTTGCCATGTAAAGTAACATAATTACAGGTTCCAAGGATTAGGGCATAGGCAATTTGAGGGCCATTATCCAATCTGCCATATGGAGTACCTTTAAAACGATCCTTATTTTATAGGTGAAGCACCTGAGGGAAGAATGCAAGATGCTTTCCCATAGTCCACACAGAGCTTCAACCCAAAACAGACCATCTGGCATCAATGTTGGATCTTTCCACTGTACCAAACTGTCATGTTATCCCCAAAAGGAATAACGAGAAAACTCTCTGAATATAGCATTGAAATTAAAGTCATCCAGTAAAAGAAAAGAGGCAAGCAAAGCCAATTGTGGCTTTTCACATAATAATGTTAAAAGAATAGGCATTTTAGGGCTTCTCTGGTGGCGCAGTGGTTGAGAGTCCGCCTGCCAATGCAGGGGACACGGGTTCGTGCCCCGGTCCGGGAAGATCCCACATGTCGCGGAGCGGCTGGGCCCGTGAGCCATGGCCGTTGAGCCTGAGCGTCCGGAGCCTGTGCTCCGCAGCAGGAGAGGCCACAACAGTGAGAGGCCTGCGTACCGCAAAAAAAATAAAATAATAAAATAAAATATGCATTTTAAAAGTAAAGAAATAAATATCCAAAGTGTATATACATCCAAAATGAAGGTGAATAATAGCTAGGAAGAAAAGAGGGAGAGCAGGAAGCATATAATGAGCCCTATTTATTTCCTTCTTCATGTTTGGGCCACAAGCCTTAAGACCTAAAGCAAAATTGATGTCAGACAATGAACAGTTTGCAGAGTATAAACAGAGATAAATTCCTATCCCCTGGACTAACAGTATAAGACTGCAGCCTATGGAATGGAGAGAGGATTTGTATAGATTGGCCAGAGCTACCATAAGGTTTCAAGGCCACTTTATAGAGCTACTTACTTCATGGTGAGACTTCATATAGCTACACACCTTAATAAATTCATATCAGACCAAGCCGTGCTTTATCAGAGATAGATAGACACTTTCTTGGCATATTCTAAAGCTTCTGGATTACATCTTGGGAATCAGAATATGAAATCTAATAGCTGTGTTTTGCAGTTAATATGTGGTTTGGTGCTCTTGCCATTAAAAAGAGGAAAAAACACCATAAGCCCACTAACCATCCCTTATCCAACGAGGTACTTTAAGAACTAAGGAAAACAGAAACTCGTGAATTATTTATTTTAAATGTGGCCATTTCAATAGAAGCAGCTCAGTGTCTACTATAGTCCAACCTCAAAAGAGTAATGCATACACACACAAAAAAACATATTTCTCTATGTGAAAGAGAACATAGCTTTAACTGAAAAAATGTCATCTAAAACTGTAATGATTAAACATTGTAAATGCTAACTTCATGTTAAATAAAATTATAACTATATTGCAACAACAAATCAAAACTACCAGCCAATTCGCTTTTCCCCAGTAAGTCTAGTGAATGTTTTACAAAACCAGTATAAAAAAATCCACTTTTATTTGTTTTGATTTTCTATTTCTTTCTTAGATTAAAAAGTTGAAATGAATAAATGTACAAATTTAAAACTTTATGCTCAACACTTGATTATGCATGTTAATGAGAAATCAAAGCATTGGTATTTGAAAATAAGACATAATCCCCCAGACATTCATGTTTTTCATTAGAATGTGGTCATGTATACAATTGGATAAACACACAGGCTCTGTCTACATGATAATAAATTAACTGGTTAAACAGTGAACAATTTAGGTAGCTATGCTTGCTTTGCTTACATGATGCCAAGTGTTTGATATTTTGTTTTTACATGTTAGCAATTCTATTGCTTAATTAGCTTAAGCCACTAGACTTTTTAATACATTCTAGACAAAGCCATATTTATATGAAAATATTCCCATATGCAGCTCCTCTGTGTCTAGTTTCTGCAGCCATCAGAACAAGCCTTATATGATAGATATGGCATAATGAAAGGGAAAAGTCTAGCAATATGCATGAAATTAATCATCTTTTCTCATTGAAGCAGATGTGCCAGTGGGTGCACGGTTCGTGCACACAGATATTCTTAGGCAAAACTTTACCTGGCTGCAAACATTACTGTTTTTGTTATTTTATTATAATTATTTTGCTCTAAGAGTGGTAACATGAACAGTCACAGGAAGTAGTATTGATAAGAGGAGCACAGGGTTTGGGAATTAGGATACCTGAGACTTTTTGTTCCATCTAAAGATAGCTTTTTCATGCTATTTGGCAAATCACTTAACCTCTCTAGATCTTGGATTCCTCATCCTTAAAAAGAGTCTTATGTAAGTTTATTATCTCTAAGAAATTTGACTCATTCCTGGCAGACAGTGTGTATTCTTTCAGATAACATCAGATCTGTCTGGTTTCTCTTCTATAGCCAGCCTAGACTATGCCACAAATAGTAGCTCCAACCATCTGCGAGCTAGGAAATAAACCTTTTTTTCATACATGACTTTTCATACATGACTTTTCATACATGACTTAAATCAGAGTTTCTTAAACTTCTATGTGCATAAGCATTACCTTGAGGATTTCCTTAAAGGTGCCAACTTACCTGTCCCAGCTTCAGTAACTCTTATTCAACAATTACATGGTAGGGCCTAAAAACCTGCATGTTAATTGTCATCCAAAATAATTCTTTCATAGATGATTCTCAGACTACATTTTGAGAAACACCTACCCACACTTAATGGAAGCCATAACTACATGGAGAGCATCATCTGTATAGTGAGCAGTTAACATTTGTCCTTGGATTATGGCTATAATTATAAATGAATTTCTGGTCTAGTCCTGATTGTTTAACAGGTGGTTTAGTCTGGTTTCCCCAGCTGAGAATATTGAGAGTAGAATTTGTGTACAAGAGTTCTCAAGAGAAACCAGAACAGGAATGGGAAAATCAGGATAGCTTCAGGCCAAGAAACCTAGCAAGGTGAAGTCATGCATTCAGAAAGCTTTGGAGTGTAAATTACATTGTATTTTATTGCATATCCTGGTAACACAGCTGGACCTTTGAACTATGGCACCAGTACCTCATTGGCTACTGCATGCTCTGTGGGAACAAAAACTACCAGGCACCTTCCAGAGACAAGTGGCTCCAGTACCAAAAGGACAGTCTTTGAAAATGACTGCAGATTGCAGTCCTTAGGAGGGGAGCATGCAGAAGTTGGGGGTGTATTTTCCAAGGGTATCTAATTGGGTCAGGATCCAGCAGTTTCCACTTCAGCTGGCTATCTCATATTCTATTTTCCTGTGTTAAGTCTACTTAAATACCAAATACTTGCAAGCTATACATTTCTTGCTTTTGACATTCAGTTAGTCTGAGAACCCTGAAAATGGAACTTGAATAGTGAAGGAGTTCAACCCCAAAATATACCGCTTTGGCATATTGATTATTTTGAGTTAAAGGCAACTGAGAAACAGCAGGTTCCTGAAGGTCACTCTGACCTTCCTTTTTCTACCTAAAAGTAGGAGATAAAAATCCATGTGAAAGATGCCCTCCCTATACCAGGAGGAAGGAAGACGTTCTTATTACCAGAGACAGGAAATTGAGGCTGAGAAATCTGTACAAACCAATCTTGTTAAACTAACTCTTACTTCCTAGTTATTTCTCTACAATTGATTGCCCGTTCTCCAAACCTCTTTGTCTTGTTTCTTTGTCTAAAAGTTATAAATGCTTTGTGCTCTGGTCAGTTCTTTGTGTCTTCAACCTCTTGAGAAGGCTCCCGTGTAACAATTTAATCAAATGTGTATCCTTTACTCCTGTTAATCTGTTGAATCATTTCAATGTTTAGACCCAGTCAGAGCCTCTTAGAGGGTAGACAAGAACTTTTTCTTCCCTAAAAGAGCCAATTCAATTGGATTTTTCCCCGAATGTTCTTCTGCTTTGTATTTCCTAATTCTGATCTCAGTGTTCTTTCTCAGAATTCCATCATAGTGTATCATACACTTGTTGTCACAGAGCACAGAGCATTTAAAATTCAAAATACAGCATTGCTTCTTGTCTTTAGTGAACCCTTATGAATTCTGGACTCCAATCCTCAGGCTACTGCTTGCTAGGCACACACTATCTTGCTGAACTTTCCATTTGACCTCGCCTCTGTCACTCTTAGACTGCCCTAGGACAACTGCCCATCCAAACAAGTCCAGTTTGATTCAATTCGAATTAAGCAAGATTAACTGGAATCCACAGACCAGCTCAGAATTCGATTTGGGAAACAGAAGTCTATGTAATTGCATAATGATTAAAAAGATGTCCTTATGTAACATTTTAACATTGAAATTAAATGTTCTTAATTTCCCTATTTAGTTAATTTAATCCAATGTACAAAATGGTCTGTTCCTTAAGTCTTATACAAATACAAACTGCTAGTTAGGACTATATAATAAAGATAGTAAAAAATGATCATTGGACAGATTTAAAAAATCAAGTTAAAATTATCTCATATGCTTTTAATGTCCTACTTGGACTAGTGAATTGTATATAAACCTAGAAGTAGCTGCAAAAGTGTTTATTCAGTGAAAACGTGTGTAGAGATGATTTTTTGTTATCTGCCTGTTCTGCCATGTAAAGTGATGAAGATGTTGGTGAGTCAAAGTGCTAGTAACATATTCCTTGAAGTTATAATGCACTTCTAGTGATGAGGAATAAGTAGTGCTAACTCTGGATATATTGACCTAAAGTACATATCTGAAAAAAACATAAGAATGACAAATATTGATGAATTTTTTTCTACAAGATGACAAATTTAGAGTACTTGGAGGTAGTTGTATATTTATATACTCTTTACCATTTTTTTTACAAGACACTTATCTACCTATCAGACAAAAGACGAAACCTTGAAAGCTGTATTGTGTGCTAGTGTGTGTGTGTGTGTGTGCGCGCGCGCGTGTGCATGACTAAAAGTGTCTTCAATATTGAAGAATAAATAGAATAAGTCAATCAGTTCCATCTTACCTAGACACATAATTATTTGGTTAGTCATCACAATTTTGCATAACAGGGATTTTCACCAGTTATTTTTTAAACAAGTTTTCCAAAATTACTAACGTGAATATTTTCTTTCCATATATTTGACTAAATATTACGTTAGAATTAACTAATGATTTTGGTTCACCTAATAATCTAACACATACTAGCACTAACCAGATAACCTTTTGACATCTCCAAACATTTATTAAAATGTTACAGGTTGACCAAGAAAAAGAGTTTAGAATTGACAAATGAAATGCCTAGATTCCAAAATAATGCAGGTTGAAAATTCAGTTTCTGTGAATGGAAAATAAGGTAGGTACAGAATCTTTACATGAAAGCAGAAGATGGGGAGGTGGGTATTGCAGGAATTTTGTTGATTTTAGAAAAGCAGAGGATATGGCAAGCAGAATCCTTTTTGTAAGGGGAAAGAGTGGTCATATTTATAGACTTCAACGTATTTTAAGTTTCATTTGAGCATATTTAATAACTACTTTATTCTTAGAATTGAAGCAGCATCTACTAGATTATTGTGAATAGGGCAAAGAATTATTTCATAGTGTGGCATACCTGTATCTGTGAAACTCAAGTTAATTGCCTGAGATGTTTTGCCATAGAGACAAGCCAAAATAAACCACAGGGATTATATTCTTGTAATGCTAATCAAATTTATTTTTTTATTGCTCATGGCTAGTCATAATAGTTATAATAAAATCTAACTTTTCCCTGTTTTGGATAATGCCAATCTTTTGTGCCAAATAGCCCTGGTAGTTTAACATTTGGGATTCCACATGAATGATTTACAGTAAATCACAGAGACGGAAGTGCTATTAAATACTAAGCTAGGTTACTAAAGACCATTGAGGATACAAAAAGATAAGACAATTTAAGGAGAAAGTGTCTACCTATCATCTATCATCTATTTATCATCTATTATTTATTTAGTAATCCTTATACCTATAGACACACACATATTTATACACACATATAAAGAAAAAGTGAATTGATTGTTTTTTTTTAAATCATAAAGGCAGGTAAGAGCATAGTTTATTTTGGGACTATCATTATTTCTTGTCACTTGGGTGGTTTTAAATAAGGATATAGTCCAAAACTGCAATTAATTCCACATTATTTTATAAGAATTCTTTCATTCACTTGATTTTACTAAGGTTATTTTTTACCTAAAGAGCAATGCATACATGCATACAAGCTAAAATTTTCCAAGAACATTTACTTCAAAACTCCAATTTTATTTTTATTTATTTCAGAAAATAGATCGTTATTATCAGTTCACATGTTCTACTACATTAACAATATCTAAGTCCAAAATAGCAGTAAAGAATTTGAGCCACTGAGAAAATGACATCTCTCTCAATTAAATAACCATTGGTGCTGCAGAAATGAACACAGCTCCAATGCTCATTTAAATCTAGAGTTACAAGAATCATTTAGGTATGGCTTGTGATGAAAGCACATAGAAGGGAAAGGGGAGAAATCTGCTTCTCCTTGTCTGACAACTTCATGGTAAGAATGTCTCCTTCGACATATACTGTAGGGAAATAATTTAAAGAAGTCTTTTCACAGCTTGACAACTGTACTCATGATTTAAGTTTCCATATTAATTCAAAGATTCATAAATGAGAAAGAAAAATTAAATTTATATCAAAATGTGTGTTTTGAAGAAATTTCCAATGGTTGATTGGTTGAAATGTGAAGCTCTTTATTATTTTTTAAGAAATTTCTCCATTCCATAGAAATATGTTTTACAAATGTTTTCAGATTGGTATGTCCTTTATCCTCTAAAATGACTGTTTAAGCAAATCATTAGGTTAGACATAAGATTTTTTTAAAGTAATAATAAGATAATAATAAAAATGATGATATCATCTAGAAACTTTTAGATGTAAATTTTACTTTTGTTTTGGGTTACCTCATATTTTAAAAACTTATATTTCAGTAAATAAGAATTTAATAGTTGTCTGAGATTTATATCTATTACAAAAGAAAATTCATTCTATAATTATAGCTAATAAATTTGATGTATATTAAATATTAGTTAGTGAGAATATATCCATGTCTCTTACTAGATATCAACATCAACTCAATGATAATTAGTTATGCCAAAAAGTTATATCAAATGATTTTTAGAAAGAAGCACAAGTTATTGATTCAACATACATTCAAAAATAAAAATAAGTATAGTGTGCTTATGACAACAGATGTATATAAGAGAAGAGCAAGACAATTTTACTTGACAATCTGTTCAATGATTCAGCAGTGTCATGTGGTTCCCCCAAAATGTTTATATTATCTAACTTTAATGCACAGTGAAAATATGGGTATATAATGCTTAGATGGTAGTCCCGAACCTTCTTTTTTTACCTTTTTTTTTTTTGTCAAATTGTATCTATAGTATAGAGTTCTCTACTATATACGTATGATAGATTAGTGATGGGTGTACATTTTTTGTCATATCTTACATTAAGAGATAAAGTCTGTTTCTCTTCCTTTTGGACCTGGGCTAACCTTGCTCTAACTTGCTTTGCTCAAGAGAAAGAAGCAGAAATGACATCATGCATGTTTGAAGCTGAGCTTAGATCTACAAATTCTGCTTTGGCTTTCTTAAAGCACTTCATCTTGGGGACCAGCTCTCCTGCTGGAGAAAACCTCACTCCATGAAAAAGCCATGTAGAGTGGACTGAGGCACTCTTGTTGATAGACTCAGCTGAGCTCCAAACAGTGTTCCAGCAACAACTACCAGTCACAAGAGTGATTCCTGTTGGATACTTCAGGCCGGTCGAGCCTCCTGATGGCTGTCATCCAAGCTAATACCACATGGAGCAGAATAACCATCCATCTGGTTCATGTCAAACCACAGAATCATGAGAGATAGAAAATGGTTGCTTTGTTTTGTCACTAATTTTTGAGTGACAGTATTTATGTTCAATTACCTATTTACAGTTTATTGCATAGTAATAGGTAATTGAAGCATCCTTTGAGGGTTATAGACAAGATAGAGTGTGTTTAGAGAAGAGGGCTAAGTCTTTTGATATCCTCATCACTCGTAAGTGTTAGCATGGGCTTTGAGATTAGTGTTATTGCTCTCAGCTTGTTGTCAATCACAGAGGGTGTCCTCAGCTTCCCTCTGAACCTCATTGCTTTAGCAGGTCTTTGTGGCCCAGTCTCTGAATCAGTTTATGATAAGCATTCTAATGCTCTTCTGAGACTTCAGTTCTATCCTGAATCCAGTAATGCAGCTGGGGCCCAGACAACCTGTCTTACACTTTTCAGTCCCTCTTTCTGTGAGCTGACATGATTTCTTACATTTGCTTGACTAGATGGTGGGCTAATTCAAATGGAATAAATCATCAGAATACACAACTCTTTCATTCAATTGACTTTGAAATCACATGGTTCTCTGTCCCACTGAGGACTCGTGAAAATCTCACCTCTCTAGAGGCCTCTTTTAGAATAAACAAATGGATTTATTAGTTAACTGTAGTGTAACTCAGGATGACAAAAGAAGTTTAAGCAACCTCCTATGTGAGTCCAGAAGAAGGAAAGTTTAATTCTGACTTTAGAAATTTACTGGAAAGGAGAGAATAAGGTTTGAAGAAATCTTGATAAAGGAAACATGGGAGTTAATACAAGAGGTTAGGACAAGAAGGTCTTGCTAGGCAATGAAGAAGGTAACTGAATTCCAGATTGAGGGAATGCAGTGAACACAAGAATAGCAAGCATAGGGCATTTGGGAAGTTTGATATAGCTAACATAATAGGAAGATAACTAGGAAACAGGAGTTTGAAGCCAGGTTTCTTCAGCCCTTGCTAGAAGTTTGCACATTTGGGGGGACAATATGGCACTAGGGAATGCTTTTTTGGGTACTGTTGGATTATATGACCAAACCAATATTTTAGAAAGATAGCTGGTGACAGAATGGAGGATGATCTGAGGGATGGATGGACGTGCAGCATGTAGAATATTTAGGAGGCTCCCGCAATAGTTTAGTAGAGAAAAGATGGAAATACCGAAGAGTAAAAGGAAATGAATAAGGGGATAACAATGTGAAAGAATATCTTTAGTCTTGAGGTTGGAAAAAAACAACTTTGAAGTTTCAAAGCTGGGTGGCTGGGAAGATAGTGCTATAATTATCCTGCTGAAGAGGACAGGAGTCTTTTGATATGGAAAAGGGGGAAAGAGGCATAATAAGAACATGCTGGTCTTATGTGGAGATTGCAAGCAAGCATTTGCAATTCATCTGTAAAACGCACAAGAAAAACACTGAGAAAGTGTTATCGATAGAAGATAAACCAGTTGGAGAAAGAAACTGAAGCCATGAGAGGAGAGGAAATGTGCAGAAAAGAGTAGAGTAAAACTTCTGACAATCCCAGTGATTGTCAGGAGAATAGGAACAGAGGCACCAGTGAAGCAGAATAAGAAAATCATGAGAGTCATGTTATTGAATCAAAGGAGTTCAGGGAGATGGGTGAACCACAGGGCCAAATATTTAAAAAAGGTTAAAGATGATGAAAAACAAAAACCCAAAACTGGACCCCAAAATGAGAAGAGCATCATAAGGATATTGAGAAAGCAGCCTTATATTAATATTTCAAGACAATTAGCAGAGAAAGGAAGAGAACATTACAAAAATGATATCTGAGGTATAGAGATCATCAACATGTATAACAGCTTTTCAGAAGAGATCAGTTATAAATGATCCAAAAATTCATCTGAGTGTAGAATAATAAATTTTAGATCAGTGATTTACAACATGGAGTATTTAATTTAAGGAATATGCTATTATAAATTCCTGAATGATACTGGCACTGCTAGTGCAGAGAACACATGGACTATTTAGAAGCCACATCTGGGTATTTTTCATTTATTTTCATTTAAAGTTATAGCCAAATTCATCTTAGACATTTTGTTGTATAATTTTATATGATTTAAATATGTATTGGGTACATCCAAGGGAAATGTATAATTAAAATTTGATTATGGTTTCATTTCAAACTATATTTCTTTTTTAAAAACCTAGAAACTGATTCATTATATTAATATTATACACAATTGTTAGTGATCTTAAAATGTAATATTCAAACTTTTAATTCTACCTGAGTAGGGTTAAGATACAGTGTAAATAGATTGTTGTTCACTTTAATACTTGACACTATCGATTCATCAAAAATAGCTTTACTTTCACAGAAGATCAAAGTTCCAAGTTTGCAAACAATAGCGCAATGCCACAGTAGTTTGATTTTTTTTTTAAGAAAGAACTATAGGATCTCCATGTTTATAAAGAACAATAAACATAAGAAACTAAGCAAGCAATAAAAGGTAACTTTCAAAAATAGTTCATGAAATTCTTTGTAGATTGCTTTCAGTCTCTAATCTGAAGTGCCTCTTCTGAAGATTCACTTCTGCTTACAGTATTTTAGCTAAATTCAATGTGTATAGAAGTTTTAGTTTATGTAGTAAATGTTTTCATGTGAAACTCTTTACTTGTCCAGTCATGTTGTTCCTGATCAATCATGACCAAATACCCCAGCAAGCATTCCAGGAAGTCAAATCTGTGGGTGTGAGAACATGAGGTGAGGCTTCCACTACTTGTTTTGTTTAAATATACTTGGAAAACTTGGGGAAATACCTCAAGGGAATATGGATATTTTTCACTTGCTTGTGATTAAAAACAAATTTTAAGGAAGTCTCCTTTTAACTGAAGATACTTAATTAAAGCTAAAGGAGAAAGATAACCACTTAACAGCAGGGGTACCCATGGATACATATGCTTCATTAATTGGATGAGAGCAGAGGAGAAAAACCTTTCCAAAAATATTACTCTGTGTTTCTGAACACATTTCATTAAGTGCATTCTTTAATCAGTGATCAACATAGATTAGGGTGAGACCTCCCATAGTCATGTCTTCAAAACACTTTTAGATAAAACACCACAATAAAGGGGCGGGATGGAAGTTAGGAGGACATTCTTTTTTGTTTTAAAGAGCAAAAGACCATTATCTGCTCATAAGTAGAGCTTGTACATCTCTACAAAGCAAAGACCGTACATTCATTCTTGCATTCAGTCAACAATGACTTCCTGTCCCTAACGCCAGTGGTCCTAAGCTAGACGTTAAGTATAGAGCAGTGAGCAATAATGACACTCAACAACAGGGAGCTCTATTACCATGTGATAAGTGCCATAACATAGATGGGTCCAAAGTGCTCCAGGAAGACTAAGGTGATATAATTAATTTCATCTTGGGAGGACAAAGGATGTTTTTCTGAGGAAGTTACTTATATACTTACACCTCAGAATAAAAAGGAATTAACTTGTCAGAGAAAGAGGGAAAAGAATGTTATAGGCAGCATTAAAAGGTAAACTGAGGCACATTAAACATTTTAAGAATTTGAACAAAAGTTGCTTTGAATCAGGTAGTGACAAATTGGAAGTAGTTGGAGCACCCCAGAACTGGAGCTGGGGAAAGGCTTTCATAGAGCAGACACAAGCAAAGCAAGTAAATGATTTGACTGGCTCTAGCTTACACGGTTGCCTTGTTTGGGAAAGCCTAGTTGACTGTTTGTGATTAGCTGTCCCTAGGTTTTGATTTTCTAACCTTGAGGCATTTACAAGCTTATGATTTAGTTTGCTTATGCAAGCTTTTGAGGCATTAGAACCCCCTCAGTCTAATGCCCTCCTTGTTTAATTAATTTAACAGCAGAAATAATGATATACACAGACACCAGGAAGCAAGGAGAACCTGGGACTTCTGCAAGTGATTCCATGCAGCTGGACAACAAAAAGCCAAATGAGGGGTATGGAGTGAACATAAGACCAAAGGTAGAAACAGAGATTAGTTAAAACAGGCTTCTTAAGCTATGTTTACAAGAATGGATTTTACTTGAAACATAATAATGTGTATAATACATGTCAACAACTCTACATTTTTGGAAAATGGATAATATTTTAAAAATATCTCTACATAAACTATATAAGAAGCACAACTAAGTATACAAAATCTGTTTTTCCCATCTATTCAAAGAAAGAATGAACTGGAAATATCAACCATGATATCCTCATACAAGCTGACTTAACATCACAAATTTCATTTAATGTGTATTTTGAGGGTGATATTACTGATCCTTTTGGATACAGACCTGCTATTTAACTCTAATAATAAAAATTTGAAAAGCTAACAACCATTAATAATAAAATCAAATACTCCAGAACAAAGTATTTCCAAAATTGAAAGTCAATTTTGTATAAAGAATACAATCTCACCATATATATAAGAGAACTCTTGAAGGACATAATGGCAGAGACTACCTTGTATGCAAAAGTGACATAATGATTTGTCCCTTCCCCCAAAATTGAATGTGGTGATGGTGGCATTAGCAATATTGTATACATTGCATAATTTAAATGATATTTTGGCAAAATATGGATTTGCCTACTTAGCCAAGAAATAAACAGAAGGTATAAATTCTCATTCACCTATTTTTGAAGAAAAGAATAGTAAGAAAATGAATAGAAACTTTCTTTTTCACATACTCATCAAGCTATTTTAGGAGAAATTCTAATCTAAGCAATAACAGGGGAAAATTTAGCAATAGCAGCCAATGCATTAATTTGATGACATGAAAGCAGTCAGTTTACTGATAATACTAAAAGAAAAGGATGAAATAATAATAAGCTAATGGTAATCAAATGAACTCCTTAAGGCATAAAAGGTTTAGCTTCTGATACACTGATCACTAATGGAAACAATGATAATTCCCCCCAACAGGATATGCCATAAATATCACCTAATAAGCCTCAAACTATATTTTAACTAAAGAGCTGGATTTTTCCTAGAGATACAGCCACATAATGCTATGTATCTTTTAAGATCAGTTATTGTACATGTGCCGTGGAAGATATTATAAGATTTGTAGCAAAAGCAGTTATGCTTTGGAGATAAGAATCCTACTTTCAAAGGGAGCAGGCTTACATCAATGTTCTTTGGTTTATTCTTTTTAAAAAAGTTGTAAATTTTTTTTCTCTTGTGGACTAGACTGATACTGATTTTATATATTTTATAACCAGTACTTATGACATAACCCAAATCTTAAAGATATCTCCACTTTCCATTGCTGCTTACTTTGATTAGTTGTAAATTGAACATAGTCTTTGAATGGTCTCTTTCTGTGGGTATTTTTACTATTGTGTAAGGCTAGGAGGCATTCCTTTTGGGGATTTGCCACTTATAGTTCCCTTTCTTTTCTAATCTTTTTCTTCACTGCATCATGATCATGCAAAGATGAGGGAAATAGTTTTTTATTGTGGCACCAAGACAAACTACTTTCAGTTTAAATATACCCCTGGCTAGAAAAATGCAATAAACCTTGGTATCTATGGAAATACATTAAGCATTTTTTGAAGCTAAATTGAAGAATTTTACATGGATACAAACAGATCATTTGTGTGAGTGACTGAATATTTTCTTTTGAGAATGATGAGTATATAAACATTTTTCAGACAAATTCCTGAAGTTGGGAAACATACTTAATTACAGTAAATCTTTTAAAGACTGGAGGAAAAGAGAATCAATAAAAAATGCAAATCAGGGCTTCCCTGGTGGCGGAGTGGTTGAGAGTCCGCCTGCCGATGCAAGAGACATGGGTTCGTGCCCCAGTCGGGAGGATCCCACATGCTGCAGAGCGGCTGGGCCCGTGAGCCATGGCTGCTGAGGCTGCACGTCCAGAGGTTGTGCTCTGCAACGGGAGAGGCCACAACAGTGAGAGGTCCACGTACCGCAAAAAAAAAAAAAAAAAAGAAAAAAAAAAAAAGCAAATCGATCTATATATGGAACAAGACCTGAAAATATATTTTAACAAGCAAAGTGCTCTGCTCTCAAGCTTTTGTAAGAAAATATCTGAAGCCCCAAATATGATTTTAAAAGGGAGCAATTAATTGTCAGTATTAATTATCTTAGGCATTGAAAACTATTTTTATGTTCATAACATTAGAATGTCATTTGTTTCTGATACAAATTATTCATTATTTGATCATTATATCTATCATCCATCATCATCAGTTCTTCTCATGATGTTAGTGATGTAAAGAAGTTAAACTGATTTCTCTTTACTTTACAATAGTTGTAACAAATGAGATCACTACTGACAGCAGAAATATCAAGGAATTTCTGAACATAGGGAGAAAGGAGGGTGTTAAGAAAGACAAAGAACTCTTTTGGAAGTTTAGATAGATAGATAGATAGGGATATCTGTGGCTAATAAAAAGTATCCCAGTTTGCAAAAGCAAAGTTGTCACAATCAAGATCTAATTAAAAAAAAGAGCGATTTTGGGTGTTCAAGATGGCAGAAGAGTAATACGTGGAGATCACCTTCCTCCCCACAGATACATCAGAAATACATCTACACGTGGAACAACTCCTACAGAACACCTACTGAACGCTGGCAGAAGACCTCAGACCTCCCAAAAGGACCTCCCACGTACCTGTGTAGGGCAAAAGAAAAAAGAATAAACAGAGACAAAAGGATAGGGATGGGACCTGCACCAGTGGGAGGGAGCTGTGAAGGAGGAAAGGTTTCCACACACTAGGAAGTCCCTTTGTGGGCAGAGACTGCGGGTGGCGGAGGGGGAAAGCTCCAGAGCCACGGAGGAGAGCACAGCAACAGGGGTGTGGAGGGCAAAGCAAAGAGATTCCCACACAGAGGATCGGTGCTGACCAGCACTCACCAGCCCAAGAGACCTGTCTGCTCACCCACCAGGGCAGGCAGGGGCTGGGAGCTGAGGCAAGGGCTTCAGTCGGATCCCAGGGAGAGGACTGGGGTTGGCTGTGTGAACACAGCCTGAAGGGGGCTAGTGTGCCATGGCTACCCAGGAGGGGTTCTGGGAAAAAGTCTGGAGCTGCCTAAGAGGCAAGAGGCCATTGTTTCGGGGTGCGTGATGAGAGGGGATTAAGAGTGCCACTTAAACAAGCTCCAAAAACGGGCATGAGCCATGGCTATCAGCACAGACCCCAGAGACGGGCATGAGATGCTAAGGCTTCTACTCCCGCCACCAAGAAGCCTGTGTGCAAGCACAGGTCATTCTCCTCACCTACCCTCCTGGGAGCCTGTGCAGCCTGCCACTGCCAGGGTCCTGTGATCCAGGGACAGCTTCCCCAGGACAACACAAGTCGTGCCTCAGGCTGGTGCAGTATCATGCTGCAGGCTTGCCCCACATCCGTACCCCTCCCTCCCCTTGGCCTGAGTAAGCCAGAGCCCCCGAATCAGCTGCTCCTTTAACCCCGTCCTGTCTGAGCAGGAACAGACGCTCTCAGGCGACCTATACGCAGAGGCGGGGCCAAATCCTAAACTGAAACTCAGGAGCTGTGGGAACAAAGAAGAGAAAGAGAAATCTCTCCCAGCAGCCTCAGGAGCGGTGGAATAAATCTCCACAATCAGTTTGATGTACCCAGAAACTCTGGAATAACCAAATAGGAAACGAGTCATCCCAAACTGAGGTGGTGGACTTTGGGAGCAATGATATATATATATATATATATATATATATATATATATATATATATATATATATATATATATATATATATATATATATATATATATATATATATATATATATATATATATATATATATTTTCCTTTTTCTCTTTTTGTGAGTGTGTATCTATATGCTTCTGTGTTTGATTTTGTCTGTATAGCTTTCCTCTACCATTTGTCCTAGGGTTCTGTCTTTCAGCTTTTTTTTTTTTTTTAATATAGTTTTTAGTGCTTGTTACCATTGGTGGATTTGGTTTGGTTGCTCTCTTCTTTCTTTCTTTCTTTCTCTCTTTTTATTACTTTCTTTAAAATTTATTTTATTTTTCATTTCAATATCTTTTTATTATATATATATATATATATATATATATATATATATATATACTTTTGCTTTTTTTCTTTTTCTCACTTTTATTCTGAGCTGTGTGGGATGATATGGTCTTGGCACTCTGGCTGAGTGTCAGGCCTGGGCCTCTGAGGTGGGAGAGCCGAGTTCAGGATATTGGCCCACCAGAGACCTCCCAGCTCCACGTAATATCAAAGAGTAAAAATCACCCAGAGATCTCCATCCCAATGACAAGGCACAGATCCACTCAACAACCAGCAAGCTACACTTGCTGGGCACCGTAGGCCAAACAACTAGCAAGACAGGAACACAACCTCACCCATTATCAGAGAGGCTGCCTAAATTAATAATAAGGTCACAGACACCCCAAAACACATGACCAGACATGGTCTGCTGACAAGAAAGACAAGATCCAACCTCATCCTCCAGAACACAGGCACTAGTCCCCTCTACCAGGAAGCCTACACAACACACTGAACCAACCTTAGCCACTGAGGGCAGACACCAAAAACAATGGGAACTATGAACCTGTAGTCTGTGAAAACGAGACCCCAAACACAGTAAGTTAAGCAAAATGAGAAGACACAGAAATACACAGCAGTTGAGGGAGCAAGGTAAAAACCCACCAGAACAAACAAATGAAGAGGAAATAGGCAATCTACCTGAAAAACAATTCAGAGAAATGATAGTAATGATGATCCAAAATGTTGGAAATAGAATGCAGAAAATACAAGAAACGTCTAACAAGGACTGAGAAGAACTAAAGAGCAAACAAACAATGATGAACAACACGATAAATGAAATGAAAAATTCTCTAGAGGGAATCAATAGCAGAATAACTGAGGCAGAAGAACAGATAAGTGACCTGGAAGATAAAATAGAGGAAATAACTACTGCAGAGCAGAATAAAGAAAAAAGAATGAAAAGAATTGAGGACAGTCTCAGAGACCTCTAGGACAATATTAAATGCATTTGAATTATAATGGTCCCAGAAGAAGAAGAGAAAAAGAAAGGGACTGAGAAAATATTTGAAGAGATTATAGTTGAAAACTTCCCTAATATGGGAAAGAAAATAGTTAATCAGGTCCACGAAGCACAAAGAGTCCCATACAGGATAAATCCAAGGAAAAACACGCCAAGACACGTATTAATCAAACTATCAAAAATTCAATACAAAGAAAAAATATTAAAACCAACAAGAGAAAAACAACAAATAACATACAGGGAATCCCTATCAGGTTAACAGCTGATCTTTCAGCAGAAATTCTGCAAGCCAGAGGGAGTGGCAGGACATAATTAAAGTGACAAAAGGGAAAAACCTACAACCAAGATTACTCTACCCAACAAGGATCACATTCAGATTCAATGGAGAAATTAAAACCTTTACAGACAAGCAAAAGCTAAGAGAATTCAGCACCACCAATCCAGCCTTACAACAAATGCTAAAGGAACTTCTCTAGGAAGAAAACACAAGAGAAGGAAAAGACATGCAATAACAAATACAAAACAATTAGGAAATTGTAATAGGAACATACATATGGATAATTACCTTAAATGTAAATGAATTAAATGCTCCCACCAAAAGACATAGACTGGCTGAAGGGACACAAAAACAAGACTGTATATATACTGTATACAAGAGACCCACTTCAGACCTAGGGACACATACAGACTGAAAGTGAGGGGATAGTAAAAGATATTCCATGAAAATGGAAATCAAAAGAACGCTGGCATAGCAATTCTCATATCAGACAAAATAGACTTTAAAACAAAGACTCTTACAAAAGACAAAGAAAGACACTACATAATGATCAAGGGACCAATCCAAGAAGAAGATAATTATAAATATTTATGCAACCAACATAGGAGCACCTCAATACATAAGGCAAATGCTAACAGCCTTAAAAGGGGAAACCTACAATAACACAATCATAGTAGGGGACTTTAACAACACACTTTCACCAATGGAAATATCATCCAAAATAAAAATAAATAAGGAAACACAAGCTTTAAATGATACATTAAACAAGATGGACTTAATTGATATTTAAAGGACATTCCATCCAAAAACAACAGAATACACTTTCTTCTCAACTGCTCATGGAATATTCTCCAAGATAGATCATATCTTGTGTCACAAATCGAGCCTTGATAAATTTAAGAAAATTGAAATCATATCAAGTGTATTTTCTGACCACAAAACTATGACACTAGATATCAACTACAGGAAAAAATGTGTAAAAAATACAAACACATAGAGGCTAAACAACACAATACTTAATAACCAAGAGATCACTGAAAAAATCAAGGAGGAAATCAAAAAATACCTAGAAACAAATGACAATTAAAACATGACAACCCAAAACCTATCGGATGCAGCTAAAGCATTTCTAAGAGTGAAGTTTATAGCTATATAATCCTACATTAAGGAACAAGAAACATCTCAAATAAACAACCTGACCTTACACCTAAAGCAATTACAGAAAGAAGAACAACAACAACAACAACAACAAAAAAAAAACCCAAAGTTAGCAGAAGGAAAGAAATCATAAAGACCACAACAGAAATAAATGAAAAAGAAATTAAGGAAACAATAGCAAAGATCAATAAAGCTAAAAGCTGGTTCTTTGAGAAGATAAACAAAATGGATAGAACATTAGTCAGACTCATAAAGGAAAAAAGGGAGAAGACTCAAATCAATAGAACCAGCAGTGAAAAAGGGGAAGTAACAACTGACACTGCAGAAATACAGAGCCTCATGAGAGAATACTACAAGCAACTATATGCCAATAAAATTGACTACCTGGAAGAAATGGACAAATTCTTAGAAAAGCATAACCTCCCAACACTGAACCAGGAAGAAATAGAAAATATAAACAGACCAATCACAAGCACTGAAATTGAAACTGTGATTAAAAATCTTCCAACAAAAAAACCCCAGGACAAGATGGCTTCACATGCAAATTCTGTAAAACACTGAGAGAAGAGCTAACACCTATCCTTCTCAACTCTTTCAAAATATAGCAGAGAGAGGAACAGTCTCAAACTCATTCTACAATGTCACCATCACCCTGGTATCAAAAACAGACAAAGAAGTCACAGAGAAAGAAAACTACAGACCAATAACACTGATGACTATGGATGCAAAAATGCTCAACAAAATACTACCAAACAGAATCCAACAGCACATTAAAAGGATCATACAGCATGATCAAGTGGGGTTTATCCCAGGGATGCAAGGATTCTTCAATATACACAAATCAATCAATGCGATAAACCATATAAACAAATTGAAGGAGAAAAAAACATATGATCATCTCAATAGATGCAGAAAAAGTTTTCACCAAAATTCAACACCCATTTATGATAAAAATCCTAAAAGTAGGCATAGAGGGAACATACCTCAACATAATAAAGGCCATATATGAAAAACCCACAGCCAACATCGTCCTCAATGGTGAAAAACTGAAACCATTTCCACTAAGAACAGGAACAAGACAAGATTGCCCACTCTCACCACTATTATTCAACATTGTTTTGGAAGTTTTAGCCACAGCAATCAGAGAACAAAAAGAAATAAAATGAATCCAAATTGGAAAAGAAGATGTAAAGCTGTCACTGTTTACAGATGACATGATACTATACATAGAGAGTCCTAAATATACTACCAGAAAACTACTAGAGCTAATCAATGAATTTGGTAAAGTAGCAGGAAACAAATTTAATGCACAGAAATCTCTGGCATTCCTATACACTAATGATGAACAATCTGAAAGAGAAATTAAGGAAACACCTCCATTTATAATTGCAACCAAAAGAATAAAAAGAATAAATTGCAACCAAAAGAATAAAATACCTAGGAATACTAAGGAGACAAAAGGCCTGTATGCTGAAACCTATAAAACACTGATGAAAGAAATTAAAGATGATATAAACAGATGGAAAGACAAACCATGTCCTTGGATTGTGAGAATCAACATTGTGAAAATGACTATACTACCCAAAGCAATCTAAAGATTCAATGTCATCCCTATCAAACTACTACTGGAAATTTTCACAGAACTAGAGCAAAGAATTTTGCAATTTATATGGAAACACAAAAGACCCCGAATAGCCAAAGCAATCTTGAGAAAGAAAATCGGAGCTAGAGGAATCAAGCTCCCTGACTTCAGACTATAATACAAAGCTACAGTAATGAAGACAGTATGGTAAAAGCAGAAATTTAGATCAATGGAATAGGATAGAAAGCCCAGAGATAAACCCAGGCACATATGATCACCTTATCTTTGATAAAGGAGGCAAGAATATACAATGGAGAAAAGACAGCCTCTTCAGTAAGTGGTGCTGGCTAAACTGGACAGCTACAAGTAAAAGAATGAAATTAGAACACTCCTAACACCATCCACAATAAAAAACTCAAAATGGATTAGAGACCTAAATGTAAGGCCAGACACTATAAAACTCTTAGAGGAAAACATAGGCAGAACACTCTATGACATACATCACAGCAAGATACTTTTTGACCCTCCTCCTAGAGAAATGGAAATAAAAATAAACAAATGGGATCTAATGAAATTTAAAAATGTTTGCACAGCAAAGGAAACCACAGACGAAAAGGCAACCCTCAGAATGGGAGAAAACATTTGCAAATGAAGCAACTGACAAAGGATTAATCTGCAAAAGTTACAAGCAGCTCATGCAGCTCAATAAAAAAAAAAAAAAAAAAAAAAAAAACCTAATCCAAAAATGGTCAGAACACCTAAATAGACATCTCTCCAAAGAAAATATACAGATTGCCAACAAACACATGAAAGAATGCTCAACATCATTAATCATTAGAGAAATGCAAATCAAAACTACAATGAGGTATAACCTCACACCAGTCAGAATGGCCATAATCAAAAAATCTACAAAGAATAAATGCTGGGGAGGGTGTGGAGAAAAGGGAACCCTCTTGCACTGTTGGTGGGAATGTAAATTGATCCTGCCACTATGGAGAACACTATGGAGGTTCCTTAAAAAACTAAAAATAGAACTACCATACGACCCATCAATCCCACTACTAGGCATATACCCTGAGAAAACCATAATTCAAAAAGAGTCATGTACCACAATGTTCATTGCAGCTCTGTTTACAATAGCCAGGACATGGAAACAACCTAAGTGTCCCTCAACAGATGAATGGATAAAGAAGATGTGGTGTATATATATAATGGAATATTACTCAGCCATAAAATAAATGAAATTGAGTTATTTGTAGTGAGGTGGATGGACCTAGAGTCTGTCGTACAGAATGAAGTCAGAAAGAGAAAAAACAAATACTGTATGCTAACACATATATATGGAATCTAAAAAAAAAATTGGTTATGAAGAACATAGGGGCAGTATGGGAATAAAGACACAGACCTACTAGAGAATGGACTTGAGGATACTGGGAAGAGGAAGGTTAAGCTGGGACAAAGTGAGAGAGTGGGATGGACATTTATACACTACCAAACGTAAAGTAGATAGCTGGTGGGAAGCAGCCACATAGCACAGGGAGATCAGCTTGGTGCTTTTTGGCCACCTAGAGGGATGGGATAGGGAAGGTGGGAGGGAGGGAGATGCAAGAGGGAAGAGACATGGGGATATATGTGTATGTATAGCTGATTCTCGTTGCTATAAAGCAGAAACTAACATACCATTGTAAAGCAATTATACTCTAATAAAGATGTTACAAAAAGAAAAGAAAGCACTGGAAAATAATCTAAAACTCATTAATTATATTAAGAAAAATAAAGAAAAAGGAAGAAAGAGTCTTCTACATGAAACATGTATTCCCATTGCATACGTGATGATTAGTTTTATGTGTCAACTTGGCTAGGCTACAGTATTTAGTTATTCAATTAAACACTGCTCCAGATGTTGCTGTGAAGACACAATGTAGATGTGGTTAGGATCTACAGTCAATTGACTTTAAGTAAAGGTGATGATCCTTGATAACATGAATGGGTGTCACTCAATCAGTTGAAGGCCTTTAGATTAAACACTGAAATTTCCTGGAGAAAAAGAATTTCTGCTGGAGACTGCAGCATAAACTCCTGCCTGCAGGCATGAGCCAAAGTTTTTTGGACTTTGTTATTCCCTACAATCACATGAACCAGTTCCTTAAAATAATCTCTCTCTCTCTCTCTTCCTCTCTCTCTCTCTGTATCTACACACACACACACACACACACACACACACACACACACACACACACACATATATAATTTACTTGTTTGTTTGTTTGTTTTTCTGGAGAACCTTGACTAATAAAGCAGGTAATCCTTTCCTGAATGTTCTTCTCTTGTTGAAGAAACATTTCCCTGATATCACCATTGACAAAACTCACTCACAGGTTTTATTAAAAAGAGGAATTTCTGCTAACATATGATAACCAGATGTTTCTGAATAAAAATATCCCATGTTTTACAGTTGCATTCCCAGTAATTTATTTTATTTTATTTTCCAAAATATCTGAAAAATACCCCTGTAACTACCTGAGAACCTTATTTATTATACATTTTCACAAAACCTTTTAAGGTTCAAAGATACGCTCTTGGGCCTCCAGTTTTCTGTTCAGAGATCCAGAGCATGGAGCCTGCATCGATTGTCACTCTCCAAACTCTCATGGTACAGCTCCACTCAGGTCTTGATAAGAGCAAAAGTAATTACTATTATTTTCCACAATATAAGAGGACTGATCTGAACATGCCGATGTAGTATAATTACAGATTGTTTTACAATTGGTATATTAGTATACCATCTCTGTAAAAACTCCTATTGGTGAAAATATTTATGTGTGATGTATTTATATAAGTGCATATGAAAATGTGAACAGCTATTAGGCTATTCTATTCCAAATCTCAAACTATATGCAAGTGCTCTGGCACTTGTAAAGTGCTGGATGATGTTAAGTTTAGCTGAGGAGCTAGAGAAAGCATCATGTAGGTGATGGGACTTAAGACAGGCCCTAAAGAACAAGTAAGACTTAAGCAACCACACAGAAGATTCAGGGGCATACAGCATCTGGGGCAAGTTCTAAGCAATGGTTTAGAACTTGTTCTAAACCATGGATGTTGGGAACCACTACCAAAGAGGGTAGAGTAAGAGAAGGTTTCACATTTTGCCATTTTAAATGTAAGAAAACAAAACACAACTTTGTGCTTCCAATTCTGGCTTCCTGGTGATTACACAGCTGCCAATAAAGAAAGGTTTACTCAAGAAAAAATAAGTCGGTATAAATTGAAATAAACAGTAACAGTTTAAAATAATTGTCTAATCAATATTAATTCCTCTGGTAACTATTTAACAGCATTAATCCCAGTGAACTCATTTAGTATTAATGTGAATGTCACAGGTAATTCAATTGGATTTCCACTGTAATTCAACATTAATTACCTTAACTAGGCCATTATTTTATAGCACTACCCAGAAAACATGAAAATAAAAGCAACACAATAAAACATTAAAGAATTATATTGAAGTGCTCTACAGTTTATCTCTTTATAATAAACTACTTAATTTATCAAATAAACTATTTGATAGATTTGAAATATTTACTTTGAAAGGTTTAATTTATTAGAATATACACACACACACACACACAAAATTATGGCACATCACACCCATATTTGTAAGAAAAATAGTTAAGTCTTGAGATTTCCTGTTTAAGTTTCTACACTTAGTAAACCTTATTCATTTAACTGTTGACTTCCTATATGCAAGTAGAGATGTATATGAATTTTGTTACACAATATGATTAGAAGAAACTATGTTTTATGGTACTTTTGCTAGTTTGTCAAGGTTTTTTTCAGTTTTCTCACTATCAGGGTATCAGCTGTCATATGTTACTTGTATGGCATTATGTAGGCATTTAATTTATCTGTCTTCTCTCCACTTTCAATGTAATCCTTCTAATATACTGAACGCTATAAAAAAAAAAAAAGGAAGGAAGGAAGGAAGGGAGGGAGGGAGGAAGGAAGAAAGGGGACTTTCATGGCAGTCCAGTGGTTAAGATTTCACCTTCCACAGCAGTGGGTGTGGGTTCGATCCCTGGTTGGGAGCTAAGATCCCACATGCCTTGCGGCCAAAAATCCAACACATAAAACAGAAGCAGTATTGTAACAAATGCAATAAAAACCTTTAAAAAAAAGAAAGAAAGAAGAGAGAGGGAAGAAAAAAAGGTAAGCTTCTTGCAAGTATCTGTGAAGTATGAATCAGCAGGTTCTAAGTGACAGAATGTGGATATCTGAATATAAATATTAGCCTTCATTTACTGATTATACATAGATATTTCACCTTTGAAAATCCTCAAAGGACTGTGCTCTAGGACATTAAGAGTTCCACATCCTGATTTCAAATTAAATTGTTCTAAGACGTATCACAAAATGTAAATGCTATATCTAATGCTTCTTTTTACATTTTTATTTCATATATAAGCACTCAAGAAAGGAAGCATGTTTTATTCAATTTTGCACATCCTGTAGCACCAAGAGCAGTGTTTTGCAAAACAAATATTCCCTGGGGGAAAAAATACAACAGAATTATTCTTTACCTCATCATAGGTACTAAATAAATATGACAATTATCTACTAAATCATTCATTCATATATGTTTATATACTACACATTATATAATGTGATTTACAACACAGTCTTTTTTAGCAGTTCATTGAACAAGTATCTTTAAAAAGTATGCCAAATGAAATCTTACATGAAACTCCAATATACAAAACAAACATGCATCAGACACGTGATTGAAATGGGGGCCATGGGACCTGGAACCCTAGCAGGCCTTCCCTTAATGATAAGGGCAGCCTATGGGGAACCACCAGGGAACCTCAGGGCTTAAATAACCTTAAAACAGGTAGCAAGGATATAGGAATCAAATCTGAGCAAAAACGGAGCTATACAGTTTGTTAACTATGGGTTGTTGGTCATGCAACTTAACTTTTCTGAGCTTCCATTTGTCTACTTGTAAAATGAGACTGAATGTATCTATCAGTAAGTGTTATCATGAGGGGTAGAATAACAGACATAATATCACTGCTATACTTATAATTCATTCATTCAAGAAATATTCATTTATATACATACACAAGAGAGTATTATTGGCCATAAAAAGGAAGGAAATCTTGCCATTTTCAACAACATGGATGGGCCTTGAGGTCATTACACTAAGTGAAATAAGTTGAAAGGCAAATACCATAAAATCTCACTTTTATGTGGAATCTAGAAAAAACAAAACAAAAATCAAGCTCATAGATAACGGAAAACAGATTGGGAGTGGCCAATGTGGGGAGTGAGGGGCAGAGGAAATGGGTGAAGGTGACCAAAAGGTACAAATGTCCTGTTATACAATAAATAAATCATAGGGATGCAAGGTATAGCATAGTGACTACAGTTAATAATATTCTATTACATATTTGAAAGTTGCTAAGAGAGATCTTACAAGTTCTCATCACAAGAAAAAAATCTGTAACTGTGTGTGGTGATGGATATTAACTAAACTTATGGTGATGATCATTTCACGTGTCTTATGTTGTACACCAGAAAATAATATAGTGTTATAGGTCGATTTATGTCAATAAAAATATTCATTTAATTTGTACTTTGTTCAAAACTTAATAGTTGTTGAGGTTAAGGTAGTGAACAAAACAGATGAAGGCCCTGCCTTCATGGAGCTCATATTCTAGTGGAGGAGATTGATACTAGATCAAGTAACGATATATCATTTCAGATGATTATAAATAATATAATTAACAACAGGTAGAGAAAAAAGAGGAGAGATGTTTTTGTTAGTCTAGTATTTAGGTATGGCACTCAGGAAAGCATTTGGGATGAAGTGAGAGAGAAACCTAGTTGGATATAAGGAGGGAGAGAATTCTTGGTACAGGGAATGATTATTATAAAGGTCCTGAGGTGGAGTAGTCTGGATGTATTAGAGGATCACGGCAGAGGCCAGTACTAGTTGACTGGAGGGGACCATATCTGGCCAGTGAGAGGAACTAAGGTCACAACATTATCAGGGAGTCTGATCGTTAAAACTTTAGGTCACTTTAAGAACTTTGGATTTGACCCCAAGTTAGATGGGAAGGTGGTGGGTGATTTTAAACAGAGATGCTAATTGACTCACACACTGAAGGAAACACTCTGCTGTTTGGGAAAGAGACTGAAATGGGAGGCAGCATAGGTGAAGGAAAGAGTTCAAAGGAGGCTTTGATTATAAGGGATGATGGCTGGTGTCTTGGGCTGGGGAACAACTGATGAAGTTGGAAAAATGTATAGGTGGAATTGGGAGGTCTATATATTTTGTTTTTTACTAATCATGAATTATGTATCATGATGTAGTAAACACACACACACACACACACACACACGATTTGAACTGGAGCAAGATTGTGTTTGTATTCCTATTTGAATTGATGCCAAATTTGTACTGATGCAAAAAAGCTCTAGGAAAATACTTCATCTCTCTGTTTCCCTCCTATGGCTTTAGCTTCACGCTGGCATCCTCCCTCACGAGCGTGCACTCCTACTCCCATAATTTAACCTCTCTCAGCCTTCCTTGCTCTGTTTGTAAAATGTTCAGTTTTGCTCTCTAGGTTGAGACTGAATCTAATGAGAAGGCGGAAATGCTTTGAAAACTATAAAAGTGTCCACAGTTGTCAGATGCAATCAATATATTACAATATATCATAGCCCATTACATTATATTATACTTGATGCTTATATAAACTTACCTTCTGATTCTTGTGGTCCTTTATTATCTATTAACATGTCCATTTCTACTTTTCTCAATGTGTTTTTTCTTTTTCACTATATTGCTGTATACGAAGGAGAATGTTATTTGAGTTCTCCTGTACTTCTTGTGTCTCAGGAGAATGTGTTATGGGGCAGGTTGTGGAGGCAACTGCAGAGGGAGTCCTCTCCAAATCCAGAATAACTATGACATCGCAATATGACATAACATACCGCAGATGAGATAGTGTTATTGTCTTTCATGCATATAAGTGTGCTGGAAAATACGTTTCTTCATTGTATTTTATAGCTTGCCAGTAGCAGCTACACTTTGTGTGTGTGTGTGTGTGTGTGTGTGTGTGTGTGTGTGTGTCTGTGTCTGTGTCTGTTGGTCTGTCAAGGGGGTGGTGCTCTACAACTTACTTTTATAATTGCTGTTTTTGTGCTTCCTACAACTTTATACAATTTTTACCAGTCATCTGTTTTATTGCTGTGTTCTTCTAACTGGTTTTGCTCTTTGACCACTGAATTCCATCAGGTTTCCCACTATGCTGTATATTGCATCTTAAGATAACTCCTATGATCCAGTCATTTGAACCATGACATTTGCACTGTTTTTTCTACATGTGCTAACAGATGTTTTTGTCTTCTGAATAATGTGACCAGCCCCACTGACGATGAATGAGAAGTTTGTGAAATACTAGCTAAGGCTGATTAGTGTCAGTGCAAAAATGTTTTTTTTTCTTGTATTTGTTTTGTTTTATTATAAACCTATTTAATAAGAAGGGGTGGATTAACATTTTAGAGTGTGTTTCTTTTTGATAAATATGCACACTTCTCTCAGAACAATTCTGTCATAATGACATTTCTATTCCTAGAATAATACCTTTTTATAATCTTTCCATACTATACATCTGATTTTGCTTTCCTCATACAAAAGAGACCATTCAAACTGTTGATGGAATATCTGTAACACTTATTTATATTGTTTTATTTTTAAACAACGTAATTGAGATATGATTCATATACCATACATTTAAAGTGCCCAATTCAGTGTTTTTAGTATATTCCCAGAGTTGTGCAACCACACACTGTAATCAACTTAGAACCTTTTAATCACTCCAGAAAAAAACCCTGCATCATCTAGCAGCTACTCCCCACTTTTCCCCAGTATCAGAAAAATGTTCATTTCCTTTTTGTTTCTATAGATTTGCTTAATCTGAAAATGTCTTATAAAAGGAATCATACAACATGCAGTCTTTTGTAATGGGTTTTCTCACCTGACATTAAAATTTTAATATTCATTCATGTTGCAACATGTATCAATATTTCATTCATTTTTATTGCCAAATAATATTCCATTGTGTGGATATAGCATATCATATACACCCATTCATCAGTTGATAGACATTTGGGTTTTGACCACATTTTTGGTTATTGTGAATGTTTGTGCTATGAACATTCATGTCCAAATTTCTATGTGGACATACCATCTCATTCTCTTGTGTATGTACCTAGAAGTGGGGTTGCTGGGTTATATGGTAACTCTATGTTTAACCTCAGAAACTTCTAGATAGTTTTGCAAAGCAGCTGCAGCATTTTGCATTTCCACCAGCAGTGTATGAGGGCTAGAATCTATCCACATCTTCGACAACATTTCTTGTCATCTGTCTTTTTTATTTTATCCATCCTGAATGTGAAGGGATATCTTACTGTGGTTTTAATTTGCATTTCCCTGATGGCTAATAATGTTTGTCACCTTTTCCTTTTTTCTTATTGG